>NC_062564.1:61077144-61732699 GCF_022837055.1 Prionailurus viverrinus | reverse complement strand
TCATCATGATAAGTGTCCTCTTAATCCCTTTCACCTATTTAGCCCATCCCTTGTACCCACTTGCCTTTTGGTAACCATCTGCTTGTTCTCTATAGTTAAGAGTCTGGTTTTTATTGGTCTCCTTTTTTCTTTGTTTGTTTTGTTTCCAAAGATCCATTTTGATGCTTCCTATTTGTAGACAGAGAATGTACCCCTACTTATTTCAGTTTTTCTTACTTTCACTATTTTATGTTTTTTCTGCAGTGGTCTTATACATTTTTAATAAAATTCATTTCTAGGTATCTGATATTTCTCGATACCATTTAAGTGATAACACCTAAACTTTTATTTTCCTTTTATTTCTTATACATAAAAATAAAATTAGCTTTGAAATTATATAAGCAGTCTTTCTCAAATACAATTATTCATTTAAAAGATGTCTTCCAGATTCCTTTGCATTTTCAATACATATTCACATTGTCTGTGAACAAAAGTTTAACCTCTTCCATTCTTATTATTCCTTTTATTTAACTGTGTGGGATTACTGTACTTCCAAGATAGTTGGATCAAATATTGAATGTATGTCATTATAACACATCCTTGCCATGTATCCATTCTAAAAAATAAATGTGTTCAATATTTTACCATTAATAATATTTGCAATATACCTTTTTATAGAAGAACCCTATCAGATTAAGGAAGTTTTTTTTTAACTTTGTCACTAATTTATGAAAATTTTTTGTCATAAGTGGATGTTGAAATTGAATAATTTTATTTTATTTTTTATTAAATAATTTTAAGCATGTGATTTTAATTTTTTTATTGTTATTAACAAAACTGATTTAGGTATTCTATAATTACAGCCATGAATGAGTATAACCTATTAATTTCCTCATCATGCTTTTTTATCAAGGTATTGTTGGACACATAAACTGGGGAGTGCTATTTTCTTTTTCCTTTTATCCAAAAGTGGATAAATAAAGTTAGTAGTATTTTTATTTTTCCCTATATATCAGGGTTTAGATTTTATTTTGATTGGATTATTTAAATTTCCCTTCTCTTCTTTTGTCAATTCAAGTAAGAGGTTTTTTTTCATTGTTATTGTTGTTGCTTCAGTGTTTGTCCACTTAAGCTTATTTAACAATATTCAAATGTATTAACTGAAAAGTGTTAACTTCATTATATTTTTAATTTGTGTTGGCTGATATAAGGTCTCTTCTTTTATTCATGATATTTACCTATGCATTCACTCTGTTTCCCTTTCAGATTATCATTTGTTTTAGTATTAACAAATACCCAACTTTTGCAATCTCCTCAATTTTTTTCAATTTTATGTTATATTCATTTATGTGTGTCTTTATTATTTCCTCCTTATTCGTTTGGTTTAATGTGCTCTTTTAACTTCTTGAGATAGATGGTTTGATTATTGATAATTCTCATTTTCTTCTTGTTTGATATATATATCTCAAGTTAAAGATTTCTTTCTAGGGGCGCCTGGGTGGCTTTCAGTCGGTTGGGTGGCCAACTTCGGTTCAGGTCATGATCTCGCGGTCTGTGAGTTCGAGCCCCGCGTCAGGCTCTGTGCTGACAGCTCAGAGACTGGAGCCTGTTTCAGGTTCTGTGTCTCCCTCTCGCTGACCCTCCCCTATTCACGCTCTGTCTCTCTCTGTCTCAAAAATAAATAAAACATTAAAAAAATAAAAAGAAAAGATTTCTTTCTAAGAACTGACTTAACTTCATCCCATAAGCTATAATATTTACTGTTTTTATTATCATCTAGTTTTGTAACATTTTACTACTATTGTGATTTCTTCTCTGATCTGTACACTATGTGGCAGTGAAGGTATTTTTTAATGCTTAAACATGTAAGGAATTATAATATAATCCTACATATTGATTTCTAACTACATTGTACTATGATTGGAGAGCATAGGATGATTCAGGGAGGACTGTGGTGGAGTTAGTTGTGTCGAATGCTACAAAGAGATTTATAAGGTAAGAGATTTTGATTATTAAATTTAGTAATATGGGGTGTAATAGTGAGTTTGAAACAGCTATCCCAAAGCAATGACTGGAAAGAGCTACTGACATTTACAACATTCTAACCTTACTAAGAGTAATACAATTATCTATGTTTTGGTCAAAATTCCACATCATATTTCAAGTCAAACTGAAACTTAAAAAAAAAATACCAGTTCAAAGGATCGCTGCATTTTTCTGATCACTACGTGAAGGAAACAGAAATTTAGAAAAATGTTTTATTTTATCATTTCAATGGAGACTTCCCAGATCAGGTAATAAAATTATCTAGTACTAATTTTATTAAAATTGCACAAAGACAATAAGCCATAGTCAACTTTCTAAATTAAAGATCTGTGTTATCTTTTGATATTTTAAAAAATATTTAATCAGAACATTTTAAAAGATCTAGAAATGACCATTTCATAACATTAATTAATTAAAGTTCCCAACAATATGGTGTTTTCCCATATTAATCATTTTTCTATGCAACATCCATGATTTAACATATTCATTGAAAATTGAACTCCTATTCTTTTTTTTCAGTTTTTATTTAAATTCCAGTATAGTTAACATGCAGTGTAATATTAGTTTCAAGTGTACAGTATAGTGATTCATTGATTACATGCAACTCCCAGTGCTCATGGCAAGTGACCTCCCTAATCCCCATCACCCATTTAACCCATCTCTCACTACCCCCCCGCCCCGCCCACCTCTCTTCCAGAAACCCTCAGTTTGTTCTCTATAGTTAAGAGTTTGTTTTATGGTTTTCATCTGTTTTTTTATCCCATGTGTTCATCTGAATTCTTATTCTTTTTTTAAATATTTATTTTTATTTTTGGGGGAGAGGGACAGAAGGAGAGAGAGAATCTCAAGTGAGCTCCACACTCAGTCAAGAGCCTGACTCAGTGCTTTGACACCTTGACCCTGGGACCATGACCTGAGCTGCAATCAAAAGTAGACAGTGCAATCGAGTGAACCACTCAGGCATCTCAAACATTTTTACTTTCAATGTACGAGGAGATTCCAACTAAATGAACTTGAAGGATTTTGGTGATATGTTCCATTCCTGGAAATATGGTTTCTATTTATGTTGTATTTCTGTACTAGTTCAGCTAAAGTATTCAAAATAATATATCAAAAGTATGATATTAATTTTTTTTTAATTTTGAGGTATGTTCCCATTGCATAATAATTCTTCACTGGAATGAATTTTTTTATTTAATGTATTTTTTTATTTAAAAATATTAGAGTGTTCCCATTTAAAAAGTTCCCACCTGCAGGGGCACCTGGGTGGCTCAGTCAGTTAGGTGTCCACCTTCGGCTCAGGTCATGGATTCCACAGTTCATGGGTTCCACTCCGCATCGGGCTCTGTGCTGACAGCTCAGAGCCTGGAGCCTGCTTTGGATTCTATATCTCCCTCCTTCTGTACCCCTCCCCTGCTCTCTCTCTCTTTCCCTCTCTCAAAAATAAATAAACATTAAAAAAAAGTTCCCACCTGCAAACACATATAGAGTAGCACTATTACGTTTTATTTAATTTATTGGACATATGCCTCCATCAAAGGCATTACTGGTTGGGGGGCTAGGGGAGTAGTGGGGTATACTCTAAAATTAATAAATATAAGCATTTTGATTTTCTCTTTATTTAATGAAACATAATGAATTTTCTATTCCAATGATTCCATTTCATTAGATAATTAATATAAATACTATAGTTATCAAGTCAGGAAAACACAGCTGCTTCTCATGGTTTAAAATTAATATTCCATACATACATTCTGTCCATGATTAATGTATCATAAACCTTCAACGGATTTAAGTTAAATTACATTTTCATAAAGTAAATCTTATCAGAGTGTCTCATCACAACCGGAAGACACTAACAGTCCACAGGACAAAGACTAAGAATAAGTAATATATACTCAAGTAAGGTTTAGAAAGTGTCTGCAATATATTCTCACATAAAATATCAGTCACACACTGAGATTCCAATCGGAAATAATCCGAAGATGGAAATGGAACAGCCAGTAAGAGAAAGACTCAATGAAAGGGTAGCCACTGAGGAATGTGTATGTAATGATATCATTGCTCTGCTTTCTTCAAATTGAAGACAAGTAACTCTAAAAATAATACTACATAGCAATTAGGAGCTTATTCGCAAATATTCATTCTTTGAAATAATAATTTCTTCCAGCGAGGAATTAGTTTCAGCAAGGACCATATCCAAAATTAAGATTGGGATAAATTAGAATAAAACGTTATTATATACATTACATTTTATAATACATTATGCATATAGATAATTATAATATACGATCATCTTATATAATATGAATATGTTATACATCAATTTTATTTTGAATAAACAAGAAGACATATATTTTAATTGCACATATACATGTTGATACAAAAATGGTTGTTAGGGAGAATATGGAAAATTTTTTATTTGAAAAGCTTCATGATTCACTTTTTTATCCCTCAGAACTCCTGCAGTATAGCTGATGCAGTGGAAACATTTCCTGTATGTGACAATTTTCTTTATATAGTGAGAACATCACGATATAGAGAGTAGGTTGTGCCTACCAACTATCAGGACAAGAACACTTATGAGCACAGGACTGTTTAATGATAAAAAACAAATTTAAAAAGTTAACGTATCATGATACTGGGTGTTGTTTAGATATCGGCTTGATTAGTAATGACAAACTATGCCTGTGTCTTGGCTTAAAAACTAAATTAATTAGCTGGTCTGCCATAAAAAACTTACATATATAAAATATGACCTAATAAGGAGATGTGCACATCTTCAAGTTTCTAACACACACTGAATGTTAAAAAGGCTTTCAATATAATTTTCTCACCTAATCAGCATTGAGAGACATCATCCCCATTTTAAGGATGAGAAAACTGAGGCCAGAGTATTTACATAGTTAAGTCAAATCCACACAACTAAATCCCATAACTATGCATCAAAACCAGTGATTTGAGGCTTTACAACTCATGTTCTTTTTACTATCATGCTGTAGCATCCTTACAACTATAGAAAATTAAAAAATCCTTGCATAATCTGGGAGGAACTATTTAATAATCCCTCCAATTAGATAAAATACTTATCGAGAAAATGAACTTAAATAATTTCTGCTTTAATTACAGCTCATGTTGTCCTTTTCTCTCCTCTTCGAAAATGAAAATAATTCATTTCAAATCATTGAAATCCATTTTCATATAAATAGCCTATATTTTTTCTAAAAATTATTATCCTTCAATTTCTTTTCTAGCTTTGAAATATGCATTGTCTTTTCTCAAAGATGTGGTTTTAACTGTGTATGCCTATGTGATTTTAATATGTGTTTTTCCTGTAGGCTGTCTCAGATTTCTTTATATATCCTGGGTAATTGGTGCTATAAACTTCATTACTCATTCTGTTAATTCATGCCAAAATGATTCTTATGTGTGTGTACATCTTGGCCCTGCAGATTTTTAATTAATTTCATTGCCATCAAGTAGCATTTTTATAAAGCATCCCGTATACTTTGTAAGGCTGCAATTTTCCAGTCTGCCAAATGTGTTGGTTTTTTTCTTCTCTCACTCTCACTCTGAGAGGGCAGGCTTCCTCTGGAGCTACATAATCTCACTGTGTTGATTGGAAAGGAAATTATATACAAATCAAACACTTTATGTTAAGATGAATGCATAACTACTTTTAAATCATAGAAATTCTACATGGTCTGACAAGATGCTGAAAAAGCACATAATCCTAATTCCTCTCCCCAAACCAAACCTGGAGAAACCACAGAAGTAAGAAACATGGATGAAAGCCATTAAGAAAAACACTATCCAAGATCTTCTAAGAGACAGAAGGCCTCTGTGTTTGCTGTAAGCAGAAACTTCAGCTCAGAGGATGGGGCTCCAGGTCTAGAAGTGCAATCTAATGTCCTAGTATCTCAATATTTACTGGCTTGA
Source organism: Prionailurus viverrinus (assembly GCF_022837055.1). Classification (NCBI taxonomy): domain Eukaryota; kingdom Metazoa; phylum Chordata; class Mammalia; order Carnivora; family Felidae; genus Prionailurus; species Prionailurus viverrinus. Next base: position 61,726,735 of record NC_062564.1, on the reverse strand, counting down.
TCATATCCTATCCTTTCAACTCTTTATGAGAGAAGAACAGTGTTAAGAACTGAGGAGGGTCTTCACTTATACAGTAACCTCTCACAATTTTATGGATATTGACAGGAGACCTAGACTCTGGGCCAGAAACAGAGATCAGTTTATTACGCATCCATAGGAACAGCCAGAGTATAATTATTTTCTTGCTATTTCCCCAAGCCTTGCTTCACACAGGGCAACATGGAAAGGATTCAGTGACACAACAAAAGCAGGTGATACCCCATACACTGTGTGTTGCATTACAGGATAGGATCCCTGCTCAGGACACCTGCATCTTTCATAATGGGCTACAAGCAAACCTTCCCTTTCCCAGAGTGGGAACATAAACTCTTATCTTTCAAGCCAGTAAGCAAACCTGCTTTTGCGTGGAAGACAGACACACTCTCCCTCTTCGAAGGCTGTTCACCATACAGATATCCTTGAAAAGGCAATCCAGAACCAGGCTACTCAGTGTCTTCATTCATAAGGTGTCATAAATGTGAGCAACTCATGTGGATTTGTACCCAGAATAGTAGTAGCAGAAGTTCAGGACCACAGGGTAACATCAGGGTGGAACCAGAGTCTAGTATGGGTGAAAAGCAGATTATAATGAATGTAAGTACATTTTCCACTCCTGAGTGGTCCCCTGTTAACATCTTCCTATCTGTACTGAGGTTGGGCCATTATGTCTAGAGAGAGAAGCTCTATGTAAGATTAAGAGACACAAAAAGGAAAAGAAGGAATTCAAATCAAAAGTAAACCAGAGTAACAGTATTAACAGAATGGAATACAACAGGTTAAACAACTTGAAGGTAGAGAGGGGATTTTAAGAGAAACAGTAGATTAAAAAAAAAAAATAACATATTGACCAACATAACAATTGACCAAAAAAATAACAAAAAAACATAACAATTGACCAACATACTATTTTCTATAAAATAAAAAATGAGAGTATTTAGTTAGAGCACATAACATGTCTGGTCTTACTATAAACTCTTTAAAATTTTAATAAGTTCAGCAATCTTATGAAATAGGTTACTAAAATAAGACACGGCACAACGAGTTAAGTAGTTTGCTCAAAATTACAGTTGATAAATACTATTTGCCAGATAATTTCTTTGAAAACTTGTCCAACCTTTCAAATCTCTTAGTAAAGTGCCTATAATTAATGTTAGCTCTAATTATATGATTGTTTAGGGTAGTGCAATTCCTTAATGTAGGTAGAACTGTAGTGAAGATACCTTGATCAGAGTTATGAAATAATTAACTATATTAAAAAAATTTCATTTTTTCTCTTGGCAGGACTGGGTTTTACTTACATTCGTTATGGTTTATGTAGGGCTTTATTTGGGTCATAAATTATTGGTTGTACTGCTTTGTATATAACATAAACTTGAATCATCATGTTCATTAAATTCCTCTCTCTCTCTCTCTCTCTCTCTCTCTCTCTCTCTCGTTACCAATTACAATAGACACATACTTCACTTAGCACACCTAATGCTAAAAACTGCTGTTAAAAATTGCACCTGTTGGGGCACCTGGGAGGCTCAGTTGGTTAAGTGTCCAACTTCAGCTCTGGTCACGATCTCACAGTTTGTGAGTTTGAGCCCCGCGTCAGGCTCTGTGCTGACAGCTTGCTCAGAGCCTGGAGCCTGCTTCGGATTTTGTCTCCCTTTCTTTCTTTCTGCCCCTGCCCCTGCCCCATTCACACTCTGTCTCTGTCTCTCTCAAAAATAAACATTAAAAAAAATTTAAAAATTGCACCTGAGACTTATACTTCTTTTAAAAATTCTGTTGTGCACATATAAACTTATATTCATACTAAAATTAGTTTTAAAACATGCCAGCTGAGCTTAAATCTTATTGCAACTATAGATAGGATTCTTAAAATGGTTTTCAATCAACAGGATTTAAAATAGAACCTAGTGAATTCCCTAGTTTTATAACGAAAGGAGACTTATAAATGAAAATTATTTAACCAGGACATGGGTTGCTTTTAAAAAGTCTCTAGACCTTTTTACAATTTGAGATATAAAAGTCCATTCCAGTCATTGCATACTTAATGGTGAATTTTCCATTGACTTTTCACATGCCATGATACTTCTAGTATTTGCAAAAAATAAAAGAATGAAAGCCAAATCTTCATTTATCTTTAATTGTTGTTAGTTTAAAATTACAGCCATTAAGAATAGAAAAACACATGATTTCGACAAATACAAAAAAACCATTTGACCAAATTAAAAATCCAATACACATTAATTCATCAGAAAAATTCAACAAACTATGAGTAAGAAAAAACTTCTTCAACTTGATAAAGGGTATCTGCAAAAACACCTACAAGGAACATCATAATTGAGGAGGAAAATCTGAAAGCTTGTCCGCTAAGATGAATAACAATGTGAGGATGTCTGTTTTTACCACTTAACACTACACTGGGTGAGAGCTTTTAGCCAGAGAAAGAAGTCAAGAAAAAGACTATCAGGATTGAAAAAGTAAAACTGTATTTGCAGACAATGTGATCCTGTTTATAAAATGTCTTAAGGAACACACACACACACACACGCCCCCCCCCCACACACACTTACACACACAACTACTAGACTAAGGGAGTTCAGCAAGGTCACAAGAACCTGAATTCAATATACAAAACTCCTTGAAAATTCTACGTGATATACTTGATATGCTACTTGATATACGAATAATGATAGACAAACCAAAAATGTAATCAAGAAAACAATTCCATTCACAAAAGTATCAAAATAATGAAATGTTTATGAATAAATTTAAGGAAATAAGTACACGCTGACACTACAAAATACTGGTAAAAAATGAAAGATCTAGATAAATTGAGAAATATTCCACGTCACATATTGGAATACTCAACACTATAAAAGTGGCAATTCTCTCCAAATTCATGTACAGATCCTATAAAATACCTATCAAAAAAACAACAGGTTCGTTTTCACAAACAGAGAAGCAGACTCTACAAAGGACCTAGAATAGCTAAAATAATTTTGTGAAAGAAAACAAAGTCAAAAGACTTACATTTCCTGATTTCAAAATATATTACAAGACTACAGCAATCAAAACAGCATACTGTTGACATAGACATTTTATATCAATGGAACAAAAATGAGAGTCCAGATATAAGAACTTATATATGCTAGTGTATAAACCCATATATTTATAAGCAACTGATCTTCTTGTATTTGAGAAGAGTTGACAATGTTACATTAGTTCCAGGTAGGTGTACCACACAGTGATTCAACAACTGCATATACTATGTTGTGCTCACCAAACGTGTAGCTACTGTCTGTTAGAATGCTATTACACCATACAATGCTATTACAATACCATTGACTATATTCTCTATGCTGTACCTTTTATTCTGATAATTTATTCATCCATAACTGGAAGCCTGTACCTCCCACTCACCTTCACGTATTTTGCCAATCCTGCACCCCTCTGCCCTCTTGGCAAACATCAATTTGTTCTCTGTATTTATAAGTCTGATTCTGCTTTTTGTTTGTTTGTTTTTTTAGATTCCACATATAAGTGAAATTGTATGGTATTTACCTTTCTCTGTCTTACTTCACTTAGCATAATACCCTTTAGACCTATCCATGTTGTCACAAATGATAAAATCTCATCCTCTCTTACAGCTGAGTAATATTTCATGGTGTGTATATACATGTATACATCTTCTTTATCCAATCATCTGTCAATGGACACTTCGGTGCTTCCATATCTTGGCTACTGTAAATAATGCTGCAATAAACATAAAGGTGCATACATCTTTTCAAACTAGTGTTTTGTTTTCTTTGGGTAAATACCCAGTAGTGGAATTATTGAGCCATATGGCAATTCTATTTTTAATTTTTTTTCAGTTTCTTTTTTTTTTTAACATTTATTTATTTTCCGAAGACAGAGAGAGGCAGAGCATGAGCAGGGGAGGGGGAGAGAGAGAGAGATACAGAATCTGAAGCAGGCTCCTGGCTCTGAGCTGTTTGTTAGCACAGAGCCCGATGCGGGGCTCAAACTCATGAACTGTGAAACCATGACCTGAGCTGAAGTCGGCCACTCAACCGACTGAGCCACCCAGGCGCCCCTTTAATTTTTAATTTTTAAATTTAAATTTTTTGAGGAAGCTCCATACTGTTTTTCATAGTGGCTATACCAATTTTTTTGCCCCCCCCAACAATGCACCCAGGTTCCTTTTTCTCCAAATTCTCACCAACAGTTGTTATTTCTTGTCTTTTTGATTCTAGCCATTCTGTTTGGTATAAGGTGGTTACAATCTCATTGCGGTTTTGGTTTGCATTGCTATGGTCAACTGATTTTTGACAAACATGCCATCTCTCACCAAATGTAAACATTTACCTAAAATGAACCATGCACTCAAATTTAAGAACTAAAACTATAAAGCACTTGGGGGAAAAAAAAGAATAAATCTTTGCGACCCTGGGTTAGGTAATCACTTCTTAGCTATAAAACACAAAAAACACTAGTAACAAAAGAAACAATTGATAAATTAGACCTTATGAAAGTTAAAAACTGTTGTGCTTCAAAAGACACCATCAAGAATGTGAAAAGATAGGTCATAGACTGAGAGAAAATGTTTACAAATCTTATTTCTGATAAGGGTAACTAGAATATACAAAGAAATCTTAGAAATCAATAAGAAGACAAATAATCTAATGACAAATTGACAAAGGGCTGAAATATGTGTTTTCTTAAAGAAGCTATATGAGTGGCCAATAAGAACATGAAAAGATGCTCAACATCATTAATCATAAATGCAAATTAAAAGTATAATCAGATATTACCTTACAGTCACTAGGATGTCTACAAAAAACAGACAAATTTTAAAGAAACTGGAACCCTCATACGTGGTTCATGGAAATGTAAAATGGTGAAGACACTTCGGGTATCAGTTTAGCAATTTCTTAAAAAGCTAGGTAAATTTACCATAGAATCAGCAATTCCACTCCTAGAGAAATGAAAGCATATGTCAATACAAGGACTTGTATAGACATGTTCACAGCAGCATTTTTGATAATGGCCCCCAAAGTGGAATTAATCCAAACATCCTTTACTGGTAAACAGATTTAAAAAAATGTTGTATATCCATTAAATGGATTCTATTCAGCAATGACATCTGTTGTTTATTTATAATAAATTCATAGTTATCAATGTTTGAAAAAATACACAAGTGACCTAGCCAGCATAAACTGGAATAGTATTAGAATGTTTTAAAAAATGCACAATTTGGAAATACGTCTGCCCCGTTTGCACCTAATTTGATCCTGACAGTGAACATAATACTGAAGTTTGATTTTGAATTAAATGATCAAATTAATCATATCAATATTTTTCTCATTATGAATTTGTTGGATTTTCCTTGTGAGAATCTGTACAGTACAATCATGAATGGCATTTGCTCTGAAACTAGTCAAACTTCTTATCCTTCCTATTCCAATAACAATTGGAATAAACTTAGACAGATTGCTCAATCTTCCTGTCTCTCGATTTTCTTATCTAAAAATGTGTCAGTAGTTATCATGTAGTCATAATGGGAATTAAAGGAATCATCACAAACAAACCACCATGAAGACTATTTGACCATCATAAGACTCAATATATTTTATCAATTATTACATATCTCTGAAATTTTCAGGCCTAAAATTGTAGAGATTCAGAAGCAATTTCATAATTTCTTTAAGAGGTTTTTTTTGTTGTTGTTGCAATTGTAAGATGTCTGCTGTGTCATGTTGAGAACTGGCAGGTAGGTAGGTTGTTTCTTGGATATCATAACAGTTGTTTATTGTTATTATTTAGTACAGCCTTTTTCTGTTAGAGTGTTCTGTTAGCAAGAAATAAATTCTGTTAAGTCACTGAGATTTAGGAGCTGTGTTTTTTTTTTTCAATTTTTTTTTCATTTTTTTTCCCCAGCAAAGAAACCTGTCAGAGAAACTCTCTAGTAGACTTGTTATCATGTCTTTCGTCTGAATTGAGTCACATGCTCATTCAGAAATATGTCACTAGCCAATTAACTTACACCAGTCAGGTACAATCATGTTGGAGAGAGAGGGCAAACTCTGGAATAAGATCTAGGCTCTGCAGGTGTGGAAGAAGAAAGGAAAAGCAGCTGTTGAGCTGGCTGGTAGCCATCAGAGTTTAACTTCATCAACTCACCGTTGTAAGTCTGTTTGTAGTTGTAAATGGGAGCAATCTATTTGACGTACTGTAGGGGGTTCCAGGAATCGGGTGTCAAGCAGATATGACCATGAGAGGTAGTAAAAGACAAGTTTTATTGGCCAAGCAAATGAGCAGCACCTGAACAGGATTGTATGAGAGGGGAATTCCCTTACGGCATGACTGTCAAGAAGAGACTTCAAGTCCAGGGACCACCGTCTAGAAGGGGAGAAGGGCAAGGGGACTTGAGAGGAGAGGGTTGCGGAGAGGTGGTTTAAGTGTCTAGGTGATGTCACTGAGCAACATACTCGGGATTCTCAATTTCAGAGAACTCTGCAGGGCAGTAGCAGGTGAGGGCCTAATAACAGCAAGGTCTATTTTATCAACAGGTTAACAGCTGTTGGGTGAGTTTCAGTGAAATATGCAAAGAACGCAGGCTGTCAATGACTAAAACTGGCTTTGTGGACTACTTCTAGAATAACTGGATGTATAAAAATTTGAGTTGGGTGTCCGTAGACTTTTGAGGTAACAGGTCTCAGCCCACAGTGGAGATATCAAGACCCTGGTGACTCCCAAAACTGGGCAGGGGGATCCATATTTTGTTGTCCATTAGCTTGAGAAGAATGTTGAGAATGCAAGATTAGAAAAGAAGAACTTGAGCCTTTACTGACATTATTTACTGAATTCATGAATCCTGCAGCACCCACCTCTATACATACTATGGGAGATCACAAAACCCATTATTTTCTACGTAGTTAAACTGGACTTCTACCCTTGCAGAGGAAGTTACCCTAACGGATACATTTTACTCAAGTTGTATTACCAATGGAACACAAAGTCATAGAAACCTATTCTAGGGAAATACCATATTATGAATATTAGTCTCCTTATAAGAATGTAATCAAATTTAATTGGATAGAACGATGGGATAATTATTTGGCCTTGAAGGATTTCATTCATTCTAAGATTGTTCTGGACATTACACTTTTATGCTCACAAGAAAGCTGAAGATTTCAAATACATACGACCCATGGAAATAAAAGTGGTCACAAGTATATGACTAAAAAAGTACCTAAGCACACCATCTACTTGATAAAAGTTTCAAGTAATATTGTATTTGACTTTGCCCTATCAGTTATCACGGCTTTCAGTGCTTTGCCACTGTTTTCTGAAATACAAAGTAAAGGCATTAGAACCATATTATTGTTAAGCTGCTTTACTACAAAACTTATCTCTAGTTGTCTTTAAAATAATAGACAGACTTGTCGAATAAAAATCTTTCACAACTTGCAGAAAGTCATCTGTTTCCCTATAAGAATAGTCTCTGAAACAGAAACTTCTACTAAGCTCTATTTTCTCCTCTATTTGTGTTATTGTATGTCATCAGTTATAAGATACACATCTTTTTCTCAGAAAATGTTTTAAAAATTGGCTATTGAGGCTTTTTAAAAGTAAAAGGAGTAACTTCTTAGTGTCATATAAAATAATGATGCATTATTTGTGTATCTTTGATCCAATCAAACATGACAATGTAACAGGTTGCCAAGGCAAAAATAATCATTCATTCAAATATCAAGAAAGAGACATCATCTCAATAAAGAGGATGACCAAACTAGTTGTTCTGTGCTATCACCGTTTTATCTCTGACTGAAAGTTTTGTGGAGGACTCTCTGAATATAAGCTGAAAGTAATTTTCAAGCAAAAGAGTTAGTGAGTCAAAAGGTATATGCAATTTTACACCCAATAAATTTTTTTTCAATTTATATTTGAACCTGGATTACATAAGAATGTCCCTGTCTAGAAGCACCATGCCTTAATTGCAATATAATTTTTGTCCTTGTGGTTTCCTTTTTTGTTTCTTTCTTTTCTGTAAGTCTATACTACCCTCTATTTCATAACAATCTCTGTGTTTTAGGGAGAGCTAGGTCAAGAGGAGGGCAAATGGCCTGGCCAGAAAATCAAAATATCCAGCCTTTCTTGCCTACAGAGATTCAACAAGGATGAGACTAAAATCAAAACTAAAATTTGCTTGGATTATTAAAAAATAAAGTACAACATTATTCTACTTTATTTGTTTATCTGTAAGAGCTTAAAGGAAAATGTTGACTTGAAGCAGTTAATAATCTCTATATTCTATAAAACTTTATTTTTCTGATGGTGTTTTCTATTTAGTTTTAATATTACCAATAGTGGAGTTTTTCTGGAGCATGTATTCTGAAAAATGGGATTAATTTACCTGTTGTTATAGAAACAAGTGTGTGCATCATGGCCAGCTTGTTTCCCAACTGTTACTAGCTCTGAGTAGCAGCAAATCTGGAAAGCTTGTTGAAACCAACTAGTTCCTCATAGATTACACCATTTTGTGCCTGTCTTGCACTTGGAATTTGAGCCTAAGAACAATGGCCCTTCTATATACTTCCCTCCTAAAAGAAAATAAATTCTATGACAAAATGTAAATCATTTTAAGGATACATTGCTAAACACATTACAGGGCATCTCTCTTTTTGAAAAAATAAAAACTTCTAGTAGTACATAAATATAAGATTGACATTTCCTGATTGAATCTAAATTATTTTTATTTAAAACAAATAAATTTTATTTAAAACAAATGACACCTGGGGTGCCTGGGTGGCTCAGTAGATTAAGCTTCCTAGTCTTGATTTCACTCAGGTCATGCTCTCAGGGTTCATGGGGTCAAGCCCTGCACCAGGCTCAGTGCTGCCAGCACAGAGCCTGCTTGGGATTCTCTCCCTCGCTTCCTGCCCCTCCCCCGCTTGTGCATACGCATGTGTGCACGCGCTATCTCAAAACAAAGAAAAAAATAAAAAAAATAAAACAAATGGCACTTTAGAAAAATACATAAACTGTATAATTATCAACAGCCTAATTATTTTCCCTTATGTTTAAAATAATCACAAGCTTAATTAATTTTAGGATGAAATTCAGTAAAATGTTTTCAGCTTTTTAAAGATTATTGCTTGATATGTCCTGTAATGTTTTTCTTACATATATGTATTCTAAATCGTGTAGAACTGGAGTGGAGATTGTTGGTTCTTCATAAATTAAAAAATACAGAGAGTGCTTAGTTATTAGATTATGAATTTAGGGCCATAATATATAATAGTTAAAGATAGTTTCACATGCAAATAATTTTGATTTGCATTTTTTTCAAAATTCCCTTTGCATTTAATTCATAAATTATGTCTATTTTAATATGTAATTTAGCTTAGATTTACATGTTTTATCTGACTATTTCCAGAGAAGAAAAATATTTATTATCAGCAATATGTGGAAATTAGATAATATTGTATAATATTTCATATTATGGGGGCAAGAAGTTTTCCGTTATTCTTTTACACCAGGGATTCTGTAATAGTGTGGTATTATCTCCCAAGGCACACAGATTATTCTTATCACAGGGTTTAATCAAATTTCTGTGATAAAAGCTTCTTCCTTGACATTGTGATAGCGGGAAAGTGATTGTTTTGCATAATGGCAGTGTAAAATAAACACTTATATGGGCAAATTCTCTTTTCGTTTTCATTTGTATGCATTAGGAACAAAAATGCCTACAGAATATGGGATATCATATATTCAGTGGCTCTTACTGCTGAATTTACAAGTAATATGTTTCAAAGAAACGAGTGTTTCTTTGACCATTGATCTTCACTTTACTCAAGCTTTTACTAAAAGGCTAGAATTCCTCAAGAGAAACATGTCTTGCTTTAAACAATAGAGAGAAATGTTCTGAGGTGTCACATGTCCACTGCAAAGACTGATGTTACAGCTAGTATGTTTACTGATTAAATGATATTTTTATCTGAAATATTGAAAATGTTGGGAAGGAACAGGAAGTTAAGTTATTGAGACAATGTAAACAATTCACTTAGGTGACACTCTCTTTTGTTTGTTTGTTTGTTTGTTTTTTAATGTAGCCAGTTTCCAAACAATGGGCTTTAGAGAAATGGTATGCTCTCACCACACACACATAGGCAAATGTACATAGACACATGGATTAGATGCTCTTGATATAGATTGTGTAATTCACATCAGATCAATACGGCTCAATATAAACAAGACTGTTAACATTTTGTTTGAGGTGAGTTTATCCTAATTAGAGTTTAGCAGATAATTCTAAAGACCACCTTTGTAAATAATGACAACACTCGTAACTAGCCAGATGGCAGACTACATTTGTACACACTAACATTTTGTTTCTCTTTGTAAACAGGACTCAATGTGTTATATGTTTAGGGAAAAGGGACTCTTAAATTCCCTTTTCCCTAAACATATAAACATAAAGTTTCTAACTTTGGAATATTGTTTTTTAACATCAATATTTTATTAAGCTTTTTTATTCTAATGCCAGTATAGTTAACATACAGTGTTATATTAGTTTCAGATGTAGAATACAGAGATTCAAAAATTCTGTTACTCAGTGGTCATGATGCTAAGTGTACTCCTAATCCCTTTCACCTATTCCACCCATATTCCTTACATACCTCCCATCTGGTAACCATCAGTTTGTTCTCTATAGTTAAGAGTACATTTCTTGGATTTTTTTTTTCTCTCTCTCTCATTCTTTCCTTTTTTTTTTCTTAAATTCCACACATGAGTGAAATCAGATGGTATTTATCTTTCTCTGACTGACTTATTTTGTTCAGCATTATATTTCCTAGCTCCATCCATGTTACCGCAAATGGCAAAGTTGCATTCATTTTTATGACCGAATAAATATTCTATCGTGTATGTATACACGATAGAATATTATCCATTCATCTATGAATAAACACTTGGGCTCCTTCCATAATTTGGCTATTATAAATAATGCTGCAATAAACATATGGGTGCAACATCCTTTCAAAATAGTGTTTTTGTATTCTTTGGGTAAATACCCAGTAGTACAATTACTGGATCATATGGTAGTTCTATTTTCAATTTTTTTAGGAGTCTCTGTACTGTTTTCCATAGTGGGTGCACCAGTTTGCATTCCCACCAATAGTGCCCAAGGGTCCCTTTTTCTTGATTTATCAATATTTTAATATGAATAAAGAGTATGATTGCATTCAGGTTTTTTTTTATTGTATATGAAAAGAATAAAGGCCATTTTCAAAGTACTGGGACTATGGAATGATCCCATAACCTATTAACTCTTCTCAGACACTTTCTTATGCAAGGTCTGACACAGGGGGGCCAAAAATCTGTGGAAGTTGTCTGCTTGGCAGGACATTCTGTCATTGCTGCAAATTCAAATTCTTTAAACATATATGAGTTGTCCTACTCGTTGTGTTGTCTGTTTCTTTTGAAAGTTTGTATTTATGACAACTTCAAAAATCTCATTTCTCTTTCATGTAACAAACCTTCGTATTTTAAAGTGTTCACCTCTCTGAACCAGCAATGTTTCACTTAATTCAGATTAAATATCTTAATTCCTTAAATCATTTTCTTTTTTACATGACAAAATTATCTATCACCACCTTGTCTGTTCCAAGTTTGCATCTCTTTATCTGGATATTCCCGTTGAACACGTTTGCATTAATACATTTAAAAAAATTTTTTTTTCAACGTTTATTTATTTTTGGGACAGAGAACGAACGGGCGAGGGGCAGAGAGAGAGGGAGACATAGAATCGGAAACAGGCTCCAGGCTCTGAGCCATCAGCCCAGAGCCCGACACGGGGCTTGAACTCACGGACCCGAGATCGTGACCTGGCTGAAGTCGGACGCTTAACCGACTGCGCCACCCAGCCGCCCCATATTAATACATTAATAGTAACCCACAAGGTGTCTCTATCTAGCATTGGAAACTAAACTAAATTTACTTTTCACATGAATTGCTTCCAATCACATTGTTCTCATTTTGTCATTTATGAAAGGATTTTTTTAAAGAAATCTAAATACATCTTAATAAATGTTTCTTTTATTTTTTAAAATTTTTTATATTTTTAATTTAAATTCAAGTTAGTTAACATACACTGTAGTCTTGGTTTCAGGAGTAGAACCCAGTGATTCATGTCTTACAAATGACACCCGGTGCTCATCCCTTAAAGTGCCCTCCTTAATGCCCGTCACTCATTCAATCCATCCCCAACCCACCTCCCTTCCAGCAACCTTCAGTTTGGTTTCTGTATTTAAGTCTCTTAATGGTTCACCTCCCTCTCTGCTTTTATCTTATTTTTCCTTCCCTTCCCCTATGTTCATCCACTGTGTTTCTCAAATTCTACCTATGAGTGAAGTCGTATGATTTTTGTCTTTCTCTTTCTGACTTATAAATGTTTCTATTCATTTAAAACTTGTTCCTTCAAATTTTCTCCATGGCTCATTTTAATAAGTCTGAGTCTCATCGTATCATTGCAGAAGGATCCATTCTTCTCAGTCTTGTTGGATATTCAGATTTGATAAGCATATTTTCTAAGTTATAGGGAAACTGATAAATAGGCTAGGACCAAGGACAGACTAATATGTGAAAATAGCTGGAGAACTTCCTCATGAAAAAAAAAATATTTCGTAATTTCTTCATCGGTTTACACAGATATCATTAAAAGCTAGCTCAAATATTGAAATCAGGTCTTATGAATCCTCCAACTTTTTTTTTTCTTTTTCAATTTTGTCTGTTCAAACTGCTTTTTTTTTTCACGTCTTTTAGAGTCAGTTTGTAGACTTCTACCAAAACAAAAACAAAATCAAACCAGACAGACAAAAACACTGTGGGCAGTTTGTTTTTCTGTGGACTCTATTGAGTAATTCAGCAAAGAAACAGTGGGTTTTAGCAATATGGTGTCTTCAGACCCACTAACATGGTGCATATCTCTACTTAAACTTTGGATTTTACTCATGATGTTTTGTTATTTCCATTTAATGTGATACATTTTATCAAAATAATGTTAACCTCATAAAGTGAGTTGGAATATGTTCCTTCTTCCTTCACAATCTGGATGATTTGGGGTAGAATATCTTCCTGGTGGAGTCATCTGTGCCTGAAGTTTGTTTTTGTGGTAAAGTTTTTCATTATAAATTAAATTACTTTAAAATATAAAGGAAAAAAGGGTAGAGGGCTATTCGGGATCTACATTTTTTCTAGATTAAGTTTTGGAGGTCTGTGTCTTTGAAATAATTTGTCTATTTAATTTTAAATTATCAAATTCATTGAAATGAATTCTTTTTTAATCTAGTTTTTAACATTTTTTTGTTTTTATTGAGAAACAGAGCATGAGCATGAGCATGAGCATGGGAGAGGCAAAGAGAGGAGGAGACATAGAATCTGAAGCAGGCTCCAGAGCCTGACATGGGGCTCGAACTCACAAACTGTGAAATCATGACCTGAGCGGAAGTCTGACGCCCAACCTACTGAGCCACCCAGGTGTCCCTAAATGAATTCCTCACAACATACTCATTCTCCTTTTAAATAATGTCTAAAGTAACATATGTCTTCTTTCTCTTTTTTTTTTTTTGGACCAGTATGGGTAGAGTTTTTTCTATTACCTCGACTTTCCAAGAAACTATCTTTTGATTTCTTTAATGTTTCTATTTTTTTGTTTTTAAATTATTTCAACCCTTGTTTTTAATATTCTCTCCCTTCTGAATATTTTGTATTTAATTTGCTCTTCTTTTTCTGGGTTTTTATACTAGGAGCTTAGAATATTGATTCAAATCTTATATTTTTAAAATATAAGCCCTTGATCCTATAAATTTTACTCTATGACTACTTAACGGTGTCCCCATATTATATTTTAATTTTTGCTTAATTTGAAATATGTTTTAATTTCACTGATGACTATCACTTTGATCTACGGCTTATTTAGAAGTGTATTATTGTTTCATTTCCAAATATTTCTGAAATGTTCCATATGTCATTCTGCTCTCAATTTCCAGTTTAAATCATTTTGCTGATGGATAATGTACATTATAGGATTTCAATTCTGTTCACATTTGTTTAATGGTCCAGAATACAGGTTACCTGGGTGAATGTTCCATGGTTCCTTAAGAAGAATGTGCATTGTGCTCTTGTTGGGTTGCATGTTCGAAAAATGTCAATTACTTCAAGTTGGTTAATAGTGTTATTCAGGTCTTTTCTAACCTTACTGATTTTCTGACTGCTGGTTTTATTGATTACTGAGAGACAAATATTGAAGTATTCAACTGTAAGAGTAGATTTGTTTATATTTCCTATCAGTTTTATCAAGTGTTCCTTTACATTTATTAAAGTTCTATCGTTAGATGTGTGCACGTTTTTCATTACATTTGCTTTTATTGTAGTATTGATATGATTGGATTTAAACCTAATACATTGTTAGCTGCATTCTATTTGCCCCATCTATTTCCCATTCTTTTTCCTCTGCTTTTGAACTGAATTGTTCTATGGTATCATTTTATCTCCATGAATCACTTGTTATATCTCTTAGGCCCATGGGCACGTCCTCTTGAGCATTGTCTCTCCTCTCAGTTATGGCCAAAGCCTGTCTTCTATCTGTGATCGCTCCTGGGTATGTGAGTGTTACCTGCCCTTCTCTAGAGGTAATTTAGTTCTATCTGTTCTTCTGCTCTGGAGGGGTCCTGCCTTTCCTGCCATAGAGAGATTTTACTTCTACCTCAGCTACAGAAGGAAACTGGCAAGGCACAAGATGGTTTGCAGTCTGTGCCCTGGAGCAAAGGAGTTTTGCTTTTACTCCTCCCTCCCCCAGAAGCAAGGTATCTCCTTGGGGGTGTGAGGGTTTGTTGTGCCTCCCCCATAGACTTAACACTTCTGCACACCTGCACCACTGAGGGCCTCTCAGGTCTTTGCCTTGCCCCAAACCTATCTCCTGAAAGCCCATGGACAAGAACTTAGCAGTGAATGTAACCCCCTTTTATGTCTGGGGCTCCCAAGTGTCTCACACTGACCATATTCCAATACTTGGGGTTTAGTATCTCAGAAAATTTCCTGGCTTTTATTGCTTGGAAGGTAGCTATCTTTTTCTCACATGTCCTGAAACAGTTCGTGTGGCCTCTCCTCAGTGGAGAGGTCTTGCCTCTCTGGAATTCAGTCTATTTTCTTGGTACTATAACTTTCGGAAAAAGAAAAATTATAAATTTTTAGATTATTAGGCTTTTTTTTTCTCTATGTTAAAGTGACAATATTGAAATGGGATCAAGTCTCTTCTGGAACTTTTTCTACATCCTATGTAGAAGCCCAAGTCCTATTTTCTCATATAAGCCTAAGAATTTCTCTTCGGCATCTTTTATCCAAGTGTATGTTCAAAATACCTGCTTTGGTAAATGGTATTAGAAATTAGATAAGAAAAATCAAACGCATAATCAAACAAAAAATGGTTTAGGAAATGGATCTTTTTGTTTATAAAAAATATATGATGACAGAATTCTGTATTTAGCTTGAGAAAATTTTTGAATAGAGATTTGAAGTATTCTCTCATCCTTTCCCCCTTCCCTCTTTATCATTCTGTTAATTAGGAAAATTTGACTGTGTTTGTATCAATCAGCACCTCTACTGTGCTGTTTGATTTCTCAGGAAGAGTCCTATGAATACGCCTCTATTTTGTGTGTAATATCCCAACCTTTTTCCTGGGAGGATTTGGGTAGTTTTATTGTTTCTGATTTAGACCTGGGAAGATTTACCATTAAGATGGCAAATCCGGATTTCCAATGTATAAACAGATTAACAATTAAAATATTTTTCTGTTAATTCGCTATTATATATACATAAGTATTGTCAACAATAATGATATCATGCATTTATCTATAAAATTACTGTCAGCTATAGAACAGTAAAGGCTTCAGAACTAATTGGCATGGCAATTTACATCTTAGGCCCTAAGGCACTAAACATTATTGACATTGAGATTTTCTCTCCCTATTGTTTGACCGTTAAATATTATTTATAATGTCCAAAAAGCCCTCTGCATATTCCATTTTCTGAATTCATGAAACCCACAATACTTTTATAATGTCAACAATGGCATCAGCATTTTGTTGGACAGATTCAAGGGCAATATTTACATAAAAGTTATCTAAGGATGTGGAATTTAAGAAACAAAACACGGGTGCCTGGATGGCTCAGTTGTTAGACGTCTGACTTCGGCTCAGGTCATGATCTCACAGCTCATGAGTATGAACCCCGCATCCAGCTCTGTGCTGACAGCTCAGAGCCAGGAGCTTGCTTCGGATTCTGTGGCTCCCTCTCTTTCTGCCCCTACCCTGCTCACACTCTGTCTCTCTCTGCCTCTCAAAAATAAATAAACATTTAAAAAATTTTAAAAAAAGAACCAAAACAAACGACCATCGTGGGAAATAAAGAGAGAGGAAAACCAAGAAATGGATTCTTTGCTGTAGAGAACAAACTGATGGTTATCAGAGGTGAAGTCTGTGGGGAGATGGTTGAAACAGATGATGGGGTTAAGAAAGGCACTTGTGATGAGCAATGGGTGATGTGTGGACGTGTTGAATCACTATATTGTAAAGCTTAAACTAATATTACACTGTATGTTAACTAACTGGAAATTAAATAAAAACTTAAAAAAAACTTATCTAAGGAAACAAAGCAAATTCTTTATATATATTTTTAATCATTTGAAGCTATTTTTTTATGTTATATCTTAAGCTATTCAAAAAGGGCCAAAAGGGAATAGCCAATGTGAAACTGGGCCTTCATTTTCCACTTATCTGTATGGAAACTTTCACTGTTCCCTTTCTGTCAAACTCTTTCTTAAATAATTTGTTAGTTATCTTGCATGGTGTTGTATATTTCAGCTTTACTGAGCTATGCTTTTGTGGATTTTAAACATTGTTTATCGTTTGTAGGTCCTTTTTATTCATCTCCGGAGGAATTTGTTGATACAGTACAAATATTCCTGCAAAGAATGCTCTGTTTCATTATTGAAACCTTTGAGATGCCTTCAGGAAAGTGCATTGTTATGCTAACTCCATCAACCAGAGCAGAGTGAGATTTTATTCTAAGTTGTATTCTTGGTTCTTCTGCTCTCAAGTTGTCTGTATCTAATAAAGGAAGGCAGCTGAATGGAAGACCCACTGTGCCGTAAGTTAGGTACCCCACCTCATTCCAGCTTTCCTCAATTCTTTGAGTTTTTCTTTTCTAAAAGTTTAAAGCACAAACTAGTGTAAGCAAAACATAACAAGTAGCCATATATTCAGATCTCAACATTACTGGCATTTAATCATTTCTATTCAGGATTCTTTAAAATATTAAAACATTGCAAATATTTGGGTGCTCATGTTTCATTATCTTTCCCTAACTTCACGTAAGATGCAAGTACATACAATGAGCTTAAATTAAAATGTCCATACAGTATTGTTATTTCTACATCTTGGGAGGAAATTTACTATTTCAGTTGAATCTGCTGACACACCCTTTTCCTTATGTGGTTTGAATTTTTTTGTTTTCCCTGTGAATCTACTTCAGTGAAATTTATTTTCCAAGGTTTTGTCTTCCACGTTTCTTAGGCGATGGACGTATCCTTGTGGGGGTGGTTTTGTCTTCGTTTCTTCTAGCGCCTTGTGGAATTCCTAAACTCTGTCTCAGTTTTTATGCTATTTTGCCTGAATCCAGTACTCTACAGAGTTAGAGAATATGCGGTATCACCCAGATGACTGTTCATTTACTCACTACCCAAAAAAGACTTTGTCCATTATAATTATTTCTCCAAGAGACTGAGAGAGTTTTGCTCATCCCCCTTTAAAGACTGTGAGTCCGTAGCTATCTAGCTGACTGCAGAAGGTCCATTTTTCAGCTCTCCTTTCTGAGTCATGTGATGTCAGACCCACAGGTCTTCACCATTGTACCTCATTAGCGCCAGTGCCCTTATGAACAGTTTCAGACTGAGCCTGCCAATACCATTGGACTATACTTATTTATAACAGATATTTATAATCGTAAATTATATATATATAATATATTTATCATTATATATGTAAATAATTACAAATTATAATTCAATTCAATTTAATTTCAAAGACAATTTCAAATTATTTCAAGATACTAAATTTCAAAATACTAAATGGAAGTCATACCTTTCAGTATTTTCACGATCCTTAGAAGATATTTTATGTAAACATCTTCCATTATTTTTGTAACTCTTTATTTTGAGATACTTTTAGATTCGTACATAGTTGCAAGAAGTAATAAAGATCTGTGTACATTTTACTCCATTTCCCCTAATTGTAACATCTCGAAAAACTGGAATACACTATACCAATGTCAATATCCTGGCTGTGGTCATCAAAATACAGAACACTGCCATGACCATAAGGACACCACCTATTTTCTCTTACAGGAATGGGCACTTCCCTCTTAGCCCCAGCCCCTCCTTAACCCCTAGTCTCTTCTTCTTTTGTGTAATTTTGTCACTTAAAAATGCCATATCAACAGAATCATATGCTATATAATCTTTTTTTCTTAATTAAAAAAATTTCTTTTAACGTTTATTTATTTTTGAGACAGAGAGAGACAGAGCATGAATAGGGGAGGGGCAGAGAGAGAGGGAGACACAGAATCTGAAACAGGCTCCAGGCTCTGAGGTGTCAGCACAGAGCCCGATGCAGGGCTCAAACTCACGGACTGTGAGATCATGACCTGAGCTGAAGTCAAACGCTTAACCGACTGAGCCACCCAGGCGCCCCTGTATAATCTTTTGAAACTGGCTTTTTTTCCCACTGGGCATAATATTCTAGAGATGCATCCAGATTGTTACATGTTTCAACAATTCTTTCTTTTTTTTTTTTGTGCTTTTTTATTGCTGAGTGTTAATCCATGATAAAGATGAAACATGGTTTATTTAAACATTCAATCTTTGAAGTTCATTTGGCTTTCTCCTCTTCCTCCAACACTCAATGACTCAAATGTTAGATCTTTTTTTTATAACCTGCAGGGGCCTAAGGATCTCCTCTCTTCTTTTATTTATTTTTGTTCATATTTTCTGTTTATACTGCATATTTTTACTTTTCTGTCTTCAAGTTCACGGATTCTACCCTCTGTTTCCTACATTAGGCTATTGAGCCAGTTCACTGAAGTTTTTATTTTGATAGTTGTATTTTTTAGTTCTAGAATTTCTATTTTTATATATGTTTTTAAAACTTTATTTATCTATTTTGAGAGAGGTTACAAACAGGGGAGAGGCAGAAAGAGAGAGTGAATCCCAAGTAGGCTCCTTGCTGTCAGCACCAAGCCTGATGCAGCGCTTAATTTCAAGGATTGTGTAATCATGACATGAGCTGAAATCAAGAGTCAGATGCTTAACTAATTGAACCACCCAAGTGCCCCTATATCTTTTTTTTTTCTGAGACATTCCATTTCTTTGCTAAAACTATTATTTGTTTCAAGTATGTTTGTAATTGATTACTGCAGTATTTTTATTATAGCTGGATTAAAATATCTGTCATCTAATTCTCACACATCTATCCCCTCAATGTTAGCATCTATTGGTTCTTATTCATTCAGGTGGATAACTTCCTGGCTGTTCGAATGATGAACAGTTTTCTACTGCAACCTAGACATTTTGATTATTATTGTCATGAACTAATAACATCAGCAATGGATATTATCTTCATTTTTTGTTTTAGCTACTTCTGACACTGCATTGGCAGGGGAACTAAGGGAGTCACTTTCTCATGCCTGATGGTGTCAGAAGTCCAGCTTCATCATTCAGTTTGTTTATCACTGACAGTTTATGCTGCCTGGTTACTGTTGAGTAGGTGTGGGAGTTCCTATTCCCTACTACGCCACCGCTGGTGAGTGGTACTAGTGCCTCATTACTGTTGCTCATGTGGCTTCTACTGACAACAGCATGGAGGGGTCTCATTACCGTTGGATGATAATGAAAGTTGACTTAACCTAGGCTTCCTCTTAGGCCACTCCAGTGAGAAGAGGGAGAGTGTTTCATTATTTGTAGGTGGGAGTAGAAGTCTAGGCTCATTGAAGGGTCTGCACTGACATTTTACTTGAAGGTTGAGGATGTGGTCTCATTCCCCTCTCATTGGGGGTGAAAGTCACAGCACCCTACTCTGCTTCTCTACCAGTCCTCTCACAGGTGGTAAGGGTGCTTCATTACCATTAGACAATGATGAAAGTCTAGGCTGCCCACTTGGCCCTTTCTGGTTTAAGTGAGGATTGACTACAGTTTTTTTTTTTTTTATCTTATTTAGCTGCAGTACAGCAATTATTATCTAAGTAGGTGTTCCTAGGTTGATCTTTTCACTGTTCTTTGGCTAGCGAGAGAAAAGGCTTTTGTTAGTTTGTTTTTTGTTTTGTTTTCTTTTGTTTTTTGTATGCACCCCTTGGTGTTTCCAGGTTTTCTGGTTTCTTCAGCTCTAAGTTTTGGATATATGAAGCCAAAAGAAAATCCAGGGAACTCACCTACATGTGATTCCTTGGTTCCTGAGGTCACTAGTCAGTCTGTCTTCTCTCCAGGTTTCAGAGTTGTCCTATTTTGTTTTATATATACCTTTTATATGTACTATATATAGATGTATACATATAAAATATGTATATATGTGTGTGTATATATATATAAGCATATATACTTTTATGCTTATACTATGTATAAATTTTGTTTCTAACTGTACTTAAAAGAAGGAACAGGGAAAGGTATGTCTAACCTATCTTCCCAGAAGCAGAACATTTCTATTAATTTTAAAATGATTCTTTGAGTCCTCTCAAAAAAAGAGGAAGATACTCATCTGAATGAAAAACAACCAACAGATGCTGCCATTGAGAGGATAAATATGTTAGAGGCAAGCTTAAATATGGTGAGTCTAGAGTTTGCCTCATCAATTATTAGAGACCAAGGTAAGCATACCAGAAATCTGTGAGCACAGCAAGGCTTTTAAACATGGAGCGGTAGTTATTTAACTTAAGAGCAGCTATCAACTCCTATTTTCTCCAGTTACTTCAAGAGTAGTAGGGTGTGGTGTGCCAAGTATTGGCCATAGCAGTAGGATGGAACAAACTAATAAGGGTATTAAATGCAGACCCAGGCAAAAGTAAACCAGTTCCACAGGAAGAAAGGTACCACTCCACTTCTAAATTTAAACCTATCGATCTTTCTTATGTTTCCTACTTTGTAGATAGATGGCTCTGACTTTTGACTAGGGGTTGTAACTAACATTCCCCTTCTCGATTTGTGTAATTTTTTAGTGTGAGAGATTTAAAAAGGATCCACAAGCATTCCCCTTTCTGCATACATACTACTGCAAGATGATACTGCACATCCTCCCATCTATGTTAGACAAAATTTAAAGATAACCACCGCCATACCCAATCTCTGTTCTTGAGTATGGCCAGGACCAGTGACTATTATGGGATATCTCTCTCATGATTAGGTTGCATTATATGGCAAAGTTAAAACGATCTTGGAGATAGATATATTTAAGAACTCTAATGAGTTGGCTTTGAATTAATCAAAAGGAAGAACCATGTGGTTGGACCTAACTTAATATGATGAGCCCTTTAATAACTGGTGTAGAGTTAAGGTAAAAGATAAAGCAGCACTTTCCTACTGGGCTTAAAGAAATAAACTACCATGAATTGTATACCTTCAAAGAAATGAGTTCTGTCAACAATCAGGTGAGTTTGGAAGAGAGCCCTAAACTTCATACAAAACCCTGGCCCTGGCCCATATTTGATTGCAGTTTTAGGAGTTCCTGAGCAAAAGATCCACCTGAGACTTGTGTGAAGTTCCTAATCCATGGAATCTGAGAGACAACAAATGAATATTGTTTCAAGCCACTAAATTTGTTATTCAGTGATAAAAATCACTAATGTGGGGTTCAGTTCCCCACCGTTTCATTGAGCTGGCAATGTGACTTGTTGCTTTGGCCAATGGGACATTGCAAAAGGTAACACAAACAGATGCTTGGACAACTTTTATAGGTTGGAGCTTGAAACTCTGAGATCAACTACAAGTGCAAGGATGACCTAGTCAGTGAGATGATGAGACAGATTCATGGCCTACTTATCCTCATTGATCCAGGAGGCATCAAGCCAATGGCCAGATATGTGAATGTGGCCATTCAGCCTCAACTGAGCAACCAGCAAAGACACACTGTGGGTCAGCAGAATGCAGCTTATCCAGCCCAGACCACAAGTGGCTTTAAGGCACTTTTGGGGAGGTTAACTTAACAGCAAAAGCTTATTGATGCTCTGTTTCTCTGGATTAAAAAAAATGGGGTGCCTGGGTGGCTCAGTCAGTTAAGCATCAGACTCTTGGTTTCAGCTCAGGTCATAATCTTACAGTTTCCTGAGTTCAAGCCCCCAATTGTGCTCTGTGCTGGCAGTGTGGAGCCTGCCTGTGATCCTTTCTCTCTCTCTGCCCCTCCTCCACTCGTGCTGTGTGTGTCTCTCTCTCAAAACAAACAAACAAACAAACAAACAAAAACAAGTAATAGAATGAGAAGTGAGTTCAAAATCCACCATTGTTATCTAGGAGTTGTTTGACTTCTATTCACCATTTTCCCCTCATATATAGAGTGTAATATGCCTACATTACAGTATTTTTGTAACGACCATAGAAAACAGCACTTATATAGTGTATATTATATTTAAGTTTATGTATCAATTTAGCTAGGCCACTATACCCAGATTTGGGTATACAAAAACTTTTGTTGTTTAATAGTATATTCTGATCTGTAATATTTCTATATACAGAAATACAATAAAAATGTCCATTGAGTTTTTACTTCTCATCTTATGAATTACAGGTTCATGGTGATTCAGTCTATAAAAGATGTCTGGTAAAACTACAAGTAATGTTATATAAACTTTGAATTATTATAGATTATTTTTTAAGGTTTATTTATTTTAAGAGAGAGAGAGTGAGTGTGAAGGAGGGAGGGGCAGGAAGTGAGGGAGAGAGAGAGAAATCCAAGCTCCAAGCTGTCAGCACAGAGCCCAACATGGGGCTCAGTCCCACAAAGTATGAGATCATGACCTGAGACGAAATCAAGTGTTGGATGCTCAACTGACTGAGCCACCAGGTGCCCTGAATTTTTACACATAATAGGTTATAATTTCAATTATGAATATCATTATCCAAATATCCTAAGAGTGAGGAAAAAAAAGGTGGAGAAAATAACCATACATAATTCATCCAATTTGCATGAAAAAATGATGAGTCTTGTGATCAATATTTTAGGCACATAACAAGTACATTATTGATAATATATTTTTCTCAATAATAGTAAAATAGTTTAAAAACTGTTGTTTTTCCTCATTAGTTCATTTTCCTTCACATACCTGAAATTGGTATACTATAATGCTCAAAATAATAGTTTAAGGCTGCAGAGTACTAGTTCTATTTTTTAAATTTATATTTTAATCACTTTGGTTTAATTTCTTAGGTTTATGGTAATTTGCAAGGTAAGTTTTAAATGATCAGTAATCTAACGGATTATTATAGACTTTATTATGTAGAATGTGTATACATTGTTATGAAACTCAACAATGGATGATTTAAAAAAATTTTTTTTCAACGTTTATTTATTTTTGGGACAGAGAGAGACAGAGCATGAACGGGGGAGGGGCAGAGAGAGAGGGAGACACAGAATCGGAAACAGGCTCCAGGCTCTGAGCCATCAGCCCAGAGCCCGACGCGGGGCTCGAACTCCCGGACAGCGAGATCGTGACCTGGCTGAAGTCGGACGCTTAACCGACTGCGCCACCCAGGCGCCCCAACAATGGATGATTTAAAGAGAATATTGATTCTAACCTGAATTTGCCATTAAATACACACAAAAAATATCAACCCAGGTAAGTGTCCATAAAATATAGTTAAATCACAAAATATATTATATCAAATCAATCACTTAGTAGGTAAGTAGTGCCTTTTGAGTAAGCAATTTGAGAACTTTGATTTATACATCAAAAAGCTAATCTCTGTAGCCATAAATGATCACATAGAAAAAAAAACAAAAAAAAAATCAAGCATTCATTTACATCAAAATGGAAACTGATATGTCATCTTGTACTGCAAAATTCACTGTAGTAATGATGGAATGAGTAAGAAAGATGTGTTTCTTTTTCGAGCTAGGTTACCAATTCATAAGCCATAGAGAAGCTGAAGCAAGTATAGAGATGTATTCAGATATCTAGGATATGGAAACTTGTTGAAAAATTTACTGAATTTCCTGCTTCAATCCTATAACATACAGATTAAAGTTTTCTGAGGGACTAATATTTCAGGGTCTCCAGTATCTTAAAGAATTATGTTTAAATATAATGACATACTTGAACTCACTAAATTTGAAAAGTCTGAGGGAAAATAGCATTGCTGTCCTCTCCAAGAATATGCAGGTATTTATACTTAAAAAGGGTGCTTTCAGGAAGCAGGCAACAACTAGAGATTATGATCATTACTCCTTAAAAAAACACCATAAATCACGTTGTTTGGACTTTTCAGAAAGCCGAGCAATTCTGAATGAAATTGAGCCATAATATCAGAGGGGAATGCCAGATTTTTTAAATTATGATTTATGTTTACTTTTTACAGCTTGAAATTGTAATTCTCAAGATTATTTTGATAATTAAACACCAGTCATCATTGCATAGTTCAGCTTCAAAAAGACTGATAAGCAGAAATTCTTCTATGGGCAACAGATAAGAAAAACAAAAGCAATATCAATAAAGCTTAGATAACTCATATGTCAATCACAAAATGATTCAGTGATTCCTACTTATGCAGTCAAATTTGGGAAATACTTGGGGCGCCTGGGTGGTTCAGTCGGTTAAGCGTCCGACTTCGGCTCAGGTCACGATCTCGCAGTCCGTGAGTTCGAGCCCCGCGTCGGGCTCTGTGCTGACGGCTCAGAGCCTGGAGCCTGTTTCAGATTCTGTGTCTCCCTCTCTCTCTGACCCTCCCCCGTTCATGCTCTGTCTCTTTCTGGCTCAAAAATAAATAAACGTTAAAAAAATTAAAAAAAATTTGGGAAATACTTGTATTATCTAAACCCCATGAACATTTTCATGAAACTACTAAAATCAATGATGGGAGCCATCTGATTCATAGCCTGAATCAAATCACAATCAAATTTCCTATGACCTGCATACAATAGGTCTTAAAATTAACTCAAACTATTAGATGATAGTGCTTTTAGGAAATTGTTTAAGAATATTGTGCATAGAAATCTAAACTTCAATGCTCTAACAGCACATTATAAATGCCACACTAACTTTAGTAACCATTCCCTTGATTATTCACACTTAATTTTTAATTTTTGAATTTTATTTTACTGAAGTATCATTCGCATACAGTGTTACATTAGTTCACGTGTACAACATAGTGATTGGAAAACTCCATACATTATGGTATGCTTAGCACAAGTATAGCTACCTCCTGTCACCACACAACCCTGTCATGATTCCGTTCACTACATTCCTTATGCTGTGCCTTTCATCCCTTTGACTTATTTGTTCCATAACTGAAAGCCTGAGATCTTACTATTTGTGACAACATGGATGGACCCACAGGATGTTATGGTAATAGAAATAAGTCAAACAGAGAAAGAAAATATGGTGATTTCACTTAAATTTGGAATCTAAAAAACAAAACAAATGAACAAACAAAAAGCAGAAACAGACCCATAAATACAGAAAAGAAACTGACGTTGAATGTTACATATACCTCAGTTTTTTATTTGGATCAAAATTTAAACTTGGAAGTTACAAACTGCTGGTATAAAGAGTAGAGTTTGGATCAATTAACTCTTCAAAAGACTAGAGCACGGGTGTACCGGTATTGGCTGCGGAAAGGAGCGAGAACTTGTTATGAACACTTGAGGAAAAGGGGAAATAAATGTTAAAACACCGGCTTGCCATTTCCTTTCTGTCAGAGTTTGCAGCATCCTGAATCAGTCGGCCCTAAGGCAGACAGAATTCTTTTTGTTACAGAATGATGTTTTGAAATGCTCTGAGACATAAAATACAACAGAGAGACGGTCAATAAAAATCCTTCCCTGGATGTACCGGGAAAGCACTTTGATTTGAACTGCTTGGTGAGCCGCCATGTGCTTTGCGTGTTCCAGGCTGACTCCCTGAGACAAGTACTTCAAAAACAGCCAGACGATCAAAAGTAACCTAACATTTGAACTCTGCCTGTGTTCTAATTGAATGTGGCTCAACTTGCCGCTCCTTGGTGCGGAGCTTTAAACAGGAGATGCTTGTGCCAGTGAGCACTGATGGGATTCCAGGAGCAGGCATGCTGGGGGTCTTTGAGGAGGACACAGGCACAGGTCCTGGTGCTATCCTTCCCTGCATGCTACTGCTTCTATCCTCTTTTGTCACTCTCATTTTCCAAGCCCCACATCTTACTCTTTCCATACACTTATATGGATAATTGGATCTAGGAGTATGACAAGTATCATCATATGCTTATGTTTTATTAATAATTTTATGTTTATTTATTTTCAGAGAGAGAGAGAGAGAGAGAGACAGCAAGGGAGGGGTAGAGAGAGAGGGAGAGGGAGAATCGCAAGCAGGCTCCTCACTGTTAGCACACAGCCCAACAAGGGGCTCGCTGAACCACCCAGGTGCCCAGCTTATCATGTCGGTGGGGAACTGTGTATTTTGTCTTCTGTATTTACCAGCAGCATGGACATGATTAGACTTCATTTTTTTAAGGACTAAAGAAATGGTGTAAGAGGCTAACTTGTATTAACATTTTCAAAAAAAATTTTAATGTTTATTTTTGAGAGAGAGAGAGAGAGAGAGAGACACAAGAGAGTGGGGGAGGGGCAGAGAGAGAGGGAGACACAGAATCCAAAGCAGACTCTAGGCTCTGAGCTGTGAAGTCAGATGCTGATAACTGACTGAGCCACCCAGGCTCTCCTTAACAATTTTCTTAAATTCACACAAACACAGTTATAGAATTAGAAATATATAAGTATCTAAAACACAAGCCTTGTCATTGTGGAGACTATAATTTAGTTCTGGAAGTGTCACATGTACTTTTCAAAGATAAGACAGAGACACAGTATAAACAGTCCGTCTTATAGGGTTGTTACCTAACCAGCATCCTCGTCAGTAAAATTTTGTATCCATTCTGCCTGTTTCCATATACGTGCTTATAAGTGTTGCAAATATAAATTATGCAAATTTGTATATTACCAATTAAAATATATTAAGTTCTTCCTTTAGTAAAAATAAACAATGAAATTTCAAATCGGTTTGTTGCACATTAGAGGATGGCTATGTGCATTCCATTGCAGAAACCACTAATAAATAATATGCACAATTAGAGAAAAATCATTCAATATTTGTTTTCTCAGGGAATGCGTCATGAAAAAGCAGGGAATTTTAAGAGATCTTACTTCGGATACAGGAACAACATTAAAAAGTTATCTCTTCATTTGCTTTTTTTAAATTGTGGTAAAATACACATAAGCTAAAATTCACCATCTTACCATCTTTAAATGTACAGTTCAATAGTGTTAAGTACATGGCATTGTGACACAGATCTCCCAATTTTTTCATCTTGTGAAACTAAAACGCTCTACTCATTAAGTAAGTCACCATTCCCACCTTCCTTCAGCTTCTGCAAACCACTATTCTAACTTTCTGTCTCTCTGAATTTGACTTCTCTAGGCATCTCATGTAAGTGGAGACAGTATTTGTCTTTTTGGGATATGCTATTTCATTTAGCATATATCTTTAAAAAAAATTTTTTTAATGTTTATTTTTGAGAGAGAGAGAGGCAGACTGTGAGCAGGGAAGGGTCAGAAAGAAAGGGAGACAGAATCGGAAGCAGTCTCCAGGGTCTGAGCTGTCAGCACAGAGCCCGACCCGGGGCTCGAACTCACAGACCAGGAGATCATGACCTGAGCCGAAGTCGGACGCTTAACCGACTGAGCCACCCAGGCGCCCCTCACTTACCCCGTATCTTGAAGATTCATCTGTGTTGCAGCACATGTCATAATCTCCTTTTTTAAGGATGAGTAACATTTTGGTATTTGTAAAAATCACATTTTGTGTATTCAGTCATCTGTGAACAGACACTTGGGTGGCTTCCACCTTTTGGCTACTGTAAATAATGATGCTACGAAGACAGGTATTCAAATATCTTTATGAGATTCTGCTTTCAGTTCTTTTAGATATAGACCCAGAAGTGAAATTGCCGGATCACACAGCAATTCCATTTTTAATTTTTTTAGGAACTGCCACAATGTTGCCCGCAGCAGCTGCGCCACTTTTGTGTTCTTGCTAACAATTTCCCAATTTCCGCACATCCTCGTCAACACTTGTTACTTTCTATTTTGTTGGCAGTAGTCACCCTAATGGATGTGAGGTGGTACCTCATTGTGGTTTATTTGCTGTTTTAATAACAATAAACACATGTGAATGGAATGAAAGTTGTATGCAGTAATGTTGCAAGATAGGTGGGGACCGGAATTTGAAAGGCCTTGAATATGAAGCAAAATGATTTGCTGTATTTTAAGGAAAAGGAAGTTAGCAGAGACTTTAAACAAAAGAGGTCTGTGATGTACAGAAGCATTGTATGAAATTTAATCAAGTAAACAAAACATTCAAAACATAGTTAATGTTGTCATCATTAAATTTTATGGTGGATTTTTTCTTTTCTTTCTTTCTTTTTTTTTTGAGAGAGAGAGAGTGCATGAGAGCAATTGGGAGAAGGACACAGAGAGAGGTAGACACAGAGTCTGAAGCAGACTCCAGGTTCTGAGCTGTCCGCACAGACCCCAACGCAGGGCTCAAATGCATAAACATATTAAATATTAAAAATATATGATATTTTTGAATATGAGCCACGAGATCATGACCTGAGCCGAAGTTGGATGCCTCACTGACCTAGCCATCCAGGAGCCCCTATTGTGGATTTTAAAATATAACTGTGAAGAAAATACGGTCTGCTTCTAAAATCTGAATTAATGGAACATTCTTTGGACCTGATGTGGGGAGGTTTGTTCTAACCTCAATCTCTGGGCTAGCTATTTACTTTTACTATTTGACAAATCATTCTCTTAGAAGATTATATATTTTTTGAAGCTTAAACAACTCTTTTTTTTTTTTTAATTTTTTTTTTCAACGTTTATTTATTTTTGGGACAGCGAGAGACAGAGCATGAATGGGGGAGGGGCAGAGAGAGAGGGAGACACAGAATCGGAAACAGGCTCCAGGCTCTGAGCCATCAGCCCAGAGCCTGACACGGGGCTCGAACTCACGGACCGTGAGATCGTGACCTGGTTGAAGTCGGATGCTTAACCGACTGTGCCACCCAGGTGCCCCAGCTTAAACAACTCTTAAGAGCTACCCAATACTATTAATTTGTGATGCAACAAGGCACTAAAAATCTCCCTCAAATGTTCACTGATATGTTTTCAAAGTACATTATGGGGTGGAGACTGCAACTAAATAGAAATTATGCAGACTCCACAAAGTAATCCACAGAATTAATAGAGACATTAGCTAAACAGAAGACATAGTATTTCAAAAAATGTAAGGCCATCTTTTAAAACAATATTATGTTCAGCCATATGAAATCAATGATATTCTATGATTTGGACCTACAAAAAGACAATTTCATATAGCCCAATTGAATATATTTGTTGTTCTTTACTAGAATGCCAACCATTGTGGATAGATTGAACTTATACTTTATTTTTTTAACGTTTTTGTTTATTTTTGAGACAGAGAGAGACAGAACATGAATGGGGGAGGGTCAGAGAGAGGGAGACACAGAATCTGAAACAGGCTCCAGGCTCCGAGCTGTCAGCACAGAGCCCGACGCGGGGCTCGAACTCACGGACCGCGAGATCATGACCTGAGCCGAAGTCAAACCCCCAACCGACTGAGCCACCCAGGCGCCCCTGAACTTATACTTTTTTTTTTTGAACTTATACTTTAAAAAACCCTTCCCCTCCAAACAAAAATAGAACTGTCCTGGGGCGCTTGGCTGGCTCAGTGGGCGGAGTATGCCACTATTGATCTCGGGGACATGAGTTCGAGCCACCCGATTGTTTAGATAAATAAACTTAGAAAAAAAATAGAACTGTCTTATATTAGCAATGCATCGGATGTTAGAATTCTCAGTGTATTTGAATTCACGTTTTGTGCCAATTCTTGGGGTCAGAAGAGGTTTCCGATACTCATTAAATTTCCCACCAGCACTTTAACATGGTAATCTGTACACCGTATGCTCTGAATAAATACGTGGTTTGATTTGGAATACAAATATAATCTATTTTCAATTGTCTAAATCCTGATTTAACTAACAGATTATGTTTGGTACTATTTGCTGAGCTCTGTTCACTGAGCAGAATAATTAAGAAATACCTAAATAGTTTCAACAAATTGGATTCTCGACTCTATCAGAAAACGTTATGAAAGACATGTGGCCTCACCATCAGCTACAATCCGTTTCAAGATATCTGTCAATAGTAGGTGTAGGCTGTCCATTCGATTTATAATATTACATGCTACTTTCCTGCAGCTTAAGAATGTAACTCCTAAAAAATTATGTTATCAAATTATGGTGTTGAACCCACTATTTAAATGGGAGGGGGAGAAGGGAAGGTAGAGAGAGGCCCAGAGAGTATCAGACACGGCAGATTCTTTTTCTAGTTGCAATGACAATAAAAAAGAGGACACCACAAGCTGAATGTACTTAACAAGTTCCTTGACAGAACTGACAAAAATACATGGATGATTACCAAGCAACATCTAAAGAATTGGCCAGCTTGCTGTTGATCACCAAGAGCTAGGACACTTTCCCCTATATCCAGCAGGACCATCCATGCAGTGTTTGTCACACAAGACTTTATCAACTTTACCTTTGTTTGAGATAGGCAACATAGTTTTTAATTAAAAAAAAAACACATGTGCAAAATCAAAATAAATTAAAGCTGACAACCACCGCTAATATATGAAAGAATGAAAGGAAGCTGAATGGCCACCTAGGGGGACAAAGCAACTGCATCCTTGCTCTGAGCAACAGATCTTTATTGATAACATAGGGTTAGAGTTAGCTCCTGATGGCTCTGAAATTTTAATGAATTTTCACATGAGTATAAACTGTGTTTCTTAATAAATCAGTCTGGTTATTCCTTATTGGCATTGTAAAAATTCATGTTGTAAGAGAAATATCTTTCATCAGGGTTTTGCATATGCAGGTAAAAAGCTGAAATGTTTACTCTCTCATGTCATATCGCTGCTTCACTCCTTTAATATGTGTTGGTATTTGTGTCTGTGTGCCAGGAACGTCTTGTATCACCTGAAGACTTATCATAACACAAAGTGTTGTATTCCCACTTCCAGAGCTTCTGATAGAGTAGGCGACGGGAGGGGCACGAAAATTTTCACATCTGATGCTGACAAGTTTCTAACAATCTCCTAGGTGATACCGATCCTGTTGGTCCAGAGAACCACTCTTCTAGAGTTAGGAGTTACAGGACACGAAGGACAAAGCTCTATTCCTCACCAAATTTACATTCTAGGGGAAGAGACTTGAAGAGATTGGTAAATAGAGTAGCTTGCCCATTATTAGGTCAGTGAAAACTGACTGAATTGAATTCACAAACACACTCTAATACCATTTCTCTCGGGCAGCTTGATTTTCCAATTCTACCTATCCGTGGCTGGATTCCTATGCCTGCTAAAGTCACCAAATACAAAGCACTAAATCATCCGGAAGCCACATCTGGGCAGGTGTCAAGGGTAAAATAAATCAATCAGGTGAATTGATTTCACGCTCTGACCCTAAATTGGGTAAATTATATTACACAGAAGCCAGTCTTTTAAAATTTTGAGAATTTAATTTCTCTCTTCTGTTTTTCAGCTTACTCCTGCAGATGGCAGGTCCTCTACTCGGAGGTCAGCAAGAACTGAACTGAATTCCCCAGGAAATAATGGCTTACACATCACTGTCCCCAGCCTCAGGCCCTACCTCTGCACTGAGTTCACATTGGTGGGTACAGAAGCCAATACCAAATGGGTGGTGCAGCTGGGGAGAAGACGGAGGCTTTTGGATACAGATTTTGAGAGCAGAAAGCATCTACAGGAGCCAGCTAGAAACTCCTGTTCCTCTGACTTCAACATTTCATGTGTCTGGAGTGAAACTAGACTTTCTCTCCACTCATTAGTGAGGTGCGGGATGCTTTGGACCCAAACTTATTCAAGAAATAACCATAAATAGGAGTCTCAGCATAATCTTCTTTCCTGCAGCTGAGGTAAAACTTGGGAGAAAACTGAAAAGTTGATTTTGAATTTCCTATCATAGGTAGTTTGATAGACTAAGAAAAAATTAATTTTCTGGAGAAGTGTCACAGCTAAAATTACTATCTATCTTTCCTTTTATGGTTGGTAACTCCAAACATAACGTCTTTCAATAATCTATTCATATGCAGAGGAAAAAGTGTAGTGTGGGAATTGTCTTCCAGATGTGTCAAACTCAGTCCTTTAGGGATTTGTTGTATATGGCTAGACTTTAGCCCATTTTACCAAGTAGAGTGATCTGTACCATCCCATTTGTTACAACTATATTCTCTTTTTATATGTACCTTGGGAATGATATTACAACAGAATGTATCTCTTCAGCCTACAGTCCATAAATAGAACTAACCCAGGAGTAACAACGCTGTTAGCCAGCATATTTTGATTCTGGCATCAACAGGGCTCATTTCATAACATAGTTATGGAGCATATGGATGATATATGCTTATGTTTATTCCTATAGCATCTAGCATAATACCTGCACATGCAAAACACTTGATAGATATCTTTTAATTGAATGTGATTTCTTCCATTACACCCACTGGCCACTGCAGATCCAATTTAATGCCAAATACACAGTAGTTGACATTTGGAAGGCAAAGTCTGAAAGGGTCAAGTATAAACATTCTACTCAGAATTTGGGTGTGTCTCTATTGAGCCAAACTCCTTGTGAAATCTTACCTTTATGAATTTGATCATGTTCCTGGCTCTCTGTTCTTCATGCTTCTCTCTCAATATGTCATCTTTGGTTTATGTCAGATGCTAACTCTTTTTTAATCCCTCCCTAATTTCTTCAGAACTGCCACAGAATTTAATCTGCATCTTGTTTATGACACCTCTTACAGTATTTATGTACGGATGACATAGCCTGTACATTCTTGGAGGAGAAAA
Source organism: Prionailurus viverrinus (assembly GCF_022837055.1). Classification (NCBI taxonomy): domain Eukaryota; kingdom Metazoa; phylum Chordata; class Mammalia; order Carnivora; family Felidae; genus Prionailurus; species Prionailurus viverrinus. Next base: position 61,693,411 of record NC_062564.1, on the reverse strand, counting down.
AAAATCTACATTTTTCTCCAAACTATATCTGACAACATTATTTAGCATTCAATAAAATATTTTTTTACTAATTATAAAACAAAGGTAGACTTAAATTCCGTGCAAATATTTTACATTAATCTGAAGCATAATCTATGTGAAGTGAATGGTCATCTACTTAAATGGAAAATAGAATAATTTAGACATTTTATAAGAAGACAGAGGACTATCAACAGATATATTGCATAAGCAAAAAAGTAAGAAATTATTTAAAATAAATATGAAATGCATAAGTACATTATTTCCTCCCTGCTCTCTGGTGCCTTTTTAAAAAATTTTGAACATTAATAAATTTATATATACACCTATGCATGCACACACACACACTATCTACAGATACATGCACATGGCCTGTGTTCATATTCAGATATGAAAAATAGCCACTAATATTACCTCTAACAGAGATTTATATCTTAACCACACCTACTCTGTGAGAGAAATTACTTTCTATTAAATCCACTTGAGCCTAAAATTGAAGAAATGTATTTACCCTTCTTTAGTCAATAATTGCAAAGGAAACAGACTGGTCTGGGAAACCCCATGTAATATTTAACAAACAGTACTTACAGCATATGATAAATAGTGACTACTTTTAGTGCTGTGACATTTTAATATCTTTAATCATACACCTGGGCTGGCTATATGAGCTTTTTTGTTAAAAAAAATCATGCTTCTTAGAACCAACTGGAATATAATTATTGCTATGAATTGAGTAAGTTACCCATTTTGCCTTGAGAATACAATAAAACTATTATTTTTCCTTTGTGAAAAAAGATCAGAAGGAAATGTTTTCCATATAATTAGTACTCAGGAGTTTCCTGGTAGTAACTAGGATACACCTTCAGAAACAGGACACCAAATTTGAAAACGTCACTTTCCAAAGACACTTACTCTAGTAAAAACATACACAGCCAACCATGGCAGGAAGTATCCTACTTTTTAAAGTAATTTGCCAAGAAAGAGCATTACACATGCATGAGTGTCAGTAACAAAAGTACTAGTACGTATCAAGAAGAGCAAGTGTGATCTATTTAGACTGAATAAGGTAGTGAGAATTTACCTCAGTAAAAATGCCAGTCGAATATAAGAGATTCTAATAAAACGGCAATCTACTCAGTTAGGTATCAATGTGTGACAGATTCTCTGCATCCTCCTAAATCAGGTCTATGAGGTGGCATATCACCTTAAGAAGTAGGGAGTCAAATAGAGTGACTTATTGGCAGTGCATTTCTAGGACCCTCCAGGGAAGATTATGCCTTGAATAACATACTAGCACCAATGCCTTCATGGCTATTGGTGTTGTTCACATTAAGATATTTTGTTAACTACCCTAATGCCAATCACTTCTTCCCTAGGGTGGAGGCATTTTCAAGTATAATAATCTGCCAGGCAAAAGTTCTATGGCTGGAGAAATTTGACAGCAACAGTTTTTCAAACTACCACTAGAAAGGGGCGCCTGGGTGCCTCAGCTGGTTGAGCGTCCGACTTCGGCTCAGGTCATGATCTCGTGGTTTGTGAGTTCCAGCGCCGCATCGGCTCTGTGCTCACAGCTCGGAGCCTGAAGCCTGCTTCGAATTCTGTGTCTCCTTTTCTTTGCCCTTCCCCCACTCACGTTCTGTCTCTGTCTCTCCCTCAAAAAATAAATGAACATTAAAGAAAAATAAACAAAAAACTACCACTAGAGAAAAAAAAGAACATGGAATACAGCTTTAAAAAAAGAAAGGGGCAGAAGAGAGAGGGGCTATTTGTGGGGACTGTTACTTGGGAAGCAACTGCATTCATCATCTTATAGAAATAATTCCTGGGACTGAGAAAAACAGAACTTAAATCGTCAACAACACTATTATGGACGTCTAAGTGCTGCAAACAGAGAAACTGGTAAGTCTCCCTAACTTGTGTAAAATTTCTGATAGAAGAATGCAAGCAATCTATGAAGAACTCGGTGTATATAAAAGAGCTCATTCAATGATACAGAATCAGGAAGACCGGAGATAAGGAGCAGCTCAGAGATACTTCTCACTACCACATACAACTAAGGGTTGCAATAAAGTACAGTGGGAAACAGCTGAAGTTTTCAAAAACCGCTTATGGCCTTCATTCTAAATGCACACACGCATACACACACACACAATTCATATAAATATATAAAATACAGCTCCATGTTTAAATTAATTGCATTAAGGGGCACCTGGGTGGCTCAGTCAGTTAAGCGTCCGACTTGGGCTCAGTCCTCGCAGTTCAGGAGTTGGGGCCCTGTGCCGGGCTCTCTGCTGAAGACCCTGGAGCCTGCTTCAGATTCTTCCTCTCTCCCTCTCTCTCCGCCCCTCCCCCGCGCGTGCGGTGTCTCAGAAATAAACATTAAAATACTTTTTTAATTTTTTTTAATTAAAAAAAAATTTTTTTTAACATTTATTTTTGAGACAGAGAGAGACAGAGCATGAACAGGGGAGGGGCAGAGAGAGAGGGAGACACAGAATCTGAAACAGGCTCCAGGCTCTGAGCTGTCAGCACAGAGCCCCACGCGGGGCTCGAACTTGCGGAATGTGAGATCATGACCTGAGCCGAAGTCGGCCGCTTAACCGACTGAGCCACCCAGGTGCCCCTAAAATACTTTTAAAAAACCTAATTGCATTAAAAGTGTCAGAATCATTATGTAACGCAAGTTTGATAATTCTCAGTCATTTCTGGGGATAATATAAAGTCTAGAATAAAATGATTATAAAATGATTTCTCAACATCTTTTACTGGCAACACAAAACACATTTTCACCTGGATATACTTCAGCAAAAGCAAATCCTACTTTATTGAATTCCACTTTAAAATTCTAGGTCAGCACTTTTAAAATGGCAAAATCCTTCAATAGACGTTTCAAAATTAGGCCAAAATTGCCTTAAGCAATAAGTTTGTTTAAGATTAAATAAGGTTAAATAAACGTTCCTCATAGTGTGGGATCCCCATTGCCTTTTCTCTGCAGTTTATGCTGTGGCTTTTCTCCAACATGGTGCTCTAGTACGCGGTACTTTCCAGCAGCACTGACCTCAGAACCACACTTTTCATCTGCACTGGCGGTACTTTCCAGCAGCACTGACCTCAGAACCACACTTTTCATCTGCACTGGAGTTTCTGTGTGGCTGTTGTAAATATCTTTCTGTAGGATATAAGTCTGCTCTCCTTTGGGCAGACTTTCCTAACTGAAAATTCTCCTTGCAATAAGCATTGCGAGAAACCCTTAGGAAAGTCTGCACAAAGGTTAGTTCTGGCAGTGGCTATCAACCTTTTCAACACTTATCTGGTGTAGGTTCCCCCTGACACTCTGCCTTGCTTCTCCAGATTATAAAAAGAAGTTGCTTTTACATCTGTGGATTTATTAGCTCCATGCCAGTAATTCCCAGATGAAATTCTGTCCGCCTTTGCCCCCTCTAGACATGTATATTGTATGCCCTAGCTAGCCTAAATGATGGCACTTGTTCAACACTGTGTTTAATCAAATTAAGTTTTCTCCTTGGTCCCAGAAGTCAGCAGTGTTGTTTTAGCACAGCAACTTAAATTGCACATGTGTATAACTTCAGGAGTTCATGCAGCAAGTAGGTTGGAATTGGATCAGGTTCCCTCAAAATCCAGAAATAGAAGCTTAGAAAATGAGTACAATGATTAAATTTAGAAAAAGCAGGTAGGAGGTAGATTTCCTACTCCACTCACATTATATGTCTTTTGTGGCCGGGGATATTTGAAGGTAACAAAGTTAAGAGTCTTAGAAATGCAAAAAAGAAAAGAAAAAGAAAAGACAGTAAAACAAAGGAAAATATTTGAATGTAGCAAATTAAATGGAAAATAACATGAAGAGGATATACCTGTCAAGTTCATGCACAAATGATATGATATTTGGAGAGTTAAGAGAAATAAGAATTGAGAGAAAATAGCCAATTTTGTTATAAATCCATTGGGGCATTAAGTCTACATCTTACATAACAAAATAATGTCAACTGGAAACATGAAAAATTTCTCTATTAAAATTATATGTTATGCTTGTTAGGTACATAAAAATTGAACAAATCACTTAATCTCCCTGAGCAGCCAGTATAAGTCTGTAAAATGGTTACATTAATAGTACCTAAATCACTTTTTTCCTGATTGTGGGCAATGCTGGTTTCCCTGTATCTACCAGGTAAAGCGAGTGAAAATGAGTGGTGAACTGGATCTTTATAGCATTTCTTTTCTTTTAAGAGCTTTCAATAGCCATCTCTTACCTACTACAGGACTTATGTTTACAAAGTGACTCCATTTATATCATCATTTACAGTTTGTGGCCACAGATATTACAATCTTGCATAATTAGTACTCTTCCATTTTAATGCATGTTTCTGTGGCTAAGAACCAGACATGTAGATTAAATTTATTTTAAAACATAGTCATGTAGCATTAGTCAATTTATATACAGTATTTGAGCTTTTGTTCACTTAATTAAGAAAAAACTTTGGGTGTAATATTTTATCTCCTATGTCATAAAACTGCAAAATATCAAATTATAAAATGTAATAAAGTCTTATCTCTAGATAACTGTAAAATATTTTTGATTATGAAAATCCTGGTTATAAGTTTTCTTTATTAACTAACCAGATCAATAATTGTAGCTAAGTTAGTAAGACAAACGCAGAATATTCATAAATATAAGATGAATTCCTAGGAGAATCAGTGTATTAAGAAATCAACTTCAAATAGTATAGCTGTATGTGCAGTGTTGTTTGAAAAGTATACTGAATAGGATTGGCTAGGTGGCTCAGTCAGTTAAGTTTCCGACTCTTGATTTCAGCTCAGGTCATGATCTCATGGTTCCCAAGATTGAGCTCCCCCATAGGGCTCTGCGCTGACAGCACAAAGCCTGCTTGGGATTCTCTCTCCCTCTCTCTACCCTTCTTCCACTTGCACACTCTTTCTCTCACAAAATAAATAAATAAACTTAAAAAATTATATTGGGGACACCTGGGTGGCTCAGTTGGTCAAGCGTTCAGCTCAGGTCATGATCTCAAGGTTCCTGAGTTTGAGCCCCACATTAGGCTCTTTGCTGGCAGCCCAGAGCCTGCTTCAGATACCTCTATCCCTCTCTGTCTGCCCCTCCTTCACTTGCACTCTCTCAAAAGTAAATAAAACATTTAAAAAAGTATATTGAATAATTTAATGAAACATACTAGACACAAAATTATATGATTTATAATAGTGAAGTACATTTCATTTCAATTCTGCTTTTTGTGTGTGTGTGTGTGTGTGTGTGTGTGTATTTATTTTTGAGAGAGACAGAGAGAGAATGCAAGTGGGTTAGGGGTAGAGAGAGAGGGAGACACAGATTCCGAAGCAGGCTCCAGGCTCCGAGCTGTCAGCACAGAGTCCCACGCAGGGCTCGAACTCACAAGCAGTGAGATCATGACCTGAGCCGAAGTCGGACGCTCAACTGACTGAACCACGCAGGCACCCCATCAATTCTGCTTTTATACTTAAAAAAAATTAGGAACATTTGTAAAAAACTTGTTTTCATTTTAACAAAAAATGCATGTCTACTCTGAAAGTACAGTATTAGAAATCTACTGTTGACTTTATTAACTCATTAAAAATAATTTAACTCATTGATTTTTACCCTTGTAAATAAAAATATATAGTGATTCAGAAAATATGGATAAAGCATAAGTGTATAAAGAAAAAAAATACTCTCTTGTTTTAGAGAAAAAAATATGTCATACACTTTTTAATATTTATTTATTTTTGAGAGAGAAAGAGAATGCCTGTGTGTTTGCATGCGCATGTGTTCACACATGGGAAAGGGACACAGATGGGGGACAAGGGATCTGAAGCAGGCTCTGTGCTGGCAGCAGAGAGCCTGAAATGGGGCTTGAACTCACCAACCACGAGATCATGAACTAGGTCAAAGTCTGATGCTTAACTGACTGAGCCACCCAGGCATCCCTACACTTTTTTTTTCTTAAATATATCATTTAATATTCCTAAAACTTAATTTAATGGCCCATTAAAAGCTACATATGTTTATTTATCCATCCCTATGTTAGTGGGCATTTAGATTTTCTCCAATTTTTTATGTCATATTTTTTTTCTTCAATGAACTCTTGTGCTCAGTAGTAATTCTGATTTTACCATCCTTTTAAACATATGCTCAGAAGTGGAAATACTAAGTCAATGACCTAAGAGTATTTTTAAGGCCTCTGATGTGACTTCGTTTTCAGAAGTTTTCATGAGTCTGTGAGTTCTATCTCTGTGAGTTCTCTTTCTCCACACCTTTCCAAGCCTGGGTATTATTATTTTATAATTATGGTTTTATTAATTTGAGAGTCCCAAAACCATAGCATATTCCTACTGTGTTGGATTATTGATGAAGCTGAACAGGTTTCTGCATGAAATTTCTGGATAAATCCTTTATTTTTCTATTAGAATTTGATAGTTTTCTATGACTGTGTGATCCTTAATATACTGAAAATGCTAAATCTTAGTCTGCAATATTTGTTGTTGATATTCCTTAGTCTGCAATATCTGTTGTTGATGTTGTGGTTTTTTTCTTTGTTTTGTTTTGTTTTGTTTTTAAATTTGCCTTTGAAGGTGGTTTGGATAATTTGATACAGTACAATTACCTGGTAGAGTGTTAACAATGTCTTCATTTTTTAAGTGTTCTTATATCCTTAAAAATATCTCTGTCTAGCTATCAGCTTTAAATGTACCTAGATGTTCCTCTAGTTTAGAATGTTTGTTTATATACTTATTTAACCCCTCATTAAATTTAATAATATGAGATAAAAATCACCTTTTTCCCCCCAAAATATCAGTGGTGATCCAGATACTGTTTAGTTTGGTGAGCTTTCTTTTTCCATTAATTGTGATGCTGCCTCATATATCAGAAACTAAATCCCAAAGCAAAAATTCTTTCACTATGAAACTTTAGGTTCCAAAAGATGATTCTAGGCTCATTTGTTAGTTACAGGATTGAACAAATGCAGGTCAGCAAAGATAGTGTACCTTTATTCTATATGTAATTCTGATTTTAGTTATAAAAATCTGGAAGAAAGTGGTTCTTAATGAGGGGAGAATCTACACGGAGCAACATACCCTTCCCTTGTAAATGCACATATACAAAGATTTATTTGTATCTATCAAGACTGTAAGAATACCATACACTTTTAGCTATTGAAACCACTTCCCAAAGGTTGGAGTGTCAGGGTATATAAAACTTGCAAGTCTTCTTAACCATCTGTCCATCAGGTAGAGAAACTAATATATTAGATGCGTCTTGAATTCCTGGGCTAAATTCAAAATGTACTTGCAGCAAAATTTATGTTAATACCTCAAAGTGTTTGCTAATTAATATTTCGTGTAGGGATTTTGCAGCTACATTTACAACGGAATTATTACTTTTTTATTCACACTATGCCTAGTTTCGAAACTAAGTCTTGCATCATTCAAACATTTTAGGAGTGATTCCTCTTTTAAGGGGGGGTATCTTTGGAATATTGTGGGTAAGATTGGAATTCGATGTTTCTTGCATTTTGAGTCTTTGGCAAAATGATTTGTGAATGGCATTTGCTTTGTGAGTTGTTTCAGTACTGATTCAGTTTATGTAGTGTTATGGGATCTATCCCATAACATTAATCCTTTATGTGCCAGTATTGATATTTTCTTATGAATTGATCCACCTTAGGTACATTTTCAAATGTAATGCTATGAAGTGGTATGGTAGATAATAGCATTTTATGTGATTAATCTAATAAACAAGCTTTTTTTTTCGATCTTGTTTTATCTCTTTTTTCTATTTCATTATTTTTTTATCTTGTTTCCCTTCCTTTTATATTCATTGTTTTTACCATTTAAAAAAAATTAAGTAAAATTCCATTCTTAGCCCTTTCACTTTTAACCTTTTTTCTTTACAAAAATAAGCATGTATATTGATAAATACCCCCGCTGAGTTCTGCTATATATTCATCCTGCAAGTTAAATGATACATAATATTATTTTCCTTATTTTTAGTTTTTTAAGTATTTCCTGATTTTCATTATTTAAGTCATGATTTATCTATATTTTTATTTATTGTTTGATTAGTAATTCCGTTATGTTCAAATCACATTTCTAAACTATAACAATATTCTTTATTAGCAGGTTCTGTATTTGCAAATTTGCTTACTTGTTAATCAATATTCATGGTTCTTTCAAGGTCATTCATGGATGTGTGCAGAGGGAAAAACATTTTGAGTCACCTAACATGCATATTCCTAATTGAGATTGATCAAGGAAGGAGATTCTCTGGCTTTCTGTTTCAGCTTTCATACTGTTTTTTTTTTTTAAGTTAATGTTTATTTTTGACAGAGAGAGACAGAGACAGAGCATGAGCGGGGGACCGGCAGAGAAAGGGGGAGACACAGAATTCGAAGCAGGCTCCAGGCTCTGAGCTGTCAGCACAGAACCCTAGGCGGGGCTCAAACCCACAAACCATGAGATCATGACTTGAACCAAAGTCCCATGTTCAACCGATTGAGCCCCAGAGGCGCCCCATCAGCTCTCATACTATTAATATATGTATTTTTCATTGTCTATTTAACATCACGTTTTTGCAATTCTGTGCTTTTTATTGGAGATTTCACTGTTTAAAATGGCCCCCAAGCATCGAGCTGAAGCTCTGTCTAGTGTTCACGAGCACAAATAGATTGTGAGACCTTAAGGGTAAAATATGTTGGATAAGCTTCATCCATGCATGAGTTACAGGGATGTCCGAGGGGCATTCAACATCAATAAATCAATAAAATATATTAAATAAGGGTTTTTTTAAGAAATACGAAAAAGGCTATGTGTTAATCAGTTGATAAAATATTGTAACCAGAGTTTGGCATGAACCTACATGTTTCCCTTAGGAGCAATGCTTCTAATTCAGCAGTGTTCACTAATTCAGTACCTGCAGTCATTTACAGAACATGACTACCATAAATAATGAGAATAGATTGTACTTTGAAACTTTTAAGACTTATTTTGTGGATAAACATGTGGTCACTTTTAATAAATCTTCTAGGAGTGCTAGAAAAGTGCATTTTTGTTGATATTAGATGTGGTATTCTATATATACTATTGATATTAAAATTGCTAAGAATTATGCAAATAGTCTATATTCTAATTTTCTGTTTCACTAGTTATTAAGAAGTGTAAAAATCACCATGTAATATTTTCCTAATTCTTGTCATAATTCTCTCATTTTGTATATTTTGATGTTATTTTGCTAGCTGTACAGAAATTTACAAATTCTTCCTTATGGTTCTTTAAGGTTTTTTATTTAGCATCCGAATTCTCTTCATCACAAACAATTTTTGTTGTTGTTTTCTTTAACATTTTTTCATGTGGTAATTATGCAGACACACCAGATTTATTTTGGTTAATAATGCCCTGTTATATCTTTTTCTGTTATTTAAACTTGAATTTTATGAAAAAAAGGTGAATATGTAAAATGCATCTCTATAAGCAGTTGTTTTTTTTTAATTTTTTTTTAACGTTTATTTATTTTTGAGACAGAGAGAGACAGAGCATGAACAGGGGAGGGGCAGAGAGAGAGGGAGACACAGAATCGGAAACAGGCTCCAGGCTCTGAGCGGTCAGCACAGAGCCCGACGGATAAGCAGTTGTTTTAAACCCTATTGGTAATTTTTCTTTCTTAAGTGGAATATTTAGTTCATTGACATTAATTGAAATTATTGATATATTTTGTGTTTAGGTTTAATGGTATATCCAGCATTTCACGTATTTTCTTTCTTTTTCACCTCCCCATTTTTGTCAGGGTATTTTGTTCACCATATAACTTTTCATGTAAGCAAATATCCTTAAATTGACATAAAATTAATTCATCTGTTTGTATTTTATTAGCCAGTGACGGGTACTCAGTTCACTTTTCTGTTGCCTCCTGATGCAGAGAACAGAGTTAATTATATTCCTCAGTTCAAGGAACACTATATCTCCCTCAGACCATGGAAACTGTCTTTTTCTTTTTTTCATTATATTGTTCCCATTAAGCAGAGATCCCTATATCCTTTCCTTTACCCTATAGGTATGCATTTTAATATTTTTATATACTTCTGAAATAGGTATTATTTTATTTAATTCATTAATCATTTAATTCATAAATATGTTGTTTTAGAAATCATCCTGTTCTTATTTATTGATAGTTTTTTTATGTACTGATTTATCTCATTATATGTATGTGTGTGTGTGTGTGTGTGTGCGTGGTAATGTTTCAGTCACTATAATTATTACAAGAAGGCCAATTTATTGTTTAATGATAGCCACATTTTAAGATCAATGTTCTATAAGTGTTATGCATTGGAAATGAAATGTCCTGGTTTTCAAAAAGGTGCTGGTTCATGGTTAAGTGATTACTGATCAATGAACTATAATACATAAGATGAAATCATTAATTAAAGGTACAGAAAACTACTTAAGGGTTTTAAAGCTTCACCAGATGAATAGCATATGCTAACATTAAGGTAAACAAAAGTAAAATAATTAGACATTAATAGTAGCCATATAATAAAAATTATAAATTAGAGCACAAAAGTATTACAGTGTTTTTTATGCTAATATCAACAATCCTAAGTAGTACAGGGCTAATCTGTAAAAGTTAACAACTAAACTTGAGGAAAGCTTTGTGTTAAGGCAAAAACATTCATAACTGCCAAAATAAATATACCAGTAAAAATAAGTCTATGCTTTAAATTTTATTATTTCATATGCTTATGACATATGTATATGGTATAATTTATTTAAGAAACACATGGCACTATTTAAAAAATATGTTATTTGAAAAATTAAACAGCCGTATTTACATTTCCATTGTAATTTTAAGAAAATTATTAGTTAACTGCAAACTACTACATAATTTTGAATACTTTCTGGTGAAATTCTGAAATTACACATTTTGGAAGCAAAATCATGAGTTAAATCACACTGCATATCCCCTGGAACAGCCTGTGTTTATGAAGTTAAATTTTCTTAAAATGTACATCCAGTCATTTGTTTTAAGAAACAAAACAAATTCAGGTGTCTGGGTGGCTCAGCAGCGGCTCAGGTCAGGGTCTCATGGTTTCCTGGGTTAGAGCCCCGCACTGGGCTAGGCTGAGGGCATGGAACTTGCTTGGGATTTTCTCCCTTCTCTCTCTGCCCCTCCCCCACTCGCTCTGTCTCAGCCTCTCTCAAAATGAATAAATAAACTAAAAAAAAAAAAAAAAAGAAACAAAACAAATGAACATGGGGGTGGGAAGAGAGAGACAGGGGCAGACCATAAAACGGATTCTTAACTACAAACTGAGGGTTGCTGGAGGAGGGGTGGAGGGGAGGGATTAAATAGGTGACCTGAATTAAGGTGGGCACTTGTGATGAGCACTGGCTGTTATATGTAGTGGTCACTTGCTGTGATGAGCAGTGGAGGTTATATGTAATGATGAATCACTCAATTCTATACCTGAAAGTAATATTCACTGTTAATTAACCAGACTTTAAATAAAAATTTGAAAAAAGAAAAAAAAAAGTACATCCAAATACTTTTAAGGGGATGATCATACTATTCAAATATAGATCATAAAGTAGGTCATGGTAAACTCAACTTCCCCTGGGAAATAGTAATCTAGGTTATAAACTCAGTCATCCTTTTATCTATTTACAAATCAGAAAAAAAAGATAACCTTGCTGACAAAGTCACCCTATATCAGTACGGTTCCATTTCCCAAATTCAACAAAACAAAGCTGAACAAGGACACTATTCGAAGTGGAAATTTCTCATACTATTTGGAATCAAGACCTACCTACACCAAACAAAGTGGTCTCTGGCCATAAGAGATGCCATACAAAATATCTCCATTATTATCTTATGTGCTATGATGTCCTGGCTTGATTTATGTCCTGGCGTGATTTTATGTTTACTCATGGCTGGCTTTAGTGAAATGTATAGTTTTGATAATTGAGCCTACATTTTTTTAAATAAAGTTTTTAAGGACTATTTGCTAAGAAAAATCAATTAAAAGAAAATTTTGAGTTAGACGAGAGAACTGTGAGTTGGTGTTTTCATTAATTATTCAGAAAATTACAAAACTGCACCCACGCTAATGGAGCAGAGCTCTCAATTTGACTCAACTGAGCAAAGGCTGACAAATGCCTGGAGGCCTCTCTGGTGCTTGATCTTTGCAGGCTCAGTAGGAATTGCTGAAAGACAGGACTGTTCATTTGACAAAATCTAAAATGCTGATAGTTTGGTCTTTTGAGTTAAAGCAATCAGAGTTAAACACATGCTAAATTATAGAGTCAAAAATCTTACAGTAGTAAGTATAAGGCCAATTAATAAACCAGCAGAATGAAGATCTTGGCTCTCCCACCTCTCTTTGAGAGCTAAAAACTAAACACTCAAGAGCAGTTTTTGTTTTTGATCTGTTTTTTTTTTCTTTGCACGTTCGTGCTATTGGTTTCCAGAAAATCTGGGTCAGAAGATGAATACATTCAAACATCAAACATCTATAAGACTTATAGGAAGGAAATATCATCACATATTTTTTTTTGACTACTGAGTCACAGTGTTACTCTTTTATTCAACAGACAATAAATCAACATCATACTCAAATAAATTATGTGTTAGTAACTTACAGTCCATTAACAATGGTGTGATTTATATTTTAAAAGTGTTCTTAGAGACTTCAGACTTCAGATCTAACAAGTAAAGAAAGAACTTGAAAGTCATTATTCCTGTCTTTATATCAAAACAAAACAAAACACAAAAAGTCTGATAAAACTAAATGTCACTTACTTTTCTTGGACTCTTCAGAGGACTGAAGTTATAGGGCAAACCACCACTCAAATAGAGGAGTTGAGAAAAATCTGGAGATAGAGCACCTGAGAGGTATTTGCTTTACGCATAAGCTGATGGATGCCACAAACAGGTAGAATAGGAATTTTGATTTATTGCTGGAGGCTGAGCATGGTGGACTAGCTTGAGTGAGAACCTCATGGAGACTGAAGTCAAAGGGAGAGCAACTCACACTTTTGTACGCTTTCCTTCCAGGAATCCCAAGACGTTCTCATGGAGAGGATCTAAGAAAACATTCCACATACACTGATAGTGGGGGGCGGAGGGGGGTACGGGGAAGGAGCTGTCATGAAGTCTTCTAGACCTTCTTCCTTGCAAAGTTTTAGTCTTCAAGGACCAGGGAAAAGGACTTGCACCACAGGGCAAGTTTGATACTCCATCCTGACTCAAGGAACGGAACCCTGCTGTCCTTCAGCAACAGGGGCACAGTTGGGAAGTGCTTGCTAAGAGCAGAAGCTGCTGGAAGCATAAACTGATAGGATCACATAAATGGTAAAATTTGACAAAATGCTGAAGGCTGAGTGACTAACATCAAGAATGAGAAACTCCTAGGGGCTGAAGTCCTAGGGAACACCCACACTTTCGTGGATTTTCCTCCTAGGAACCTAAGGGGTTATCACTTTTTGGCCCTGGTTAGGGAAGAAAAGAACCAACATTTTGAAACAAGCCCAGAGCTTTCTCTGTAATAAAAACCTATTTTTCCAAGGAAAATATTGTGCCACAGCCTTGTTCCAGCAAGGGGAAGGGAATTCCCCCACCCCCAGCCTCTTCCAAACTTCCTATTTTTCCTAAAGAGGCAACCCAATTGATCAACAAATAAATAGATGCTATAATTGACAGGGGTAGAGTTTTAGGGACTAAGACTGGAAACCCTGCAGATGGAGAAGGGAATAGGGGTCAGGGTGGGAAAAAACTCTTCATGCCTGGTGGTGGGACAGAATTACTTCAAACACCACTTCCCTAAGACACAGTTCCACTAGACAAAGACAATGTGAAACTTACAAAATCCTCCCTCTCAGGGCCCCTGAGTGGCTCAGTCAGTTAAGCATCTGACTTCTGCTCAGGTCATGATCTCATGGTTCATGAGTTTCAGCCCCATGCAGGGTTCTGTGCTGGTAGCTCAGAGCCTGGAGCCTCCTTCAGATTCTGTGTCTCCCTCTCTCTCTGCCCCTTTCCCACTCATGCTCTGTCTGTCTCCCTCTCTCTCTCAAAAAATAGACATTAAAGGGGCGCCTGGGTGGCGCAGTCGGTTAAGCGTCCGACTTCAGCCAGGTCACGATCTCATGGTCCGTGAGTTCGAGCCCCGCGTCAGGCTCTGGGCTGATGGCTCGGAGCCTGGAGCCTGTTTCTGATTCTGTGTCTCCCTCTCTCTCTGCCCCTCCCCGTTCATGCTCTGTCTCTCTCTGTCCCAAAAATAAATAAACGTTGAAAAAAAAAATTAAAAAAAAAATAGACATTAAAAAAAAGTTAAAAAAAAAAAAGAAAATCCTCTCTCTCCCATACCCAACCAGCAATCTTGCATGACTCCAATATTAATAACAGTAAATAACAGGTGAAAGAATGCCAGATGCTGACTCTCGCTGAGGAGCATACAAAGGGAAGCTCTGAAGCCAAGATGAAAGGACAAAACAATGACATGAGAGGAATTTGAAAACTCTTACCTACAGCTACCACAGGCATGGAATGAAGCTCAAATCCCAGCCATATGAAGATAATCCTCATACTAAAGATAAAATGTCCTCAGTGCTCACTAACCTATATGTCCTCTCTATTTTTCAACAACAGATTATAAGACATGGTAAAGTTAAAAAAAATAAGTAGTATCAAAAGAAAAAACAATCTATCATTAGATTAGGAACTGATTAGGTACTGAAATAATCAGATAGGGAATTTAAAATACCCATTATTAATATGCCAAAATGTTATAATGGAAAAGAGGAGACCTGAAAACCTAGGTGGTTAATATAAGCACAGAGATAAACAATATAAGAAATTAAAAGAATATGGTAGAAACAATATATATATTTTATGTAAAATTATATATGTATATATAATATGTATATATAATTTCTACCATATATATTATTTCTACCATTTACATACATAAATGTGTATACATTTTTACCATTTATACACACAAATATATACATTTATATACATAAATGGTAGAAATAATATATATATGGTAGAAATAATATATATACATATAATATATGTTATATGTGTATGTGTGTGTATATATATACATATATATATATATATATATATATATATATATATATATCACAGTGATAGGAATGAAGAATGTTTTAAATAGGCCCATCAGTAAACTTCGAACAGTCAAGTAAAAAATCAGTGAGTTTGAAGACAGGTGAAAAGAAAGTCCCCAGGGGTGCCTGGGTCGGTTAAACGTCCAACTTCAGCTCAGGTCTTGATCTCATGATTTGTGAGTTTGAACCCTGTATCAGGCTCTGTGCTGACATCTCAGACATAACAAAACACCCAGAGCATCTAAGAACCACAGGGGAATATCAAAAGAATGTAACATTTGCTTAATCAGAAAACCAGGGGAAGGAAAGAACAGGAAAGCAAAATATTTAAAGAAAGAATGGTCAAGACTTTTCAAAATGAATGACAGATACCAAACCACAGATCAAGAAGTTCAGGGAAATCAAACAAAACAAACACACAACACAAAACAAAAACAAAAATAAAAAACCTACACATATCACATTGAAACTGTAAAATACCAAAGGATATTAAAGTTGGGTGAAGATTGCTCAGCTACAGAGAAATAAGGATAAGTATCATAGCTGACTTCCCATAAGAAACACTATAAGCCATGGAGAGAAACCTTTAAAATATTTAAAGAAAAAAATGCCAAACTTGAATTCTATCCTTCAAAAGTAAAGAAGAATAAAGACTCTCTCAACAAATAAAAACTGAAGCAATTTATTTCCAGATGATAGTTGTCTGTTTAAAGCAATAAAAGTAACAATGTAATAGGTATTCAGAGTATATGGATAAGTAAAGTGAATAAATTTAATGTCACAAAAAGTAAGAGGAAAGAATTGAGAACACTCTGCTCTCAGGTATTTATTAACACTGCACATGAATTGCCATAATATGTTTGAAAGTTGACTCAAAGTGTATTTAAACATGAATTTAGGACAACATCTTAAAAAGTCCCTAAAAGAAGTAGAAAGGATATGTCAAAAGAAGACATGAAATGAATTATATTAATGCTAATGAAAGAAAACAAAACAGAAAAAGAGTAAAAAAAAAAAAGGAAACAAAAATAAATACGATCAGTAGAGACTATTTAAAGGTGATATATTTTAATCCAACTAAATCACTAATCACTTTAAAAATAAATAATTAAATGTAGAATTTAAGAAAAAAGAGTCTCAGATTGGATAGAAGGAAAACAAGACCAACCTATATGCTCTGTATAGGAAGTCCACTTCAAAAAATATGCCAAAGGAAGAATACCATGTTGACACTAATCACAAGAAAGGTAGATCAGAAATCTTAGTTTCAGACATACCAGACTTCAGAACGACTAAGGTTATGAGAAACTAAAAGGAGGTATGAAGTTATGATAAAAGGATCAAGTTTCAAATCATTTTTGATCCTAATAATGTATGCACCTAACAAGAGAATATCGAAATATATGAGGCAAACTGATAGAACCAAAAAAAGAAATAGAAAAATCCACTATTATACTAGAAGATTTTGCTCCTTTATCAGCAATTGATAGATAAAGTGTGTGTGTGTGGGGGGGGGGGGGGGATCAGCAAGGATATAGAGGACCTAAACAGTAGTGTAATAATCCTCTCAATCTAACTAATATTTATAGAATACTCCATCCAAAATTCACATTCTTTTAAAGTGTGCCTGGAACACTCACCATATTCAACCATATTTGGGCCAGAAGACACACTTTAATAAATTTAATAAGACATAGACTTACCAAGTGTATTTTCAGAACACAAAAAATTGAACTAAAAATCAGTAACAGAAAAACAGCTAGAAATTTCCAAATATTCAATAATGAAAAAGTATACCTGTAAACAATCAATGAGTCGAAGTCTCAAGAGCAACTAAAAGTTACTTTGAGAAAAATGAAAATGAAAATATAACTTACCAAACTTCGTGGAATGCATCTAAAGAGTTGCTTAGAGAAAAATTATTAAATTAAATGCATACAGTAGTAAAGAAGATAACCTAAGCTTCCACTTTAAACCAAACCAAACAAAACAATCTGGAATAACAAGAGCAAATTAATCTTTAACAAGGAAAACAACAACAAGAATGACAAAAGCAAAACTCAGTGGAGCGTTTTTAAAAACAGTAAATTAATATAGAAAATTAATAAAATTGATACATATCTGGATAGGCTAAGCAAGAAGAAAAGACAAAATAAAGAAAGGTTTTTACTGCTTTCATGGGCATTAAAAGGATAATTAGAGAATGTTTTTAACAATTTTGTGCTCATAAATTTGATAATTCAGACAAAAGTGACCAATTCATTGACAGACTAAAACTACTGAAACTCATCCAAAAAGAAACCTATAACCTTAATAGCCCTACCTCTGTTAAGGAAGTTGAATTATTTTTTTAAATTCTTTTCTAATGCTTATTTATTTTTGAGAGAGAGAGAGAGAGACAGAGAGACAGACTGTGAATAAAGGAGGGTTAGAGAGAGGGAGACACAGAATCCAAAGCAGACTCCAGGCTCAGTGCTGCCAGCACAGAGCTCGATGAAAGCCTAGAACCCACGAGCCGTGAAATCATGACCTGAGTCCAAGTTGGACACTCAACTGACTGAGGCACCCAGGCACCCCAGCAAGTTGAACTTTTAATAAAACACTGCAAAATATAAAATATCAGGTTCAGATACTGTCCCTGGCAAAATTTATCAAACATTGAAGGAAAAAATATAACCAATTTTACATAATCTCTTCTGGAAATTTGAAGAGAAGTAAATACTTCCCCACTTATTTCATAAGACAATTATTACCCTAATACCAAAACTAGATAAAGATATTAGAGGAACATTACAAACTGAAAACTACCATGAATATAGATACAAAAATCCTTAATAAAATATTAGTAAATTCAATTCAGCAATAAAAATCAGATAATATATCACAATCAAATAGGATTATAAGGCTGGTTAAATATTCATAAATCAATCAATGGAATGTATTAACAGACTTAAGAAAAAAAGTGATTACATCAATTATGCATTAAAATCACTGAGCATAGTTAAAATCTATTTTTGATAAAAACTCAAACTTTTTCATTCTGATTATGTGTGTGTGTATATATATATATACATATATATATATATATATATATTCATTATTTATATATTAGAACTAACACATTTAATGATGACAGACTGAACAATTTCTGCCCAGGATTGGAAACAATAAAGGATATTCTATCTGATCATTTGTATTCAACAGCACACTAGAAGTCCTAGCTAGTGCAATAAGACAAGAATAGGAAATAAAAAGTGTGTGTATGGGAAACAGAAAAATAAAACTGTCTTTATTCATAGACAACATGACTGGCTATTAAAAAAAACTCTAAAACATCTACTAGAAACAAACTAACTAACAAACAAGCAAACACAAAATCCTCTCCTGAAACTAGTAAGATACTTTAACATGCCAACTATCTGAATATGTAGATATAGATAGATGATATAGATAAAGATATTGATATAGATATAGATGATATAGATATATACATGGTAGGTAGGTAGGGCCCAAAAGCAATAGCAATGAGCACACCAATTTTCTCAAGGTCAAACTACAAGTCAGTGGCAGGATCACTAATGTAAGCATATACATGTCTGATCACATCACCTGAGAGTTTAAACATTAGAATTAACTGACTCTCTGGACACTTAATTTTTAAATAGAAGACTTTATAATGTTCACATTTAAAAAAATTAAATTATAGATCTTGATCTGGTACATGAGATACATACAAATTGACAGAAATTAAGCCAGATGCACATTTAATACCTTCTTCAAAGAAGTAATGCCCAAAATTGTAGAATTTTAATAAAAATTATTTTGCCTGACCTAGTTATTATCTCAATACTTGGTATGAATAGACTAGAACATTAGAAGTTTTTGCTAATATATCCAAAGGATGGAAGATTTTTTCTTAAACAATTAATTTTGTACTCTATCACTGATTGTTGTGCTTAAATGTGGCTAAAACCTATAAGAAAATTACCTGATACAGGAGTGAGTGATAATTTTTTAAAGGGCATACAAAAATATTTGTCATACTTACAGTATGTAAATCATTAACAAGATAAAACATTATGATACAGTGGTTACAATTTTTGATAAACAAGGGTAAAGATACCTAGCATCTTTAAAAGACAAAGGGGCAGGGGCACCTGGATGGCTCAGTCAGTTAAGGGTCTGACTCTTGGATTTCGGCTCAGGTCATGATCTCACGGTTCATGAGTTCAAGTCCTGAGTCAGGCTCCACGTTGACAGTGCACAGCCTGCTTGGGATTCTCTCACCGTCTCTCTCTGCCCTTCCCCTGCTCACAGTCTCTGTCTCTCTCTCTTTCTCAAAATAAATAAACAAACTTAGAAAAAAAAAAGACAAAGGGGCAGAAACTATGTATGATCAAAACATTTACATTTGGAAGAAGTTAAATCCCGCTTTAGTTTAATATGTAGGTCTGGATTTTCTGATAGGTACAAGTTTTTTGGTCTATAAGTATATGATTAATGTTATTAGCATACTACTTTAATAATTCTAATATTCTGTTTAGTTATTAAAACAGCATTTGAAATAATGTAAACAATACTATTCTCATCAACACTAGAAAGACATAACAAAAAAACAATGTCTTCAATTTTCGAGGGAATATGATATTTCACCCAGTATTTTTTCCTCATCTTTACTATTTATGCATCAAATAAAGACTCTACTGACAATGAAGTTCTCAAAAAGTCTACCACCCATCCGTCATTTTTATATGAAAAGATAGTCAATAAAGGCAAAGGACACAACATGAGAGAAAGGAAGATAATGAATCCAAACAATTGTAGATGAGGCATAGGAGTACAAGTTACAAGAGTTACAGGCTGGGGTTTACTTCAGGCTTAGATAACAGCAGGTCTACATTGGAGCAGACTGACAGAAAGGTTCAGAACAGTCAAGTGCCAAACAGAGGGCATGTGGTTGCAGGAAACTGGAATGTTGCTTGCCATAGTTCCAAGAATTCAGTAAGTGATTGAAACAATTCTAAAGCAATGTAGACAGTTCATTACTCATAGAACAGGAGGACACATGAGCTTCTTGCTCACATGGTTTATCATTGCCCCTCCCCCTCCGCCCCCACCAAGTCCCATAGAGGCTCAGTGGAACATTGCCCACAGTGGGCCTGTGGATGTAAGCAAATCTCCTCACAGAAGCTGGGAGCTTTAAGATTCTATAATTACATAAATTTGCCCACCAAACTGGAGCAACCCCACATCTAGGATCCAAGGATGTTTCCTTGAAAATATTGTTGAAGACATGTAAAAATACCATGGACAGTCGCTTTCCAAACCACTGGAAACCAGAGTGGCATTTTCTTACAATTTTTTTTTTTTCTTTCCTCAGGAAGAATAACAAAGTTATTCAGGAGCTTCAAGGAAGAGAGTTATGTTGAAGTTAACCAAAACTTTATAAAATTAACTAAAATTTGAGATTATTGTAAGTAACCTGTCATATTGAAAAAATAACCTACTTGATCTTGACCTTCTCATTTTAGTGGCACAGGATTACAGTGTTAGGTACTGATGGTGGGCATGTATCCATAGCATAGCAAATCACGCTGTGGTGAAAATTATTTATGGACATAATACTACAAACAGCATTTGTTGATTTTCAACAGTTAGAATCAAACTGAAGGCAAATAAGAGAAGACATTTTTCAAAAACGGTATTTAAGTGTGTTAAACGTAAATATATACACATGAAAGAAACTGAGGTGAATGAGTAGAAGGTGTGGAATAAAAGGAGTCCAGTGATACTTTTCTGAAGTTGATGGAAGAGGAAAACAATTTTACATATTGCTGTTATTTCAAGTTACCAAAACCAGCCAACAGAAAAAAAAAACTGTAATAAATATTTGGCTGTCATCATTGGGAGGTGGCAGTTGGGGTAGTGAAACTTTATCTTTCACAATAGACAGGAGGTATTGTCTATGACTGATATACCATCAGTGAAGGATACATACATAATTCAGAGCAATGATAGGAACAACCAAATGAACTAAATTCCAACGTGGTTGTAATCAGTAGAACAGGATTTTAAGGGATGAGGCAGGAAACGGTTGTTTTCATTATAAGCTGTTTTGTACACGTTGGTATTTTACCATGTGCCTAAATTATTTGAAATGCCAAAACTATCATCTTATAGACATGGACATGCCAAATCTTCATAAATATTTTAAGCTTATTTGTTATGTTTCAAAAAATACCCTTTTTGTGGCTATTTTCTTTGGTATTATTAAACATTCCTTGATAATTTATTTCTCTTTGGGGTGAGTTCTGCTATTAGAGTTGAAATATTTCTTTTATAGTGATAGAACTGTCACCTTTTCAGTAAAGATTTAATGAAAAAAAATCAGAGCTCCTTTTTTAATGAAAAAAAAATCAGAAAACCTAAGAACAAATTAATATAAATACATTTTAAGGAAATTGAACATAAATTTAAACCAAGTAAGTGCTACCTGCTATCAGCTTTTTCATGAGCGGAAAAATATGAAAAACTGAAAAGGAGAGTGAATAGAAAGTAAAGTGTTGCCACATTCCATTTAAGAGTAATTCTGTAAAAATAATAGAAAAAAATGATCCTTTTGCCAATAAGTAGGAAATTGGCATGAATACACTTTAGAATAAACTGCATAAAAGAGACTTATTAGTAATAGTTTAAGTTGTGTATTGCTAAAATAACTATGTTCCCATATCACCCTGGAAACATATTAAAAATGTTACCAAAGAAAGTACAAACAAAACGTCTAGGGGGAAAAAAAACCTTAATGATGCATGCTTCCTGGTTGGCTTTTAAGAACGTTTGTTATATAATATTTTATGAAAATTTGGCTCCAGAAAATATACACTATCAGAAGTTGGCTAAGATTATATGCGAAGTTAGGCAATAAATTTTTAGGCTTTAACAAGCAATGTAAAATGATTTAACATTGCTTCTTTTAAATGAATACAGAAACATTTGCTTATACTGAATTCATTATGAAAATCTAATGTCATTCTTTATGTATCTTTTCCTGGTAACTTTAACATAATACAAATACTATACGTTAATTTACACTTACATATTGTCATTGAAAGACCATATGTCATATGACCATCATAGACACGAGACTGTAAGAGTCTCCACAAGTGACAGTGAAGTTAAGGGGCAGCAAGCATAGGTTTAATTCCTCAATCTGACACTTAGGAACTATGTGACTTTAGACTGGGTACTTCTCTGTGATTCAAATTAATCATCTTAAAAAATATATATGTTTATTTCTGAGACAGAGAGAGACAGAGCATGAGTGGAGGAGGGGCAGAGAGAGAGGGAGACCCAGAATCAGAAGCCGGCTCCAGACTCTGAGCTGTCAGCACAGAGCCGGACACGGGGCTCGAACTCACAAACCATGAGATCATGACCTGAGCTGAATTCGGATGCTCAACCGACTGAGCCACCCAGGTGCCCCTCAAATTAATCATCTTTAAAGTGAGGATTCAAACACATTCCACTTCATAGTATATTTTGAAGATTAAATGAAATAATGCTTGAAGTGTCAAGCATATACTAATGAGGGCTAAGTGATATTAGTCCACTGCTTTTACTCCTGCATTGATAAAAGTTAAGCCCAAGAGATAGGGGATTTATTCAAAGTTGACAAAGGTGAAAAACCTGGGTTAAAATTAGTTTCTTTATTCTTTGAAAGAAATATGCAGAGTTTGGGCTTAGGAGACAGAAAAAAACACATGGTAACTACAGACATACCTCAGCAATATTGCAGGTTTGGTTCCAGACCATTGCAACAAAGCAACTATTGTCATAAAATGAGTCAAATGAATTTTTTGGTTTCCTAGTGCACATAAACATACTGTTGTCTATTGGATGTGCAATAGTATATCTAAAAACCAGTGTACTCTATTACTAAAAATTGCTAACCATCATCTAAGGCTTCAGGGAATCATAATCTTTCTGTTGTTGGAGGGTCTTGCTTCATTCTGGATGGCTGCTGATCGATCAGTGTGGTGGTTGCCGAAGATTGAGGTGGCTGTGGTAATTCCTTAAAATAAGACAACACTGAAGTTTGAACACATCAATTGACTCTGTCTTTCATGAATAGTCATGCTGTAGGATACAATGCTGTGACAGCATTTTACCAACTGTAGAACTTTAAAACTGGAGTCACAGGGCGCCTGGGTGGCTCAGTCGGTTAAGTGGCCGACTTCAGCTCAGGTCATGATCTCGCGGTCTGTGAGTTCGAGCCCCGCGTCGGGCTCTGTGCTGACAGCTCAGAGCCTGGAGCCTGTTTCCGATTCTGTGTCTCCCTCTCTCTGCCCCTCCCCCGTTCATGCTCTGTCTCTCTCTGTCTCAAAAATAAATAAACGTTAAAAAAAATTTAAAACTGGAGTCACTCCTCTAAAATCCTGCTGCTGCTTTAACAACTAAGTTTATGTAATATTCTAAATTCTTTGTGTCTTTTCAACAGTCTTCACAGTATCTTCACCAAGGGTAGATTCCATCTCAAAAAAAAAAACAATATCTTTGCTCATCTGTATGAAGCAACTCCTCATATATTGAAATTTGATCATGAATTGATCATTCAGTCACATCTTCAGGCTCCACTTCCAATTCTTGTTCTCTTGCTATTTCTCTACTTCCTCCATCGGAGTCTTGAACCCCCCAAAGTCATTCACAACGATTGGAATCAACTTCTTTCAAACTTTTTTCATGTTGATATTTTGACATCTTCACATGAATCACAGAAGTTCTGAATGGCATCCAGAATGGTGAGTCCTCTCCAGAAGGGTTTCAATTTACTTTGCCTAGATCCATCACAGAAATCACTGTCTATGGAAGCTGCAGTCTTAAACGCATTTCTTGAAAAATAAGACTTGAAAGTCAAAATTACTTCATGATCCATGGGCTGCAGAATGAGCATCAACAGGTATGGAAATAATAGGTATGGAAACATAATGCTCATCTCCATCAGGTCTTGGGTGATCAGGTGCATTGTCAATGAGCAGTCATATTTGGGAAGGATCTTTTCTTCTGGGCCATGGGTTTCAAAGTGGCCTTAAAATATTCAGTAAACATCTTGTAAACAGATGTGTTACCACCCAGGCCTTGCAATTCCATTTATGGAGCATAGGTAGAATAGCTTTAGCATAATTCTTAAGGGCCTGAGATTTTTGGAACGGTTCATGAACATGGCTTTAACTTAAAGTCACCAGCTGCATTAGCCTCTAACAAGACAGTCAGCCTGTTCTTTTAAGTTCTGAAGTCAGGCAGTGACTTATCCTTTCCAGTTATGAAAGTCCTAGATGGCATGTTCTTCTTACAAAAGGTTGTTTCATCTATACTGAAAATCTTAGTGTGGCCACCTTTATTAGTTATCATAGCTAGATTTTCTGGATAACTGGCTGCAGCTCCTACATCAGCAATTGCTGCCTTACCTGGCACTTTTCTGTTATGGAGATAGTTTCCTTCCTTAAACCTCATGACCCAACCTCTGCTAGCTTCCAACATTTCTTCTGCAACCTCCTCACTTCTTTCCACTTTCTTAGAATTGAAGAGTTAAGGCCTCGATTTGCATTAGGTTTTGGCTTACACGAATGTTGCAGCAAGTTTGATCTTCTGTCTAGACTACTCAAACTTTCTTTATATGAGCAATAAAGTTGTTTTTCTTTCTTATCAGTCACGTATTCAGTGGAATAGAACACTTAGTTTCCTGCAACAATTGTCTTTGCCTTCACAACTTGGTTAACTGTTTGGTAGAAAAGGCTTAGCTTTTGGCCTGCCTTGGCTTTTAACATGCCTTCTTCATGAAGCTTAATCATTTCTAGATTTTGATTTAAGTTAAGAGACATGTGACCCTTCCTTTTACTTGAACACTTAGAGGCCATCTTAGGGTTATTAATTGGCCTAATTTCAAAATTGCCGTGTCTCAGGAAAGAGGGCGGGTCAAGGAGAAAAACAGACAGGAGACAGTCAGGGGAGCAGTCAGACAACACACATTTATCAATTAAGTTCACCATGGTATTTGGGCGTCATTTGTAGCACCCTAAAACATTTAGTAATAATTAGTTAATAATTTAATATCAAAGGCCACTGAACACAGATCATCATAACACATGTAACAATAATGAAAAACTTTGGAATATTACAAGAATGACCAAAATGTGACATAGAGACTTGACGTGAACAAATGATTTTAGTAAAACATCACTGATAGACTTGCTTGATGCAGGGTTGCCTCAAACCTTCAATCTAAAAATAAAATGTAATATCTGGAAAGCACAATTTTAAAAAAACTGCAATAAAATGAGGTATGCTATACTTTAAGCTGGATATATCCTTTAGCTTTAACACCTTTAGTTTCCTCATGTGTCCAACTTCTATAACAATAACACCTACAAGTTGTGAGGAGTAAATGAAATGACAGAGGCAAAGTATCTTGCACGTAATAGACGTCAGGTATATATTATTTTTGCCATTTTACCCCACATTCTATATATTTATTGTGTTCGCTCAACCCCACCAGATTGGCTGGAATGGATTATATGTTGGGAATGGGAAGTGAGTAGCAGTAGAAGAAGGAACAAATGTTTATTAAATGAAAATTACATACACCAAGTAATTTGTCTGCATTGTTTCATTTAGCTGGCATTATGCTAAAGTTGCTCTTTCTATAACCACTATGGATACTCTAACTGCCAAAGTCTGTGATCATTTCTTAAGCCTCATATCACAGGACATTCCTCCTGAATTTAAGAGTCAAGTTCATTCTTCCAAGGCAGAATTCCTCAGATTCTGGGACACTGCTTTCTCCTGCTTCTCATTTCCACCTCTTTAAACCCTCCATAGATACCTTTTCTTTTTATGGGCCAGTGCCTATCAATCTTCTCCATATGTCTCACTTTTTGCACCTCAGTAGATCTCGTGTTTCTTCCAAACCAGCTCTCTCGCCGCAGAGGTGTAAACGCAAATGTGTCTACATTTGAATGGACCAGAGACTCCTTAAACACATTGTGTCTAATATTGAACGTACTGATTTTCCTTTCTAAACTAGATATTTTTAAAAAGTGTGCACCTTGGTTTTATCATCATAATCTTCTCAGGAGTTATCATTGACTCCCAGCCACCTCACCTTCCCTAAATTCAATCAATCAACAAGTTCTGACCATTTTGCATCTAAACTATTTCTTAAATCCATTACCTGCTTCTTATCCTTAATACTTAAATCACTATCCTCTCAAGCCTCAATTATTGCCAGCCTCCCAACTTCTCTTGCTTTTCCATTCCTGCACTGTCATATTTAACCTTCACACATTCTTATTTAAATGTTAAAAATCCAAATAAAACCTCTCTTCTACACGTTGAATTCACTGAAGATCTTTGTAGACTGGTTTGTTCAAACTTTTACTCAAAATATTATTTCTTTGTTATTCATCATTCATAAATATTTAAAATATGATTGCCAAATAAACTAATCAAACTAATAGTGAAAAGATGTGTTGTAACAAAAAAAACCCCACAAAACCCATGAAGACCTTCAGAATATACTTTTAAAATTAGTTGTGGAGGTATACAAAATATATTGAAATATAAATTTAATTTTGTAAGCATTTTGAAATTGAAAACAATATGTAGGTATATTTTACATTATTTTACTTGTGAATAGAAACATTAATCACTTGGGATACAGTTAAGATGGTTGAGTAGTAGGGGGGCCCTATGCTTGCCTTGTCCCTTAAACATAGCTGGATAAATATCAAATCATTCTGAACACCCAAGAAATTGGTCTCAGGACTGAGAGAACAACTTCAGAACTAAAAGGAGTAAAGAGGCCACATCACAGAAGGTAGAAGGTGCAGAGACATGATTTGTGGGTGAAAAGAATCATGAGTGCTATAGAAGTGAGGGAGTCCTGATCTTGGAGAGAGGGGAGAGAGAAACATGCGTGCAATGTGTAGGGGATTGCATAAGAAAACACTTCCCCAAAACTATTGACTGGGAAAATTAGAAGAGCTGATTATTGTAAGTTTTATAAGAAACAGAGCTCAAAGTCTGAGGTTTTAGAAGTCCATGCCATAGCCAGGGTGGATCACAGTGAGCATAAGATAGTCCTGTGGAGAAGGAGGACAGAAGCCTGAGAGAGGACAGCATGGACTGAGGATGCCCTGCATCACACTGGCAGAGACAATTCGTCTTCTGGGACTGCATTTGGGAGAAGTGACACTGCCTCTCAGGGGACAAGAGAGCCAGTGGGTGCCACTGAACCTCCCTGTTCATTAGCATAGGGGCAAAGCCACCTGTTGAGAGCAGCTAACCTAGATGCTGGCTTTTGCTGTGCTTTACCATAAATTCCCAGCTCCTATGTAATCATGCAGTTGCCCTTCTGGGACTAACCAGCACCAGTCAGTGTGATGAGACCCTCTCACAAAGGACCAGAACAGGTCTGCACCATTCTAGGTCCCTAAATTTGTAGTTTTGAAACCCAGCTGACACACCCATGATAGAACACAGAAGCACAGCTCTGCTAGATGGGCAGACAATTCGGACATAGACAGGGTGAAGGCAGAGATCTGAGGGATACCTGGGACAGATGAGAGGGGACTGTTCACTCTTCTATAGGGGTTACTAAATAGTAGCAGGCATGAACTTCCCTCTCAGGGGACCAGAGAGTGGGCTGACACCATTTTTATCCCCTGCCAATCAGCACAGTTGGACTTCAGTGAGTAGCACAGAACCCACAGTGGAAGCTTGAGCTGCTTACACCAAGCCCCACCTCCTACTCTCTGTAGGTGCTTCTGAATGAGGGAAAGTGTACTGAAGAGCCAGAGCAGCATGAGTCCCTCCCACAGAAGACCAGCACTAACCAGACCCTGACATGTACCAAGTCTACTGACCATAGAGTGCTATAAATTTTCAGCTATAGTGCACATTGGGTCTAGCCATTTTTTAACAAGCAGGCCAAAAGACACCTAGTTAAAACCTGCCACACACTTGACAATGTCCAAACACTCCCCACTGCAGGCAAGGTTAAACTTTGCACAGGACTAACCTGAGTGAAAGAACAGCCAAAACACAACAGCTGAATGCATACAGCATACACAAGAAAACATTTCCCAAAGTGCCAGGCTCTGGTCTACATATGACATCTTCTTAATATAGCCATTATTCTAAGGAACAGGAAACATAACAGGCTTTCCTAACACACAGAAAGCAAATACTTAGGCAAAATGCCAAGTCAGGGGAATTTATTCCAAAAGAACAAGGTCACAGCCAGGGATCTAATCAAAACAGATATAAATAGTATGCCTGAACCAGATTTTTTTTTTTTAATTAATGTTTATTTATTCTTGAGAGAGAGAGAGAGAGAGAGAGAGAGAGATAGTGCACCAGAGGGAGAGGGGCAGAGAGAGAGGGAGACAGAATCCAAAGCAGACTCCAGGCTTCTAGCTGTCAGCACAGAGCCTGATGCGGGACTCAAACTCACAAATCCCAAGATCATGACCTCAGATGTTTAACTGATTGAGCCATCCAGGCACCCCACCTGAACGACAATCATAAGTATACTAGCTGGACTTGAGAAAAGCATTGAAGAAACCAGAGACCCTTAATGCAAAGAAAAAAAAGACCTAAATACTAGTCAGCCTGTAATAAAAAATGTAACTGAGATGCAAAAGTGACTGTATGTAACAACCACAAGGATGGAGGAAGGAGAGGAATATATAAGTGATACAGAAGATAAAATTATGGAAATAATAAAGCTGAAAAGATGATAAGAAGAAAAATATTGGATCAGAAATGTAGACTTAAGGAACTTAGCGGCTCCATAAAGTATAACATTCATATCATAGGACTCCCAGAAGAAGAAAAGAGAGAAAAAGGGCCAGAAGGTTTATTTGAGCAAATTATAGCTGAAAGCATCTAAGTCGAGGAAGCACAGAGAACACCTATCAAAATCAACAAAAGCAGACCAACACTAAGACATATCTAGGAAAAACTGCAAAATACAGAAATAAGTAAAACATCCTGAGAGAAGTAAGGGAAAAATATTCCTAACTTACAAGGGAAGACAGATCAGTTTTGCAGCAGACCTGTCCACAGAAACTTGGCAGGCCAGAATGCAGTGGTATGATATATTCAATGTACTGAATAGGAAAATTATGCAGTCAAGAATACTTTACCCAGCAAGCCTATCATTCATAACGGGAGAGATAAAGAGTTTGTCAGACAAACAAAAACTAAAGGCGTTCATAACCACTAACCCAGACCTGCGAGAAATATTAAAGAGACTCTTTGAGTGGGAAAGTAAGACCAAAAGCAACAAAGACTGTAAAGTATCAGAGGAAATCTCCAAAAACAACTACTTTATAGCTAATACAATGGCACTAAATTCATATCTATTCATAATCACTCTGAATATAAATGGACTAAATTCTCCAATCAAAAGACAAAGGATATCAGAATGGATCAACATACAAGGCCCATCGATATGCCACCTACAAGTGACTCATTTTAGATATAAAGACACATGCAGATTGAAAGTGAACCACCTATCATTCAAATGGAGAACCACCCATCATGCTAATGAATGTTGAAAGAAAGTAGGAGTAGCCATACTTGTATCAGTCAAACTAGATTTTATTTTTTTATTCTTTTTTATTTTGAGAAAGAGACAGAGAGTGAGAGAGAGAGAGAGAGAGAGAGAGAATCTTAAGCAGGCTCCACGCCCAATGCAGAGCCCAATATGGGGCTCGATCTCCCAACTCTGAGATCATGACCTGAGCTGAAATCAAGAGTCGGATGCTTAAACAACTAAGCCACTCAGGTGCCCCCAGTCCAACCAGATTTTAAACCAAAGACTGTATCAACAGATGAAAAGGGATACTATATCATTATAAAGGGGTCTATCCAATGAGAAGATCTAATAGTTGTAAATATTTATTCCCCAACTTGAAAGCACCCAAATATATAAATCAATAAACATGAAGAAACTCATTCATAATAAAACAATTATAGTAGGGGACTTTAACACCCCACTTACATCAACGGACAGATCATTGAAGCAGAAAATCAATAAGGACACTACGGTTTTGAATGAAACACTGGAAGAGATGGCCTTACAGATATATTCAGAACATTTCATCCTAAAGCAGCAGAATGCATATTTTCAAGTGCACATGGAACATTCTCAAGAAAAGATCACATACTGAGTAACAAATCAGCCCTCAAAAAATACAAAAATATTGAGATCATACCATACATATTTTCTGACCACAATACTATGAAACTTGAAGTCAACCACAAGAACAAATACATGGAAGTTAAAGAACATTCTACTAAAGAATGAAAGGGTTAACCAGGAAACTGAAGAAGAAATAAAAAAAAAAACACGGAAGCAAATGAAAATGAAAACACAACAGTCCAAACCTTTTGGGATGCAGCAAGAGGCTATAAGAGGAAAGTGTATAGCAATACAGGCCTAAAACAAGAAGCAAGAAAGGTCTCAAATACACAATGTAACCTTACCTAAAGGAGCCAGAAAAAGAACAGAAAATAAGGCCTAAAACCAGCAGAAGGAGGGAAATAATAAATAGTAGAGCAGAAATAAATGATATAGAAACAACAAAAAAACAGTAGAATAGATAAGTGAAACTAGGAGCTGTTTATTTGAAAGTATTAATAAATTAATATACTGCTAGCCAGACTTGTCCAAAAATAAATAGAAATGACCCAAATAAATAAAATCATGAATGAAAGAGGAGAGATCACAGCCAACACCATACTAATTATAAGAGAATATTGTGAGAAATTATATGCCAACAAATTGGGCAATCTGGAAGAATTGTATAAGTCTCTAGAAACATATAAACTACCAAAACTGACAGGAAGAAACACGGAATTTGAACCAACCCAGAACCAGCAAAGAAATTGAATTAATAATCAAAAATTTCCCAAAAAATAGAATCCAGGGCTAGATGGCTTCCCATGGGGGTCTACCGATTGTATAAAGAAGAGTTAATATCTATTCTTCTCAAACTATTCCAAAATATAAAAAATGGAAGGAAAACTTATAAACTCATCTATGAGGCCAGAATTACCTTGATTGCAAAGCCAGACAAAGACCCCACTAAAAAGGAGAATTATAGGCCAATATCCCTGATGAGCATGAATGGAAAAATTTTCAACAAGATGCTAGCAAATTAAATCCAACAATACATTAAAAGAATCATTCACCATGATCAAGTGGTATTTATTCCGGGGTTGCAGGGGTGGTTCAATATTTACAAATCAATCTATGTGATACACAACATTAACAAAAGAAAGGATAAGAACCATATAATCCTCTCAATAAATGAAATTTTTTTTTAAAAACCCACATTTGATAAAGTACCAGATCCATTCTTGATAAAAACAAAACAAAACAAAACAAAACAAAACAACAAAGTAGGGATATAGAGAACCTACTTCAACATCATAAAGGCCATATACAAAACACCCATAGCTAATATCATTCTCAATGGGGGAAAACTGACAACTTTTCCTTTACAGTTAAGAACAAGACAAGGATGTCTACTCTCATCATTGTTATTTAACATAGTACTGGAAGTCCCAGCTTCAGCAATTAGACAAAAAAAGAAATAAAAGTCATCCAAATCAGCAAGGAAGAAGTCAAACTTTCACTATTCACAGAAAACATAATATTAGTATTATCACTAGAACTGACACATGGATTCAGCCATGTCACAGGATACAAAATCAACATAGAAAAATCTCTCATTTCTATACAGCAATAATGAAGCAACAGAAAGAGTAATCAAGGAATACATCCCATTTCAACTGGCCAAAACCAAAACTTACCCAGGAATAAACCCAACCAAAGATCTGTACTCTGAAAACTATAGAAAACTCATGAAGGAAATGGAAGATGACACAAATAAATGGAAAAACATCCCGTGCTCATAGATTGGAAGAACCTGTATCATTAAAATGTCTATACTACCAAAAGCAAGCCACACGTTAATGCAATCCATATCAAAGTACTACCAGTATTTTTCACAGAGCTAGAATACACAATTCTAAAATTTGTATGAAACCACAAAAGACACTGAATAGCCAAAAGAATCTTGAAAAAGAAAAGCAAAGCTGGAGGCATCACAATTCCAGACTTTTAAGTTATATCACAAAGCTATAGTCATCAAGATGTATATTACTGGCCCCAAAACAGACACAGATCAATGCAACAGAATAGAAAACCCAGAAATGGGGTCTATATGCCCACAACTATATGGTCAATTCATCTTCAACAGAGCAGGAAAGAATATCCAATGGGAAAAAAAGGTTATTCAACAAATAGTGTTGGGAAAACTGGAAAGCCACATGCAGAAGAATGAACTGGATCACTTTCTTACACCATACTCAAAATTAAAAATGAATGAAAGACCTAAATGTGAAATAAGGAACCATCAAAATCCTAGAGGAGAACACAGGCAGCAACTTCTTTGACCTTGCTAGTTGCAACTTCTTACTAGACATGTCTCCGAAGCAAGGGAAACAAAAGCAAAAATGAACTACTGGGATTTCATTAAGATAAAAAGCTTCTGCACTACAAATTAAATAATCAACAAAAGTAAAATGCAGCCTATGGAGTGGGAGAAGATATTTGCAAATGACATATTTGATAAAAGGTTAGTATCCAAAACCTACAAAGAACTTATGAAACTCAACACCCAAGAAATAATCTAGTTAAGAAATGGGCAGAAGACATGAATAGACATTTTTCTAAAGTAGACATACAGATGACTAACAGACATATGAAAAGATGCTCAACATTACTCATCATCAGGGAAATACAAATCAAAACGACAATGAGATACCACCTCACACCTCTCAGAATGGCTAACATTAACAAAGCAAAAGCAACGGTTGTTGGCAAGGATATGGAAAAAGGGAAACGCTGTTACACTGTTGTTGGGAATACAAATTGGTTCAGCCACTCCCGAAAACAGTATGGAGTTTCCTCAAATAGTTAAAAATAGAATCCTACTAGCCAACAAATGTACTAATAAGTGTTTACCCAAGGGATACAAAAAAACTCATTCAAAGAAGCAAATGCCCTCCCATGTTTATAGCAGCATTGGCAACAATAGCCAAATTATGGAAAGAGTCCAAATGTCCATCAACTGATGAAAGGATGAAGAAAATGTGATACATGTGTGTGTATGTGTATAATGAAATATTACTCAGCTATAAAAAAAAAGAATGAAATCTTGCCATTTGCAGTGACATGGATGGAACTAAGGTGTAGTATGCTGAGTGAAATAAGTCAGAGAAAGACAAATATCATATGATTTCAGTCATATGTGGAATTTAAGAAACAAAGTAGATGAAATGAGGGAAGGAAGAAAAATAGAGAGGAAGGGAAACCATAAGGGACTCTACTACAGAGAACAAACTGAGGTTTGCGGGAGGAGAGATGGGCAGGGGATGGGCTAAATGGGTGATGGGCATTAGGGAGAGCACTGTGTTTATCAAGGAGTGTTATATGTAAGGGATGAATCACTAAATTCTACTCTGAAGCCAATATTACACTACATGTTAACTAAGTAGAATGTAAATAAAAACTTGAAACCAAAAAAAAGCATCAATCATACAATTATTTTCTTTTTTCATTTTAGAAATTTGCAATGTAAAAATAATTTGATACATAAATAACAGAATATATTACATTACTAAGATAAAGTTGGTCATTCAGTAACCTCATTAACAGTAATTCATCAAAAGTGTTAAAAGTAGTATCACCAAATAAAGAAGTATAGGGTAATACATACAGCTTCTTAAGTTCAACTAAATACTCATTCTAAATATATATTACAGAAGGAGAATATGTTCTCATATTTATTTTGTTTTTAATTCATTCTGGCTCATGCTTTCTTGTACAAAATATATATATCTAAAGTTGATAGTCTATTTTTTCCTGTCTTCTGAAATATCCAATCCATTTTGTATGGAACTATACAAATACTTCATTGACTTTGCTTTCCTTTCTTATTTTGAGGCTTAAAATTATCATAAGGATCCTGGGAACTCATTGAAAGTTTTGCAAAGAGCTGGAAAGCTACATGAAGAAACTATAATTTAATATTTTTCTAAAAGGCTATTCAGAATATGTGATGCTAACTTTAAATACATTTTATAATTCCTTTATTTTAAAAAAAACAAACTTCTCAGAAGATCTTTTAAGTACAAAAATTGGCTTTACTTTCACGTTTGGAAAAAAATTATAATTCTTTTTTTTAATGTTTATTTATTTTCAAGAGAGGCAGAGAAAGAGTGCAAGCAGGGGAGGGAGAGAGAGAGAGAGAGAGAGAGAGAGAGAGAGAGAGAGAGAGACAGAATCCAAAACAGGCTCCAGGTTCGGAGCTATCAACACAGAGCCCGATGTGGGGCTTGAACTCATGAACCAGGAGATCATGACCTGAGCCAAAGTCGGATGCTTAACCAACTGAGCCACGCAGCCTCAGAAAAATTATTGAAAAATTATAATTCTATATTAGAAGTGGAATAGCAAACATGTCATAATCTTACATTCTCTTTAATATTGGAGAACAGCATTGTTTAATATAGGGCAGAATATACTTTTTTTTTAGATAAATATTGTGTGGCTAGGGGGGCAATGGGCATGTGTATTAATGGAAAGAGTGTGATTTTATAACTTTATTTGTGATTATGTAATTATCATTTATTTTCTTCCTGGCACTAAGCTTGAATGAAATGTGGTTTCTGGGTTAGGATATAAATCTGTACAGCACAAAGAAGATGAGACCAGTATAATAAAGTTTCAAAGGCAAAAACAGTTCAGATAACAGTATCCCTCTGTTCAGGGTAATGTTATTTGTTCTTTCAAGAAATGTACACATTTTATCATGTGAATCTCAGGAAAAGGGTTGGCTGATATGAAACTCATAACAGTCTCAAAATATCCATTTTGAATCCAGAAATGTTCAGTTTCTGACTTCTTTCTGTGGTCTCCAAAGTCAACTATAAGTGCAGAGCATATCACAGTGGACATTGATTCTGATTGGATTTGTGTCAGTTCTGATTTTCTGGCACCCATTCCATACTTGTTAAATAATAGCGACTATCACTCCTGCTTTTAGAAGGAGTGTTTATATTGCAAGTTGTAAAGAAGTATTTTCAAATAGTGGAGCCTGGGTGGCTCAGTCGGTTAAGCGTCATGACTCATGTCGTGATCTCACAGTTCGTGGGATTGAGCCCCATTGTTGGGGTCTGTGATGACAGCATGGAGCCTGCTTGGGATTCTCTCTCTCTCTCTCTCTCTCTCTCTCTCTCTCTCCCTCCCTCCCTCCCTCCCCCTGCTTGTGGTCTCTGTCTGTCTCTCAAGATAAATAAATAAACATTTTTTTAAAGAATTATTTTGAAATAACATATTAGATATACACTTGAAAGGAGTTAAATGAAGACTATGTATAAATAGCCTTTTGGTAATATAAGAACTAATACAGGCTATCCCCACATTTATACCTGAAAACATATACCTGTATAAACTGAAGATATAAAATTTCTAACTAGAATTCACAGGGAAGATAAATATTAACCACACAATAATTTTATACAGAAAATAAAATATTTGTGTAAAATCTGAAATCAATCACCTAAATAGCAACACAAAAAAATATTTCTTCAGGGAAGAACTACAGTAATCTCCACATTTAAAACCATGCCTTTCCAAATATGGTCAAAGATACTGTAATGGTGCTGTATGGTGTATGCATAGCCCCAGGTTAAGGGCTTCCAGCTGGGCAGCCGCACGTCACCAGGTCACCTCCCTGCACCACCAGTGGCATGTGTCGGGGGGACACTGATACGAGGTGCTGTATGGTGACAGAGGAGAGCTACATATTTGTTGAGCATAGCATAAACTATAGAGATGTTGAATCACTATGTTGTACACCTGAAACTAACGTAACATTGTCAACTATACTAAAAAATATAAATTGCATATATACGCACAATGGGATATTTTCCGGCCATAAGAAAGGCGAGCATCCTGTTACATGTGACAACATGGATAGACCTTGAGTGCATTTTATGCCAGTGATACAAATCAGACAGAGGAAGACAAATTCTGTATGATCATCAGTGTATGCTATCACTTATTGGTAAAAAAAAAATCATAAAACAGAGTAAAATGGTGGTTACCAGTTAATGAGGGGTGGGGTTATAGGGCATATGTTATTCAGGGGTACAAACTTGCAATAAATAGTAAATAATACCTAAAGACCTAATTTACAGTACAGCAAATAAAAAATAATGTTGTGTTATAATCATCAAATGTGTTATGAGACTAGAACTTAATTATTCTAACCACTAAAAAGAAATTATAATTATGTAACATGATTGGTGTTAATTACATATACAATGGCAATCATGTTATAATATATAAATGTATCAAGTTAACATGTATATGCCTTAAATTTAGTGTTATGTATCAAATATATTTCAATTAAAAATAAATAAATAAAACCATCCCTTTCCAGGTTATGTTCTATTTCTGAACAAATATTAATTTTAATCCAGAAATGTCTTTCAAATATTCCAAAGGATTATGCTTCTTTTTTATTATAAATTATCATTTAACACTTCTCAATAATTTTATTTAATTTTATTTTTCTTTGAATCTAATAAAATTATGGGAAATTTTATCGTTTATGAATATTACTTTTCATTTAAAAATACGCATGTTCTAAGAGCATTTTAATTCACTGATGTTCATTGTTTCCTATTGAAAATTCATTCCATCATACAGGGGATTTTAAAAATCCATATGAGAAATAAATGTTAAAACTAATGCTTTTGCCAATTGGAAAAAGGCATAAATAAGTTCTTACTCAATGTTCTTTCTTTAAATACATTCATTTATAATCAGAGCACAATAATTAAGTAAATTATGTTTCTTAATAGGGCTCCACAGGATCCAGAGCAATGAATACAGAAAAAAATGGCTGTGTCAGATCACAGAATTCATCCCCATATTTTGTCTTTTTGTGATTAAAACCTATCAAGTTTCTAGTTAGCATACTGATAGACAACTAAAGACTTTACAAACCTTTAGCTCCCTGAACGTGTTTAAAAATATTTCAATCAGTCTTAGATTAAGTGTTTTTCATTAAAAGGAGAGCTCTTTTTGTTTATGTTGATCTCTGACTCCACACACAACTTTTGTGGGCACCAATGATCTCTGATACAAGAGGGACTCACAAAAATGCCTCCTCTACCTTGTGCCTGATGCAGATCCCAAAGAACAAAAGCAAGCACAATGTCCTTGTAATTGTTGTTAAACCCATTGTTCTTAAAAATGTGTGGCTGACATCAAGGGTCAGTGTTTGAGAAATATGTTTCTGTGTCACCTTCGGCAACAACATATGAATCAAAACTTTTCTTCTAACTTTCTAGTAGCATAATGCCAACATCACATGAATACACATAAATTTTGATATAAACTAAGTAGCAAAGACAAGTACAGAAGAATTTAAGAGTCTTTAAATAAATGAATTTCACAAAACTATAATTGCTAAAACAATGAGGGAATGAAGGCACAGGTGATGCCTGTTCATTGGCTAACAGACATGAAAAAATGCTCAACATCACTCATTACCAGGGAAATACAAATCAAAACCACAATGAAATACCACCTCACACCTGTCAGAATGGATAAAATTAACAACTCAGGAAATAAAAGATGTTGGGAAGGATGAAGAGAAAGGGGTAAACTTTTGTACTGCTGGTGGAAATGCAAACAGGTGCAGCCACTCTGGAAAACAGTATGGAGGTTCCTCAAGAAATTAAAACTAGGGGCGCCTGGGTGGCGCAGTCGGTTAAGCGTCCGACTTCAGCCAGGTCACGATCTCACGGTCCGTGAGTTCGAGCCCCGCGTCAGGCTCTGGGCTGATGGCTCAGAGCCTGGAGCCTGTTTCCGATTCTGTGTCTCCCTCTCTCTCTGCCCCTCCCCCGTTCATGCTCTGTCTCTCTCTGTCCCAAAAGTAAATAAACGTTGAAAAAAAATTAAAAAAAAAAAAAGAAATTAAAACTAAAACTACCCTACTACCCTAGCAATTTCACTACTAGGTATTTATCCAAAGGGTACAAAAGTACTCATTCAAAGGGGCACATGCACTCCATTGTTTATAGCAGCACTATGAGCAATAGCTAAATTATGGAAAGAGCCCAAATTGTCCATCGACTGACAACTGGATAAAAGAAGATGTGGTATGTATATACGATGGAATATTACCTGGCAATCAAAAAGAATGAAATCTTGCCATTTGCAATGGATGGAGCTACAGTGTATTCTACTAAGCCAAATACATCATTCAGAGAAAGATGAATACCATATGATTTCACTCAGATGTGGAATTTAAGAAACAAAACAGATGAACGTAGGGGAAGGGAAGAAAACATAAGATCAAAAGAGAGAGAGGCAAACCATAAGAGACTTAAATACAGAGAAGAAACTGAAGGTTGCTGGAGGAGCAGTGGGTGGGGGGTGGGCTACATGGGTGATGGGCATTAAGGAGGACACTTGTTGGGATGAGCACTGGGTGTTATATGTAAGTGATGAATCACTAAATTCTACTTCTGAAACAAAAAAAAAGCAATATATATATATATATATGTACGTATATAATTTAAGAAACATATATATATATGTAATTTAAGAAACAAAACAAATGAACATATGGAGGGGGGAGAAATAAAGGACAAAAGAGAGACGAAACAAACCATAAGAGTCTCTTAAAGACAGAAAACAAACTGGGAGTTGATGGAGGGAGGTGGGGGGGAGGATGGGCTAGACAGGTGATAGGCATTATGAGGGTATTTGTTATGATGTACACTGGGTGTTGTATGTAGGTGATGGATCACTGAATTCTACTCCTGAAACCAATATTGCACTGCATGTAAACTAATCAGAATTTAAATAAAAATTTAATTTATATATTCATATATATATACATATACATATATATATATATATATATATTTCCTGAAGATCTTAAATGACCAGAGAGCATGTTTTTTGTTACAAAAATAAAATCCTGAATAACTTAGGTTAATACATTTAAAATCTAAATAAGCAGACATTTATTTGAGAAAGCATAAATTAACATAACTGTATGAAAAAGATACACACACACACACACACACACACACACACACTCTGCAAAGGCCAGTAGCTGTGAAATGAATGTGAAAGATTTATCAAAGAAAACAACCAGTAATAGCTTCTAGGCCACATAATTCTACTGCAGAGTTATGTCAAATTCTGAATGCAAACTCTAATTTGCAGTGTATAAATACTATTAACTATAAAGAAATTAAAACTCCAATTTTTTGTGCCCAATCTGATAAAAAAAAACACATAGAAAGTAAAATTTGAAATGACATTTAATGTATGAAAAATAGTCTACAATTTATTAGAATTCAACAGCATTTAAAAGCGTCATCAATTAAAATGAAAGAGAAATTCAAAGATGGTTTAATTTGAGGAAATACATCCATAAATCTATATGATTTATATATTTTTCTATTTCGCCAATGAAAAAACTGAGACTCATAAATTTAAATATAATACCAAAGGTTGCATACCACAAGCAGAATTGTAATTCTAAAATCTATACTCTTAGCAAATAAATAATGCTACCTCCACAGGATAATAACACAATAAAACAGAAAGAAATTCTATAAAACAGTTACATACACACACACACATACACATAAAACACACAAATCAAAATTAGGAGCAAGCAATGTAGTATGCAGGCTAAGTTACTGTAATTGGGTATCTATTTAATTCCAATACTCTTAGAGAATGAAGCAAAATGAGAAACAGATTGAGTTACATGATTCCCAGCTTCTGATAAAAGGAAACTTGAGTTGTACAAAAAAAATTCAGGTGAGGATGTAGTGGAAACTATGAACCACAGCCCCCCAAAAATCAGTTTGCATATTTTTATTAATATTCTGTAAGTCACCCAGTCAAGCTAATTAATAATTCTGGTTATCACATAATTTCCATTTTGTGTGTGTGTTATGTGTAGTGAGAACACCTGATATTATTGTTTTAGCAAATTTGTAATATTCAATACGTTATTAATCACGGTCGTCATGCAGTACCTTGGATCTCTAATGCAACCTTCATAACTGCAGCTTTGCACCCTTTGACCCATTTCCCCCATCTCCTCGCCCTTGGTAACCGCTTTTCTGCTCTCTGATTCTATGTGTTCAACACTTTTTAGATTCCACATATAAGAGAGATCACACAGTTTTTCTTTCTTTTTCTGGCTTACTTCACTTAGCGTAGTGTTGTTGTCCAGGTTCATCCAGGTTGCTGAATTTGGTGGGAAACTTCTTTTTTAGTATACACACGGAATGGGATATTAAATATCCCTATTTCTCTATTCGTCCATCAGTGAACATTTAGGTTATTCCCATATCTTGGCTATTGTAAATAATGCTGTAGTGGGCATGGGAATGCAGATATCTTTTTGAGGTACTGATTTATTTCCTTGGATATATACCCATAAGTGGATTGCTGGATTGTATGGTAGTTCTGATTTCAGTTTTTTGACGAAACTCCATACTATTTTCCATAATGGCTGCACCAATTTACATTCCCCAACAGTGTACAAGGGTTCCCTTTCATCCACATCCTCACCAAGTTATTTTCTTTTGCCTCTGTGATAATGTGGAAATCTTTTATGGGTTCTTCTCCATCCGTACTGCTATCTCCACTCCAATCCAACATTTCAAATTATGGAGGTATGTGAGTGTGTTTAGATGCATCTTAGGGGTGAGGATAAACAGAATCAGAGTGATATTATTTGAAATTAATAAATTTTGGGGCACCTGGGCAGCTCAGTCAGTTAAGCATCTGACTCTCGATTCGGCTCAGGTCATGATCTCACAGTTTGTGAATTCGAGCTCCATGTCAGGCTCTGTACTGGCGGTGCGGAGCCTGCTTGGGATACTCTCTCTTCCTTTCTCTCTGCCCACCCATGCTCTCTCTTTTTCTCTCTCTCAAAAAATAAACTAAATTTTTTTTAATTAATAAAAATTTAAGAGATTAGATAAGTAAAGCCATAATAGCTATATAAAACCCATAATTACAAAAAAAAATATTCGGAGGATTAGAATACTCAAATTTGAAACCTAAAGGAAATGCCATTTAAAGGGTTTTCTGAATCTAGCCAGTCAACTGAATAACCTAATGGACCACTTATGGCATATCATAGGTCTAAAATTCACTATGCTTACAGACCACTGTTGTGTAAATCATTTAAGATATGTCTAGGGTCTATTTCTTTGAATTTGGATTTACCAACTGCAAAATAAACACTTTCTAAGGTCCTTTCCATTGCTCTATATCTTTGGTCCTGCAAGTCCCTTCTAAGATTTGGGATTGCATTACATATTACATGCAAACTCTGTGGAAAATGGTCTATTCATGGTCCATGATCACAACTATGAATCTCATATTAACGTGGTTATATAAAATATATTAGCTTTAAAAATCATCTAAAATGTCAATCAATAGTCTTTGAATAAAGTTGATCAACCTTCCAAATAATCATTCTGTGTTTATGACCAAATGATAAACTTTCAAAAAATGGGGGGCCAGGGGGGAGAAAGTAATACACTACAGGGACCTAGAAGCATTTGGTCTTTGTAATTTTGATTTTATGGGTTAGGAAAACAGAAAAAAAAATGTACAGTTAAGTTACTGATTGAAGAAAGACAGATATGCTTATTTACCTATACAAATTCAGAATCTGGAACTTCAAAACTGCAAACTGTTGTTTTTTTTAAATTTTTTTAACATTTATTCATTTTTGAGAGAGAGACAGAGAGTAAGTGGGGGAGGGGCAGAAAAAGAGGGAGACACAGAATCTGAAGCAGGTTCCAGGCTCAGGCCTGTCAGCTCAGAGCCTGACACGGGCTTGAACCCACAAACTGTGAGATCATGGTCTGAGCTGAAGTCGGATGCTTAACTGGCTGAGTCATTCAGGCACCCCTGTAAACTGTTTCTTTTTTTTTTTTAATTTTGGTTTCTTGAATATATACACTTGGACCAATTTATGCACATCCATTATTGAATACATTCGGAGAATAGAGGAGAAATTAATTTGTTTCTTATATAAAGGAAATGTATGTTTTTAAGTTTATTTATTTTAAGAGAGAGAGAGAGAGGGAGAGAGAAAATATGCAGGCAGGAGAAGGGCAAAGAGAGGGAAAGAGAGAGAGAGAGAATCCCAAACAGGCTCCGTACTGCCAGTGCAGAGTCTGATGCAGGGCTCAAACCCACAAACCGTGAGATCATGACCTTAGCCAAAATCAAGAGACAGATATTTAACTGACTGAGCCACCCAGGGGTCCCTAAAGGAAATATATTTTGTTTGTTTTAATATAATACAAGTCGATTTGAAGAATTTATTCGGCTCTTAACATAGAAAACATAATCTGTTGTCAATTTGACCTCAAACGTAGGAAGTCAGAAAGATTTAAAAACTAGTTCATCGTTGGTAGTTTCTTCCTTGCTTTTTCTAAAACAGAGATGCTATTAAATAGAGTTTCCTGCACTTCCTAAGTCAGTCAACCAAAGGCATGCTTCTAATGTAAATGACAGTTGAAAGATTAGAAATGATACTGAACTGAGTTTTACATTTCCCATGTCTCTTGGCCTTTGGCACTGTGTAGGAATGACATTCACAATTTTCTGTACTGCTTTTCCATAGCAGTTAGCAAAATCCTGTACTTGCTTTGCCTTGACAATCCATCAGAACAGGATTATTTTAAATTCTTCTTGCCTCTCCTTCCACACGCACTTGAACACAAATGATCTTTATTCCCCGAGATACTGCTTTAAGTAAAGGCTCCTTCTTGACATCCTAATATAGACGTTGTACAGAGAATCTGAGCAACATGAAACGTAATCATTGTTTATTCACAAAGGATCATTTTCTTAAATATTTTACCTTCCATATTCAATGCATATTAAGTTCTTTTTTTGCAGATTGTGGGAGAATATGATAAATTGATCAACCTCAAACCTATCTTCTCATTCAAAAGTAAGTTCATATGCAGGGAATCTTACTGAAGGGAAACCTTGCTGACGGGTGTGATGTATTAGAGGTATGCACTAATTTTGATTACTCCTTTTCAAGTGTTCTTAATAGCCTCCAATGAAAAGAATGAGACATGGATATTGAATACCAAGGTAGGATTTACTTTGTACCTGAAGCGAGTTTCAGAGGAAAACGTATTCAGTTAAGTCAACAGGGAGTGGGTATGAGGAAGACAGATATGGAAGTAGTTCAGTTGAAAGAAAACTATAATTAGCTCTTAATTACATGGGGGTCGATTAACTTACTCAAGGTCATGTTAAACATCCTTATTTGGACTATGCTAGAAGGAGTGGATTGGGATTATGGGGGGGGGGAATCCAGAAGGAACCATGCTCTGACGCTGGCCATAGGCTGGTGTAAAGCAACAGAGGTGAGGCTTCAAGAACAGGGCTCCTGGGAGGCAGCTTTACACTCCTTCTTCCACCAGTTGTTGTCTTCATGCACATTGCCTAATGTCAGAGCACTAGCTTACCATTAATTTGCAAATCAATTTACTTTTGAGTAATAAAATGACTAGTTGTGTTATTAAAAGTGATATGAGAACATAGGTTTTCATTTTTTAAATGTTTATTTTTGAGACAGAGAGAGAGAGACAGAGGGGGAGAGAGAGAGAGAGAGAGAGAGAGAGAGAGAGAGAGAGAGAGAGAAAGAGCACGGGAGGGGCAGAGAGAGAGGGAGGCACAGAATCCAAAGCAGACTTCAGGCTCTGAGCTGTCAGCACGATCTGTGAGATCATAATCTGAGCCAAAGATAGACACTTAACTGACTGAGCCACCCAGGCGCCCCAGTTTTCATTTTTAAATTGTCTTAAATATTACCTAATGAGTAATGACCAATATAAATAGTATAATTAAAGTTCAAAAGTTTTATAATCACTATACTGTACACCTGAAAATAATATTACACTGTATATCAACTAACTGGAATTTAAACAAAACATTTTATCTATAATAAAATCGTTATCATGGTATACCACGTTTAAGAAAATACATAATTTAGGGGTGCCTGGGTTGCTCAGTCAGTTGAGTGTCTGACTTCAGCTCAGGTCTTGATCTAATGGTTTGTGAGTTTGAGCCCCACGTCGGGCTCTGTGCTGACAGTGCAGAGTCTGATTAGTTTCTCTGTGCTCCCCTCAACTGCCCCTTCCCCTCCTCTTTCTCTCTCAAAAACAAAAACAAAAAATTAAGAAAATAAAATACATAATTTGTATCAAATGGACTTCATTTTAACTAATATATTTCCTGTCCATGTATCCATTATTGATTTTTTCAGAAAAAAGTACAAAAATCAATGGTCTTCATTAAGAAGCCACAATAATAATTATTAAATTATAAGATTCATATGTTTATAAAATATGTGATAAATGTTGATGATAATGCTCTTTAAAATAATCTTTCACTTAAAGGAATATG
Organism: Prionailurus viverrinus; assembly: GCF_022837055.1. Taxonomy (NCBI): domain Eukaryota; kingdom Metazoa; phylum Chordata; class Mammalia; order Carnivora; family Felidae; genus Prionailurus; species Prionailurus viverrinus. Next base: position 61,648,590 of record NC_062564.1, on the reverse strand, counting down.
TATTCCCTACATATCCTTCCTCATCTAAAGTTATAAAGAACTGAAACAAGGAGCTATAGAGATATTTTTGAAGGCATAAACAGTACCTCAACATGTAAGTAATATTGTGTGAATTACAACAAATAATCTGCAAAAGGTCAAATTTTATATAATAACACATATGGAGTTAAATGTATTTATTTTATTATTATACATCAAACCAATAAAAATAAAGATTTAAGGACTCTAGACCTAATCAAAAGAAAGTTTAATTAATTAAACTATTCTGTAGGAAAATTTTCTTACAAACACACACAGTATATATATATCTATATATATATGTACACATACATACATATATGTATATATATACATATATATTTATGGTAGACCTCTTTATATATGTATATATATATTTCATGCACACTATGTTTTATATATATATATATATATATATTTTTTTTTTTATGGTAGACCTCTTTATTTTAAAAGTTTCTTACTAATTGCCCAGTTTTACAGCTGATCAAATTCTTTTCTCACTCACTGCTTTACCACTGACTTGCTCCAAAAGAAAAAAAGGAATGTCAAATACATTTTAGACACAGCAATTTAAAAAAGACATTTCTTTAGATTTTTTATATATGGTGAACATGTAGAAAAGAAGCATCCAACTCTTACTATCAAGATAAATAGAAATCCCCGTAGAAAAATGTTGCTTGCTAAAATAATTGAGACTAAAGAAAAAAAAATACTTCATTTACAATGTAATAAATGAAGTAAATGAAGTAATAAATGAAGTAAACTTCATTTTAATGCCAACATTTATTGCAAAACATTTTAATACAGAAAACAAATGTAAAACTATAAATAAATGTTTATCACTTACCTCTCTTAACGTTTCTGCTTGTACTTGTGGACTTATCTGAAGGACATGGGCAACGTCCTTCACATTTGACTGAGATCTGTTTTCCTAAGACACATGCCTGATATTCTAGTTTGCACTGCATACAAAGAGAAAAGAAAATAGTTATTTAGATACATTTAGTTAAATCAATACAAAGTCACATGCTATTTGATTCTATTACACATGCTATGGAAAAAGGAAAATGAATAGCATGGAACGAAGAACATTACACCTGACTTCAAATCTATAAGTTCTAATTTCTAACCGTGGTATCTGGAGCTAATTTCTTAAATGTTATGAACTTCGATTTTTTTCATATGAGTAATTGGGATAATAACATGGAATCTACTGAGTTTAAAAAATCAAATAGGTAGTTTTCCTAGAACAACAGTTACCATGAACTGAGCTCTCAGTAAATGTAACACAAGCTGAATGAAATTAAACTCAAACAATCAAAATTATTATGGCACATGAAGTTCTGAGGGTTTTTTTGGGTTTGTTTTGTTTCATTTTTACTTTAGTTTAGCTTAGTTTTGTTTTATTTTTCTTTGTAAACATTACTCTTTGTAAAATTTTAAGCCTAAGTACCTTAAGTCATTCTTAATATTTCATAACTGCATAATTTGACATGATTTAAAAAATTGTAAGCCTACTCCATCTTTTAAGAGGCAATAATTACTTTCCTACTTTAAAAGAAATAGATCTTGCTAATTCTGAAGTAATGTGATTTCTTTAGTGGCTACGTCCATAATTTACTCAGTGCAAATTATTTTAAAATTAAATAGGGCAGACTTTCTGGCTCCAATCGACAAATGTACCAGTGACTAATTTAATTCAGCTTCAGCTGATACGAAGAAGAACTGAATACACCCAATGACTAATCAGATTACTCATATCTGTACAACATTTTTTTTTTTGTCAAATAACTCTCTACTGGACAGGCGAAATTCAAAACTAGACTTTCAACAAATGAGTAAAAATTATTACACTTGGAATTTATTTGTAGTGGCTTAGTGGGCCTTTTTTAGAGGAATAAACTCCTTCAAAGAAATTATTTTTTATTGTTCAATGTTTCAGTAATTTAAGGAAATGATTTTGACTTATAAAATCTCAATGGATTTTAAATATAATTAAAATGCCCAACAGCTAATCAAAAGTAGAAAAAAGTAAAAATTATGAGCACTTTAATGAAAGCCAGATAAGTTATATAAAACTTTGAGACTTCAAAATAATATATATATATATATATATATATATATTACTGTAACTTCTTTTAACATTATATTTCAGAATTCGGAATCTGGTCATATGAAAATTCTGACTTATGGCACAATTTAAGAAAAGTTCAAGAACAATTGTAAATGTGAGCAGACAAAGCCAAAAGTCAATATTAATTATAGCTAATATTGAATTTTAAAATATGAAAATGTTAGCTCCCTTCAAAGATGTGTTACACCATACCCCTTTACATTCTAAATGTGGTTTATTTTAAAAGTGCTTTTTTTATTTGAAGAAAATGAAAGCCAGAAAAATAAGTGAATGAACAACAGAAATACATGAGTTGTTAGTTTAAAAAGGTTTTACCTCTTAGATAACTTTCTTTGACATAACACAAACTTCAAAGCTGTCTAAAATTTGCATATGATGAAATTATAGTTTTGAAAAGGAATTACTTTATAAATAAAACAATTTCTTCTTCAGAATGATTTTACCAAACTTTTTTTTTCTGTATGCATTTCTGCAAAGACCAACAGAATCAGAAAGACAGCAAATCCACCCATGTTTATAGTTATAAGAATCTAGCTTCCTGGGGCGCCTGGGTGGCTCAGTGGGTTAAGCCGCCGACTTTGGCGCGGGTCATGATTACGCGGTCTGCGAGTTCGAGCCCCGCGTTGGGCTCTGTGCTGACAGCTCAGAGCCTGGAGCCTGTTTCAGATTCTGTGTCTCCCTCTCTCTGACCCTCCCCCGTTCGTGCTCTGTCTCTCTCTGTCTCAAAAATAAATAAACGTTAAAAAAAAAATTAAAAAAAAAAAAGAATCTAGCTTCCTGTAATTGGAAAGCCATTTAGTTTTATTTCCTTATGGATTGATTTTTAAATAAAAATATCTTCATAAAGAATTTTATTCAAAGAATATTAGGACATTAAAAGCACTATTTTAAAATATTTTTTTAGCTACATCTACTGATTGGATTTCTAATTAATGACATTCAATTTACTTAATTATCACAAAGCTGAAATATTTATAAAGGTATAAGTGAACTGAAATATCACATAAAGGGCATGCTCATTAGTTTATAATTACCAAAAAATGGAAATTCTGTAGAGAAAGACATGATTAATGCATTCCTGATTATCTAAGACCCTGAGCATTAAGAATTCTTAAGTTAGGAGTTACTGTGAAAAGCAAGCCTGCAAAATGATTTTTCCATGGTCAAAGTTGCCATTTGTCAGGGAAAGCAAGTTAAAATCATTTGCTGAATTATATATCAAAGGAGAAAATTTAATTTTACTATAGGAGAGATCTAGTCTGCTCATAGAAAAGACCCCAACCATCAGGGTAGTAAACACTGAGACAGGTTATTATTACAGTTTTTAAGATAATGCAATCACTGTGAGCTTGTTGGATGGCTTAAATCGGAGGTTTTCAGTTGGAGTGGTTTTGCCCCAGGGGACAGCTTGAAATGGTTTTTGGGAAAACCGCTAAAATTATGTGGGAGGGATTACCGTTGGCATTTACTAGTCAGAAGCCAGAAAGACTGCTAAAGATCTTGCAGGGCACAGATAAGCCCCCCAAAATAAAGCATTATATGACCTCAAATGTCAATAATGCCCCGATTTAAGCACTAGTCAATCAAAAGACAATGAATAAGTAACTAAACTTAAGATTCCTTCCATATTTCATTAGTATTTTCTTTTTGGTCATTCATTAAAGTAATGCATGTAAGATAAAAAGCAATGGTATAAACTACAGGGTTCAAGTGCTGAAATTATCCAGGAATCTAAATTTAAAGTTAAATTTAAATTTAAAATTAAACTTAAAATTAAATTTAAAATACACATCAGCTAACACAACAAAATGCATAGTTTATAAATGACGACTTTAATTGAGGTATCGCTATGTGTCAAACACTGTATTAAGCAATTTCGAAGCATTATATTCTGAGGAATGAGGTAGGATAGATATATTTTTTAAAATAAGTTTTTCAAGTGAAGTTTGGAGAACTTTATGCAACTGATCAAAAATGCATGGCTAAAATAGGATTTGAGCCTACTTTATAGTGCTTCTCATGTAGAACAAGTATATAATTAGCAGTAGGTAAAAATAGTAACAATGTTCTATTTCTTATTGTGGTGATAAAAATTTTGATACAAGTGAAAAAACAAATTGGAAATTTGGAATATCATGAATCACTTTTTTTTAGTATTTGCTTTAATCTACCTTGGACCGGCTAATATATTACATTCCACACCTTTAATACATTAGGCAACGAATATCATGTCTAAGAGCTCTCATGAATAGAATTCCTCATAGGCAGCTATAGCTAACCCCTCTGCAAGTAAATGTCCTCCGCTTGAGGTTCTCTGATTCCCACTCTGGTGTTTCACATGCAAAGACAACCAGAGAAAGAAAAAAAGACTTGATTTAGACTTGAATCCATTCATTCATTGGGATTTACCAATTACCCACACACATTATTACTGTAGCATAAATGACAAGCAGGGAGCTAAGCATAGCAAAAATCTGTGGCAACCCTATGCACTGAAGTGGACACTACACCATTGTTTTCTGTTTGTCACTCTACTTTTCCTTCAGAAATAACACCTCACTTATTGTGAGTAAACTTCTTTTCTCACCAGAAACCTTATTTGGGGAAACTGATTTTTACATACAAATGTTATAGCATACCTCCCTCAGCACAAGGTGAGAGTCCTATGACATGAGGTGGTTAAAGTCTTCCCATATGCTTATTCAGATCTGTCCCTTTACAGGGATAACACTAGAGATGTGAGCACAGATGCTATTTAAGCAAAATCAAAATGAGAAAAGGACCAACAGGATCCTAAGAATGTTAAAGTCTTAACTTAAGCAATCTTTAAGGCTGAATGATATGCAAGCCAATTTCCCTTTAGTCCTTACACCTCATACTGTTTCTATCAGACGTCTAGAAGTTGGGTATTATAAAGACTAGTTGCATTTAAGCTGAGATGAGATGACATGGGGATAGCAAAGGAGCTTTAACCCAGGTTAATAAATTTACAATCCCTGTCATGTAATCATGGGCCAGTTAAGATATTGCACAGTTGGCAACTAGACTATCTGACTAAGAGCTGCCGAGAAAAAATAAAACAATAGTACATTTAATCCTTATTTTACTGAACATATCCTCTTAGATGTAGTATACTCTTTGAACTAATATATCTCTAATTATTATTATGATATCTTTCTTCCAAAATTAAACAAAAATTCCCCAAGGAAATTTATCATTTGGCACAAACCTTACAATACGTTGTAGTGCAACCTGAGAACATGCCAAGGAGAAAACCACTTGACACATAAACTATGGACTCAGAACTGAGGAAATACTGTTTTGGGGATGGTTTCTCCTTGAAGAGTATCAGAGTGTGTTCACAGGTGTACAGGGGGTTGTCTTAAAATCAACCTAATTCAATGTAGCCCTAGAAGGTCAGGATTGTTTACTCCCTCACTTCGGTTGAGATTGTGAATATATACATATAAAAAATCTGTTTTTCGTATCACTAAATTATTTAATTGAGTTATAAGATCATATATTATCAAGCGTCTCTTATTTTGAGATCTGTGTGCACAATGTAGCATTCAGCTATGCATTTTCATCATTGTAAGGCCATCGTTGTAAACAGATATCCCAGAATTCAAAATCTGGTAATAATTTTAAAAATTTAAGTATCAACAATATAGTGTGTTTATTTTATAATTATTTCCTTCTTACAGGTTTTATTAAATTCTGTCATCAAACTAAGATTCTTATTTAAATTATTCCAGACAAATGTTGCTTTCAATATCAGCAGTAGTTTCATTGAAAATAAAACCTATTAAAAACCATGTTGTTTGATGACTGATATATACATAAAAGTAATGAAATCATTTGTAACTTACTATTGATTTCTATTTTCATTATTTATGTTAGTATATCATCTGCACTTTGACAGACGCCAACTCAGGCTCTTCCAGAAGGGTACGGAGTGGTTAAAAATAATTAAGAAATGGATGAAAATAGAAGACCATGATGCTATGTACTCCCCCAAATTAGGAGGATATAAGAGAAGAAATTACATTAACAGATATAAATGAGAGTATTTTTTTTAAAAGAATGTCAATAAGTACCAAGGGATGCATTTTAAAAGAACGCAGGAGGAGATGAAGGATTCAGAGCAGAAAATTAAATTTAGCTAACAAGAGAAAATATTCTGAAGACCTGAAAATTTTGATGACTTTAATAGTTACACAAACATAAAAATACTAAATTGCGGTAGTTTGGGCATACATTTCAATGTCTATGGGGCTTACGCACTTAAATTTTTATTTTAACCATTTCAATGACATGAAACTTGAGGATTTTTTTTGTTTATTATGCTTAAGAAATACCAAGAACCTATTTTAAATTATGTACTATTCTTATAACTAAGATATAGGCTTAATGGTCTATAGCATCTAAACAGTTTTATGCACTGGTAGCAGTGATATACTTTGGCATGTGCTAAAAGGGACAGATAGGGAAGAGCTGGTGCAATGAGTTTTGATACAAAGATACAAACACACAAAGCTTAGTTTTTCCACCATGTAATAATTCCTCTTGAGTAAACCTGAGGGCGTAACCTGAGAAGACACTACCTCCAGAGGGCCCTCTGTTGACTCACTACAGGAATACAGGTACATCTAAGACCACTACAGCTCATCATACGCTTTTGGAGAGGAAGAATCCTGGCAAAGCCGACTATGGAAAAGAAGATGGACCTGCTAACTGGGGTGGCCAAAACGTTATGAGGGATCAGTTTGTGTAGGAAAGGTGCATATAAAAAGGAAAACCGACAAGGATAAGAGGAGACAGAGATGGTGGAATTGTGGTAGCAAACTAGTTAACCTTTCAGAAGTTAATAATTTATTAAGTATTATAAATAAACAAGTATCCTTCTAGGATACACACAATACAAATACATCTATAACCAATTCCAAATGTGTCTATATATTTTTTAACTGATACAAAAACTCAACATGCATTCATACTGATATCTCCAATTCCAATCCAACATCTAAAGATTCTGTCCAGCCTCCCCTTTTCCATGTTTGTAAATACTCTCTCCAACAATAAAAAAACATGGATTTACTTATACGATCCCTCTATTTTCTTAATTGCCCAACAGAACCCATCTAGCAACCTTGCTGGCCATCTCTTCAGCATAGAAATTCCAGGAATATTCCCCACTAACTACGCCATGTTCTTAGGCACAAGTACCCACACCGCCATACTGTATTACAAGGCTCAACCATTCTCCATTCACCACTATGCAGGGGATTCACTGACTTACTCTGAGCCAAGGTGGGGAGGGAAGGAACCTAATTCTTTTCTCTCTCTCCTTATAGCTCCATTAATTATTAGGAGAGGAGAGCTGAAACCTCACAATGTGCGAGTGACATTTGACAATGTCTCCCTGTAGAAATTGCGTTATATACCTTGAAACCATTTTTATTATATACCTACAAGATTAGATTTCTTCTATTAGATTTTCTAGGTGAATTAACATGTTAATCATTTTGTAGTAATCCTTTTCATCTGTTACGACTTTTATCGGGAAATCTAGTTTTTCGGACATTGTAGAGCTATCTTATTATTTTGTAGTATTGGAGAACACGTCCCTATAGATCTCTTGTGTTTCCCTACATCTTAGGAGCAGAGGCACTGACAGCCTTTTGTTTTGTATTATCTATTCAATTTTATTGTATAGTAATATCTATGCAAGACGGTGATAATTCTGCCTCCTATCTGGAAGAAAGGGCAGATTTGTTTGCTTCCCAGTAAAATAAAAATAATGTCTCACCACAAGGCAAAGTTTGAGCAGGCTTCTTTACAGCTCATTTTGAAATATCCAGATTTCCTTAGCTGTGACACAAACCCAGTGTGTGTTACTCTACATTGTGCCCATGGGACTCATGGGAGAAGGAGAATTGACACAAATATAAACATTATGTTCCTTGTGTCATAGTAATAAATTACTTTGTCTCTGACCCAGGAGTCTTAGGTCTTCTGCTAGCATGTATAAACCCTGGCATCTATCTGCAACTAGGGTAAACATCTCAGACCTTTCGTAGTTCTTTTGGTAATGAGGATGGGATGCTCACAGAGGTATAGTTTTCTGGAAATGAAAGGATACTAAGCTCCATGGACCAGATTAGAAGTTATGAGAAGATTGTTCAAGACCCAGTAATGAACTCTCAGAATGCTCTCACCTGAGTCATGAGCCAAAAGTAGAAAAAGGATCATCCAGTGTTCTATCTGTTATTGAAAATTTTGAGCCTGAACAGCAAGAGCTAAGGTTGGCTGAATATATTTAAATAGTGCTCTAGTTATTGTTTACTAACCACCAGCCAGGAGGAGGAACGTGGTGCTATCTTGACAGTAGGATCAACGGTTCTCTATTTCCAAATGAGACAGAAGGCTGTGTGCAGTCATCCAAATGTACTGAAGAATGCTGGACTAGGGAAGAGATTCAAAAGTGTATGGCTAAGTTGGATGCAAGCACCGTCCATCATGCCTGATTCTGTTGGGGAAGGTGACCCTGGATTCAACTGTGGCATCTGGGCACATTTACAATATGGAAGGTAAGTCAACGTGACTTTTCTTGTGAGGATTTTTAGGACCAACTCAGTATATGTTGCGGTTGCTTCTACATCTGAACGCATAGCAGGTTTTAACGTGCTATACGTTTATACTTTGCTGTCTGATAAGTATCAGTGGAAAGTCTCCCTTATCAAGATATAGCCAAGAGCCAAGAGTTTTCTAGGGGGAAAACCTCCTTGCCACTGTTGACACTTTCCTATACAGATGATGCCCTACTTGTTGGAAAGTCAGAAGCTTCAGTCTCAATGACTCTGACTGTAATATTATTACACTTCCACCAGCAAGGATGGCTGAATAAACTCCTGAAAAAACTCACAAGTCTGCTTGCTAAGTGAAGTTTCTTAGGACTATTTGGGTGGATTCACAATGCTCAGTCTCACCAATAGTGAAGGAAAACTGTTATTCCTTTCGTCATCAGTGCCATAAAGCAGTCCCAGTACCTAACTGGACTTTTTGAGTCTTGAAACATGTATGTTCCTCTCCTGGACATTTTGCTTGTTCCTTTATATCAACTAAACCAACAGGCATATTTGGAAGCTGTCCAGCATGCTGTATCATACTCCCTATCTTTAGGGCTCCACAACCCTAATGGACTCTTTCAGCTACAAGTCTCTGTTGAAATTTTTTTCAGGCGAAATTTTTTTGCTATTCCAGTACTATCTACTGACTCTGGCCATGTCCTTTTGTCCTTTGAAACAAACATGCATCACGTGTTTGAGTTTTTGGATTATGTGTAGTCTGACAGCTGTGAAACTTTTATCACAAAATTACTAAACAGGGTGACAGGTAAGGTATCTAATGCCTTTTACTATCCACAAGTTTCAGATATTGTAAGCATTCGCATGGTCTCTTCAAAAATCTCCTCAAAGAGGTTTCTGACTGCCTCCTTCACTTTAGTAAAGCAGTTTGGTCACTGAATTTTGCTGTCTCCCAGAAAGGGAATTTAAGCCTTCCGGGTGGGTCCTTAGTAACTAACAAGATGAAAAGATGTTCTAGGTACCTATTTTCAATATTCAGGCTTTTTCTTTCCTTCTCCTAATGGCAAAGTCAGGCTGGCTTGGTTGCCGTATCCTGCAGGTGACAGCCTGCTCAAAGGGAATCGTGGGAATTCAGGCTTATTTCTGATTCAGCAACTTGGATTATCTTGTTGGATTAACATGGTCCTGGATCACACTGCTCACTTAAGTCCCCTGACAGTAGTCCATGAAGCTAAAAGTTGCAAACAAAAATGCTTCTCTCTAACTTCTATTCCCCTTGTCCCTCCTCAGGTGGACTCTTGTAGATGAAATGTTCATGTGTAGTGTTTAGGAGCTGATAAGAAGAAAGGGGAAATTTTAATTTTTATATCGGGGCACGCTAATTTTGTCTTTATAGAGTGAGAGCAACAACCTCAGTGCCTAGGGAGGGGACCCTTAGACTCTGGGAGAAATGGGAGAGGGTGAGACTTTAATGGTCTTTTGTCTTTCAGAGCCACCCTTATTTCTTTCCTCCTCAAGGAAAGTGCCCTCGTAGGGCTTTCCCAAAGTGTCGCAAGTGCCTTAAATTTAACTGCTGGATTTTCCTTTCCCTCGATACGTTTTTCTCTATTCTGCTTAATCTAACTGAGAAGTCTATCAGAAAAAAAAGGGATGGCACCAGATCCTGAACCTCTCATGCAAGGCACCTGCCAATACCGCCAGGAGTCTTTCCCATCTCCATTCTCCACCATTCAGTGAGATGGCTGAATGCCATTCAGTTGGTTGCTTCAAAAATTGGACAGATTGAAGAGACTGCTTTCAAGCATCACTCCAAAAATAAGGAGTAGAATCAATTATGCTAATTCAACTGGAAAATCAAAGATCTTCTAGTGGGCTGGAAGGTCACATTTGATGCACTGTCAATCTGTGTCCACAGAAAAATGTAGTTGTGACTTGCAGGTCACACCCGTTTTAACATTATTTTGTTTCTACAACACTATGTGTACTGTTGGAACTATTATCTTGTATGGAAAACAGGCATTCATTTGCCTCCATATAGAAAACGTGGTGATTTGCACCTCAGCGGTGGTCTAAGAGAACTTCACCTGCTTTAGGAAGCACCACCAGTGGATCATGTGGCTCTCAGAAAACTGAGATCTCTCCTAAATGAATCACACTTGGGTATTCAGTTCCAGGTGGCATACCAGACTCATTTTTTTTATGAGCACCTTGACAGGAATTTCTCTCTACAACATGAGGCACCCAATTAGAAAAGTTGATACAAATTTGTCACTGATCTTAGGTGAAGTGATCAATGATACCACATTGTTCCTAGCAGGCATTTGTTCAGGTGATTGGGTCATGACCCCGGAGTGGGAAAGGGAGACACTGTTGACGTCAATATTGGGTTTTTTCCCCCTTTTTAAAAATGTTTATTCATTTTGAGAGACACAGAGACAGAGCGTGAAGAGAAAGAAGACCCAGAATCTGTAGCAAGCTCCAGGCTCTGAGATGACAGTAGGGAGCCTGACGTGGGGCTTGAACCCATGTACCATGAGATTATGACCTGAGACGAAGTAGAATGCTTAACTGACTGAGCCACCCAGGCACTCTGAGTCGAGGTCACCATTGTATGCAGGTTGCTCTCATTCTTCTGCTTGGAGCTTCCTTGCAATTAGCCTTAGTTAAATGCTGCATGAGACAAACTAGTTGGAAAGGTTGATGGAGTGGTGTACTTACAGAAAAATTCTCTGGAAGTCAAAAGATGTGGAAATGAAAGACGGGATATTGTTTGGAGGTAGGGCGCCATGGGTTACTCGTATTTCTGTGCATCTTGCAATCAGAGGCATTGGGTGTTTGTGCTATACAATCTTTTCAAAGATTTTTGTGTAGCAAATTTGGATGATATTTTCTCCTGAAGTACTTATTTTGAATTTTCTTTAATTTTCTTTCAATATTTAAATTGTATATTTCCACTATTTTCTGAATCTCATTAATCCTGTTGAGATAATTTATGTTGGTCTAATGACATAATATTTAATTTTTTATTTCACTAGATTTTATTTTGATACTCTGTTATTTTACTACAATGTGTCTATGTTTACATTTCTTATTTATTTTAGTTGGTACACATTATACTTCCTGTATTGTGGATTCATGCCTTTCAACATTTTGGGAAATTTTTCCATTTCTCTTATTATTTTTTTCACCTTATTATTCTTGGCTTCTCCTTCCATATTTCAGAATATTTGTTTATACCTTTTCATTCTACTTTATATTCTTTATTTACCTTTTTGGATCATTTTTATGAAGCATTTTCTGAAATATGTGTGCTGTTTTTCTGAAAGGCACAGTTTGCTTTTGTTTAATTGGCTTCCTTCAGGTGCAACAGTGTATTCAGTCCATTGCCAGTTCACATAACAAGACTAATTTCCTTGGTAGACAGAATTTAGGGTGGAGGGAAATTAAAGAGCATTACAACACATAGTGATTATACAGAGATGGTGAGAAAATACATATCTTGCTTATACAGTCACTGAAATGGGTAAGGCAGTCACATACCAGTGGATCAAAATCTTTTAGATTTAGATTTTATTAATGATCAGTATTTCACAGGCAAATGTGTGGAACATAGTTTTGCCAATTTTTCAACTTCCTAAGGAGTTACAAATAAATAAATTTTAAAAATTAAAAAAAAACCACACCCTATAATACAAGTTGAGTTTTGTGAAAGGCTAACACATGGTCACTAACACAAAAGTAAAAAGGTTAAAATCTCAAAAATACATCAACATATAAATTTAGAAATTGGTCATAACTTTGTCTTAAACTCATTGAATGGTAGCTACCAATATGTATAACTCAAGAGTCTTGAACGAGCCAAGAAAGTAAGCCTATGTCTCTGTTAAGGTTAAAGAAAGAGAGTTCTATATAACATAATCCATAATGCAATCTCTTGGAGAAGATGGGGCAGGTATTTAGAGTAGGGATACACACGAGAGCTTTAACCCTCAAAAATACAGTGTGCTCACTTAGTTTCAAAAAACCACCTTTCAAAGCTGATTATGGTACTAAGGTGTTTTAAATTAGAAAATAAAGATGCAGTTAAGTTTCTTCATATAATACAAGTTGAAGAAAAATGATTTAGTCAGTGAAACAATTTAGAAGCAAGGCCAAAATATCCATTGTCACGCCAATAACATATTGTTCATTATTTATAATTGAACAGATGGAAGAATTGCCCAAATATTTAACAATGGAAGCAATTAGTCTGATGTAACAATCCTTTTATAGACATGGCACTTAGTTTTCAAGTTTAAACTTAATTTTCTTAATTTTCCTTTTTCTTTTTGGAAAACAAAAATCATTCATCACTCTAAATTATTTCCCTTAACTTTATGTGTGCATTTAAATACACTAAAACTTATTAGCATATTATAAAACACTAAATAATCAACAATTAGAATATAGAATATAGGATATTATGAGAAGAAATAAATCAGGAATTGAAGAGCAAAGTAGTTAGAATTTATTTTTGCTCAATATTTTCCTAGAAAATATTTAAGCAGTATGAAAATTCAGTGATTATTTTTACTTGTTCAAGTTCAACTGATTAAAAAATTATACTTCGCCTTTACTTGGTAATGATATTTAACCCAAACATGCAATATTTACAGAAAAGATATATATTAATTAGTTTCTCCTAAATAATTTTTGGCTGACAAGAAAACATTACATTGGAAATTCACCCTCAATTGATGCCCAGGGCAATAACTGATATCTATACCATGCTAAACACTTAACACTAATAAATGACTCCAAACTTTCTCATTTCTGTCAACTGAGTTTTATGCTTACCACCACCTCACTTTTGTTTCTAAAATCTGTTCAAATAAATTAATATCACAATTATATAAGTTAATTAAATATGATTTAATATATTTAAATATCAGTGCAGAAATGAGGGTTGGCTTTCTAGGAAACCCAAGTTGAGTGTCTCAGATTCAATGAAGGTGAATATTTTTTAGAAAGTTCATATCGAAATAAATAGGTATGAAATAATTCCAAAGGCTGGGAATTGAGTCTCATAAAAATTAAATAATATTCTATCTATTAATCTGTCTTTTAGATTCTTGATCCATTTTTTATTTATTAATTTTGAGAGAGAGAGAGAGAGAGAGAGAGACAGCATGAGTGGGGGAGAGGCAGAGAGAGTGGAGAGAGAGAGAATCCCAAACAGGCTCCGTGCTGTCAGAGCAGAGCCCAATGTGGGCCTGGAACCCAGGAAGCCGTGAGATCATGACCTGAGACAAAACCAGAGCTGGATGCTTAACTGACTGAGCCACCCAGGTGCCCAAAGATTCTTGTTCTATTTTTTTTTTATTTTTTTAAATGTTTATTTGTTTTTTGAGAGAAAGAAAGTGCATGAGCAGGGGAGGGGCAGAGAACAGAAGACACAGATCTGAAGCAGGCTCCAGGCTCTGAGCTGTCAGCACAGAGCCCGACACTGGGCTCAAACTCCCTAACTGTGAGATCATGACCTGAGCCGAAGTTAGACGCTCAACCTAATGAGCCACCCAGGTGCCCAAATTCTTGCTCTTTTTTAAGTAAAAATTTAAGAATTCACTTTTTTCCCAACAACTGAATACAAGAGTTTGCATTTTGTTCCTCAATATATGCTGAGGGGGTCGGAAAAGGGACTATTGGAAACCAAATCAATGGACAAGGGACAAGAAAGGTTTTCTGACATTTAGAGCTCCCCACAAATACAGACATTTATCTCACCGAACACATCTTATTAGGCACCTGGGCGTTGTGTGTAGAAGCCTGTACTATATGTCCTATTGAGTTCCTTTGAAACCTGAAATTTTATGGTAAAGTTTAGTCGTATTATATCCTTCAATGTTCAGTGATTTCATAAGAGCTTATCCCAGTCAATGATTCTGTTAATATGACGCAGTTGTAATCATGATCGAGCTGACATACCTAAGCCAAAAGTAAAACCTAGCTTATGTTGAAAAGCAGTTCAAATAGAAACAGTGCACATGTATTTCTGAATTTTGATCTTCCAACATAAAATTAGTTCAGACAAAGTATTCAGAGGAAGGTACACAGGACAATTACATTCTAAATACTAACAGATATAACACATCCAAATGGTGAAGCGTCAAGAAATATGTTATCTTTCAAAATGTACATAAAGCTACTAGAATTAATAACTGTTACAAAGATAAAGTAATAGAATACTTCAAATACGGAAAAAATAAGGAAAAAGAAGACATAATAGTAGAATGTTGAAACAAAATGGGATTTTCTCAAATTGCAGTAAAAAAGCAAATGGTTCCCCACTAATGCTATTGTTGTTCCAGTTTATTAAAAAATAAAAATTCAAAAACAATAATTTGAAAGGATGCAAGCAATGGTTCTCAACTATGCCTACACTTAAAAATCCCCTGAGGGGCTTTTCAAATTCAGATTCACAGGATCCCATCCCAAACCAATTTAAAAGCATGTCTGTAGCAAGAGTTGGGAGCTCCAGTATATAATGGTTAAGTATTCTACTTGTCTTACCTCAAAACACACACATACACACACACCCAATTTCTTATAAATATCTAAGGAATTCACCATTACTAAGTTCCATTGCAAAGCACTGTATGACTAAATATGAAAAAAAAAAAAGAGTTCAAAACCATTCAGTGTGTTGTCCCCAGGGCGTGCTAAGTTCTAAAACATTAATATTATTTATTGACTTCTACTTAGCAAATGTAGTATCCAATTTATACAGATCAGTTACAAATATATCCATGGTCTATTATAGATGCTTTATGGGAGAACAATTCCTAGTTCTTACTGAAATGATACAATCAAAATATACTTTGCCTCAAAAAAAGAAACAAAGACCTTTATCTTTTGTGTCAATTTCAGGAATGGTTACCTCTCAAATAACCTTGAACAGACTTATATTTTGATTTTTCTGGCATTGCTGAATTTAAAAGAATTCAGAAAACATTTGTTCTTTTAAAATGAAAGTTTAACTAAGCATATATAAAAAGTGTCAATCACTCATCTTAACAGAAAAAAATCAGGTATTACAAAAATGCTTCTTATAAAAATCACAAAAGTCCCAATATTATTTCAAGCAAATCATTTTTTTTTCATAATTGTTCATCTGTTCCTTTGTATTTTTGTGTATACATTTTCAAAATACTCCGCTGAGGATTTCTAGACAAGCTGACAAGTTCAGAACTTGAATTCTAATAAAATAATTATTCCAAATTGGTCACACTGTCTAATGAGATACACTTTCTAAAATTATATCCTAGTTTGACTGAAGTTTTCCTTTGGACACCTTGTCATAACCTCTTTCCCACCCCATCCCCCAACTTGCACCTATTATACTTTGTAATGCCCTCACCTCCAATTAAGTTGTACAGTGGAAACATGATTTGTAATTTCCTGTCCATAAATTGAGCTGAAGTTAATGAGGAAGCATTGTGGGTCCAAAATAGAATCTGAAGGAATATTATTTGTAGTCGTAAAACAAACAGCCATATGCAAGGGAACCAAAATATAGAAAGGTCATAAGAAGACCAGCAAAGCAGCACTGGGCTTTCATCCTCAGGGTCCCACATCCTGAGCTGATAGTACCCGGCTTCTTATCAGTATTATTATTATTTTTTAATTTAAATCCAATCTAGTTAACATACAGTGTAGTAATGGTTTCAGGAGTAGAATTTAGCAATTCATCACTTACATATAACACCCATTGCTGGTCCCAACAAATGCCCTCCTTAATGCCCATCATCCATTTAGCCCATCCCCCCATCCAACACCCCTCCAGCAACCCTCAGTTTGTTTTCTGCATTTAAGAGTGTCTTATAGTTTGCCTCCCTCTCTGTATTTATCTTGTTTTTCCTTCCCTTCCCCTATGTTCATGTTTTGTTTTTTAAGTTTCATATATGAGTGAAATCATATGACATTTATCTTTGTCTAACTTACTTCACTTAGCATAATACCCTCTAGTTCATCCACGTGTTGCAAATTGCAAAATTTCATTATTTTTGATCAGTGAGTAATATTCCATTACACACACACACACACACACACACACACACACACACACACACATCTTCTTTATCCATTCATCCATTGATGGACATTTGGGCTCTTTCCATAATTTGGCTATTGTGAATAGTGCTGCTATAAACATTGGGGTGCATGTGCCCCTTCAAATAAGTGCCTTTGTATCCTTTGGATAACTACCTTCTTATGCAATTGCTGGGTCAAAGGGGAGCTGTATTTTTAATTTTTTGAGGAACCTCCATACTGTTCTCGAGAGTGGCTGCACCAGTGTGCATTCCCATCAGCAGTGTAAAACTTTATGAAAGAAATTGAAGAAGACACAAAAAATGGAAAAACATTCAATGTTCATGGATTAGAAGAACAAATATTATTAAAATGTCAATACTACCCAAAGCAATTTACATATCCAATGCAATCCTTATCAAGATAACACCAGTATTATTCACAAAGCTATAGCAAGCAATTCCAAAATTTATACAGAACTAGAAAAGACCCTGAATAGCCAAAGCAATGTTGAAGAGAAACCAAAGCTGGAGGCATCACAATTCTGGACTTTAAGCTGTATTCCAAAGCTGTAATCATCAAAACAGTGATGGCACAAAAACAGATATATAGATTAATGGAACAGAACAGAAAACCCAGAAGTGGACAAAATGTATGACTAACTAATCTTTGACAACAAGGAAAGAATATATACTGGAAAAAAGACAGTTTCTTCAGCAAAAAAGCAGTTTCTTCAGCATGGTGTTGGGAAATCTGTACATGCAGAAGAATGAACCTGGACCACAATCTTACACTCTACACAAAAATAAATTCAAAATGGATGAAAGATCTAAACGTAAGACAGAAAGCCATCAAAATCCTAGAGGAGAAAACAGGTAACAATCTCTTTGACCTCAGCCACGTGTTCTTACTAGACATGTTTCCAGTGGCAAGGGAAGCAAAAGCAAAAATGAACTATTGGGACCTCATCAAGATAAAAACAAAAAACAAAAAACAAAAAAAAACAACTTCTGCACAGTTAAGGAAATAATCAACAAAACTAATAGCCAACTGATGGAATGGAAGAAGATATTTGCAAATGACATATCAGATAAAAGGTTCAAAATCTGCAAGGAATTTATCAAACTCAACACCCCAAAAACCAGTGAAGAAATGGGCAAAAGACATGAACAGTCACTTTTCCGAAGAAGACATCCAGATGGTTAACAGACACATGAAAAAATCACCCATCAGCAGGGAAACACAAAGCAAAACCACAATGAGATACCACCTCACACCTGGAAGAATGACTAAAATTAACAACTCAGGGGCTCCTGGGTGGCTCAGTTGGTTAAGCATCTATCTTCAGCTCAGGTCATGATCGTGTGGTCCATGAGTTCTACAGCTATGTTGGGCTGTGTGCTGATGGCTCAGAGCCTGGGGCCTGCTTCAGATTTTGTATCTCCCTCTCTCTCTCTCTGCTCTTCCCCACTCATTCTATGCCTCTGCTTCTCTCAAAAATAAATAAACAGTAAAATTAAAAACTCAGGTAACAATAGAATATTGGTGAGGATGCAGAGAAATGACCAGTGTTTAACATATCAGAAATACTTAGCTGATGGATTAGAAACCTCAAACAAGGGGCTTCATGGTCCATACTAAACCTAGAATTTGGAGAACATAATTAATGTGAGTTCCAATGCCTATGAACTACCCCAAAGCTGTTTAAGGCTCCCCTGTCAGAATTTGCTTAGTGTATTGACAAAATTGAGTGATCCAAGAGCCAAAATAAATATCCTTTGACCCCTGCACCAATCTTCTGTTTTCATCTCCTGATAAGTAGAGCTGAGAATAATAAAATTAATTTTTGAAGAAGGCATTAGCCTCTGTGGTCTTTGTTCTTGATCCAGTACCTAAACAGCTTTCGGCTTTGTCTTACAGAAAAGTAAAATTAAAAGATGAAGGCCTTATTTTGAATTTCAAATCCAATAAACTTCCAAAAATTATTATTAAGGATTATTTAATGTTAGGTCTTACTGGGATAAGATCTTCATTTAGTTTGCGTTGTTTTATACAGCCAAGCCTCATTGCTGTAAGATTAGTATTGGTGGTCCATAGGCAAAAAATCACCAAGTTAAATTAGAATCAACAGAAATGAGGATGGTGATTGGGGTTTATTAAAAGCTCATATTCATTTGAATCACATTCTTTTCACTTCATCTTGTATCAACAAGACATGTATTTAGAATGATAAATATGCAAATAAATATTAAAATAATAATGCAATAGTTTAGAATTCAATGGATCACTCAGAATGGTTACAACTCAATGGATTACAATGGTTTCATTAACAATATTCATAAAGTCACTGAAAATGATTTGTAAGTTGAAGCTTCACAGGGTGCTCAGTACAAAGAACAATGGAGAAACCTCATGGCATTGGAAGCATATGTGACTTAACCTACTTATAATAGGTATATTTAATCCTGAGTGGGGATATAATTCTGTTTATCCAAAATCATCAAGCAAGTCCTCGGTCTTGAAAGGAAGACATCATTCATGATTGTAACTTTGTGTTTTGTAAAACTAAATTATAGAACTTATCATCTACTAGGAGCATCCCTAAAACAGTCCCAAACAACTAGGTGGTGGATTAATGTTAGCACGCTCTAGGGACACCCTGGACACAAACATACTAGTTCCTCCAGCACATATATTTCTAATGTTGAGCGAGACGTAAGTTTATCCTAGCTAGATGCCAGTAGAAACTCCAATCTCTTCCTTGATTCAACTTGTTCAACCATCAATGTTCATCAAGTACAATTAAGATTAAATTTTGTTTGCCATGTAGCTCTACCCACCAATCTGAATATTATAATCTTCAGCCTTCATTGTCATTGAATAAATCAGTATAATGATTTACATTGTCAAGTAGGATTACATAATATGAGATAGATTCATTCTCCCTTGTGCTGAAAGCATGAATTTTCTTAACTTGCAAAGCTGAGATTCTGGACCACGCTAAATTCACCAAGATCAAGGTCATATTGAGATAACCAGTACCATTCTCTGTTCTCTCCTAGCATTATACACCTATAAAACTTCAGCAAATAAGCACATGGCACCTTCACCAAGATACACAGTAGTAAGCACCAAATAAGTACTATGTATGTATTTACTGACTGAATGAATACGTCTTAACACTGCAGTGCTATTATTAAGGTTAGGATTATAAACGCAAGTTTAAGTTGTGAAGACACATATATTATGATAAGGGATGGTTCATAAAGAGGTATCTACAAAACAAAATGTTCAGGTAGCCAACAATTTTTGGAGCTCCCTTAACAGTAAGCAAACTCAGATATGAATTGAGGTAAAGTTATTTTATACTTTTCATGTATCCTATTTAATGTGAATATTCATATAGTTTCTTAATGAGATATTAATGTGTTTAATTATAGGGCAAGTTTCCATGGGGAACACAATACAACATGCGACATTATCTTTTTAAAAATATTTTTTAAAAAATCTAAATTCATAAATTTACCTGGCCCCAAAGTTTCATGTAAGACCTTGTGAGCCTACATTCTCTTCTGTCACATAATCAAAGAAAACTTATCCGTATCTTATTAGGTAAAGTTCTTAGAAGCTCCTATATATTTAAATAATACAGGACACCAAATCAAGAGGCAGAATAATGTAGAAGAGAGAACAGAGACACTGAATCGGAGATGGAAACACATCTTGGTTTCAATATCAATAAATATGTGAAATTTGCCATATCTTTCTGATCTTTAGTTTTCTCATTTGTTAAAAGGGATTTGGGGGGGTTAAAAGTAATACTATAGGAAATAACAAAATAAAAGAACTAATGATAATGACAGATTGTAGCTGCTATTGTTGTTATACTCATAATAATTTTTAACATTATCATATGACATACTTCCATTTCTGACCTCTTTCAAAGTAGCAACAAAGGAAATGTTGCTTTTCTTTTTCTTTTCTTTTTTCTTTTCTTTCCTTCTTTTTTCTTTCCTTTCCTTTCTTTCCCTTCCCTTCTCCTCCCTTCCTTTCCTTTCCTTCCCTTTACTTTCTTTTATTTTTTTTCTTTTTCTTTCTTTTTTTTAGAGCAAGTGCCAGCAGGGGAGAGGGGGGTAGACAGAGAATCTTGAGCCCCACACCTAGTGAGGTGCCGGATGCAGGGTCAATCCCACCACCCTGGGATCGAGACCTGAGCCAAAACCAAGAGTGGGACACTCAACCGACTGAACCACACAGGTGTCCCAGGATATGTTGTTGTGTTTTTTTTTTTACTTGAGTGTGCAGAATGTTCACAATTTTAGTATTTCAAACTTTGAAAAGTCTGATATAAGAGAAACAAATACATATGAAATCAGATTCTAAACCGATGAGATTATTTGCACTTTTTTAAAAGATAAATAAATCATTTGGATGACCACATGGGAGAACTAGTAATTTTATTCACTTAATGATAAGTACACATTACACATTTCATAATAAATGACTATAATTGCCTTTACCTGGGAAGAGTAGGTATGACCATCTGAACCACACACTGGGTTGGTATAGACCACTGGGCACTGCTTGCAGGTGGACGATATGGGACCCCTCCATTGTTTGTGTCCCACTCCTGCATCCTTCGCACTGTTAAAACAACAACAGCAACAATAACCACACTTAGTACGTTTTTTAAGTACATAAATTTACATTAGCATCATGTCTTTTCTCCACTGTCATTCCAGCTCCTGAAGATATATTATAATCGGTAAACTTAATATGGTACTCTTCATCATAATCTTCTATGTCATATATTAAGATTTTCCCATAATAAATAAGAAGGTATTCCTTTAAAATATTGTGCTAGTCACATGTAGACAATAGTTATGTTTCAGCATATAGAATTTGTGTGTGTAGCTTATAGTTGTGATGTGTTTTTCATAATCCCAGAAACAGAAGAGAAAATTGTTTGGCAGTAAAGAACTATTCTATTAAGAACAGTAGCAGAAAAAGAACACCTAATTCACCAGGTATACCCAAAGTGCCTGAAAATAAGAGCAGCTTACTTTGAGAGAAAAAAGCAATAAAGAACTTTTCCAGCAATGACTAAAATTTAGAATGCCAAATTAGTAGGTTTAGTGATAGCCACTCCTCTTTTTATTGTGTAGAAATACCTCAAAATAGATCCATTAGGCTTTTATCTAGAGTAACTTGGGAAAACCCATTCTCTTCTGCTACCTACACATAGAATTATTTGTTTTTTTCTTTTTGATTAAACTACTTATTGCTCTGCCTATTTGTGTGAACAATTTACATAGAGAGGGTAAAATGCTTAAAAATAAGAAACAAAGCAACAGAGAATTTATGCAAAAATATTTAATACTTAGAAATCTTTTAGTCAACCAGTAGTCACTCTTATTCATTAAAATTGTTTATAGAGAGAATAATTCCATGTGTCTATCATGATGACAAAAGATGTTTTACTGGAAACATTTTGCTTCCAATTGCTTTCTTGTTTTCACAAATTAAATCAAACTTACACAAATGTAATCCCAAAATACTATTCAGAAATATGATACTAGTATCCATTATAGGGAAAGAAGTTCAAACTATGTGTTTCAAATTTGGTAAAATGTGGATGGACATTGAGAAAAGGTTTTTATCCTCTCTTCCCCCCACCCAACAACCTTGCTTCTCTCAAAATTTTTCATGAATCTATCATAGCTCCAAACATTTCTCTTTATTTTAATTTTGTCACTTTTTTTCCAAAAGACTGCCAAAAATTCTGCGTGGCCACAGAGTTCATCTCATAAGAGATAAAATGGGGAAATTAACCATGCTACTATTACTGATTAAATAGCTGGCATGAAATTCCCATGGGAATTAAAACAATAGCTGAAAAACTTGGAAAATTGCTCTATACCACTTTAAGACTTATAAATTACATAAATGGATCAGAGGGGGGGAAATATTCTATTTTCATTGTTCTTTCACATTGTGTAATCAAAATAAAGTACAAAATAATGCATGAAGATACTTTAGGAGACATTATTACCAAGCTCAGGTTCCTAATCAATAAAAATTATTTTATTAGGGGCGCCTGGGTGGTTCAGTTCCTTAGGCATCCAACTTTGGCTTAGGTCATGATCTTGTGATTTGTAAGTTTGAGCCCTGCATCTGGCTCTGTGCTGACAGCTCAGAGCCTGGAGCGTGCTTCGGATTCTGTATCTCCCTCTCTGCCACTCTACTCTCCATGCTCTGTCCCTCTCTCTCTCTCTCAAAAATAAATAAACATTAAAAAAAGTTTAAAAAATATTTTATTAGAAGAAGCTGTATGATTTGGGATATATGTACATATGTGTGTATACATACACTATAGATAAATTATATCTTTTCAATTCACCTCATTTTCCATTCATACCATAGAGAACTTAAAAAAAAACCCTAATAAACTATAGAAACTAAAAGATTGTTATACTAATGACTTGGTTTTATTAATATACATTTTATGATTCATTAGGAGATCTTTCACATTTAATTCAAAGAATAAATATATAGAGAAGTAAAATCTTTTTAAAAATTTAAAGATTTATTAGAAATTCTTGTAATGACTTCTTAATCAGTGAAATTACAATTGACTTGTAAAATAGGTTTGGAGGTTAACACACACACACACACACACACACACACACACACACTTTGGTTATCTTTATTTCCTCCAAAGCCAGCATTGCTGAACACTAAACACTTTCAAATTCCTAATGTGCATCCATAAAAAATGATATTTTTTATTTAGACTTCATCCTGGTTAGAATTTGCTCAAGTATCATCAACATTATAAATATTATATATTGTATTGCATACACTTGCACCATGATTTTGAATAAGAGTTGATGCCAAACTCTACCATTTCCTAAGCCAGTAGAGTATTTAGTTATGCTTACTTTTAAATAAATGCATTAGATGGGATAAGCTAACCAGAATTCATGTTTAATATATTCATACCATAACACATAGAGAAGGAGCAAGGAATCATGAAAATTTTACTATACTCACTAAATCCAAAAGAAATCCCTTAGCATTTTGTCATCATAAGACCGTCTTTATAAAATAAATCTTGTATTTAACAAAACAGTCTAGAAAACATGAGCCTAAATTTGAAATTTGAAATTCTAAATATTATAGTTTTTATGTGTTCTTAAATCATCTCAAACTGTTTGATGTGACTCACACATGAAGAATATTAATTGTTTATTTAATTTTCTGTAGAAAGACAAATTACATTTTAAAGGGCAGTATAGAATAGCGGTTTTCCAGGCATGGATTCACATTGTAAATAAGGTACAAATACAAATGAATTTCTAGGAATCTTATTTGAAAAAAAAATATTTCTACAAATTCAAAAATCAATTAACAATGTACTAATGAGAATCACCAGATGTACAAAAATAAGGCATGTACATTTTTAAAGGTTTTTTAATGATTATTTTATGCTTAAGTAATTTCTACACCCAAAATGGGGGCTCAAACTCACTACCCCGAGATTAAGAATCATACACTCTACTGACCCAGCCAGTCATTCTGGGTCAGTACATTCTGGGATGTAAATACTTTATTTCAAAAATCAAAACATCTAGAATTGAAATAATAAGGGATTTCCACATGAAAATAAGTGATATAACAGAGGAAACACTCAGGGACAAATAAACTGCATTGTTAATAAAGGCTTTAGGAGTTGAGCAATGCTGATTATTTCTAAAGGTGGGAGTTGGGCAAGGCTTTGCCGACATCTCACGATAGGACATATATATGGTGCCCTTTCGTGCTAAGCAGTGCTCACTCTGTCAGCTAGCTGTGTCTCCACTCACTGTTCACCGGGAAGGACATTTTTGTATCCCTGACTCTATGTTATCAAAGATATCATGTGATTCAGAATTTTTTTTCGTTTGGCATCAGGAATGTTCCTCAGAATTCACATTACTCACAGTCTTGTTTATTAAAATATTTGTCTTGTTCTTAGGAAAGTTCGTGAAGTAGATGAAGTTATAACCGAAAATTTCTAGGACTTAAGTTGGTATCTATGCGGTGTATGTCATATGTAAACATACAATTACATGTAAGTGGAGATTCTTTGTTTGTTTGACTTTTAATTATATTTTGAAGGTCCTATTTAAGGAAGAACAATCATGTTTCTAAGTGAGAGACAAAATCATGGCACTCAATGTACAGACCAAGATGGGCAAAGTGAAGGGCTAAGAAAAAGGTAGAGCCGGCTCCAGTTATTGGCATGACAGTCTGGCACTGTGGCAGGAGGAATTACAGGTAAGAAACCAGCATAAGCAAAAGCATCACTGGCATATTATTCTGTGAGGTGGGGAGGGGCAGAGACAGGGAAAGAGAAAATCCCAAGTGGGATCCATGCTGTCAGTGCAGATCTGGATGAGGGGCTGGAACTCACGAGCCTTGAGATCATGAACTGAGCCAAAATCGAGAGCCAGATATTTAACTGAATTAGTCACCCCAGCATCTTGCAGTTAATTATTTTGAACTATTCTCAAGTAGGGCAATAAAATTTTCTCCCATTAATGAAGGGCAAGCTCAAGCTGGCTGCAAAATTCTGAAATTATTTAGAAATTACTCTTCCAATAGCAACTCGCTAAAATAAATGTCTTAAAGGTCTACCTTTACGGTAACTATTTTTCCAAAATAGATACTTCAATTTTGGAAGATTTGAGTTAAAAATTTATTTACTGACTTTATCATGGCATCCTATATAGCCATAATCCTTCCCCTTAAAGAGCAAAAACTTGTATATTTGAACCCAAATAAATGAAGTAATTAAATGATACTCTATGATGCACAAAGTCAAGGATTTTTCTTGAAATCTTCTTATTTAAATATTCCACCATTCAGGCACTAGGTTAGTTTCATACCAATACACCTGTTATTGTATTGCTAGTAGCTGGAAAATTAAACTACCAAAAAGAATTTATACTATTGCTAGTGCTCCTTTACATGACTTATTCTGAGGCAGTTAAATTTTATCAACTATTTATTACCTGAACTGTCTCCTGTGCTCCTGAGTTACCATTCACTCTGGTCTCCCAGTCTTCGTGTAAGACTGGAAGCAGTGGTTACCCGTGAAAGCTCAGCGGTCTTTTATTTCTCTAATAACTAGCACGTTAATTACTGCTACATCTGTTTATTCAATCACAGTCTCTGTGGTTTTCTGTTTAGCTAATCATTTTGTGCATTTTAACCATATAATTTAAACACAATGTCCACGTTTTAGGATTTCCATTGATTTTCGAAAGAGCACAAATGATGTTACCAAAATGGTTAGTAGAAAAAAAAAAAACTCATTCCAATCTGATTTAATTTTTATACACAGCCATGTCATTAATCAGTCTTGACAAGTCAGTGACCTCCCTGGGTCTTAATTTCTTCATTTATACAATACTAAGCTTCATCAGTATGGATCATTTGATCTTGAGCATTCGATGAGTCTATAAATCTTTTATAAAATTACTTATACAAAGGCACTCAAAAATTAGAAGCATAGGCAATGCATACGGGCCATATGTTATGATTTTAGGACTTGACAGTGTTATGAAGTGAAACAAATATATCATTATGGTGTGAAAGATGATGTTGAGTAGGCCAAGAGACAGATAGAAATGCTGAAGTTGCAAACTTCAGCTATTTCAAGGTAGCAAAGGAAAGGTGTGGAGGAAGTCCAGTGTTGGGATAACTAATGAAAGAGGGAAGATAAAGTACAGCTGTGTTTAAAGAGGCACGAATTCTATGAAAGTATAGCCAAGAATCAAATAATATTTGTATTACAGTATCACAAAACATCATCAATAATCATAAAGAAAAATAATATATCGTATTTATACTATACATAATTATATATTTTTCTAAAGCTCTGTATTCCCTAAGCCTGGCATCATACATTATAAATTCTCAATTCTTTAGGCCATAAATATGCAAGCAAAATAAATTCCAATTTATTATATATTTACCTTAGAAGGGCAATCGTCAGCATTTATGTCCTAGTTTCTTAAGTGTATTTGCTTCTTTCTATGTGCACTTATAGTAATTTAACTTTTTTCCAACAAAACAATTTTCTTATAATCTGATAAAACAGATACTCTTGAATACCTCAACTGAGGGCAGCCTGGTGTGATGTATTTCTTGTCTGGTTAACACACCCAACATTTCAATTCCTTTGGGCAATCAGTTATTTTAAGTTCTGTCAGACTTGTGCAACAATTCTTAAGTCATTGACTAACAACTTATGATTCTTTCCCTATTGGTTATAACTCCAAAAAAATGAGGCTGCTCTTATTACTTCTTTTGCCATGAGTCTTAGAAAAGGGCAAACGGTATTAACAAGGTGGAGGAAATTATCTTTTAGGGCAACACAGTTACATGAATGCTGGAAAACCCTATGCAGAACTTACTAAAAGTGTAGTTGCAACTATTGGGATCCTATGATTTTTGTACTGTGTGTAGCAGTAATTTAAGGAATGAAGCAAGGCATAAGCAATTAATTTTAATTTTAAGTAAAAAGACATATTCAACAAATACAAAACAAACATTTATTTATCTTAGAAAAAATTATTAACTATGGCTACTAAACTACAGATATTATGTAAAAATAAGTTGGTATAGCTTATTTTGCAATATGAACAGAAAATTCACTTACTCCATATATTTTACAAAGAACTAAGATTCATAGAAAAAGCTCACTTGTACATGTATTTCAAAATTCAGTGACAGGAGTAATTAATAAAATGTATCTTTAAGAACTATGCATTGCATAAATTGAATAAGTTCTAAAAATTGATTATAGTAATAAATTTCAATATGAACCATACTTCCAAGTCAACTTATATGATTCAGCAATGTTGCCAGAAAATCAAGTTAATTAGTGATTTAGAAAGTATATTTTTTTACAGAGCAATAAAATTAAACATCAGAAATTAGACTTTAAAGAGACAAGGATAATTTGTAAGGTCCCACACTTTCTTTGAACAACTCTTAAAATAATTTTGCAGAGTTATATTGCTACTTAGGTAGAATATAATTTAAGTGAGGTTTATTACAACAACGAGTATAATTGAACATAGATGTTACTAACACAACAAACCAATTAGTGAGGCTAATTTTCTATCAAAAAATGTTTCCCTGACCTTATTTGAAAGCTATGGAATCATTCCAAGATTTGAATCATGGACAAGTTATAATGATATTTGAATGATACAGTCTCTCAAGTAAATAATTTCTTATTAGGCAGTGAACATATTCATGATTATTAAAGGCAAAGTTCAAAATAGCTATAACTATAAATGACACTTATAAGCTCTTTTTCAATCTGGCCCCCAATGGGCTGAATTACTAAAAGCTCAAAATGTATAAAATGTAGATTATGTCAAATTCAGATTGTAGTGGTCTTGATCCTTGCCATTTCCACATTAATTTCAAACATTATTTTAATTACTAAAGCCCTTTCCATTTAACTATGGAGAAGTATATTCAACTGCAAAGATCTTGAATGTGTAAGATTTAGTCACTAGGGGAGTTATTATGGATTCAAAATGTTTACAAATCTATTGTCAGCAAAATACATTCAAAAGATTGGGAATTCATGAACTTATATAATAAACCAATTATCTAATTAACATGTATGTATAAATTTATTCATTAGAAGAAACGCTGGACAGTTATTTTTTGTTCGGAAGCCAATAAAATATCATAATTTAAGGAATTAGTCAACTATTGACACAAGTTAAAGGTTAGATACATGCTAGATACATATACTGCAGTATTCATTATTTTAGCAATCATATACAATATGTGTTATTCTTCAAATTCTGAAGCTAGAAATGGAGGTTGGGAGAGCTTAATTATCTTGCTCAAGTTTCTAGTGCTTGTAATTAACAGATGTGAACTTCAAGTGTTCAATTTTTTACTTTGTCACTAATGTTTTCCCTTCCATAATGTGCATTTAAAGTTTCAAAAGTCATGGAAAACCCCGTATTTCACAAATTTCTGGATCAGCTTTACTTAACAGTTGAAAAATGACAACTACTTCAAATTGTACTTAAAAAAGATCTACATCAGGGTGCCTGGGTGGCTCAGTCGGTTAAGCTTTCCTCTCGATTTTGGCTCAGGTCATGATCTTGTGGTTCTTGAGATTGAGGCCCATGTCAGGCTCTGTGCTAATGTCATGGAGCCTGCTTGGGATTCTTTCTCTCCCTCTCTCTGTGCCTCTTCCCTGCGCTCTCTCTTTCCCTTAAAATAAATAAACAAACTTAAAAAAAAATCTACACCAATAAGTGTTGTCTAGAGAACATATCTGGCTGATTAAAACTGAAATCTATACAAAATAATAAATAACACACCACCATATATAGGATTCTGATTTAGGGAATCAATACAAAGATTAATGAATTAATACATGAATTGGTTCTATCTAAATTGTATTGACAGGCATAATTTCATTCCAGACATGAGAATGTTTACTAAGTCTAGCTTAATATAGTTAAGATAATAATTTAGAAATTCCTTTGTTTTTTCAATTATTATAAATTTTATAAATAAAGCAAGCTTTCAAACATTAACTAAGTTATTACTTTAACATCAAGTAGTTCTATAGTGTCAGCACTGAACAAAGTTTGAAGATTGGAGTTCACAAGAAGAGGGTGACTCTTGTATAACAAGGAAATTTTATATTTGGGAAAATTGTATTCACACTTTTTAAATAAGAGTGACAGATATGCAACTTAAAAAGAGAAAAATATTTTACGAGAAGATAATGACTAACAATACAACATTTATCAAAACACGTGAGAAAATACTGTTCAATCATTTAAAATGTATTTTATATAGCAAAATATGTAGTTTTTGTTCTTTTCATTTGTATTTTTTATTTAAGTATAGGTGGCACATAATGTTACATTAGTTTCAGGTGTACAACATAGTGATTAAACAAGTTTATACTTCAGGCTGTGCTCATCTGTCACCATACAACACTATCATAGAGACTTCTGGCAACCATCAGTATGTTCTTTGTATTTATAGGGCAGACTGTTTTTTCTTTGTTTGTTTATCCATTTGTTTTTCTTTTAGATGCCATATATGAGTGAAATCATATGGTATTGTCTTTCTCAGTATAACTTGATTCCCTTAGCGTCGTACCCTCTAGGTCTATGTTGTTGCACAAGGCAAGATCTCATCCTTTTTGATGGTCGTGTAATATTCCACTGTATTTGGCAACATTTCCTTCTTTTTTCTTCCTGAGATTTATATATATGTACATGCATGTGTATATATATGTATGTGTATATGTGCCACATTTTCCTTATCCATTCATCTATTTATGGAGATTTAGGTTGCCCGCATATCTTGTCTATTGTAAAATAATGGTGCAATAAACATAGAGGTGCATATATCATTTCAAACTAGTGTTTCTGTTACCCTTGAGTAAATAACCAGTAGTGGAATTACTGGATCATATGATATTTTTTTATCATATTATCATATGATATGGGATCATATCATATGATATGGGATCATATGATATCATATTATCATTTTTATCATATTATATATGATATAATTTTTTGAGGAACGCTATTCTGTTTTCCACAGTAGCTGCCACCTGTCACCATATAATACTATTACAGCAACACTATTTCTACCAACGTTGCATAGGGATTCCTTTTAATCCACACTCTACCAATGCATGTTATTTCGTGTGTTTTTTATTCTATGCCCATGAAATGGAAAAATTAATAGTGTTAAAATGTCCTTACCACCCAAAGCAATCTACAAATTCAATGCAATCCTTATCAAAAATACCAACAGCATCTCGTCACAGACCTAAACCAAATAATACTAAAATTTGGTTAGAACTACAAGAAATGCAAAACAGCCAAAGAAATCTTGAAAAAGAAGAATGAAGCTGGAGGTATCACAATTCTAGATTTCAAGAAATACTACAAAGCTGTAGTAATCGATACAGTATGGTACTGGCACAAAAATAGACACATAGATCAATGGAACAGAATAGACAGCCTAGACATAAACCCACCTTTATATGGTCAATTAATCTATATCAAAGGAGGCTAAAATATGCAATAAAGACAATTTTTTTCAATAAATAGTGCTGATAAAAGAATGCAAAAGAATTCAACTGGACCACCTTTTGACATAATACACAAATATAAACTCAAAATGGATGAGAAAGCTGAATATCAGACTTAAAACCATAAAAATCCTAGAACAAAACAAACGTAGTAATTTCTCTGACATCGGTCATAACCACATTTTTCAAGATATGTCTCAATGCAAGAGAAACAAAAGCAAAAATATACTATTGAGACTGTATCAAAAGAGAAAGCTTCTTCACAGCAAAGGAAACAATCAACAAAACAAAAAGGAAGCTTACTGAATGGGAGAAGATATTTGCAAATGGCATATCCAATAAGGGGTTAATATCCAAAATATATAAAGAACTTCTACAACTCAACACCAAAAATGTGTCTTGATTAAGAAAAAAATTCTTTTGATTCTTTTTGTTTTTCTAAACACAAGGAAATATTTTTTGGCTATTCTTCAACAAATTGAACTAACGGCTTTTGCAGAAGCATTTAACAATTAAATACCATATTTTGTTTACGAAAATAGTCACTAAAGTTCATTCAAAGTTCAGGGAAGGAAAACAGCTTTTTCTTCATGTGTCAGTTTTATGAAAGCCATTGATACTGACCTCCTCCATGCTTAAAACTTCATTAGAAAAGGAAAGTTATAGAAATAAGAAAGGAGAAAGAAGCTACCATTTTTTTGCCTGAGTCTGATTTATAGGCTGAGAGAAAGGTTAAGAGTATAAAACCTTCACTATGCATTACCTTACATTAGCTCTTATTTTTCAAGTTAAGTATTAGTAAAATTAAAAAGAAAGTTTGGAGTTGTTGATTCCATAGTATTTTTCTCTCGACCAGATTTCATTCAGTTCCTGTCCTGAAAGCATGTACTAGTAAGCATATGTTGACCCTTCTAATATAATAAGGAATAGAATCAGATATGTCAGAGAAGGGGTGCCTGGGTGGCTCAGTTGGTTAAGCGTCTGACTTTGGCAAGGTCATGATCTTTGCTTTGTGAGTTCAAGCCCTGCCATCGGGCCTTCCACTGACAGCAGAGCTCACTTTGGATCCTCTGTCCCCCTCTCCCTCTCTGCCCCTTGCTCACTGGTTCTTTCTCTCTCAAACTAAATAAATAAATTTAAAATATATGCCAGACAAGGACATTTTCCTCAAGAAGCATCTCAATAATGTGTACGACCTTGAAAAGGTTATCATAAACGACTCATTTTTATGTATATTATTACTTATAGTTACAGCTACTTACCATGCCCTAGGAACTGAATTAGGCATTATTACAACACTACCACTAGCTCACCCAATAACTTGTCATCCTCTAACCTATAAATAGTAGCTATGTACCCTTCTAAATATTGTTTATTGATTTACTCATGGATATACCTTACAATGTGTCCAGAGAGTATTTTACAATCTGGAGGTACCAGATGGGTAGAGTCATTGAATTCATGCAGCTCAGAATTTGTTTGGAGAAAAAAAGATGATCATAGCTTTCAGTGAGGTTTTCCTATGGTCCAAAAAGTAATACGGACAACTTAGAGTTTACCTGGAAACTTCCTACTGACTTTGAGGTTATACCTTTGAGGTCAAAATATTTTCTGACTCCCTAAGCACACTTTCACCACTTGTTCGGTAACTCACATGCTCCCTTTGTAACTTCGACATTTTATTTATCAATTATATTCTTTTTTACAAGTTTATTTATTTATGTAATCTCTACACCCAGCGTGGGGCTCGACTCACAATAGTGAGATCAAGAGTTGCAAGCTCTCTTGACTCAGCCAACCAGGCACCCCCTTATTAATTGAATTCTAACAGCTATCCATATGCTTATCATTCTCATTTAACCCCACCTTCCTTATGCTCTCCTAGTTCTGAGTCTCTATTTTGCCCCCATGACATCAGCTAATCGAGTACGAAACATGCTTGTGCCTGATACCCACTCCTTCCCTGCTTCTGCTATTTCTTCTAGCTCTGAGTTTGGGAGATAATGAGCCACTTACAGCCTACCTTTCATGCTAAAAATACTTCTAACTTCTGTTGGGTCCCACCATTCGCAAGCAAGCAGCTGGGCAGCCACAGAAGTCATCTCCATTGCCACTGGGATTATATATAAATTGAATTTAAGCACAGCATCCTCTGGAGTCACCACACCACAACATTTTGACCTATGTGCAATTCGCTTAATCACATTCCTGCTTTTCATTTGGTTAGATCATGCTTCCAGAAATAGAGTTTCCAAAATTGTGGAATGTATTGGTTTCCTATGTTTGCTGTAACA
Organism: Prionailurus viverrinus; assembly: GCF_022837055.1. Taxonomy (NCBI): domain Eukaryota; kingdom Metazoa; phylum Chordata; class Mammalia; order Carnivora; family Felidae; genus Prionailurus; species Prionailurus viverrinus. Next base: position 61,615,338 of record NC_062564.1, on the reverse strand, counting down.
AATAACCAAACACTTTCTGGTTTACAACAGAAGTTTGGGTCATCTGGGTGACTCAGCCGGTTAAGTGTCTGACTTCAGCTTAGGTCATGATCTCATGGTTTGTGGGTTTGAGCCCCACATCAGGATCTGTGCTGGCAGTTCAGAGCCTGGAGTCTGCTTCAGATTCCGTGTCTCCCTCTCTCTGTCCCTACCCAGCTCATGCTCTGTTTCTCTCTCTCTCTCTCTCTCTCTCTCTCTCTCTCTCTCTCTCTCTCACACACACACACACACACAAATAAATAAACATTCAAAAAAATTTTAAAAAGTAAAGCAACATAAGTTTAATCTCTCATAGTTATGGATGTCAAAAGTCAAAACCAGTTTCCCTGAACTAAAATCAAGACTCTCTTGGGGAGCGCTAGGTGATAACTGTCATTCCTTGGCTTTTGACCCATCTCTCTCTGCTCCTTCTACACAGGGTCTTCTCCCCTTTGGGTCTGTGTCAAAACTCCCTATGGCTCTCTCTTAAAAGGACACATTCTGATTGCATTTAAGATCCACTCCAGTAATCTCAGATAATTTCCTCCTATCAAGATCTTTAACTTAATCACAACTCTTGCCATATAAAGTAATATTCACTCTTTTGTCATAAAAGAGAATACAGATTCTGGGAATTAGGATATGAACATATCTTTGTGGCAACCATTCAGGATACTACAGGAAAGATACTTGCAAGGAGAGATTTTTATCTTTCTCATAACAAAGGAATTATAGTAATGGGGTTTCTGCTTTAGAGAGATGTCTTACTCGTTCCTATGCAGATATTCACACTGAGAGTGTGTTTTGTCCTACGATTACTCTAATGAGCCCCTTTACATCTAAAGGAAGAATGTATAGTCCATGGCAATATCTTGGGACTTACATATTGTCCTTCAACTATCACAAGGCTGTGTTACTCTGCAAATATGTCCTCCATCTTAACCACAGAAACACGCTCAGATCGAACTTGTTCTTCCGTGAATAGAAAACAGTTCTGGGCTTCCCAATCTACGTTCTTTAAACTCACCCTATGTCTCAGTGAATTACGCCACCATTTAAATTTTTCACTTTATTTTTGTTAGGAAAACTGAGTGTTCGAGTCGTGAAGGGTGGAAAATGATAATGTTGCCATTTTATAGTTAGACAATAAAAACAATAGTCCCATGTCAACGTGCCTCATCTAACTTCAATTTGATTGGCAGAAGAACAAGCGATAAAGGTAATGGGAATGTCTTTTTTTTGTTTGTTTTTTGCATTTAGGAGTAGTGGTCATTGGGGACAAGTTGAAAGAGAATAGTAGTTAAGTGGACTAAGTGTCATGTGATAGGGAACAATATAGTCCCCATGGCATCCAGGTTTCACAGGAGAGAAGCAATTGCATTATACCAGGAATCTGTGTCAGAAAGTGTGGTCCATAGACTTTGTTCTATAGGCCCAATAATTTTCTCTTTTCGTACTCTGCTCATCTTTTCCAAAATTTTATACATGCTCTCTTTTCTTCCCATGAATCTTTTCACCTTTTAATCACAACTCCTCTTTCTTTCTCCAGTATGCTTCCCTGAGCCTGGAACAAAGTAAGTAATTGGTAAATTCCATTGACTGGGTGTGTGAAAGAAAGCAAACAAGAAAGAAAACAAAAGGAGGAAGGGACCAGGGGAGGAACTAGGAGAGAGAGAATAGGGCTCCCTGGTTGAACACTATACGTGGTTCCTATTTTCTTATCTTAGCTCTATTTGTACTTAAGCAGAAATTCTACAGCATTATTTTCTTACTAGATAAACTTGTTATAAATTATTTGCAAAGTAAGTCTTTGTTAAAAGTCATTATGGCTTGCCATATGACTCAACCATGAAAAAGAATGAAATCTTGCCATTTGCAACACGTGGATGGAGCTAGAGTGTATCATGCTAAGTGTAGTAAGTCAGTCAGAGAAAGACAATTACCACATGGTTTCATTCATATGTGGAATTTAGGGAAAAAATAGATGAAGATATGGAATGGGGGGGGAAGAGGGAAGCAAACTGCAAGAGACTCTTTTTTTAACGTTTTATTATTTTTTCAATATGAAATTTATTGTCAAATGGGTTTCTTTTTTTTTTAATTTTTTTTCAACGTTTATTTATTTTTGGGACAGAGAGAGACAGAGCATGAACGGGGCAAGGGCAGAGAGAGAGGGAGACACAGAATCGGAAACAGGCTCCAGGCTCTGAGCCATCAGCCAAGAGCCCGACGCGGGGCTCGAACTCACGGACCGCAAGATTGTGACCTGGCTGAAGTCGGACGCTTAACTGACTGCGCCACCCAGGCGCCCCGTCAAATGGGTTTCCATACAACACCCAGTGCTCATCCCAACAGGTGCCCTCCTCAATGCCCATCACCCACTTTCCCCTCCCTACCAGCCTCCATCAGCCCTCAGTTTATTCTCAGGTTTTAAGAGTCTTTTATGGTTTGTCTCTCTCCTTCTTTAGCTTTTTTTTTTTCCCCTTCCCCTCCCCCATGGTCCTCTGCCAAGTTTCTCAGGATCCACCTAAGAGTGAAAACATAAGGTATCTGTCTTTTTCTGTATGACTTATTTCACTTAGCATAACACTCTCCAGTTCCATCCATGTTGCTACAAAGGGCCATATTTCATTCTTTCTCATTGCCAAGTAGTATTCCATTGTGTATATAAACCACAATAACCTTATCCATTCATCAGTTAATGGACATCTAGGCTCTTTCCATAATTTGGCTATTGTTGAATGTGCTTCTATAAACATTGGGGTACAAGTGCCCCTATGCATCAGCAATTCCTAGCAGTGTTATTGCTGGGTCATAGGGTAGATGTATTTTTAATCTCCACATCCGCTCCAGCATTCTATAGTCTCCTGATTTGTTCATTTTAGCCACTCTAACTGTGCAAGAGACTCTTAACAATAGAGAAATAACTGAGGGTTACTGGAGGGGAGATGGTGGCGAAAGATTAAATGGGTGTTGGGCATTAAGCAGGGCACTTGTGATGAGCACTGGGTGTTATATGTAAGTGATGAATCATTAAATTCTACTCCTGAAACCAATTATTACAGTATATGTTAACTAACTAGAACTTAAATAAAAATTTGGAAGGGAAAAAATTAAATAAATTAAATTAAATTAAATTAAATTAAATTAAATTAAATTAAATTAAAAACAATTTATTTAGAAAATAAATAAATGATTGAACTGTTTGGGAAAAAAGCCAGTAAATTTGGGGTACCTGGGTGGCTCAGTCGGTTAAGAGGTTAATGGTCCGACTTGATTTTATTTCAGGTCATGATCCCAGGTTTGTGAAATTGAACCCCAAGATAGGTTCTGCTCTGACAGCACGGGGCCTGCTTAGGATTCTCTATCCCCCCCCCCCCATCTCTCTGCCCCTCTCCTGTTCACTCACACTCTCTCTTTCAAAATAAATAAATACACTTAAAAAAAAAGCCAGTCAATTTGAATAGAATAAAACAATAAAATTGTCTCTGGTTTCACACAAAAGCCTTATTTTTCCTACCAATTATTTTATACTATAGGATAAAGAAACGCCACAAGGGCATTTTACATTATTTCCCTCAGCAGGGTCAATCTATCGAGAACACTTTTTTTTTTTTAATGTTTATTTTTGGCAGAGAGAGACAGGGCATGAGCGAGGGAGGGGCAGAGAGAGAGAGAGAGACACAGAATCCGGAATTGGCTCCAGGCTCCGAATTGTCAGCACAGAGCCCGATGCGGGGCTCGAACTCACAGACTGCGAGATCATGATCTGAGCCCAATTCGGACACTCAACCGACTGAGCCACCCAAGCACCCTGACCCCTTTTTTTAACATGCTCTCCACTAATCATCTAGGAAACAAGCATCAGGAAAGGAACAACTTTCCTCTTCACAACTGTGATTTATATAGCGTCTCCTTTTCAATAATACTTTAACTCTTAAAAACATTTCAAATTTACTGCATTTTTTTTCTCACTTAACTTTTTAGAATAATAAAATCTATTTAATCTACAATCTCATGCTAATTTCCTTTGACAGATACTTTGCCACAGTCTCTCTTGCCCTCCTGACAGTTTTTCTTCTTCTTCTTCTTCTTCTTCTTCTTCTTCTGGACCATTTAAGGGCAATAAAATACACAGCAGACAAAGAGCACTCTACATTTCCCAAGTCCCCCATTAGTGCTGCCTTCAAGGACTACAATGATGGCTAATGATTTATCACGTTTACTGTTATTTTACAGATCAAAGCCTGAAGAGTGCAACTGCTGGGCTGAACAAAAGGTTTGTGAATCTTTAGCTGTCAGATCACAAGGATGACAAGACTAACTTAAACTGGCCTGGAAGAAACTCTCCTGAAAGTCGGCCACTATCCTTCTATACTGAAGAGAAGGTCAAATGGGGAGCCTAATCTACTGCAACTCAGCTGTGGACTTTCGTTCAAATAACAATATTTGTGCACACTGTGTTTCTTACAGGAAGTTTATTTCCTTGGGTTTTGTTCGTTTGTTTATTTTGTTTGCACTGGTTTGATAAAATTAAAACTTGAATTACTTAGGATTTGGTAGTAAATAGGCAAAGAAGCCTTTGGCTTATTTTGATCCTACTGGTATATTATCCAGACATCCAGGTTTAGATAAGGAACTATGCTGTGGATTGTAGCACGGAAGATTGGCAAGCATCGGGGTTGTATGCTGAAGCTCGAGCATGGGATAAGTATTAATTGATTTACATATTTATTTTGCATGTATGTCCTTTGGTGAAAATTTCAGTATTCCTAAGTTCCTTTAATTACTTCCCAATGATAGACCAAATACACCCTTTATAGTAATACTGTCCCACAAACTTCAATGGATATAAATAAAGATCTATGTTTATGTACTACTGTGGCTTTTGTAGGAAAGGGAATTCTATAAGCATGCTTATAGTAAGACTCTATCCCTACCTCAACAGAAGGAAGAGAGCTTCCCCTCACCAAAGAATACCGTGCTTTGTTTAATATGTGTTCAATAAGTTAATTTTTACTGTATCATACTACTGAAATTTGAGGGTAAATCTGCCAAACGTAATATCTGTCATTAATAACAGATATTTAAAGCAATATAGACATTAATATCTAAAATACATCTCATTTTAACATAGTCAAAGAAAGGGTAGAAAGTTATTCCTAATCTTCTTGATTTCAAGTCAGACATCAACTCAACCAATCTAAGTACAATTTATTTTTTAAAACAATTATTAACTTCTCTAAGTTCCCTAAGTCTAGAACTGCAATCCTGGACTTAAAAGTGTGAAGAGATAAAGAAAGCAGAAATGTCATTCTCCGCAAAATATACACCGAAGTCAATGTCATGCTTGTGAGTTTCCTAATATGCAAGATGAGAGTTTCAAAATCCATTCTATTTTAAGATAACTAATATAAATCACTTTAAGGCATTAAATTTTTTTTCTATAATTCACTTTAAGCAAGGGTGCAAGCATGTCTCAATCCTCCTGAGAAATCATCTAACATTTTTCTTCCCCAAATTACATACATAAATTTCCACAGCCACTTGAGTGAACGATTAGTAGACAGATTTCTTTTCAGAGTTTAGAGATTTTTTATGGGAAGATTATTGTTCGAACAGCATCTCCATCATTGTCATCAAGAGAAAATAAATTATGATATAATAATCCCTTTGGTGAAGCTAAATTTTACAAACCCTTAGACTGGAATGAAATGCAGATGTTGAGTAATTGGTGAAGCTTTACTAAATATAGAACATGCGAAGAAATTAAAATGCAGTTTATGAATTATTCATTGAGTTTTGTATTCAATAACCATGAGAACCCTGTGGGTTCTCAGAATCCTGTCGGCATTCTCGGAGCCACACAGCGTGCATGGCTACATCTGCAGAACTTCAGTTTTCTTGAGGATATGAGGAAAATTATACATCTTTTAACAGAAAATTGTCACCTCTGGCATTTCCTTCGGGGTACCTTCTCCAGATATCATTTGAAATAACTTTAGTGGAAGGTTTGAGATCTATTCTCTCTAATGAACTATTTGAACCTAGCTTTCAGACTTCTGTTCTCGACAGCATTTTTAAATGCTGCCTTCATTTCCAAACTGCCCAACGGTTGGTGAGGGATATTTTAACTTCTGTATTTTCCCTATGACCTCTGACCTCTTCCCCAAATTGGCATCAGAAGAAATTAACAACAGGCATTTATGTCATAATTATTTGCAGTCAAAAAATAATTCTGAACTTCTATTTTAATAATTTAGTAACTAATTAACTGTTCCCTCAAACTGCAAAAATACCCTCTTGGTAAAATTTTATTTAGAGGGGCAACAGCTCTATTTAACATACATGTACATTTTTTTCCAATTTTAACTACAGTTCTAATAAGACATTACATTTTCCACTTATAATATAGTGCTTATAGAATATAAAATCAACGTACAGAAATCTGTTGCATTTCAAACACCAATTATGAAGTAGCAGAAAACGAAATCAAGCAATTGATCTCATTTACAATTGCACCAAAAACCTTAAGATACCTCGGAATAACCCTAACCAAAGAGGTAAAAGATCTGTCCCCTGAAAACTATAGAAAAATTATAAAGGACATTGAACAGGACACAAATGGAAAAACATTAAATGCTCACTAATTGGAAGAACAAACATTGTTAAAATATCAATACTGTCCAAAGCAATCTATACATTTTTTAAAAATTTGATTAACATTTATTCATTTTTCAGAGACAGAGAGAGACAGAGCATGAGTGGGGGAGGAGCAGAAAGAGAGGGAGACACAGAATGCGAAGCGGGCTCCAGGCTCTGAGCCATCAGCGCAGAACCCAATGTGGGGCTCGAACTCACTGACTGCGAGATCATGACCTGAGCTGAAGTCGGAGCTCAGACAGAGCCACCCAGGTGCCCCACAGTCTATACATTTAATGCAACCCCTATCAAAATACCACCGGCATTTTGCAAAGAGCTAGAACAAACAATCCTAAAATTTGTGTGGAACCACAAAAGACCCCAAATAGCCAAAGCAATCCTGAGAAAGAAAAGCAAAGCTGCAGGCATGACAATTCTGGACTTTAAGCTGTACTACAAAGCTGTAGTCATCAAGATGGCGTGGTACTGGCACAAAAACAGGCATGTAGATCAACGGAACAGAATAGAAACCCCAGAAATGTGCCAATTACTATATGGTTAACTAACCTTTGACAAAGCAGGAAAGACTATCCAATGGAAAAAAAAGACAGCCTCTTCAAAAAAATTGTGTTGGTAAAACTTGACAGCTACATGCAAAAGAATGAAACTGAACCACTTTCTTATTCACACACAAAAATAAGTTCAAAATGGGTGAAAGACTTAAATGTGAGAAAAGAAACCATGAAATATATATATAAAATATTATATATATACATGGATAGATGATAGATAGATAGATAGATAGACATTTCTCTGTGTGTGTGTGTGTGTGTGTACATATATCACATCTTCATTGATGGACATTTGGGCTCTTTCCGGAGTTTGGCTATTGTTGATAGTACTACTATAAATATCAGGGTGCATGTATTCCTTCAAATCTGTATTTTTGTATCCTTTGGGTAAATACCTACCAGTGAAATTACTGGATCATAAGGTAGTTCTATTTTTAATTTTTGGAGAAATCTCCATCCTGTTCTCCAGAGTGGCTGCACTAGTTTGCATTCCCACCAACAGCGTGAGAGTGTTCCCCTTCCTCAGCATCCTCACCAATACCTGTTATTTCTTGTGTTGTTAAGTTTAGGCATTCTGACTGGTGTGAGGTGGTATGTCGTTATGGTTTTGATTTGCATTTCCCTGATGATCAGTGATGTTGAGCATTTTTTCATGTGTCTGTTAGTCATCTGGATGTCTTGTTTGGAAAAATGTATATTCATGTCTTCTGCCTATTTCTTAACTGGATCACTTGTTTTTTTTTTCTTGGGGGGGGTGTTGACTTTGATGAGTTCTTTATACATTTTGGATACTAACCCTTTATCAGATATGTCATTTGCAAATATCTTCTCCCATTCTATAGGCTGCCTTTTAGTTTTGTTTGTTTACTTTGATATGTAGAAGCTTTTAACCTTGATGAAGTCCCAATAGTTCATTTTTTTGCATTTATATAATGCAATGTATTATATATATGTGTTCTATATTATATATAGATTCTATTATATATATATACTTCTCTGCAGTCTGGGTCTTAGTAAGCTGCTTGATGATTTCATTACACCTGTCAAGAATCTTGTTTGTCCTCATCATTCTTAATTGTCTTGAAGTTTCTAGCTTATCTCTATATTGAACATTCTGATCATATGGGAAAAGAGAAAAATTTGGAATAACTTCATTTCAAGCTTTTTAGCATTTAAGTCCCTTAAAATAGGTATAAGGTGGCCTGCAGCAGTAGGTGGTAAGTTCCCTAAAGAAAGATCCAATATGTATTTCATAGCTGCAAGTCACAAAAAAAGAATGTCTAATAAGAGGCTCAGATAGGCACTGTGGGATTCATTATGTGCAGAAATAGTATAGGAAGATACCACAAACTTTCTTTTGTAAGAGTGCTTTGCAACCATGACTAGTAAAAATATCCTATAAAGTGAAAACGGACACAAACAAACAAAAACCTTGTTGGACTCAGATAGTCATGCTTTTACATGGGTTCATTAAGAGATTATATAATGGCAAAATCTAACTTTTTATTTTGGTAGTCATAGCATTTTGGAAAAATGATGGCAGTATTTCAAGTTGTATATACAATATATAATATTGCCTTGCAATAACTCCATTGCCTCTAAGGCATTCGTCGCCATCAAGTTAAAAAATTCTAAAGGAAGAGATCCTGATCATGAAGTAAACTGATGTCGGTGAACTGAAATTCTTTGTACAGACGGGGTCACATTTGCATCCAGGACATATTTTACTATTATGGGTTCCGATGAGAAAAAATTTGCCTACATCATTTGAAAGACAAATGACCTCATATCATGGGCTTAAAGATTCTTAATGAAAATGGTACAGCATTGCTGTGTTATCCAGCGGTGCGATAACCACCCAGGACACTATGGTTAAGACACTTAACCAACTGAGCCACCCAGGTGCCCCTGAATAAAACTTTAAAAAAATAATTCCAAAATCAAAATTTAAAGAAGGATAAACAAATAATTAGATATAAAGCAACAAATGCTAAGGAACAATTAAGTTAACTTTCATTTAAAGTTTATATATTATAGAAGAGTAGAATTTAAAAACCTCTGTTAAGGATTCATTTATTTCAATGAATATCAATTGCTTTCTCTCGAACAATCTTTTATTAAATTTTTAAATGTTATTTTTATGTTTATTATTTTTTTAATATTATTTATTTTTGAGAGAGACAGAGACAAGGGTGTGAATGGGAAAGGGGAAGAGAGAGGGAGACACAGAATCTGAAGCACGCTCCAGCCTCCGAGCTGTCCTCATAGAGCCCCAAGCAGGGCTCAAACCCAGGAACCGCAAGATCATGACCTGAGTGGAAGTCAGTTGCTACATTAACTGAGCTACCCAGGCAACCCCTGTTATTTTCATGTTTAAATAAAATGTTTTAGGTTTAAAACATATTCATGGTTGTTCTGGTTCGAATGGATGGGATGCGGCCCTGAGAGCACAGGCCTAGAAGTAATTTTCTAATCCTTCCCAGTGCAAGAGTGAGCAATTCAATAGATTTTTGTGCATTTTCTAAATATTCATTTTATTCCCAGAAATGTCAAAGTGTTTCAGGAACTGTATGCTGTGACTCTTTTCTTTCCTAATTGTGTCCACATTACAGATGCAGGGTAATTGCCAATCAATATCATCAAATCACTCTTAATTTGTTTTTGATCTTTTTTTCTGAGCTGGGATCTTCCCTAGAAGATTTTAATAAGAGAGATTGAAGGAAAAAAGGCTGTGAATCCTGGCAATTTTTTTTCTTTAGAAAACTGCCATTTCTATGTAATTTCTTCATACAATCAAGAACCCTTTCTTTTCAACTATCTGTTTAGTTCCTGACAGCTCTTGGTATGCTTTGCTTCATTAAATAGAATAGCAAGATTTATACTACTTCTCTTCCTTAACTGGAAAATAAGGGATTTCATAGGAGTATGCTTTTTCCTTCAAGTTGATCGTCAAACCACACCCAGCTTAAATTATTAGTTTAAGTGAATGTAAGAACATAGTTCTCAAAAGATTTCAATGTAACATTTGCAAATGTTTAATGTATAAGGTGTGCATCACTCAACAGAGTGAGAAAAATAATCATTCCTATGTCCACATTTCAGAAGCACAGAGACAGCTGACCAACATCAAGAGTCTGTTAAGAACTTTTCATTTAAACAATGACTTATTAAAAGGTTTCAATGAGGAATATGGACCACGATGCTAAATTATAATTATGCTCTTTGGGGACCCTTCCTAATTAATTTCCAGCTCTCTTATTCCTTAATTCTACAAATTTGGACTTAATCTTTTTATTGCTACATACATGTGAGTGATTTTCATTAGAAACATTTTTCCAGAAAAAGACTGCCTTTTGAAAAGTAAAGTAGTTTGCAATATAATTATGGAGGAAATATGGTTTTTTTTCTCAAATCAATTGGAGTAGAGGGGAGGGAAAAGACAGTAAAGATTAAGCCATAAACACAAAGTAATAAATGCTTACATATATAAAAGCTGTCAACATACCTCATTTACTATTTATGCTATATTTGTGTAGATTTTGTTAAATCAACATTAATTACAGTACTTATTATTACAAGTAACAAGTATATATATTGCATGCAGAAAGGAGCTATTTTTACAAAGTTGACATGGTCTTGTTTAATATTCTCTCCTTGTAAAAAGGGACAATGACAGCCATCGTTCGATTGACAGCTCTTTAATAATTCTGCTGGCACCATAAAAATGAAAAAAAGAAAAGCAGCCTTTCATGAGAGAGATAAATCAAAGAGAAAAGACTAAAAAAAATTACTGCATTATGAAAAGGTCAGACACTTAGATTAACATAGAAGGCACTTATGGAAAACATTTGCATTTCCTGTCAAGTGATCATAAGATGAAGTACAGACAAGAAAGTTAACATGCATTATCCTCTAAGACATGCTTCTATGAGATTTATTGTTGTCCCCAAATATCATTTATTTGATAAGATTTTGTTAAGATCACTTCTTAAAATCTCTAATTAGGTTTGCACTAAAAAATATAAATATGTCAACTTGTCACTTGCCAAAGAGAGTAAATGAGCCGTTTTACGGATTCCATTAATGTTCTATGTAGATATGCACATGCACGCGCGCACACACACAGACACATACACATACACAGGACTTTCTATATTCACATGTACTATGAATACTTTGTAATTCCTTTAGCCCTGCAATTGAAATACCATTTTAAAACAATCCGTGTTGCGCATAAAAAACAATATATATTGCATTAGCTTACCTGATATTAAATATCTATCCACAAATTTTTATTTTATTATCAGGCTATCTCTACTAGGATATAAACTCCCTTAGAGCAGATATTTCTAGGTATTTTATTCAGTTCTATATTCCCTGTAACTGAATACTACCTAATGTGTAAGTGCTCAGAAATATTTATTTAAAAAATGAATAATTGGTAGTAATTAGTATCTCTTCTCTAAATACTGCTAGTTTCATTGTTTAGAGTATTTAATTTATGCTTGTGTTTATTGTCACTGAGAAGTTTATTTCGCTTATAGTAACTAGTTGTTATGTATTTTCTGATACTGAATTTCCTACAGGTGATACAGCTAAATATTTTACATTCCTTTTAAGAGCAGAAGGAACCAGTAGTGGGTTTCAATGGGCCTTACTCAGAAAATTCATGGAGAATTTGATCCACCTTATCCATTATTACTGGGTCTTCTCAATTTCTGTTAGTCTCTTAGGTCTTTTATTCTCTTCCTTTTTTGGCACTTCTCATATAGATGTTGCACATTTAAGGTGTGTGGATATAGAGGGATAGAGTAGGATACTGAATTGTGATGTTTCGTAAGTAGTGACAGAAACTCAAATTTCACATTCGTTACCATTATTGCTTTGGAAATTTGCATAGGGCATGCATTGTATAGGGGTTCACATATATCCCTGAACCACAGAAATAAACTTAAAAACATGGTAGCTCATTGACTTATTTAACTCATCAATGCTTAATATACACAATTTATGCAATAAGATATAATTAAAGATGTTCTATGAGTTATTAATTAATCTTATATTATTTTGATAAAAATGACAAGCCATTACTTTTCTTTTATCAAAAAATTCCTAATGTGCATATTCTTGAATATTGATCTTATTGATCATATTCTGAAGAGCACTTTTTCTGTGACATGTTCAGGTATTCCTCACATAATTTCAGTCAAGTTCAGACTAACTCTGAATAATCAAAACTATAAGCAACAATATGATTAAACCAATATACATTGAAATATTCATCGTATCTTTTATATGAGCATTTTTTTCAATATATGAAATTTATTGTCAAATTGGTTTCCATACAACACCCAGTGCTCGTCCCAAAAGGTGCCCTCCTCAATACCCATCACCCACCCTCCCTTCCCTCCCACCCCCCCATCAACCCTCAGTTTGTTCTCAGTTTTTAAGAGTCTCTTATGCTTTGGCTCTCTCCCACTCTAACCTCTTTTTTTTTTTTCCTTCCCCTCCTCCATGGGTTTCTGTTAAGTTTCTCAGCATCCACATAAGAGTGAAAACATACGGGGGCGCCTGGGTGGCGCAGTCGGTTAAGCGTCCGACTTCAGCCAGGTCACGATCTCGCGGTCTGTGAGTTCGAGCCCCGCGTCGGGCTCTGGGCTGATGGCTCAGAGCCTGGAGCCTGTTTCCGATTCTGTGTCTCCCTCTCTCTCTGCCCCTCCCCCGTTCATGCTCTGTCTCTCTCTGTCCCAAAAATAAATAAACGTTGGAAAAAAAAAAACTAAAAAAAAAAAAAGTGAAACCATATGGTATCTGTCTTTCTCTGTATGGCTTCTTTCACTTAGCATCACACTCTCCAGTTCCATCCATGTTGCTACAAAGGGCCATATTTCGTTCTTTCTCATTGCCATGTAGTACTCCATTGTGTATATAAACCACAATTTCTTTATCCATTCATCAGTTGATGGACGTTTAGTATGAGCATTGTTTTTAAATACAGCTTCTTTCAGATAATCCATCCACAGATGATCTCCGCTGAAGCTGTTTTATAAGTAAAAGGTAATGTTGGAAGACTTCTGCTGCTAAAATGTCAACGTCAGTGGGCATTAACCGATCTCTTTCAAATAAGAACTAGGTTAAATTTTTTAAATTAATTTAACTTCCTCATAAAATAGTCTGTTTGATCTATATAAGGATGGATGGTTGGATGAAGAGATAGATAGATGATAGATGGATAGATAGACAGATGACAGTAGATAGATGCTTTTTTTTTAATCATTGAATTTACTCACTCTGCTTTTTCATCTGTGCATATTAAGAAGTACAGGGCTTTTAACAATATCATATTAAGCACTGCCTCACTGCAAACATGGGGAAGCTTTTCCGTGTGCCTAGTGCCCTTCCATCCTTCATGCAAGGGAGCTGTGGTTGATATAATCAACACAAAAAGCCATTTATACCTGTTGCCAAATGTACTGGCAAGTACAAAAGCACTGAAAAGTCCATGTATTAATAAATTTGTAAAAAGGTGCTCTCTGCAACACAAAAAGTAAGTGTGACCCTCAAATTTGACTCAAACTTCAGAAATGAATAAATGTCATTACTCTAGTATTAAAATGATGATACTTCAAACATTAACAAGTTCTCAATCCCTTCTGGCTCCTCTTTCTACACTGGCATTAGATGAGATTCTCAAAACAAAAATCCAGTCGTGTCACTCTTTTGATTAAAAACAACAACAACAAAACAGGAGTGCCTGATTCGTTCAGTCTGTAGAGCATGTGACTCTTTATCTCAGGGTCATGAGTTCAAGCCCCACAATGTGTGTGGAGCCTACTTAAAAACAAATAAGAAACAACCAAATGACAGAAACAAAAAGCATAATTTTCAATGTTTCCCTTCTGATCTTTGGATAAGCAGCAAAGGCCTTCACCTCGCCTGGAGGACCGCATGCCTGCCTCTCACATGTCTGCAGCCTCTGGTCACACTGCTCTCCTCTGGCTCTTGGTGCCTCAGCCCGGCCATTCTTCACTCAGTTCTGGCATGTGCTGTCTACAGTGCCAGGCTTACAAGCTAGTTTCTCCTCTGTCTGGCAAGTTTGTATAAATCTTGGTTTTTATTGAAGTATATTTGACTTATAACATTATAGTTTCAAGTGTATAAAATAGTCATATGACAATTGTATAAATTATGAAATGCTCATCCCAATAAATGTAGCTACCATCTGTCACCATACAAAATTATTACAATATTATTGACTATATCCCTCATGCTGCACTTTTTACCTCCATGATTTATTTATTTTATAAATGGAAGTTTGTACCTCTTAATCCCCTTCACTTATTTCATCCATCTTCCCGTACCCTTCCCATCTGGCAACGACCAGTTTGTTCTGTTTATTTGGTTTTTTGTTCATTTGTTTTCTATTTTAGATTCCACATATAAGTGAAATTATATGGTATTTGTCTTTTTCTGTCTGATGTATAAAAGATGTCATATATATATATATACACATATATATGTATATATATATCATTATGTACTAAAGCTGATTACAATAGATTTATTCTTGAAAAGACTGTCTAGAACACAGGACAAAGGAAGCTATGTTTGTAAGATGGGCAGAAATGGGAGGCTTATATGGAATTCACTCCCAACATGCTTTATGTACATATATATATATATATATATATATATATATATATACACACACACACACACACACACACACACAGAAGATATACATATATGGAATATATATATATATATATGTATATATGTATATATATATATATGGAATATTACTCAGCCATAAAGAATGTATTAATCTATTTCTATAAATCTCTTCCAAATCCTCTGGATCTCAGCTCTAGTGTCACTTCTATGGAGAATTACACCCTGACTGAAGCTAGATTCCATTCAGAAAATTGTTTCTTTCTCTTTCTCTCCTTCCCTTCCTCTCTGTCTCAGCAAATCTCATTTCTCTTTCCAAATAGAAAACAAAATTATTATTATTATTATTATTATTACACAACATAAACATGTTGGGAGTGAATTCCATACAAGTGTCCCATTTCTGCCCATCTTACAAACATAGCTCCACTTGTCCTGTGTTCTAGACAGTCTTTTCAAGAATAAATCTATTGTAATCAGCTTTATCATATAATGATATGACTGCCTATGGACAAAAGGACAAATTTGTTCATTGTTCAGTATAATAAAGATAATGAGCTAAACTCACAAAGGCTTGTTATTCATTATAAAACTCTTAGGTTACCTACGCTCAGAATTTGTTTCCTGTTATGTAATGCATACTGTGTGCAATATATGTAGCTAGTCCCACCCATGTTACTGCCATGGGCTCAGGGTAAGAGGAATTGACAAGTAAAGTAGTCTGACATTCCATGCTGCTTTCTGTGTCGTGGGTAATCAAATTCTTTGTCTCTGATTCAGGAGTCTGGTATCTTTTTAGCATCCATGGTAGTGAGACAAGCTAATTTGTCAACTTACAAGTGGAATAAAATGTCAAACTTTTCTAGTTCTTAATAATGCATAAAAAGGAAGGAAAAATGTGTACAACATAACAATAAGATGAAGGAAACTTTGAAAGAAAATGTCATGAGTAGAAAACAATATGGACTGCCAAGAAATTAAGAAACCCCATAGATAAGAAAATAAAAATCACACATATAATCAACAAAGATACTGATGTATTTGTATTAGAAAATTTTCCCTATCTATGTGTATTTGTTATAATAATTTATTAGAACTTAAGACAGAATGGTGATAAATTCAGTTTTATGTGCCTCTATGAGATCTATTCTGATTATTTGTATAGCATAAATTCCTAGACATTGAATTTCTAATTCTAAGACATAATGCCTACCGTCCATGTCAGTGCCCTCTGGACACAGTGAATTCCATAAATGGTAATGAGTACTACCAGGAAAAATAAAGAAGGAAAAGTGATTGTGTTATTGTTTTAAATCAGAAGCGAAGAGTTGAAATGTTAGTATTTAAGAAAAACCTGAAGGAGGTAAAGGAGTAAACTACGGAAGTTCCAAGTAAAGGACATTGCAAGTACAGCCACCCTGAGTTAAAAAAAAAAAAAAAAGCAAGGGAGCTTGACTTACTTGAAGAAAAGCAAATAGGGCAGTCGAGAGCCATATAAGCAAGGAATACAAAGGACACAAGGAACAGTCGGAATTTTAACGGATGTCCAGATTTGTCAGCTGGCTGGAAGAAGCAACTTGCCATGGGGAGTGACCAAATATTCTTGCTGGGTATCCCAAGAATAGACCGTGACTGCACTACTCTGCCTGTCTCTTAAGATTGAATTTCAAGCAAGTAATGTTGAGATATGAAGTAATGTTTCTTTCTGGACAATGAGCAGGCTTTTGTCCACAAATTATAAAGGTGATGAGATCCCAAGCTCTATGTTTGTCTCCTGTATTGCAGCCCACTGCCTGAGCTGGTATCCATGACAGGATCAGGGACTTCAGGGCCATAGAGAACTAACACGACTGTGAGCCTCTGCCTACTGTTTTTGCTGTGAGTAATAAAGTCCCATGTCACTGACTGATGAGCCTCGTGTCTTCTGCCAGCATCCATGACACAGTGGCCGGCTAACTTTGTAGCTTACAAGTAGGGTAAAACCCCAGGCTCTGCAGAGCTCTTGAGCAAGTCCTATCAGCCACTGTAAAGAGTTTGGCTTTTAACCTGAGTGATAAGGAGTTCCATTAAAGAGTTTGGACACAAGAATTAAAGTGAGGAGTTAAAAAGGATCATGCTTTTGGCTGTGCAAAGAGTGAACTGAAATCAGCCAAGGAAGAACTGGGAAGACACACAGCTAGAACGCAATTCCACTAATGCAGGTATGACACGATGGTGGCCTGGACAAAAGTTCTAGCAGCAGAGACGGAGAGAAGTAGTTGCATTCTGATATATTTCGAAGGTAGAGCTAACAGGATTTTCTGACAGGTTGCATATAGGTGTACAATAAAAGAGATCATGATAACTTATTAAAAGGATGGAACAAGAATTAACTGAATCTTTACAAGAACATTAGGATTGGAAAGTTCAGGTTAAGGAAGTTTCCTTCCATTCTCAGTATGGTAAGAGTTTTTAATCATGAATGGGTATTGATGGGTATTGAATTCTAACAAATATTTTATCTAGCGAGAAGATTGTAATGTTTATCTCTTTTGTTCTGTTAATTACATTGATGATCGTATCTTGCTTATTTTCCTAGAAAAAATAATAATTACCTGTGATGTATTATCCCAATATGTTAATATTGAGTTAAAAATTTTGCAAGTATATTCATTAACAATATTAGCCTCCAAAGCTAGTTTTTTTAATTCTTGTCAGATTCTGACATTGTGCAATCAATCAAAATTCGTTTGAATGAATTCAAATTCCAGTATCCAGAAGTGTTTATACAGTATTTGTGGTTTTCTTTTGTAAATACCTGAAACAATTCATTATGAAAACACCTCAGCCTAGATATTTTTTTATGATGAGGATTTAAAATATGGTTTTGATTTCTTTAAAAACTATTTCATTTTCTATTTTGTACTGAATATGCTTAGATAAGTTGTCTTTTTTTAAAATGTGTACATTTGTGGAGCACCTGAGTAGCGCAGTTGGTTAAGCCTCTGATTCCATATTAGTTCAGGTCATGATCTTGCAGTTGTGAGATCGAGCCCTACATCAGACTCTGCGCTGAGCATGGAGCCTGCTTGGGCTTCTCTCTCTTCCTCTCTCTCTGCCCACCCCCCTTGCTTGCATTCTCTATCTGTCTCTCTCTAAATACAGAAATAAACAATTTAAAAATGTGTATAATTGATCAAAAGTACCGCATTCATTAACATACAATAGTTACTAATATGTTCTTATGGTCTTTTTCATGTCCATGAGATCTCCGATGATGTACCTTTTCTTCATGTTTGATATTGTAGATGTATCTTCTCTCTTTTTTCTTGATAATTCTTGCTAGGGGTAAATATCTTTATTAAAAGATATTGTAATAAAAACTAGCTTTAGGCGAGCTGGTTTTCTCTATTGCATACTTTATATTTCAATCATGATGTTCCTTATATTTGTATATAAATATTACTTATATATATTCTACTTTCTCAATTTTAATTTTCAATTCTTGCTCTAACTTCTTGAGTTGAATACATACACTGTTGACTTTCAAACTTTCTAATTTTCCAATAAATCCATTTTTAAGGCTATACATTCCCCACTAACACAGATTTAGTTAGATATCAAAAGTCTTTCTATACTTTTTAAAATTTTTTAAATTTAAACCAAAGTTAGTTAATATAGAGTGTACATAATGATGTTGGGAGTAGAATTTAGTGATTCATCCCTTACATATCACACCCACTGCTCATCCCAGCAAGTGCCCTCCTTAGTGCCCATCCACCTACTTAGCTATCCCCTTAGAAAACACCTTCCAGCAACCCTCAGTTTGTTTTCTGTGTTTAAGAGTCTCTTATGGTTTGCCTCCCTCTCTGTTTTTATCTTATTTTTCCTTCCCTTCCCCTATGTCATTTGTTTAGTTTAAATTCCACATTAGTGAAATCATATGATATTCGTCTTTCTCCGACTGACTTATGTCACTTAGCATAATACACTCTAGTTCCCTCTTCATTTTTGCAAAAGGCAACATTTTCTTCGTTTTGATCACTGAGTAATATTCCATTGGAGATATATATATATATATGATATGGCATATATGATATATATATATATATATAGTATATATACCACTTCTTCTTTATCCATTTGTCAGTCGATGGACATCCGTGTTCTTTCCATAATTTGGCTATTGTCGATAGTGCTGCTATAAACATTGAGGTGCATGTGCCCCTCTGATTCAGCATTTTTGTGTCCTTTGGATAAATACCTAGCAGTGCAATTGCTGGGTCGTAGGGTAGTTCTATTTTTAATTCTTTGAGGAACCTCCATACTGTTTTCCAGAATGACTGCACCAGTTTGCATTTGCACCAGAAGTGAAAAGGGTTCCCCTTCTCTGCATCCTCATCAACATCGATTGTTCCCTGAGTTCTTAATTTTAGCCATTCTGACAGGTGTGAGGTGGTATCTCATTGTGGTTTTGATTTCTATTTCCTTGATAGTGAGTGATGTTGAACATCTTTTAATGTGTCTGTTAGCCATCTGGATGTCTTCTTTAAATATTTGGTATTTTCTTGGGGTACCTGGGTGGCTCTGTTGGTTAAGCATCTGACTTCAGCTCAGGTCATGATCTTGTAGTTTGTGAGTGTGAGCCCCTCACCACGCTCTGTGCTGACAGCTTGGAGCCTGCAGCCCGCTTCAGATTCTGTATCTCCCTCTCTCCCTGCCTCCCCCACTTGCATTCTCTCTCTTCCTCAAAAACAAATAACATTTAAAAAAATTTTTTAAATATTTTATATTTTCTCATAGTTCAGCTCAAGATATTTTCTAACTTTAATTGTGACGTTTTTCTTTGATAATAGATTATTTATAGGAATATTGCTTGATATCTAAACATTTAGGAATTTTCTAATATTTTTATATTAATTATTTTGGCTTGAATTTCACTGTTGTTAAAGAACATACCATGAATAAATAGTTGATACTGACTTTGACCTCACTATGAAAGGTTATTTTGTTTTTAGTATAAACTATATAAGCTATAATAACTTGGTAAGTAAAAGTGTTTAACAAAGCCAAAGCCACAGGGATTATCCCACAGCATATGTGCATGCAAAATAACTGAAATAAGCATCAAGTGGTATGTATCAAATGAGTGTAAAAGATAAGACATTTCTGGAAACTTAGAAACTGGTAAAATAATTTTTCTCCAGGGTTACCATACTGAATCTTTGAAATGATGGTATTTGATCAAGGCTGTGAATAATGTATAAATTTTATATACATGGGAGACAAGAGAAAAATGGAAGAAAATGAAGAGAATAAAGAAGATATACTAAACATTTAGTGAACAAATACAATAGATTACTAGTCACACTCTAGTTAAAAAGAGTAAGCATATAATGAAACATTGTAAATGTCAAGGAATGAAAGATTTTCAAGAAAGGATGTGTTAATATGCAATAACAAACATCTCTGATCAAAAGAAAGGGCACGGACATTTTGAGTGTCTACTATATATCTTGATTAGGTAAAGAAAGTCACACACACACACACACACACACACACAGAGAGATAGAATTTCTCACTAAATTCTAAGAACCATGTAATATGGGCATTTATAATCTCTGTTTATAAAGTAGGGATAAAGGCTCTCTACAGTTAGATGGCATGCCTTATCAAATCTTAGTAGGTTGTGGAACCTGGATCTTTTCTGATATCAAAACTATCCTTAGAAAGATAGATTTTAGTAATTTAAGATAATTGAAAATTACAGTTTGCTACACTTAAGGAACAATGAAAATAGACAGAAAAACTTACTTGGAAAATGTACTGGGGAGTTGATGGCACACCTATAGTATGGATTCTTTCTCTTTTTTTCATTCATTTTTCCATAAATCTATGAAAAGTGAACTAAGCAATATGATGGGGAATGGAAGAGGTCAATATAAACACAATAACAATAATGAAAGCATAAAAAATAACAAGAATGGTAGAGTGCGAAGCAATTGTGAATTTACAAAAAAAAAGGCCAAATCAATGTAAAATTATTTCTGTGATAGTGCAAGAAGGAAATTCATATTTCTATGGTAGAAAATGTTACCTGAGCTGGGATATGGAGGAAGAAGAGTTATTTACTAGATAAAATGTGCTTTTTTTTGTGACTAGTGGGGAGGTGGGCTCCAGTACATATATTAGGAAGCTCAATAAATTATAATTTATTTCTAAATTACTCATATATAATTTCTTCAATTTTTAAGAATATCCTAAAACCTGAGTCTTGATCACAATATTCTAAATAATAGGCCATTTTATTTTTAAATTTTTTTTCTTTTTTTTTCAACGTTTATTTTTTATTTTTGGGACAGAGAGAGACAGAGCATGAACGGGGGAGGGGCAGAGAGAGAGGGAGACACAGAATCGGAAACAGGCTCCAGGCTCTGAGCCTTCAGCCCAGAGCCTGACGCGGGGCTCGAACTCACGGACCGCGAGATCGTGACCTGGCTGAAGTCGGACGCTTAACCGACTGCGCCACCCAGGCGCCCGGCCATTTTATTTTTAAATGTTCTATTTATTTTTGAGAGGGAGAGTGTGAATCGGGGAAAGGAAGAGAGAGGGGGACAAAGGATCCAAAGTGGGTTCTGCACTAAGAACAGTGAGGCTGATGGATGATGGATGTGGGGATGGAACTCACAAGATATGAGATCATGACCTGAGCTGAAGTTGGAAACTCAATGGACTGAGCCACCCAGGTGCCCCTATTTTAATGTAAATAGGGGAAAAGGATGTTCCAATAAATACATTCCCAGTAAGACTGGTAAATACAATTTAATTTATTTTCTCTTGTAAAAGCCATTATTGTTAGAAGGCTATCAATTGCTGAAATTACAATGAACTACAAATACATAAGGTAAAATCCCTTAGTTGATTTTATTTTTGTCCAGATTTTATTTGGTAATATAAAAGGAGTAAGTGATTTAATGATACAAAGTTTTTACATTTTCTGTAGTTCTAAAGGAAAGACATTTAAAACAAGATTAACCTGGCACCTGGGTGGCTCAGTCAGTTAAGCCTCGGACTTTGGCTCAAGTCATGATCTTGTGGTTCATGTGGTTCAGTGTGGAGCCTACTTGGGATTCTCTCTTTCCCCATCTTCTTTCTGCCCCTCCCCCACTTGTGCTCTATTTCTCTTTCATAATAATTAAATAACCTTAAAAAAATAAAACAAGATTAATAAAAGAAGTAGAAAAATGGGGGAACTATGCAATGGCCAATTGCACGTGTCATGCATTGAGAGTGGTCAGAGTGGTCAATATCATCTATTCTACTACTGTTCAAACAACCTACGAATGATTTTCAAGAAAGGAGAATTTTCGTTCTGGTGACTCGGTTATCCTTCTGACCATCATAATATAATAATCTGCAGGAATCATCTTCTGAGTGTGGCCCAGACTATAATATTTATTTTTCCTTCCAAAGTGCCAGATGAACTGGGTTGGATTCAGTCATTATAGCTTCCCTTACCCATCCTCAAAACAGCCACCTGGCTGTCCTACACAAATAGATGTGGGCCCGGCAGCCATGCTTGGTCACAGTTAACATGGAATCAGGATGGACAACAGACAAAAGCTGGGCAACCAATTTATGCCTCCAGAGAATATACTGAAAACTGATCAGTCTCCACAGAGAGAATATGAAATAATAATCTACGAATGAGAGAAACAGAAAAATCTGGTTTTCTTTTTTGTTGTGATTTTGTCTGGGAATTAGCAAAAGGGAAGTTAAGAGATAGGTCATCTACTAACTCCAACACAAAACATCTGAAAAACAGAAACATTTGAAAGGGCTTGATTCCATACATGTTACTTTTTCACTCTCTGCCAGTTGAAGCATTACTCTTCCCATAGTGGGAAAGATAAACTACCACCAAGAGGGGGAAGAATTGTAATACATATTCTCCTTTTTAAAACAATTTTTTTAAGTTTATTTATTTATTTTGAGACAGAGAGAGCACAAGTGGGGTACGAGCAGAGAGAGGGAGAGAGAATTCCAAGCAGGCTCCACACTGTCAGCACAGAGCCTCATTCAGGGCTCAAACTCACTAACTGTGAGACCATGACCTGAGCCAAGATCAAAAGTTGGTTGTTTACCCCACTGATATGCCCAGGCACCCCTACATGTTATCCTTTTAAGATTTCAGTATTTGTGGGTAGGCAGCCTCTACCATATTCCTCAATGATCCTTGCCTCCTGGTTCATACGCTCACATAGTGCCTTCCCTTTAGTATGGGTTAAGCTCATTGACTTGAGTCTAAAACAGTGATTATAATAAAAGTGAAGAGATGCACTTCCAAGATTAGGTTACAAGAAGAGTGTGGTTGCCCGGTCTCGGGTGCTCACTTTCTCTTTCTCTCTCTTGGATCTCTCATGCTAAGGGAGCAAGCTGCCACGTTATGTCAGTCATATGGTGAGGCTCACATGGTGTAATAAGAATTGAGGTCTTTGGTCTAATAGCCAATGAGTTGCGAAAGCCTGCCAAGAAACACATGAGTGAGCTTGGAAGTGGATCTTTCAGCTCCAGGAAAAGCTTGAATGGTTCCACCTCACGGCTTGAACGCAACCTAATGAGATCTTAAATCAGAGAATGTTTTCGATTGAGATCTTAAATCAGAAAATGTTTATGCCATTCGATTTTCAAATAATTTGCTATACAGAAGCTAATGTAATATAACTAATACATATTAGTTATGTATACCTAATAACTAATATCATCATTTGACATGTTTAAGCTATTTATAAAATATTTAAATGATCTTATTTAATTAAGCTTTCTAACAAAATGACCACATATTATAATGTAGTTGATAAATCCATAATTTGAACTTAGATTCATTTTGTTATTTCTTGAAATACATTTTTTATTAATGAATTGTCCTGTTAATGTAAAAGGGATAATGATCTGAAATATTTAGAAATCACATTCCTCAAAACAACCCCCAATATTCATAGAACCCATTATATAACCTTTATACAATAAATCAATTGTATTCTATTGAGGCAAAATGTAAAAAAAAAGAATGTAAATAAGCAAAACTCTCAAAAGTTATGATGCAGAAAAGATTAGACTAAGAATACCCTATGGAATGTGACTTAATACTTCGAAGGCTTCACAGGTGTTGATATTTGCATGATACATTCAAGCAGAATTTATAGCAACTTAGCAGCTGTACTGTAAATAGTGTCTTATAAAAAACCTATTAAGCAATAATTGCTATTCAATATTCATGGCTTAATGAAAGTGACTTGTTGCAATTTTAAGCCATTTTAGAATCATCATTATGTAAAACTCTGACACGTGGAAGCTGCTTATATCAGTTAGTTTGGGAGAAAATATGTGCACGTAATTTTTTTTCCATATAAAGGAAGAAGAAAACATTGATTGCAATCCATTTAAATAGTTTGAGTGTGTGTGTGTGTGTGTGCGCGCGCATGAGTGTGATTTTAATAAAACTTTTAAAAAATTCAGCCCCATGTTGGGTGTAGAGATTACTTAAAAAAAAAAAGGAAGAAAACTTTCAAAAACTGCTACTTGACTTTTTTTCAAGTTTTCCATTCAAGGGCATGACATTAACATCTGAAATGAAGAATCAGAATCAAGTGCCAGCCAGTCACATCTAGTAGTAATACAGACATAATTTTTGGACCAGTGGGAGTTGATCTCCAAGCATAGAACCAGTCAGAAAGAGACTTATTATAATTAAAGGTCAGAGTGTATTGAATCTCAATGATATTATTTAGGGAAAAATTGTATTAAAATTTTACAAAAAAAAAAGAAACATCACAAAATCACAGAAACATTAGGCTAAAATCAACCTCAACTTGTCGATTTTTGACAATTTGGTGAAAAGAGACAAAATTGGAGAAACAGTGCTTATCAAAGTTAAATTGAAATGTGTAACAGGTGTTTCTTTTTTGCTTATGTTAGATATTTTCAAATATTTCAGAATGTTAATCAATGGTACCTCTTATTTCTTGTGTCTTGCTTTGACTATTACCAAATGTAGTCATATATTAAGCATATAAATTGCACTTTCATAATTTTTAATTATCAATTAAAAAAAGGTTAAGTCAATTATCTTCAGATTAACAAGGAAGGGAAGTCTTAGCAGTAAATTACAGCGGTACACTTTTTCTTATATTTCACAAATATTTTAGCTCTTAAATCTAATTTATATATAGTTAAAATAAAACGGTATAGAATAAAATGAATGATGTTTTTATTTTTTTATTTAACATAAAAATGTATGAAATTATTATATATCGATATAAATAACTGATATAATGGTCACAAAGACAGTTAAGTTCATTATTCTGTTCTAGAAAGTATTCTTTT
Source organism: Prionailurus viverrinus (assembly GCF_022837055.1). Lineage (NCBI taxonomy): Eukaryota > Metazoa > Chordata > Mammalia > Carnivora > Felidae > Prionailurus > Prionailurus viverrinus. The sequence goes on along the minus strand of NC_062564.1, from coordinate 61,590,070 downwards.
AAAGTGAGAAGAGCCTTTTTCCCAATATCAAAAAGGAGAGATTGTACAAAGGTGTGAACATCCGTTGCTGATATGATACCCTGTAATTTCTTTCAGTACTTTCATGTGTTTATTTGCTATAAAAATATTTTTTCTACCTAACAACAATGCAATTGTCTGAATGAAAAAAAATTAATATTGGCACAGTACTTCTACCTACTCCCAAAACTCATTCAAGTTTTGGTAATTGTCCCAATAATTTCCTCTTCAGTAATTAAACACAATCCAGAATTATATTTTCTTGCATTTAGTTAACATTTTTTAAAAAGTCCCCTTCAATCTGAAATAGTTCCTCAATCTTTTCTGGGCTTTATAACTTCTACACCTTTGAACATTGTGGGCTAGTATGTTGTAGAATGTTTTCAATTTGGTTTTATCTGATATTTCTTCATGATTAGATTCAACTTATGCGACTTTGGCAGGAGCATCGCAAAATCATATTATGCAGCCCATGATTTCAATTTGTTCCACTAATAGTGATTTTAACTTGTTCACTTGAACCTTTCTATATAAGTATTTGTGGTGGAAACGATTTGAGATTATGTTAAGTAGCCTATCCCTCATCAAAATTTCGTTTTATTCAATCCATTTATATTATTGTATTCTCATGATTTCCAATTTTACTCTACAGGTTATAATTTAGCATGCTTGAATTGTCTCAGAGTTGGCCTGTCACAACACATTCAAACTGGCTTCTGTCTCCTTCACATCCCCACTACTCTTTGATCCCTTTCTTGCCGTCTGGCACAATAAAACCCATTCCTACAGGGCTTTAGCCTTTACCGCATGACCAAAACTTCTTTTTTTTTTTTTTGTATATACTTACTAATTATTTATTGCTCAGGACCACTAATAACTATGTTAACCATATGCCCTGCTTATCCAGACACGTCTAATTTATTTGGTTATCCTCCTTCTGTTTGTAAATGTGTTCCACTTAGGACAGTAAATTAGAGGTACCTTGCACAGATTGCTAAATCCGGTGGTCAATTCTCACTCATCATAACCTGATCTATCAGCAGTGCTAACATAGTTGATTCGTGCCTCTCCCTGGTACAATTGTTTCTTTTGGCTTTCAGAAACCTACACTCCCTAATTTATCCTTCTACCTTACTGGTTCTCCATCCTAGCCTCATTTAATTGTTTCTCTTCTTCTCCCTCATATGTTCAAATGCTGAGTTTGCCCCCAGGACCCTCTCATCGGAACTCTTTTCTTCTATTTTACTCACAGCTAGGTGATTTCTTTCAGGTTAGTGGACTTAAAGAGCCACATATCTACTAAGACCTGTCCACTGTGTGCCTTCTAGCCTAGATCTCCCTTCTGAACTTCAAATTCATATATCTAAATGCCAACCAGGCAATTTCACCTAGGTAACAAATAGGAATCTTAAACTCAGCATGCCAAAAACTGAATTCTGCCCTTCCTTTTCTTTCAGTCTTCTCCCCCTAGGTGAGGACAACTCAAGATGCTTAAGCAAAATCCTCAGTATCATCTTCTCACACCACGCGTTCTGCCTGTTTGTAAACCCTGCTGCATGTGTTGTAACACACGTCCAAAACTGAACCCGTTCCTCCCATGTCCATGGCGTCACCTTCACCTGAGCCATGTTTGGATTGCCACCAAATTTCTTAACAGGACCCTGCTTCTACTTCCACCGTTCTCCTACCCCCTCCCCTCCTCTTCCCAACCCTCTCAGTAGATTCTTGACACAGCTTCCAGAGTCATCTCAAAATTAACCCAAGCCATTTATTTCTCTGCTCAGGACTCTGGGATACCCATTTCCTCCAGAGCAAAAGCCAACATTCTTACAAAGCATACAAGGTCTTACATAATCAGGCCCTCTCTTACATCTCTGAGCTGATCCACTTTGAGGTCCCAGGCTCACACTGTTCCAGCTCCATTGGCTTCTTAGATGTTCCAGAGCATGCTGCCATGTTCCTGTCAACACATGCTGTCCTAAGTCCTTTGCTCTAGCTTTTCTCCCTGCCGGAAATACTCTTTAACAGAGGACCAACTGATGGCTTCCCACTACTTCAAATCTTTGCTCAATTCCCACCTTCACAACGAAGCTTTCCTGGCCATCCTCCTTAGAGCTACAACCTTCCCTTCTCCTTGCCATGCCACATCCCTCTTACGTTACTTTTCATTTTTTATAGCATTTAGCTCTTTTCAAAAAATATTCTCTCTGGGGAGGCTGGGTGGCTCAGTCAGTTAAGCGTCCGACTTCGGCTCAGGTCAGGATCTTGTGGTTCTTGAGTTCAAGCCCCATGTCAGGCTCTGTGCTAACAGCTTGGAGCCTGGAGCCTGCTTTGGATTCTGCGTCTCCCTCATTCTCTGCCCCTCCCTAACTCTCTCTCTCTCTCTCTCTCTCTCTCTCTCTCTCTCTCTCAAAAATAAATAAACATTAAAAATATTCTCTCCACTTTATTTATCATCTTAAATGATTACAACTTTTCTCTCCACACTGTAAGTGCCACACGGGCAGGAATCTTCATGTCTGTGGTGTTCAAAGACTCCTAACATGTGCAACAGTACCTGACATGAAGGAGATGGACAATAGAGAGTTGTTGAAGAAACCAGTGAAAATGTTTAATACAAAACAGCCAATAGCACCTTGGAAAAGTCCCAGTATATTTTGAGTTAAACAATAGTTTTCTCAACCTGTGATCAGTAAAGTTATATAAACATACCAAGTGTCTTTAAAATTTATTAAAGACACCATTGAATATCATACATGATATTCTACCATGAAGACCAAATTTTTAAAGAAAGTAGAAGTACTCACTCTTTTACCTTCTTATATTAACTCACGGACACTTTCAAAATAAGTTGTTCTTTATATATCACAAATATATTCATCTCCTATTTCTTTGCATTATTTTTCAAAGGAAACTATGATATTTCCATCATACAAATGAGTCAACCAGGAGGCCCCCAATTCCCCAATAATTTTCTAAGCTTTTAACTCTTGAGTTTTTGTGCCATGAACATATTAGTTAAATATACTTGACATACTGCCTTTTTCACTACTGCACACAAAGTTTCTAAATTCTTACTGTGATCGCGTTGCAGAAGACTCCACAATACGAATATTGCATCCTTTACTGAATGATCATCCATTATGATACTGTACGTTTATAATACTAACATTAGGGAGGAAATTTTTTTGTAGGCAAAGCTGTGCATGTAGCTTTCCCTCTTTTGCATTGTTTTTTTAGAAAATATGCTAAGAAATGAGATCATTGGTTCAAGGGGTATAATGTATTACTCTCTCAATTACAAAATCACTGACAAAAAGAAAATAGCCATAGTTACTTTTCCTGCTAATACTAACCACCATTGTATTTATTTTTTAGTTTACTTTTGTTACTTCTATTTTAAAATACTCTCTGTACGGCTTCTCTTAAAAAAAAGTTTTACTGAGACATAACATTCATACTTGAAATTTCACTAATTTCACTACACAATTCAATGATTTTTCACAAACTTGCAGAATTAGGAAGCCATTACTGGGGTCCAATTTCAGCAGCCATTTGCAGTCATTCCCTAACCCCCACTCCAGCTCCAGGCAACCAATCATGTATTTCCCATCCCTGTAGATTTTGCTTTTCTAGAAATTTGATATAAATGGAATCACTCAATATGTGGTCCTTGGAATCTGGGTTCTGTCACTTAGAATGATTTGTAACGTTCATTCTAGTTGTCTTTACTACTTCTTGCTAGTTAAGATTTACATTTACGATGTGTACGTTCACAGTGATATTTGCTAGTGTGAACTCATGGACCAAGATTTTGGTCTGAGCAATGATGAAGTAAAATCACTCATATATGAATTCATGATTCACAAAATTTATTCTCAAAAATGTTTTTAAATACTGAATGCGAGGACACCTGGGTGGTTCAGTTGGTTAAGTGTCTGACTTTTGATTTCAACTCAAGTCATGATCTCATGGCTTGTGAGTTCGAGCCCTGTGTGGAACCTGCTTTAGATTTTCTCTCTTCCACTCCCTCTGACCCTTCCCTGCTCTCTCTCTCTCTCTCTTTCTGTCTCTCAAACTAAATAAATAAAGATAAAAATATATATTGACATGCAAATCCTTTGGGTTTTTTTTTTTAATTAAAGAGAAAGAGAGAGAGAGAGGGCATGTAGAAGGGAGAGGGGCAAAAGGAAAAAGAGACAAAATCCCAAGGAGGCTCCAAGCTCAGTGCAGAGCCTGATGAGGGGCTCAATCCCACAACCCTGCAATCCTGACCTGAGCCAAAATCAAGACTCGGACACTCAACCGACTGAACCACCCAGATACCCTAAGCCTTTGTTAATATTTGTGATTTTGAGCAGAAAAGAAAAATGTACACATATGATCTTCCCTGTCTGGAAAATAATATTGATTTGTATAAGAATACTGGGCTGTTATAATTCTTATATTTCCTTTATTCAAGTATTCCCATTCACTTCCTTGGCCTGCCTGCTACACTACTAATAGGCCATTTCAACAAGGACTCAACAGCTTCACAGCCACATCATAGATGGACGTCAGTACATTTCAGTACATTTCAGTAGCCCATAAACATAGTTCTCAATATTTTCAAAAATATGCAGATATAAATTAGTAATGAATAGCTTTCTTTTGCAGATATGTAACAGTTTTATTAATTTCCTTTAAATTCTTGCTGTAAGCAAATTTGCATGTCCCCTAAACACACTGCTTCTTCAGCCATCTCTAACTTTTTTATTATTTTATGTGAGTCATACTGTGAGCAATATAGATTTCTTCCTTGATCCTCACTCTTTGTTACCTTCCTCTAAAACACCCAGTTTTGAATCTCATATCCTAAGACTTTACCATATTTGCTTTTTACAAAGTCATCTCTGAACTCGTGTCCTAATTATTCCTCAATGGTCTTTACTCCTGGGACATTGTCATTCAAGCCAACAGTATTCTTGGTGACTTTAATATCCACACAGATGGTATTTTCACTACACTTAATGACAATGAACTTTTCCTCCACCAAACCTTGGCCATTCACTTCTATAGTTATACACTCATTTGTGTTATTAAGGTAACTGTTACTACCTGTTACCAACAATCTCAAATCCAAGCTCCGTCTTTCCTGTACCTCAATTCCAGCAATTTTTGCCACACCATCATCTTCTCAGGCTTCCTCACCTTGCTTATGTCTTCCTTTCTTCTCTCACCCAGTTTAAGGCCCATGAGCTATCACTACAATCACTCTCTAATCTTTCACTTCATTGTACACAGATAGCAAAACCCCAGTTCCACCCTTGCACCCATGCAGATTTGTATGTTTGAAAGAAAACATACAATCTCAATATTTAATCTGACTTTAAACTAAGAGACTATTAAATTCAAGTGGGTCCTGAAATCACACAGTATTTTCCTAGAACATTACCCTTTGCTCTTTTTTAAAGGACAAAATCATGCTTAAATACATGACCTAACCTGAACTCCTGATTTCTTCACCCCTAAACATATCTCTCATTCAATCTTCCCCACCCCAACTAATTGCAACTCTAACATTCTAATCCCTCAAGTAAAAACTTTGGAGTCATCACTGACTCCTTTGCATTTCTCACAAGCTGAAGCAAAAGTGGTTGGCTCTTCAGTGTGGAGGTTGCTCAAAAAATTAAAAATAGACCTACTCTCTGACCCAGCAGTAGCACTGCTAGGAATTTACCCAAGAGATACAGGAGTACTGATGCATAGGGGCCCTTGTACCCCAATGTTTATAGCAGTACTCTCAACAATAGCCAAATTATGGAAAGAGCCTAAATCTCCATCAACTGATGAATGGATAAAGAAATTGTGGTTTATATACACAATGGAGTACTACGTGGCAATGAGAAAGAATGAAATATGGCCCTTTGTAGCAACGTGGATGGAACTGGAGAGTGTTATGCTAAGTGAAATAAGCCATACAGAGAAAGACAGATACCATATGTTTTCACTCTTATGTGGATCCTGAGAAACTTAACAGAAACCCATGGGGGAGGGGAAGAAAAAAAAGAGGTTAGAGTGGGAGAGAGCCAAAGCATAAGAGACTCTTTTTTTTTTTTAAATGTTTATTCATTTTTGAGAGACAGAGAGAGACAGAGCATGAGCAGGCAAGGGGCAGAGAGAGAGGGAGACGCAGAATCCGAAGCAGGCTCCAGGCTCTGAGCTGTCAGCACAGAGCCCGACGCGGGGCTTGAACTCACGAACTGTGAGATCATGACCTGAGCCGAAGTCGGGCGTTCAACCAACTGAGCCACCCAGGCGCCCCATAAGAGACTCTTAAAAACTGAGAACAAACTGAGGGTTGATGGTGGGTGGGAGGGAGGGGAGGGTGGGTGATGGGTATTGAAGAGGGCATCTTTTGGGATGAGCACTGGGTGTTGTATGGAAACCAATCTGACAATAAATTTCATATATTAAAAAAAAAGTGGTTGGCTCTTTCTTCAAAATATATTCCAAACGCAGTCACTTATCATAACTTCTCTTACCACTAAACTGGACTGTGCTAACATCATCTCTCATCTGGATTACTGCTGTCACTTCCTAACAAGTGTTCCTGCCTCGATTCTTATCCCTGACCCCATGATGTTTTTCAAACAAGCAACTGTAGTCACCGTTATCCTCTATTACCTTAATTACATAATACAGTAGAGAGAAGCTATAGAGTGCTATGGAGAATAATTAGGGAAGAGGAGAAGGGGTACAGTGGGTCACAGAGAAAGGTTGCAATTGAAATATAGTGATTATGGGAGTCCAGACTGAGAAGGTGATATTAAAGTGAAGATTTATTGATTTTGCTTAATTTCTTTCTCCTGCTAAAAGGCAAGCCCATGAAGGCTGAGATATATCACTGTTTTGTTTATTACTGTATTCCTATAACCGAGGAATTCATTCCTTCAACAAATATTTGTGAAGGACACTCACACAGGCGCATGAAAGGTACGACCAAAAGAAAAATGTCCTCTCTCCTTTTTTGAACTTAAAGTCATTAAATAAGTTGAGGCAGGGGAGGAGACTCACCAGCTTAAAAAAATGTCTCTTAAATCTTTGATAACATCTTATATTTAATCACAACTAGTTACAAAGAGATTAATTTTCACTTAGAAAATTGGACAAGCATCCACTGACGCTTTAAGCACAGCATTCATTACTTTGTAATGATTTTAGAATGTGTGAAATGTTATATTCATTGCAGATATGGTTTGCTCATTTGACATTGTTTACCTGGTTCTTGTTAAATTAATGAAGCAAAAAATAGAAAAGGAAATATGGAGTGATCAAGGAGATATGAATAAGTTAGAAAATTGAACCTAAAACTTTTTTCAACTAATTAATGCTTACGAGAGAAATGAGAAAAATAGCTTAACTGAGGAAATAGGCAAAGAGGCTGAATTATCAGAGAACAAGGAGAAGAAACACAATTAGACAAAAACGGGAAACACCATTTTATTTAGTAATGTAACTATAGTTTTTAGACCTTATAGAGATAGGTCTAGAGATATTAATTATTAGTAGCACTATTACAGTTACATTAAATCTATCTTGTAAGTGTGTATATAAGGCACAATAAAAATGGAAGAAATGGTCATGATAAGAAGCAAACCCAGACTTTAATTAAGGGAGCAGGCACAGAAAGACATTAAGAATTCTATTTTCCATTTATGGTTATCTTCAAAATGAAGCACAATAAAAACATACTAGAATCATAATTGAAACATTTTAGTCTAATTAGATTTAATGATTTTGGAACACTCTCATAAAGCTACTCCTAGAGTACAAACCTAAACATTCACATGAAATTCATTTATTTTTCTGATCATGAAAGTAGTATATACTCATGGTAAAATTATCAAACAATATAAAAATGTTTGAATTGAAGAATGAAGTCCCTTAGAAACTCAAGGGGTACTCATTTAACAATTTCATTTATATTCTTTTTTTCACATGTTAACATCAGAGCAAGACTTTGTGCAAGTTGATGTGAAGAATGCAAAAATAAGAAAAGACAAGGAGAACTACAGACCCTAGCAGATGGCAAGTTGCACTCATTTAATAGTGAAAAGTCACAATGGGTCATATAAATTTCTATGAGATATAGAATAGGGAGAAATAACTTGAAGTGGGAAACATCAGAAGAAATTCACTGACTATAAAGCACTTGGGATTCACTCAGAAGGATGGATATATGAGTCTGTTATCTCAGAATATTCATTACTCCGGAGTATAAAATAATCAATCTTAAGAGCTTTGGCAGACTTCAGTAGGGGAGGACAGCTTCTCAAACAATCCCATAGAAATAAAAGAACTTCTCTGTCAGGTCAACGTATTCACTGAATATGACAATTGCATTTGGAATTGTAAAGACAAAAGAAGTCCTATCCAGTTACCTAGGTCAGCTAAATCAATGATTGGATCAGAGGGTGACACACTGTGCTTACATCCAGAATAGGATCAACACTGGTAACTGGAGAGTCAGGTGTGAATATTTATGTGCAAGTAACCGCAGGAGGAAAAGAGTAGCACTGGGAAGGCACAGGAATGATCGGGCTTTAAGACATCCAGTCTGGTCAGCTCTGTAGCGGTCTGAGGGCACAATAGCTGAAATGAAGTGGGTCGATATGGTAGACTGACTGATGGGTGGAGTGAGGAATTCTTTGCATAGAAGGAAGCTGGATTCAACAAAAGTTGTAAAACTGGGATAGAAATGGCCAATCTTGTTTCAAAGAATGATTACTCTGGCAGTTGTAGATTTAGAGGTTGCATGTATTGAAATAATAAATATAGTATCCATAATACATTTTTAAAATGAACAAAATACAAAGATAGGCAAATGGTATAGTCAAGCGATAAAAGAAAAATAGAAATAGCCAAAAAAAGATAGAAAGAAAACAAATTCAACCTCAGCAAATACAAAGTAAAATGATAACATCTGCCTCCGTGAATTCCACATTTTAAACATAAACATTTTAAATTAAAAATAAAAACTGGTAAATATGTGAATTGCACCTGTGAAATAAAAATAAGTAAACACTAAATATTTAAACAGAAATGTTTAAATGTAAATATACAATCTAAATGAAGATGTACAGAATTGGGCCTCCTCAAAGATTTATGATTCAAGTATTAATTGAAGAGAACTTTTGGAGAATAACTTAGCAGCAGTTAAGGATACAGAAGTTTTTTCCTACACCTCCGCCCACCTAGTCATGGTCAAACCCACTGTGCTTTGGGGACATGGCATGGATGAGAAGCCCTTGGACCAAGTCTCCTTCGAGCTGTTTGCAGACAAAGTTTCAAAGACAGCAGCAAATTTTCATGCATTGAGCGCTGGGAAGAAAGGATCTGGTTATAAAGTGTCCAGCTTTTATAAGATTATTCTGAGATTTATGTGCCAGAGTGGTGACTTCACACTCCAAGCCCATCTATGGGGAGAAATGTGAAAATGAGAATTTCATCCTGAAGCACAAAGGTCCTGGCATCTCCCCCATGGCAAAGGCTGCACCCAACACAAATGGTTCCCAGTTTTTCATCTGCATGGCCAAGAATGAACGGTCGGAAGGCAAGCGTGTGGTTTTTGGCAAGATGAAAGAAAGCATGAGCATCGTGGAAGCCATAAAATGCTTTTGGCCCAAGAATGGCAAGACCAGCAGGAATATCCCCATTGCTGACCATGGACAAATCTAATAATTCGACTTGTGTTTTACCTGTACCACCAGACCATCCCTTCTGTAGCTCAGAAGAGAACGCTTTCACTCTCTTCTGCTTGAAATATTGTAAAATTTTTGTGCTGTTGCTGCAGTTCTACGGGTTCCATACTTTTCTTGTACCCCTTCAAGTCTAACTGGATTGCAGAGTTAAGGCTAATATTATGAAATAAAAACTGAACAACAACAAAAAATTAAATACATGTATTTCCATTTGATCCATTCATCCAGTTTCTTGACATTCTATATATGTAAACCTTGTAGTCACAGACAGAGAAACAGAATGTCATTCCTTTTTGAGAAAGAAAATTGAAATATGTGCAGAAACAAAGAGTTCTGATGCCGTTCAAATCCCTGGCTTACATTTATTCATTCTTGAGGCTTGGATCAATTTTTTTTTTTCTTTTCGAGTTCTGTGAGTTATTCCCTAGTCTTTATAAAAGATAATCTTCCCCTAAACTTTCAAAAGATAGTTTCAGAGGGTTTCTATACTTGCAATCAGCGAAAACAACAGCAACAAAATCAAAGAAAAAAATCACACCAATCATTTTAACAAGTATAAAGCAACTGTTAAGAAAAGAAACCCTTCTTTACTAGAAAAATGCAAGTTGTGATGTCTCCTAAGTCATGCAGTTTCTTTGAACATTAAGGGAGTTCACCCATATGTGTAACAAAGCATTCACAGTTATTTTCATTATTACAAAACAATTTCCAGGAAGCAATATAGGTCTTTCATTATAAAATTTCTCAGTTACAGGGGCGCCTGGGTGGCGCAGTCGGTTAAGCGTCCGACTTCAGCCAGGTCACGATCTCGCGGTCCGTGAGTTCGAGCCCCGCGTCAGGCTCTGGGCTGATGGCTCGGAGCCTGGAGCCTGTTTCCGATTCTGTGTCTCCCTCTCTCTCTCTGCCCCTCCCCCGTTCATGCTCTGTCTCTCTCTGTCCCAAAAATAAATAAACGTTGAAAAAAAATTTAAAAAAAATAAAAATAAAAAAAATAAAATTTCTCAGTTACAGGTTTGTTTGTTTGTTTTTTGTTTTTGTTTTTTTGTTTGTTTTTTAGCGAGTGCAAGCGGGGGAGGGGCAGAGAGAGAATCTTTAAAAAAATTTTTTTAATGTTGATTTATTTTAGAGACAGAGAGAGCATAAGCAGGAGAGGGGCAGAGAGAGGGAGACACAGAATCTGAAACAGGCTCCAGGCTCTGAGCTGTCAGCACAGAGCCAAACGCAGGGCTCAAACTTGGGAATGGCAAGACCATGACGTAGGCTGAATTTGGATGCTTAACCAACTGAGCCACCCAGACACCCCATAAAACCTACATTTTTTTAAGTTTATTTATTTTTGACAGAGAGAGAGAGAGAGAGAGAGACAGAGAGAGAGAGAATGAGTGGGGGAGGGGCAGAGAGAGGGAGACACAGAATCTGAAGCAGGCTCCAGGCTCTGAGCTGTCAGCACAGAGCATGGCACAGGGCTCGAACCCACAAACCACAAGATCATGACCTGAGGTGAAGTCGGACACTTAATTGGCTGAGACACCCGGCACCCCTAGAGAGAGAGCATCTTAATTAAGCAGGCTCCATACTCAGCGTAGAGCCTGATGAGGGGCTTGATCCCACAACTGTGGGATCATGACCTGAGCCAAAATCAAGAGTCGGATACTCAAACCACTGAGCCAAGCAGGCACCCCTCACTTCCAATTTTTTTCTCAATCATATGATTGCTTTTGAGCACTACATTACTGATTAAGAACTGCTTGCTGCTGCACCCGTGTTCAGTATATACTCATGAATTAATGTTATCTACTGTTCTGACAAACATGAGATTGTTCCTGGTTGTACTTAGATGCCTTCTAAATAATGAACAACACAGAGTACAACAAAACTTACATTGTATTACACTTTATCAACATACAGTCTGGTAGATAACACTAAAACAGCTATTAATCTGGCAACAGGCATTGAATATATTAAGGTAGACTAGTATGCCTCAGCACAAGATGGTGAGAAGTAGTAGGTTATTTTGAGTTCTTTAGTCTGTTTAGGAATATCATTCTTTCTTCAGACATTTGACATTTTCTATAGTTTGATGGTGATCTATATTCTGGAACAAAATATTATCCATAAACTTCTCTGTAGATTTGTTTGTTCTATAGAAAGAATGCCTAGATGGCAAATATTCCCAATAGGGACTGTTTTACCAACTCACTATCTGATACAATCATATCTATTTGTTATTATTGGTTCAAATACTTCTATGGCATTGTGTTGGGTCTGAAATTTCCCACTTCAGTCATCCATCCTTAACTTTCAGAGAACACTGGAACCTCATTTAATCAAAAGGCTTAGTCCTGATGCCACTAGGTTAAGACTGTTGGAGAGTCAGATTACTCCACTACTGTTGTTACTTTCTAATACTGTTGCAAGACTTAGTTTCAAAACACAGCACAATCATGTGGCCCTTTTAGACTCCAAATCTATATCTCTAAATAAGCATCAGTAGAACCACACTCTTGGGCTTCAAGGTCAGAACTAGCACTGATCTAGGAAAAATTAACTGGCTCCTAACTCAATTATGTGTCCCCCATTGCATGTGTCCCAGAACAATGCTATATTAGCAGAGTGGAATCCCTATATGGTTTTATCAGAGATGATAAGAAAATAAGGTATTCCAAGAAGAGATTGAAAGGGAGCTTGAAAGAAATAAAGAATTTAACCCTTATTAAAGTTCTTCCACTCCAGGGAAAATGTTGTACAGATGTGCTAGCAGTCTTCGTGTATTAGTTTTCTGTTACTCCTGTCACAAATTACCAGAAACAAGTGGCTTCAAACAACATAAATTTATTGTTACATTTCTGGATCTCATAAATCTGAAATGGGTGTCAGTCAACAGTTGACAGAACTTTCCTTCTGGAGACTCTAGGACAACATTAGTTTCCTTGTCCTTCCCGCTTCTAGAGGCTATCCACATTCATTGGTTTGTGGACCGCTCCCTCTTCAAAGCCAGAAATGGCCAGAAGTCTTTCTGACATCACATCACTTCCCAACTTGACTTTTCTGCCTCCCTCGACCCCATTTAAGGACTCTTATGATTACATTGGGCCCACCTGGATGATCTAGGAAATTCACACTATCATAAGGTCAGCTAATCAGCAACTTTAATTCCATATTTTACCATAGTTCCGCTTTCATATGTAATGTGACATATTCACATGTTCACAGATTAAGATACACATATCTTTGGAAAGCCATTGTTCTGTCCACATCACTCTTTATAAGATACTGAGGTTTCCTTTCCTATAATAGGAACTACTGTGTATAAATGTTTCACATGGCCCTTGTGATGTCACCCTGTAGAAATTAGGGCTCAGGGAACCTGCACAAATGATATGACTCTGGCTACTGCTATCATTTGAGTAATAAACCATCTCCTGTCTCTGCCCCACTAGTCCTTGCAATTAGCGTTAACTCTTAGACATTTCATAGTTGCCATTTTCTACGACGCGTTAAACTATGACTTTTTTCGGGTCAGTGTTTGTATGATGATTCCCAGCAGCATTAGAGAATCTTTTAGAGGCAACACAGATGTGACTTCCAACCAGGAATCCTTTAGGCACGACTGATGTAGGAAAGAAAAGGTAAGAGGAAAAGTGTTATGATTGAGACCTATTTGAATTTGTATATATATCAGAGGATCCTATCTTGGACTGCATTAAAATGCTCCAAGTTAAGATAATTATGTAAGAAAATATTTTCAGGACTTTCAGAGATCCTGGAATCTCCCAGAAACAGAGGGCCAGCGCTAGGTTAAAAATGACATACTCTCGCCAATCAAAGAACAGATCATTGTCGAAACCCAACTGTGGGAAATGTCACATTGAATCACCAGATGAAACTCCACAGGACTCCAATGACTATAGTCTCATTTTAAAATAAAAAAACACCAGTTCATTACATCATGGGAATCCCAACATGTAAGCATCTCAGTGTGGCTGGCTTCAAAATCTGCTATATGTTAATCTGTTTAGTCCCATAATGAATAAATATCATTCCTTTAGTCATTCAGTCACTTATGCCTACTTCATGATGGACACAATTTGCCTCCACTTTGCTGCAAGTTAAATGTCTTCAGTGTATACCCCTACCTCTTCTCCCAGCAACCTGTATTATCAAATCTTAATAAGTGACTTTTCCAAATCTTACCTCTACTACCTCAATGCCGTTTTGAAATAAGACCTCCCAACCCTCTCTGCGATCATAATTTTTTGTTCTGTACCTTTATATCATTACTAAAAATGGTTAGGCAAGACCATCTTGTTGATATGTTTGAAAGGTGGCTAAAAATACAGATGATCTGGAGAGATAAATAGAAATGTGAGAAACAAGGATATTTATTTTTACCTTCTTGTATTTGGAAATTGAACTGTCAACATCCCCATGGTGACATAGATGTGTCTTTTGGACTCATTATAAGAAGTTGACATTATATCCCATCAAAATTTTGTACGTGAATCATCATTGTTGGTAATAAAATATATTAAACAGATTTAGTGTTAGCATCATAACACTAAGATTTTTTTTTTAATGTTTACCTTGAGAGAGAAAGAGCAAGCAGGGGAGTGGTGGACAGAGAGGGAGACAGACAATCTGAAACAGGCTCTAGGCTCTGAGCTGTCAGCACAGAGCCCAACGCAGGGCTCGAACTCTCACCGGAGAGATCAGGACCTGAGCTGAAGTCGGACACTTAACCGACTGAGCCACCCAGGCACCCTGTAACACTAAGACTTTTTTAAGGTCTTCAGGCAGCCATAAAGTTCTAATATTCATAATCATTAATTTAAACCCTAAGAGATAATGCTGGATAGCTAAGATCTGTGTTAAACTGACAGGGTTTTTATTCAATTAAAAAAAAACAAATTAATATGTGCTATTTTCTGGACACAAGATGTTAATTTCCTTTTTACACAAAACCCTTGGCAAACATTTACCATATTTCTGTGGAAGGACAATAAATATGAGTATAACAGTGGCACATTTGAAACTTGTTTTTTATCCCAATATCGGATTGTTTCTCCTGACTTCCAAAAACACAAATGAGAGATGGGTCATTATAATATTAAATATTAGATATCATGAGTCATTGGATGAAACGTCTTGATTAGTGATATGATTTAAATTACAAATGAATGTTTTTGTCATGAGAATCTCAGGATGGAAAATTATGTCCATTTGTTATGTTCCTCTCTTTTTCCACAACATCTGCACTCACCTTTACATAATAGCAAACCCGCTATATCCTTACTTTCTATGCCCAAATTAGACTGTACATTCTTTGAGAACAAATCTACTACCTTGTATTATGGTTAATATGCACTAGGTTGTCAATAAACTTTTTTCGGTTGTCAACAAATTTTGAATGAATAAATGAATCAAGAAATAAACATAAGCCTGCCTTCTTAAACATATTATTTCCTAAATAATTTAAATGTATCCTAAGAACTTGCCTGTACATAAACATTTTCTCTCTTCCTATCAATATTTGTTATTCAATATTTTCAGAAGGAAAAAAAGTAAACTAAAAATAAGAACGCAAGGTTAAAGCACAACAGATCAACCTAAAATAATACTATGGCATTTAAAGATATTTAGATATCAGATCTCTGAAGTCTCAACTATGTAGTTGTTTCTGTATATCATGTTTTTACTGAATCCAAAGAAAAACGGCAACTCAGAATAAATACAAAATCATAATAATTTAAAATAATTTAGGGGCACCTGAGTGGCTCAGTAGGTTGAGCATCCGACTTCAGCTCTGGTCATGATCTCATGCCTTGTGAGTTCGAGCCCCACGTCAGGCTTTGTGTTGACAGTTCAGAGCCTGGAGCCTGCTTCAGATTCTGTCTGTCTGTCTCTCTCTGCCTCTCCCCTGCTCATGCACTGTCTCTGTCTCTTTCTCAAATACAAATACATATTAAAAAATTTTAAAAAATAAAAATAACACAAAATAAAAAATAATTAGGGAACACACAATTTAAACTAATGTCTTCATCATATATTTTTATTCTATGCCATCACATAGTATTTCAATAGGCAGACTTTAAAACCCAAACTACCTATAACTAATATATATATATATATATATGCCAAAATGTTACACATTACACACATGTATAAACTCCACAATGAACATTGTAATTTATATTTTAAACTCATATGTCTTTTTAAACACATTAAGAAAATGTATACATTTATATACATGAATCACCCTGCATATGTAATATACAAGTGTGTTCCATTCCTTCCTATAGACCTAATTTAATGTAGTGGAATTCCTTTCAACTTGAAGAAGGTCCTTTAGGGCTTTTTATTTTTTTTGTGGAGACATTTCCATTGGCAAAGAAATTTCTGTTCTTGTTTTCCTGAAAATGTCTATTTCATTTTTAATTTTAAAGGTTAATTTTGCAAGATATTTCTGGCTTGGCTTTTTTTTTTTTCTGTTGAGCCCTTCAATTATGTCATTCCATTGTCTTCATGCCTCCATTGTTTCTGATGACAAGTTAGTCATTATTGATATCATTGTTCTCCCTTGCGGGATGTATAATTCTCTTGCTGGACATTTTCTGGACTTCTCTAATCTGTTATGTTTTGTATTTCACCAATTCTGGAAAATGTTTGTCACTATTAATTCAAATATGTTTCTGTCAGCTGTTTCTTTCAGGTGTCTCCTTTAACATAACAGGTACATTTCATTCATTATTAAGAATATGTCTTTTAGGAGCGCCTGGGTAGCTCAGTTGGTTGAGCGTCCAACTTCGGCTCAGGTCATGCTCTCGCGGTCTGTGGGCTCATGCCCCGCATCAGGCTGTGTGCTGACAGCTCAGAGCCTGGAGACTGTTTCGGATTCTGTGTCTCCCTCTCTCTTTGACCCTCCCCCCTCCCCTGCTCATGTTCTGTCTCTGTCTCTCAAAAATGAATACAAATTTTTTTTAATTAAAAAAAAAAGAATATCTTTTGAATACCTAACTCAGAGTAACCATAGTTTTCTGATAGTCATTATTTCATATAAAATTGTTATTCTGTGAAAACAAGTGATTATTTTTTTTACTCATCATGTAAATGTTTTCCTTCGAGATAGCCATTTTGCTTCATTTTGTAGCAGAATTTTTTTTATGCATACTTCCAATTTCATCATACAGATTATTTTTAAGAAAACATCCCCAGGTGGAAGCTAATAATTTTTTTTCTTACTTCATCAAGGATACTCTTAAGTCAAATTATTATTTAATACTGCAGTTTCAAGGGAGTAAAGAATAAAATAACTACTAGCATAGTTTGTCGCTACCGTCTTCATTCATTCAAAAATACCTGAAGTTTTACTCACCATGCTTTGGCTACATAACTGTTGATGTTAACACGGTGGGGGAAAAAGGTGGGGGCAAGTAACTTATCGTTACTGATATTAGTAGCAGCGTTATTATTATTATTATCACTATTGAACAGTTTAACTTCACTGATCGCCTAGAACAGTCTGAGAGATCCCCAGGAGCTCATGACTAATACTTGGAGAGTACAGCAAAAGTTAAATTACCCTAATTCCAAAGCCTGACTCACCTAGAGTGTCAATTGAGCCACCACAGATTTCACAGAAAGGTCTCGGTATTCTGACTTGTTGGATACCTACAAGCATGGTGCAACCTCCAAAATCTTCAAACTCCCAGCTCCCTAAGAGCCACATCTTACTCTAAACTTGTTAGTCTTGTGTATTTGGCCAAAGATGGAAAAAAAAAATCCCTATGCAGGTTTACGAAACTCATCCTCTGTGTAGCTCCCTTCTCTCTCCCAGCTCAGTCTTCAAACTTTAGCGATCCCCACAGCCTCAAATTCTGAGTGTTGCCTCCCCAGCTCAGCCAGACCAATTTATTCTGGGTTCTACCTATACACTTGTCTGATGCATAGCAAATGTGATCCCGCCTCTCTCAGGGATTAAACCCTTGGTCTGATATATGAAAACAGTTGTCTAATACATCTTCATCATCTTGCTGGAATATGGTTTGAGTTCATTGACCTTTTTCATGTATATGTGAGCATTTTCCTTTTCTGGTTAGTTCTATGTTATACAAATCCTCAGCCTGACATTCATGATGTCGGTCTCTTTAATATTTAGGGTTGGGACTTAATTATAGATTGTCTACACTTCTTTTGAATCCTTGTAAGACTGAAATATTAATGTACCATTAAACCCTCTTAAATTTTTGCCATGCTCACTGAAGTCTACAGATAACTGTAGATCCCAGAAACAAGATTTCAGAAAATAGAGTAATATGGAACCTGAGAATTTGTAGTATGTCATAAAAGTTACATAACCCTAATCCCATAAACTATATCAAAGTCATTTGCTACAGTCCCACCTTCAGTCATGTGACTTCTTAAACTAAGAAAGCAAAATTGAAATAGAGCATGGGCATAGACATTTTTTAGCATCGGATTTCGGTGTGCAATTCACACAATTCAGAAGAAAGAGCTAGAGGTGTCTACGACATGTGACACAGAGAAGAGTAAAACATCCATATGTTTTTTGATACATAAATATTTCTGCCGATAGTTTCCCTAGCGTTTTTCATAAATGTGTCAAGAATTTCATTAATGTGAATTTTTATTTTGTCCTCTTTGTCCTTCTGCCTCAGTAACATTTTGGTGGTGTTTAGCGGATTCATAAAAAAAATGTTTATAAAGTGCTTGATGATTTTAGGAGGCAGATATGAGGAAAAGAGAGGGAAAAAATGTCTTTAACAGGCATTTGGGGATTACCTGACATTTTGTACTTTCATTCATGTGTTTGAAGTGTCCCTATTTCTCCCAACTAGTTAAAAAAAAAAAAGATGGAGAGATAGAGTCATATATTTTCTCTTTTCATCTTTTCACAATACCAGTTTTTCTTATCAACTAAAAATGAATGCTATATTAAAGCTTTCAATGAACATTTTTGTTCATTCTTGATTTTTCTGTGAGTCCTTTTCATTTTCCCCAAACTGCTAGATGTGAATCTGGAAAAAGATATAGCCAAAAACACGACACATTTAAGAGTATAATCCCCATTAATGAAGCTAATATTTCATAAATGCAATAAAACTAATATATTTTATGTGTATATATTTTCCTTAAACATGCCTGGCATCAGTAGCTTCAGCTTACAAAACTGACCACAAATATGAAAGCAATTTTTGGTGATAATGAAAGCAGGAGTAATCTGTGTGAAATTATTAGTGCTAAATTATTACCACTAAGGAAACATGCCAAAATATGAAGGTTCAATGTCTTTAGAATAAAGGAATACCACTTTGCAAGACAACAAGGATTCCCTGATCTTGAGATGGTACAGAAGAGAATTATGACTGGATAGGTACACAATAATTATGCTAATCTAAGTTATATAACAATATCATCATAAAGTACGCAATACTGCTCATTAGTCCATTGCAAACCATTACTATAAATTCCGCCTCTGCAGTACATCACTTCCTGCACAAACAAACACTGATAATACAAGTTGGAAACTCTTCCAAACTAGCAGATTGATAGCACACATTACTCAGCTAAAGAGAAAGCCTTCAGCAGCCTCAGAAGTGCTTGCTACAGAAGAATGATTAAGTGTTTCTGTACAAAACCACAAATCCCAATAACAAATCAGATGAGATTTTCCAATAAGCAACTAAAATGCACCAGCTGGCCTTCATCACACAGCAACGTTACAATGTAAAATGATGACATTCTAAATAGCAGCGTTGGCAGCTTCAGATTACTCTGTCTCAAGTTAGCTCCCTGTTTTGACAAGCACATCATAAAGAAAAACTGACAAATCAAAAGAACATCGACCATTTCTAACACTTTGAGAAGGAACAACAAAAGCATAAATGATGATTTTTCCATATTGATAGCTCTTAAAATTCTAAAACAGTATTAAAATGAAAAGGATTAAGAGTTACAAACGTCTAGTTATAATATAAATAAGTCATGGGCAGCACAGCATGGGGAACACCCTTCACTAATACTGTATAAACTTTCCATGGTGACAGATGGTACCAAGACTTATTGTGGGGCGCTTCATAATGTATAAAAATATTGCATCACTATGGTGTACAGCTGAAACAAGATATTGTATATTAATTATACTCAATTTAGAAAAGCTCTTTAATCTTATTTCAAAAAATGTATAGGCTATTTGATACATACTAAATTTTGCTCAGTGAGGCTTCAATATTCTTTTGAAGGTGCTTATTTTGAGTCAAGAACACATTGAGTCAAGAACACATTATTTTTTTTTAACTGTGAACCAACAATGGAACCAATTACACAAAAGTCTTAGAAACATATTAAACTAGAGGCACCTGGCTGTTTCAGTCCTTTAAGCGTCCGACTTCAGCTCAGGTCATGATCTCACAGTTCATGGGTTTGAGCCCCGCGTCAGGTTCTGTGCTGACAACTCAGAGCCTGGAGCCTGCTTCAGATTCTGTGTCTCCCTCTCTATCTGTCCCTCCCCAACTCATGCTGTTTCTCTCTCTCAAAAATAAACATTAACAAAAAAGTTTTTAAAAATAAAAAAGAAGCATATTAAAATATATTAAATACTTCAAAATATACAACAATATGTAGAATAGTTTTAATAATATATAAAAGAACTAAATGCTAAATGTGATACATTCATACATGAATCAAATTATATTTTATTTCAATTACACTAAAAATAATTCAGTTGTTTTAGTAAGGTCTGCCTGAAAAGAGTATATTTTCCCTATTGTACTTATTTTTTTTAATTTCTGATTTATTTATTCATTTAAGCAATCTCTATACCCAACGTGAAGCTCAAAATCACCAACCTGAGAGCAAGAGTCACATGCTCTTCCAAATGAGCCAGCCAGGCACCCCTATTTTCCTTATTTTAAACAAACAATGGCTAGGGCACCTGGGTTGCTCAGTCTATTATTCAGTGTCAGACTCTTGATTTCAGCTCAGGTCATGATGCTAGTAGGGTTGTGGGATCAAGCTCCCCATGGAGCTCCACATCAGGCTCCGCTCTGAGCACTGAGTGTGGAGCCTTGCCTAAGATTCTCTCTCTCTCTCCCTCTGCCCCTCACCTCTGCACTTTCTCTCTATAATTTTTTTTAAGATCATAAGAAAACAATAGCTTGGGCATCTTCAAATACACGTTATTATTTACATGACACAACAGCTGTTTAAGTGTCTCCAAAATACACTCAACACTTCCACAGTGTAAAGAACTTGTAACGGGTAGGGGGAAGCATCTTTCCTAAGTAGAAAGTAGTAATTTATTTCATTATCGTTTGTTGTCACTTGGACAAGTTGAGTTATCTAAATTAAATTCTTAAACATTATCAAATAACTTGATAAAATGTGATTACCATGTAATGTAAAGGAAAATACTTGCCCACTATTCCTGTATTAAAATTCACGCAAAATACATTTGTCTTACATATTTTTTCATGGGACAATAAGATAGAACAAAAGTGGTTTGATCACATTTATTTAATTAGCATTGAAAAAAATTTAAAAGTGAAAAGGGGATAACTTCAATGGAAAGGCATGCTATCTTTAAATTTTGAGTGCCAATAAAACAACTTTTACAAAGAAAAGTCATAATGCAAGCCTTTGGAATATGTAAAATGTATAAATATATTTTTAAATGCTGTAATTTTAAAAATAATTTAGCTATAGCTGAAAATATACCTGATGAAAAAATATTGCTTATTTATACATACGCATTTAACAGTTCTTTAAAGTATGAAACAATTGCCTAAAAAGTATTCATGGGTTAAATAGTAAACTGAACAGTATTATCAAAGGCAGACCCTACCAGCTTGTCTTCTTTGGGAGTCAAATCTGAAAAGTCATTGTGAAGAACCCCACCAAAGCCTTTGCAATTCCTTCATATAATTTTAAAATAAGTAACATTATTATGAATAAATACCTTATGAATTTTTACCTGGGTCATGCAAACCGCTAAAAACAGTAACCAAATATCCACCAACGTCTACTTTTTAGTTATGATATGTGTTTAAGTACACGAAAATTGTGAAATTAGGAGTTTGGTGAAGGTGGTAAGGCTGTAATTCTAGCTCTTAAAAAGTATTAATGTTGAAACAACATCACATTATGTCAGATAATTTTTACAAACATGTAAAATTCCTTTATAATCAAATAATCTGCATCTATGTGAATATTACATATTTAGAGTAATTAAAACATATTTACAAACTAATGTTTACAAGCTAGTAACAAATCATAATGTGTGTACCATTTCTCTTTTTCTTTATAGCAAAATTCCTGAAAATAGTTTACATTCTCATTTCTTTCTTACCAAGTTTTCTTGAAGCTTCACCAAACCAAAATCACCCTTGTCGAGCTTAAATATGGTTTTCATATTACTAAAATACAAATGGTAAATTCTCAGTCCTTGATCTGACGGTTCAGTAACATTTGCACAATTCAGTAAACTCTACTCACTGAAACACTTCCTTGATTCTATCACACGATTCTCCTTAGTTTTTATTTGAGTTTAATTGCTACTCCCTCCCAGAATCCTTTATTTGCTCTTCTACTTTGTTCCCATCTATCAATGTTGGATTTCTCTATTGCTCTACACTTGGGACTTTTCTCCTATCTATACGTATTATATGTTATTATCCAATCACATGCCTATATGCATAATTTGCTTATAATCCCCTACCCTTAATGTCAGATTTGTGTGTCCAATTGCTTAGTTATCTCGGTCTTCATATGCCCTAAAGTGAACTTCCGTTCATCCCAAACATACAACACCCTGCTTCCCAACCAAAAAATAACTAACCACTAAACAAAAACACCTGTTCCGCCATTTTCTTCCTATCTCACTTAACGGCGATTTCATCCTTCCGGTGGCCCAAGCCAAATTTTTATAGGCATCGCTGACTCCTCTTTCTCTCATACCAGATGTTTAACCTATTAGCAAACCCCATTGACTTTACAATAGAAATATTTCCAGAGCTTAATCCATATGTACCACCTACACTGCTATAATCGCAGACTAAATGATTGTCATTGCCCACTTGAATCACTGCAATTTGTCTCCGTGCTCCTTCCCTTGCCCTTCCACTCTGGTCTCAGCATAGTTGAAAAGCTTAAGCAAACTTTAATCATGACCGTGAATTTTGCTGCTGCTGGAAAACTTAAAATTTGATATTCAGGTTAGGATCTAGCTACACAACATGACTCAATCTCTCACTGCCTTTAAGTTCTTATTTTCTTAATGCAGCCATTCCTGGCTACCCTATTTAAACTTCAGACACACTCTCCCTCCACCTCACCAACACACTCTATCCTCTTTCTTTACTTTCTTTTTATCCTTAAAACTAACTTCGTATATAGCTCTACTGACTAGTAAGGAGCAAGAAACAAAGAAATTCTAAATAAACTTTTGAAGGCACAGACTGGCGCTATTATTTCTAGTTTTGAGAGCTCACTCCAGCCATTAAACACTAAATGTTTTAACCACTGGTTTTACCATCTCTGTACTTGCCATGTTAGAAAGCCAGCATTCATGAAGATGTGTCCCAGATGGTGTCCATGTGTTGTCTAATTCTCTTATTAAAGCATTTGCCATTGAAGTTAATTTTAAACTATTATTAAAAATTAGCCAATATTTCTATCTGTGAAAAATGAGATTCAGAAAGATTGAGCAGTATGCCCAAGTCCCCAGTTGATCAGAAGCAAAGCATAAATTCAGACCAAAGTCTTCTTATGAGTCGTCAAAACAAATTCATTGTCACAATAAAACAAAGTGTCTGAAGATGCTTCTCTATTGCTGAAATGAGCTCAAATGTAGATTGTTCGTTATTTATTGTTTTTAGATACTTTATTAAAAACATACCTTCTATTAATTCTGAAGCTTTTTTTTTTACATTATAGGTTTTCAATCTCTTTAGAATCATGTATTTAATAGAAGTGCACAAGTTAGTGGTTGATTCATTTGTTTTAAAAAGTCTTATTTTATGGAGTCAGTTAAACTATCTCACAGTTATACATACTCGATCTCATTTACGAAAATTTTCAATGAATGATGAAGACCAAAAATGTACAAAGAGTCGTAAATCTCATGAATGTTTTAAAAGACTCATTATGATAATGATCAAATAGGAAAGAATGTGTGACTTGTAGAAGTTGACAAGCGTGGCCTTCCCGGCAATAATGTCATTTTTGCTTTGTCAATCTTTAAAATGACTATCATTTCGGGGTGCCTGGGTGGCTCAGTCGGTTAAGCGGCCGACTTCGGCTCAGGTCATGATCTCACAGTCCGTGAGTTCGAGCCCCGCGTCGGGCTCTGTGCTGACAGCTCAGAGACGGGAGCCTGGTTCAGATTCTGTGTCTCCTTCTCTCTCTGACCCTCCCTCATTCATGCTCTGTCTCTCTCTGTCTCAAAAATAAATAAACATTAAAAAAAATAATAAAATAAAATGACTATCATTTCAAATTACAGAAATTCCAGTGTTTTTTTTTTCCTATTACTTTCACAGTTATGTGTAACAGATTGATTCTGAATACTTACGTTTTCAAGTTCATAATATATACTTTCAAGGATATTTGGAGGATCTGGGTATCGAATACGTCTGAGTGAACATTCTGGAGTAAGTCATTTAAACCTAATGGCTCCTCAGTGATTGTTCCATTGATAGCGAAGCCAGATCCTGATAGTTACTAACTTTTGCTCTGGAAATCTTCCATTAGTTGGGAACACAGCCAATGCTGTTCTCTTTTAAGAAGAAGGATGTGAAATAGATTTGAATCAGTATGGCATTACATCAATTTTCTCTCTCTTGGCAAAACTGCAAATGCATATACTCAAAGATTTTAGATTCCTATTAGTAACACAAGCTTTTGACTCAAGTCTAGCGATGATTCAAAGTTATTGCTACCAATCTACTTAAGTCTCCATTGACTCTTTTGAAACAAAGGACGAGTCTTCCATTATAGAGGAAGCAGATATTGATCTCGGTTTTCTGACTTAGTCTGTCATCAAGTATATCATAAGAATGTTTTCACTAATGCAGACCAAGAGCCACATTAAAATATTAGGACTGGCAGTTTTTCAAGTTAAGACAGTCGAGACCTTATTGTCCAAAAATCTTAGTCTTTAGTTCCACTATCTTTTTTAAAAAACTGTATTATATATAATTATATATAAAAGAAAGGGCAAACAGAGGTTCAACTCCAGTGGGGAAAAAGGATAATAAAAAGCAGAACAAGTCTTAAAGAGTCAAATAGGGAAGGGTTAGAATAAATGGGACAAGATTTTATGTTGAAGACAGTACATGAGCTTAGTTATTAGAACAAAGCATTAAAAACAAAGCTGAATAAACAAGATGGATGAATTTATGTCATTATGTCTCATAATGTCTCCAAAATACCAGGAAAATTAAGGAGATATTTACTCCTGATATAATATTTACTATATATTCACCATGTGCTGAATTTAGAATAATATACCATATACAAATCATCACATGTATGTATAAGCAGTTTAAAAACAGTAATAAGTTATGCAATGTAGGTATAAGGAAAAAAAAAAGAAAGAAGCTCCGTTTACTCAAAATGATCTTGGAATACCTTATTAAGGAAATTTACACACATACACATACACACATACAGTGAAGGTAATGGGAAACTAAAGGAAAAAAGAAAATATTAAAAAATGCATCTGTTTCCCGAGTTGTTCATTTTAGCCACTGTGACCAAACTACAGATGCTGGAGAGGATGTGGAGAAATGGGAACCCTCTTTCACAGTCGGTGGGAATGAAAACTGGTGCAGCTTCTCTGGAATACAGTGTGGAGGTTCCTCAAAAAATTAAAAATAGAACTACCCTATGACCCAGCAATAGCACTGCTAGGAATTGACCCAAGGGATACAGGAGTGCTGATGCATAGGGGCACTTGTACCCCAATGTTTATAGCAGCGCTTTCAACAATAGCCAAATTATGGAAAGAGCTTAAATGTTCATCAACTGTTGAATGGATAAAGAAGATGTGGTGTGTGTGTGTGTGTGTGTGTATATATATATATATATATATATATATATATAATGGAATACTATCTGGCAATGGAAAAGAATGAAATCATACCGTTTGCAGCAACGTGGATGGAACTGGAAGATATTATGCTGAATGAAATAAGTCAGTCAGAGAAGGATTGATATCATTATGTTTTTACTCATATGTAGAACTTGAGAAACTTACCAGAAGACCATGGGGGAAGGAAAGGGGAAAAAAACAGTTACAAACAGAGAGGGAGGCAGGCAAATCATGAGACTCTTAAATACAGAAAACAAACTGAGGGTGGATGGGGGGGGGGTGGGGAAGAGGGGAAAATGGGTGATGGGCATTGAAAAGGGCACTTGTTGGGATGTGCACTGGGTGTTGTATGTAAGTGATGAACCGCAGGAATCTCCCCCAAAAACCAAGGCCATACTTTCTGCACTGTATGTTAGCCAATTTGATGACAAATTATGTTTACAAAAATAAATAAATAAAAATTTAAAAAATGCATCTGTTTATAGGTGAATAAAATCTTCTTAGAAATATCCAAAAGACTTTGAAAACATCACGTGAGTCCAGGAAATGGAATTTGTAGGTGATATAGGACAGGTTGGGAGGGAGACTTTCCCCTGTACATAATTTAGTATATTGTATCTTGAAACATGACAATGTATCCTTATGGAAATAACAAGAAACCTCATAATAATTCCATTTTCAAATATTTATGGTTGTTAAGAATTATAATGACCTACTTAGATACCTTTAGAACACAGAAGACGTTAGGGAGAATACTTCCATAATTTACAATTTATAAATTGGCATACATCTGCAAACGTTTTCTTTTTAGCTTCTGATGAGACTAAGGAAGTGTCCCTTTTTCTAACACAGAATAACCCTCAGCCACTCACATGCAGACAGGATCCCTCACTTCTCATTTTCTCAAAGCCTCTGATTTTCTTTCTCCTAAACCAAAGATCTATCCTGGTTTACTGAACTCCCCCATTGCTTCCAAGCAGTCTTCTGATTATAAGCTCCAACCCCTTAATATGAACCAAAACAAAACAGTACAAAAACCCCTTGGTGTTTTTCTTTAAATACATGTTTAATAAATAATGAACTTTTTGAGAGAGAGAGAGAGAGAGAGAGAGAGTGCCTGTGCCCACCAGGATAGGCAAAGGGAGAGAAATAGAATTTTAAGCAGGCTCCACGCTTAGCACTAAGCCCAAAGTAGTGCTGAATGTCACGACCGTGAGTGAGTTCACGACCTGAGCTGAAATCAAGAGTTGGACGCTTAACTGACTGAACCACCCAGGCGCCCCATCACTCATTCTTTGGTGATAATTTTCTAGTATTTTCTCCTCAGAACATATTTTCTATTTTCTTATTTCCCTGCACGCCCATATCTACTCTGCTACAAATTCCACCCCCAAATTGCCAAATTCAGTAGTTGCTTTCCTATAAATATCTCACTCATTCTCTCTGCAGAAGGGACACAGTCAACAGTTTCCTCCCCCTAAAAAATTTCTCTGTTAGCGTCTGTTTCACCATGGATCCCTACTTTTCTTCCTACTTCATTAGTTTCTCCTACTCAGGCTCTTCCTCAATGCCTACCTCTAAATATTGGAATTTCCCGGGGAGCTATTCTCTTCTGTCCTCTGTCTTCAGGCTCTCCCTATCCATTTCTGCGAGTTATAATTAATTCATATGTTGAAGTGTAATTCTACACCAAACTTTTCTGACTTTTTAAAACTGCTTATTTCAGATCTCTACTGGTTATCTTATTAGCCTTTTAAATTTAACATGCTCAAATGGAGCTCCAGATTATTGTTCCTTCTCCCATCCAGGCTGATCTGATGCTTAAAATGATGTCGAAATCTACGCAGATAATTAACACAATAAATCAGACATCATTGTTGATTATTACATTGCCTTAATTCTCCATGTACAGTTAATCATTAAGCTCTCTTGTTTCTGTCTTCAAAATATATCACTGTTGTATTTACTTCCCTCCATCTATGTCTGGCTACTCTCCTAGTCCATGAGAGTTGCACTGTCCTCCCTTCAATTTTTCAAACATGTCACATTCTGTCCTTCCTCAGGTCCTTTGCATACACTGTTTCCTCTGCCTCACTCTTTTTCCTACACTTTGCCTGGTTACTTCCATTCAATCCTCCACGCCCCCGTCTTGATGTCATGACTTCAAGAAGTCTGACAACTCTATCAATTAGGGTATCATACCAATTGCATATTGATCACAGCAGTGATATCATAGTGTCTTAACATACTCATTCTTTAAAAATATCATATTAAATTTTAGCTTTCATAAGGCCAAAATATATATTCCTTTCATTCACTAGTGTATGCATCACACCAAGAAGTACTGATATGTTGCAGATAATAAATGATGGCTGGGTGAATACATGAATGAGTAAATGAGTGAATGAATGAATAATAAATAAATAAATATACAAGCAAACAAACAAATGCAGTAGTATCTCTTTTAGCCTTCCCCCATTATCATCACCAAGGATTTGTTTCATCGGGTCAAATGAGACCTCACTGCAGTAGAAGATGTTCCATGCCCTTAATATAAAGTTTACTGATAATACGGAGCTGTCTTTCCATGATTTGATTTTTTTTTCTTCTCTCATTTATGTAGAAAACCAAAATACCTTTTTTATAAGCTCACATAATAAAAACACAGTAAATAATAATCCGTCAGATGAAAATACCAACTTTTAGGTTCATCTAAGTAAATGACTTTTTATCCACTCTGAACTATACTAATTGGAGAACATGGAGTTTGGAATTATGATTAACTTTCTAGTCACAATCTAGAATAACTATAAATTTTAGTCACTAGAATTACAAAGTTAAAAGAACAGAGTTGTAAGATGTAATACTTAAGCTATATTTATTTTTAGATATTTTATTAAGAATGTGGTATCCCTAAATTTAGAGAGCCCATATCTGCATTCAAATAATGCATTCCTAGGAACCAGAATGGTAGCCAATTATTGATAAAGATAACTGGCAATATTTATGATTTATTGACTCCTCTTTCCCAAGTTCTTTCCTGAGGTAATCATCCAGTAAGTATAAATAATAAGGTAGAGTTTTACAAATAGATAAAATGGATTTCCATTTTGATAATATAATCATTAGCTTTTAGGAGTTTTTTTTCCATATGGAATTGAGTCTATACACAACAGAGTAAAATATAACAATGGCATAATAGAAAAGAGATTATTGTAATGACCATTAATTTCATTTCTTCCAGTTTCTGCCTTGGTCATTATCATTATTTGGTTCTAACACATAGCTTAGCATGGGATTATATGAAATTAAAATATATATCAATTATTCTTTCACAAATGCTTTACATTTATATTTAAACCTATTTACCTCTTTGTGGAATTATATGGTTATGTCTCTATTAAATTAATGCTATTTGAAGTCATGACCATGGTATATTTCATTATTAATTTGGATTCCCAACAGTGGCTAGCACCATATCTTATACATTTATAGGTGCTTAATAAATATGCACTGAGTTGGAAATCTATTTCTCCATTTACTTGGATATAATAAAGCAACTTGGATATAATAAAGGCCATGCATCACAGAGATACTTGTACTGCAGTGATGATTTCTCTTAGGAAAATTGCAGAAAAACCTAAGAAACAGTATCTCCTTTCAGCAATATGCTAATCAGTCTTCAGACAATTGTGTTTAAAAAGAATAATTCAAGCTAACTGAAGCAGCTGTACTTCTACCTAGGAAATGATACTTCTTATAAATCTAATACTACAAGTGCATTTAAATTCATTTTTAATTATCATTATGTTCATATTTTTCTCAATAATTTATTCATGCTTCCCTTGATAATTTACTAGATTGAACAATAAGTTTAAATGGCTCTTCAGGATCCATTAAGATCTGAGAAGGATTGGTCACTGGGATCTAAAACAATGAAAACAAATCAAAGAACACACAGGACTCTTCAGCAGATGCAGATAAAGAAGGCTCCCCCAAGGCAGCATTTCCACTCTGTGCCCCATAAGTCACACTCAACAATTGGGTTACTAAAATAGTTTTTAATGGAAGTAACTGCTTTCACCATCCTCTGACAAACTTTTCTACAAGTTATAGGAAATAATTCTAAGAAAAGTTCAGGTATATAATTTGGTAAACTATATAATTCAATTCCAACATAAGTAGCCCTCTGGCCCTCTTAGAGCTGTGCAATTTAATCAACTCCTAAACTGGTCAAACATCCCAATTGAGCTTGTAAATGCAAAACACTTTGTATTAAATTCACTATAAAATACAGAGGTTTTTTTTACTTTGTTGACAGCCTCCTCTTTAATTTTTATTTCTTTATATGTTTTTATTTGAGTATAGTAGACACAAAACGTTACATTAGTTGCAGCTGTACAACATAGTGATTCAGCCAAGTTCATACATTATGCTTTGCTCACAAGTGTAGCTATCTCCCCTATTTAAATAAACTCTTGGTAGAAGGATCAACAGGATAGCTGGTATAGCTGGAATTAGCTCAATATGAGGGAGAGATTTCTGATCATCAAAACAGCATAAATTAGATGAAAAGGTACAATGTAAAAGAATTCATTTCCAAAATGCAAAGATGGACTAGATATTTAAGATCCTTTTCTAGTCTAAGACCAAAAACAATTAATCATTTCTTCCTTTTAGCTTCTTAGCAGCCATTTTATCTTTTCCATACAATTAACTGTAGATTATGAAATGTCTATAATAGTATCTTGGTTAAAATTTCATTTAAAAAATGATGTTTGTCATCTGGAATAACTTTTGTTTTGTAGTAAGAACTCTTCAATTTTTATCTTTAATAATCAAGCTTTTAGTTCATTGCATAGATACATCTACTTCTTGTTTTTATAAATGAAGCAGGATAAAAAACATTTAGTTTCAAAGAAAATAGGTAATTATTATCTAGGAGCCATTCAGAATACAGAGTGAAGATTGTCTACTTTATCTTCCAGAAAAGAAGCTGCAGGCATAATAAATATTCTTTATAATTGACAATTTCATTATTATTTATATTTATTAGCTTTTTGCATCACTACTGAGACTGGGAAAGAAATAAACATCCTCCAGCCTATTTTCTCACAGGGTATCTCTGGATTGTTTGAAACCAAAGACCTAATAAATGCTTCACAATGAGAATCTGACCCTGAAACAAGCATCAAGAAACATACATACGCCCTTATGTTTACTGCATTATTTACAATAACCAAGATATGGAAGCAACTCAAATGTTCATGGATAAATGAATGGATAAGGAAGATGTGGTACGTATACACAAACATTGGAATATTGTTGAGTCATAAAAAAAAAAAGGATGAGGTTTTGCCATTTGTGACATGGATGGACCTAGAGGGCATTATGCTAAATGAAATAAGGCAGACTGAGAAAGACCAATACTTATGATATCACTCATCTGTGGAATCTAGAAAAAATAAATAAACAAAACGCACAGTCAGACCTATAACTGATGGCTTTCTGGGGACAGGTGAGCAGAGGGATGGACAAAATGAGTGAAGGGGCACGAGAAACGTAGGCTTGCAGTTATGGAATGAATCAGTTATGAGAATGAAAGGCACCACATAAGAATGGAGTGGTTGGTATTCTAACAGCATTTTATGGCGACAGACAGTAGCTGCACTTGTGGCGAGCACAGCATAATGTACAAACTTGCTAAATCACTATGGTGTGCACACCTGAGACTGATGTAACATTGCATGTCAACTGTAATCAAAAAACTTTAAATGCTTGCAAAGATCATTAGCTTGCTATAATTTAGACTGGTCTGACCAGGCAAAGTGGCAACAAGTTGTATCTTCTTCAGGACTCATGATTTTGAACACAGAGTTTCCAAGTGAAACTTGCATTTGCATCAAACCATTTTATTAAAATGGGATGACACTTTCCATTGTCACAGCTCCCTTTAATGAAAAGTCACAGAATACATGTCAATGTGTACTCAGTTTTCTGTTTTTTTTTTTAATTGTTCAGGACTTAATGTTGTGCTCAATGTTAGAATTTTATAAATGGAAAAACACCTACAATAATCATAATCCTTGGAAACAATTCTATAAAGCTCTGGAGTTTCAATATGGTGTGTGAATAAAAAAATTATCAAAATGCACCATGTTTTCTGGCACTCGGATTAACATGAGAATAATATAGTCAGGTGAAAAATAGACAATTTTATTTTCACATTAAAATATATTAAGACTTGGGGCGCCTGGGTGGCTCAGTCTGTTAAGCGTGCGACTTTGGCTCAGGTCATGATCTCACGGTCTGTGGGTTCGAGCCCTGCGTCAGGCTCTGTGCTGACAGCTCAGAGCCTGGAGCCTGTTTCAGATTCTATGTCTCCCTCTTCCTCTGACCCTCCCCTGTTCATGCTCTCTCTCTCTCTCTCTCTGTCTCAAAAATAAATAAATGTTAAAAAAAATTAAAAAATGAAATAAAATATATTAAGACTTACAGTGTTAGCTTTTATTCAATGAAGCTAAAAGGAAAAATAAAATACTTCTTATCTCTCAATGGAAAATTTTAATCTCACAAACACTAGAATATCAAAATTTCTGGTTAGTTTTGTACATTCATTCTAAAAGAATAGATAAAGGTTAAGCTGAAATTATATTTTCTTTCCCTAGGCTCTACAAGTTTAACATGCCTTTCCTCTTTTTTTCTGTAACAGTGCATCAAAATTTACTGGATTTTGAATCACAAAGAGAATCTACAAATGAAATAATTCCACTTAAAAATTGTTTCTTCCTAATTTCTCAAACTTATAAATTTATCATTCCTATAAATTCTCACTGGTTTGAAGTAAAATTCTGGGAAACAATTTAAAATTCTGGAGAAAATAAAACACCTCAGTCAAATTTTTACCATGTTCACTTATTCAAGAATTATTATTTTTTAATTTTCCGCTGTGGTTTTTGCTCATAGATAATTTGCTCTTATTCTTTCCACAGGCGTACATGCGTGCGTGCGTGCACACACACACACACACACACACACACACACACTTCTTGTAACTATCCTCCCCACATTCTTTGTGATTCCAGTGGGATCCCCAATCATAACACCAGGAGCAAATACTGCAAAGATGACCTAGTCAAAGCATTCCAGCAGCCTCGCCATGCCGAATGGCGTAGAAAACTGTGCCTTGCCAGGATTAGGTTCTAATGCTTTCATTCAAAATTTTACAGCACGTGAACCATGTGTTGTGCACCCTCACAGAAGCAGGCTCACAATTTGTGATCACTGCTAGCAACTGAGCTGGGGAAACTAGAGCTGCAGTGAAAGGACTCGATAATCTCCAAGAAATAATGGAATACATCTGGGTGATGATGTATACGGGGGTCTGTTCAATGGTTTTACATAGAAATGACAACAGATCCAGGGCTATTTGTAATTATTTACCACAAATTCTCAATTTCCTTTCACAACACACACACACACACACACACACACACACACACACACACTTCAAAACAAGATCCAGTCGATCCACAAGTTCATTTAGTTGCGTTTAATACACGCTGTGAACTACCAACTCTCCCCTCCCCATATTACTGGGATCTATTCCCAAAAGTTACTGGACTCGCCTCCTTTTTTTTTTTATTTTTTTTTAACATTTATTTATTTTTAAGAGACAGAGAGACAGAGCACAAGTGGGGTAGGGGCAGAGAGAGAAGGATACGTAGAGTCCGAAGCAGGCTCCAGGCTCCGAGCTGTCAGCACAGAGCCCCACATGGGGCTCAAACTCACAAACTGTGAGATCGTGACCTGAGCCGAAGTCAGACACTTAACCGACTGAGCCAACCAGGCACCCCTGGACTCACTTTATAACTACCTGGACCTCCACTTACACTCTTGATTCTCAGGACATGTGTAGCGATCCTTTAGAAAGGAAATTCATTTCTTATCCCTCTCTCTACCAAAGTCCTCCCATGGTTCACCTATCCTTAGGATAAAATCCAAAACCTTTACGGGGGCTTACAAAGCCATGTAAGATTTGAGAAGTTGTCCACTTTTTGAAACTAGTATCTTACCTTTCTTCAAGCCACACTGGCCTTTTTGCTGTTTTGGGGGCATATGCCAAGTTTGTTCCCTATGCCTGTATCACTCTTCCCTTGTATCTGAAAATGATTGATTTCACCTGGGTAATTTTTCCATTGTCTATCCTGAGAAGGCTTCCTTCCACCACATGTCTCTCCCACTACTCAGCTCCATTTTCACCTTGTCATTTATCACCATCTTACGTTGTACTCAGTTTGTTTTATTTCTTTGTTTTCTGTCTTTCACCTCTGAAACATGAAAGTGACAAAAACGCAGGTTTTCTCTGTCCTTACAACTCTGTAATCTGAGTGCCTCTAGCTCATGGTATGTGCTCAATATGTATGTTCAATGATGAATGGATTATGAATTAATTAATTAATTAATTAATATAGTAGAAAACTCTGATAAGAGAAGAACAAAATGAATTGGCAACATAGAAATTACCAGTGCCTTACGGAAAAGTCGTTCAATTGCTTTAGCTGCATATAAACTATAAGTTAAATAAGTTAAGAAACTGCGAGTTAGAAAAGTCTCTATGCATAGAAAAATTCAATTTGCAGGGATTTTGATAACCATGTACTACTTATGAGGAAACAGACAAGAGGCAATAAAATAAAAATGAAATACTTTTAAGATATTTGCCTGCACATGGCGGTGAAAGTGCACAGTATGAATTAGAAGGGGACTGAAGGTAAAGAGAAGATACAGAGTTTTTGCCCACTTTTGTTATTCAGGTCATAGTAACTTGAATCTGTTTATATGCTCCAATAACTAAGCAAGATATAGAAATATTTAAGATTTTATGTGGAAGAATGGTTATTAAAGCTAATGGAGACAGGAAATTGTAGGTCTAAAGTCTAGAACACAAGTTGAAGGAATAGGATTGCATAAGAAAAAAATGATGAAGGCTAACAATAATGGTAATAGTAATCAAAACAATAATGATGAACAACACTGTTCTGAGTGTATCTCACAACTATTAAATAAAGTTAGAAAACTGAAAGTCTGAGGGAACCCCAAAAGATACAATTTGATGGCATCTATTACCTTTACGAACAAGACAATGATTTCCCCCAATGAGAGCCAAAAAAAAAAAAAAATGGTGAAATATGAATGGTAAAACAACAAGAATAGATACTTTCACAACAGCAGGTTATAGAAATAGTGATAAAATTAGACTCAGGGTGCACAGAATGATTACCAGAAAGTGTGAATGGTCTAATTAAAAGTAGATACAGCCACACAAGACTCAATAGTAATATCTGTATATAGACAACCTAGATTTTGCCTTAAGTATATAAATGAATAGAGAACTGTGTGACCCTGAGGAGGGCAGTTAACAAGCAACGTCTTATGGCAGAAAATAGTGGAGGCTTTGACATCCAACAGGCTAAACTCAATTCCTGACTCTATCGCTTACTATTTGTGTGGCCATTTGCAATTACTATAAACAACTGAGCTTTAATGCCTTAATCTGTAAAATGAGGATAATGATAGTATTAACGAAGTAACATATGAAGTGCCTACAAGTTTCCCAGTAATCTGTTAGCAATAAACATTTAGGCATTGTTACTTCCGTGACTCTCAGCTTAATTCTCATCATCATAATTTGCTTAATCATAACAATCATTGCCTTATACTTAGGATGCAGAATTGAATTAAATTATCTCTAAAAAGCTTTCTATCCTAAATGACTTCATCCTAGTTACTAACCCCCTATAGATATCAGTGGATCCCAAGGCTAAAACAAGAAGGGATCTAGAAAGGGATCTAGAAAAGTGATCAACAATGTTATTGGCTCTCACAAGTGTAATTTACATTTGTAATTACAGTATAAGTATTTTATTTTTTTTAAATTTTTTTTCAACGTTTATTTATTTTTGGGACAGAGAGAGACAGAGCATGAACGGGGGAGGGGCAGAGAGAGAGGGAGACACAGAATGGGAAACAGGCTCCAGGCTCTGAGCCATCAGCCCAGAGCCCCACGCAGGGCTCGAACTCCCGGACCGCGAGATCGTGACCTGGCTGAAGTCGGACGCTTAACCGACTGCGCCACCCAGGCGTCCCAACAGTATAAGTATTTTAAATAATTATGTTTTGAGCCTACAACTGGGGTTGAAGACTCAAACTAATACTTCTTATATACTATTTGAGTATAAAATTGGCAAAAACCTTCTTTACAACACAAGTAAAATGCCTCTAACTTTACTGAGGCTCCACAGTCTGGAGTAATTTTTTAAAATCATCCGGAAATTATAATCAGTGTTTCTCATGCCTTATATGCTGCAATTTTATCAGCACCCACATTTGGGAATAAATTATGTGGAATTTCTAGGGCATATCATGTTCTGGGATGTGCATGTACCTACGTGGCAAGAAAGGTTTTATCATATCCAGATGAGGTCCCCAGTAGATTCTTTAAACCACGCCCATTTCTTAACAATCTGGACTCTGAAATGACAAACATTACATCTACTCTGGTTCAACATGCAAGAACTAGTCACATGACCTCACACAGCAGTGAGGTCTAGTGGGAAGAGCAGCTGAAACCTGCAGTACCTGGGCTAGAAGCCACTTTGTAGCAACAAATTTACCATGTGGAAACGGGGCAAGATCCTTTGTTGTATGGCTATCTGGCTCTGCCGGTAGGTGAGTATCAATGAATATAAATTCCATATTCTGAATCACAATGTGAATAGAGAGGTAAATACAAAGTATCAAGTTCCATATTTTGACACTAGATATGCCCAACATTAAAAATGTTTTAAAAAATATTTTAAAGAAATTTAAAGGAAATAAATAAAAATAAATCTGGAATCTAGAAAAAGAAAGACAAATAATTCGCTGAAATATAGCAGTACGTGACCCTACGTTTCATAATTATTTATCCACATTAGTCAACTATAGGAAAAAAGGCTTTTTACAAACTTTAGACATTTATATGCTCTGGCATTTAATACCCATTACCTGGAAATACTATTGTTTTTCTGCCAACATTTGGTTAGCAGAAGGTTCAACTGTAATGTACCCAAAATGTTGAATTCCTTAATAAAAACTTCATAATAGAAAGTTTGGGTTTAATATTTTAAATGTCATGACTAAATTTAAATGAATTCATACCAGAGTTGATCATTAGAAATCAGTTTAAGAATAATAATATTACATTTTCTAAAATGCTAAGAAATAAAATTGATTACCTCAAGAGGGAAGTATTTCGAACAAGAAAAATTCATTTGATGAGAAGATTACCAAAAACAAAACATGTAAAAACAGTAATTAGGTTCATCACAGCACCTGTCTATCAAATATGAACTGCTTTAAAAATCATAGGTCTAAATAATCATGAGAATAAGTAAATTATGCACATCTTGTTACGGTTTAAATATCCAGCACATCTTTCCTACTGTGAAGACTCTTTAATTAAACTTCCTTATCTTGTAATAAAACTATCCTATTGTCTGAAAAAATAAAAATGTTGCTGCTCCAAAAATGTTATTGGCACAGTCAAATTTCTTTAACTTGCCACTATTTTCTAATCATGTTTCAACATATTACAACTTGGAAAGAATGATTGATATTAAACCACCACCACTATGTATACAACACAAACATTATTAAAGACACACACACACACATTCTTAAAACTGAAAGCTGAAATTCATATATTCCAATTTGTTTACTAAAACTTTATTTCCATAGAGAAGTTTAAGGTTCACAGAAAAATTGAGGGGGAGGTAGAGATTTCCCATATACCCCTTGCATAGCCTACCCCATTATTAACATCCCTCAACAGAGGGGTACATTTGTTACAGTTGATGAGCCTGCATTGATACATAATTTCCATAGTTTACATTATAGTTCGCTCTTAAATGTTATGCACTTAAACAAATGTATAATGACATGCATCTGTCATTATGTCAACATACAAAGTAGTTTGTCCCAAAATTCCTCTGGGATCCACCTATTATCCATCCCTGAGCCTTCTCCCAAACCCTGGTAAGTAACTCATCTATAGTCACCATAGTTTTGTCTTTTTCGGGATGTCATATGGTTGGAATCATACAGTATGCAACCCTTTTTGACTGTCTTCTTTTGCTTAATAATATGCGTTTCAAATTCCCTACATGTCTCATCATGGCTGATACCTCATTGTGTTTTAGTGCTGCCTACTATTCTATTGTCTGGATGTACTACAGTTTATTGAACCGTTCACCTACCGTGGGGCATCTTGGTTGTTCCCAACTTTTAGCAATTATGAATAAAGCTTTCATAAACATCTGTGTGTACATTTTTTGGTGGCTATATGGTTTCAACTCCATTGGGTAAACACAGAGGAGTGTGATTGCCGAAATATGGTTAGATTATGTTTATGTATATAAGAAACCACCAGACTGTCTTAAATCCCCATAGAATCGACATATTGAAAACCTTGAATATTCCTATCCATGAACATGGAATATTTCTCTACTTATTTAGTTACTCTTGGATTTTTTTCATCAGCTTTTAAGTTATCCTTATATAAATGTGGTACATATTTTGTTAGATTTATCTCTAGTATTTCATTTTGGAGACGCTAATGTTAATATTAATGTGTTTTGTTTTCACTAACATATAATTTACGTATAATATTGTGTAAGTTTAAGGTAGACAATAGATTGACTTAATACATTTTTATATTGTGATATGAATACCACCACAGATTTAATTAACACCTGTATCATGTCATATAATTATTTTTCTTTTTTTGTGGTGAGAATGCTTTTTTTTGAGAGGGGTAGAGGGGCAGAGGGAGAGGGAGACAAAGTATCTTAAGCAGGCTTCACATCCAGCACAGAGCCCAAGGCAGGGCTTGATCTCACAACCTTGAGATCATGACTTTCAGATCACGACCTGAGTTGAAATCAAGAGTCCAACACTAAACCAACTGAGCCAACAAGGTGTCCCTGTGATAACAACATTTAAGATCTATTTTATTAGCAACTTGGGGTATACAATACAGTATTTTTGACCATACTTACTATGCTGCACATTAAATCTTCAAAACATATTCATCTTCTAGTTACAAGTTTATGCCCTTTAACAACATCTCCCCAATTCCCCAACCTCCAGCTCCTGGTAACCACTGCCCCTCTATCTGTTTATACAAGTTTGGCTGTTTTATATTCCATACATAAGAGATACCATAGAATATTTGCTTTGGCTGCCTGGTTTATCTCAATAAGCATGATATTTCCAAAGTCCATCCATGTTGTCAGGAATGGAAGAATTTCCCTCTTTCTCATGTCTGAAAAATATTCCATTGTATATGTATATGTATACACATAAATTATAGCTTTTTAACCTATTTATCTGTTGATAGACATAGGTTATTTCCATATTTTGGTTACTGTCAATAATGCTTCAATAAACATGGTAGTATAGATATCTTTATAATATCTTGTTCATATTTCCTTTAGATGTATACCCAGAGTTTTATTGCTGCATCATATGCTAGATCTATTTTTAATTTTTTGAGGAAACTCCATACTGTTTTAAGTAGTAGCTGCACCTTCTCATCAACATCCCCATCAACAGTGGACCAGGGTTCCCTTTTCTCCACACCCTCACCAACACTTGTTATCTCTTATCTTCTTGATGACAGCCATTCTAACAGGTGTGAGGTGATATCTCACTGTGGTTTTAATTTGCACTTCCTGGATGATTTAAGTGATGTTGAGCATTGTTTTCTTTCTTTCTTGGCCATCTGGATGTATTCTTTGAAAAAAAAATGTTTATGCAGTTCTCCTGTCCCTTTTTTTAAAGTTTGCTTATTTTGAGAAAAAAAGAGCAAGTGGGGGAGGAGCAAAGAGAGAGAGAGAGGGAGAGAGGGAATTTCAGGTAGGTTCCATGCTGTCAGCACAGATCTCAGTGCAGGGCTCAGTCTCACAAACCCTGAGATCGTGACCTGAACCAAAATCAAAAGTCAGATGGTTAATCAACTGAGCCATCCAGGTGCCTCAGCTTCTTTAATTTTTACTTATAATTTAAAATATAATACATAATGAAGCCCCAAGTACAGGTCAATAAAGAGGAACAATACAATTTAAAGAATTTGAGATCAGGTATTTTGAAAAAAAGAATTCAAATAGCTTACATTATCGTAAAATATAGGGCTATATATCCTAAACTATCCATTGGTTAAGGGACATCCATAAATAATTTCACAATTTGAGATATCAAGCTAAAAGTATGCTATTAATATAAATGTTAAAACTGCTTGTGAAACATTTGGTAGATAAATATGAATTGAATATCTCAATGGCTTTGGGTAATGTGGTCATATTAACAATATTAATTTTTCCTATCCATTATTGGGAGAATTAATATTGTTAAAAGATATTGTGTTTTGAATTTCAAATTCCACTTGTTCATGGCTGGTATGCTGGAATTAAGTTGACCTTCGTACATTAATCTTATATCCTGCTGTCATTGCTTATTAGTTCCAGGAGTTTGTCCATTGTTTCAGATTTTCTTCATCTAATTTGCAGACAAAACAATTTTATTTCTTTTTTCCTGACCTGTGTATGTTTATTTCCTTTTATTTTTTTTCTTACATTAGTTAGAACTTGCAATATGATGTTGAAAAAGGTTTTTAAGGGGGACAAGGGGATGATATCCTTGACTTTTGCCTTATCTTAGTGGGCAAGCTTTGAGTTTCTCACCAGTAAGTGTGATATTAGTTGTATGTTTTTTAGATAACTTTTATCAAGTAGAGAAAGATCCCTCCACTCCTAATTTACTGAGAATTTTTATCATGAATGGGTGCTGGATTTTACCAAATGCTTTTTCTGCATCTATTGATATGATCATGTGATTTTACACATACCAATTTTAAAACAAGAACAGACCACAATAGTTGATAATTTAAAATTACTAATATCTAAACAGTATTTTTATAGGCAAAAGTGTGATCATACAGGCATCAGGATACATTGCTTGAAGTAGAGAAATTGACACATTATTCTTATAGGGTATTTGACAGTAACTATCAAAATTTAAATACACTCTCCCTTTAACTTAGCCACTCAACTCCTAGGAATTTCTGGTAAAAATAGACACACAAACATGCATAAGTGCATGTTGAATGTTGTAAAGTAGCCATATAAGATAAAAACCTAGAAATAACCTTAATGTCCATCAATGAGACATTGTTTAAATAAATTATTGTACATACATGTAATGAGTACCTTTATGGCTATATAAAGGAGTATGATAGGGGTGCTTGGGTGGCTCAGTTGGTTAATCATTAGACTCTTGATTTCAGCTCAGGTCATGATCTCACAGTTCATGGGTTCAAGCCCCATGTGGAGCTCTGTGCTGACAACACAGAGCCTACTTGGGATTCTCTCTCTCTCTCTCTCTCTCTCTCTCTCATCTGTCAAAATAAATAAACTCTAAAAAAAATCTAAGAAAAATAAAAGAATATGATAAAATCTGTATGCTAAATTGCAAACATGAAAAATATAGAAAGTTAATAAAACAAAGCACAATAACACAAATAAAATCCTCCCATTAGGAAGTAATTGTGTTTGTATGAATGTGTGCCTATAGAAAATTTCTGCAAGAGTGGGAGTGAAACTGAGTGGCCTGGGAGAGGGAGGTACACAATATGCACTCCCTTCTCTGTCATTTGAAGTTGTTCTCCTCCACATTATTTTTGTAAGATTTTAAATTTTAAAGAAAATATTTTAAAATGGATACCATTTATAACATCTTTACAAAATATTTTCCTTCCTTTCACATTTAGCTAACAAATAATGATGTTTTTCCTCAATTCCTTCAAAATAGTAAATTACAACAGTATATAAAGATATTTATATTTAGAAGAGAAAGTATAATCATTTTTCTTAATAGGCAATTAGTTTTAACCTCCTTAGAGATAAAAGGATCTGATATTCTTTTAATATAAAAAGCATCTATTTAACCTATGTAATTAGCTCTCTCTAGCTATAAATCAGAAATCTAAGTAACATAATTGGACTTTGAACCTAAGTATTTTAGTCTTCATCATTTAAAGACATTGGTGTAGGAGACGTTAAGTTCTATCTAAAATACCTCTTTAAATGTTACCTTCTTCGGGGCGCCTGGGTGGCGCAGTCGGTTAAGCGTCCGACTTCAGCCAGGTCACGATCTCGCGGTCCGTGAGTTCGAGCCCCGCGTCGGGCTCTGGGCTGATGGCTCAGAGCCTGGAGCCTGTTTCCGATTCTGTGTCTCCCTCTCTCTGCCCCCTCCCCCGTTCATGCTCTGTCTCTCTCTGTCCCAAAAATAAATAAACGTTGAAAAAAAAAATTAAAAAAAAAAATAAATGTTACCTTCTTCATAAATTATCCAGTTTTTCCTTTCTTCCAAGGTCTCCACTATCCTCTTGTTTATTTTGGAAACCATACTTCATTAAACAATATTTGAACCCTCCTTTGTTGTTATTTTTTTCTAATCTTACTGTCTTCCCTCCATTAACAGATATTCATGAAACAAGAATTGAATGGCAGAGAAAATGGCTTATTTGTGAATGAATTCCTGATGATCATCATCCACAGTATGCAATCAACTGAGTTTTTTCTATCCCCCATGTCATTCCAGTGTAGGCTTCTTGTGGTTGGCTGCTCATACTGCCCTCCTCTATTAACCAGCATAACTCAAACCCTGTTCTCGCAACTGAAATCTCGGTCTCAGGAGACTTAGAAGTAGACACAGACGTACATTAATTAAAATCTTCTTTACAAACTTTAAAGCCAGTATTATGGGATGCAGAGCTGGAAAACTCCACTTAGACCCAGCCTTTCCTTCCTTCAAACACAAGCTAAGCTAAGCTAAGCAGAAGAAGCATAGAAGTCTTTGGGCCCACCGGGGAAATAAGAGCTATCTGAAAAGACAGAAAAGTAATATAACTAATCACAAATGACAGTCTTAGAGGAGGCATTTTAGTACACGTGAATACCTCTCATATATTTTGAACTATTTGGTCTGAAGCCTTCTTCCTAGGCATAAAGATATGGGTAGTGGTAAAAGATATAAACTAGAAAATCATTAAAGGGAGTGCATTTGTTCAAAATATAGCCTAATAACCTCCAGGAGAGCAAATATGTTTATTTCCTTGCTATTTCCCTGAAGTAGCTGTCTCTCACATTTTTCCCCAACACAAATATGGCATACTGTTCCTATTCTCTCCATTCTCAACTGGCAAAATCATATAATTATCTCTTTGTACTTGAAAAAGAAAGTAACCTGAAATTTCATCTAAGTCAGAAGTCAACATTTATTTTTTCCAAATATGGTGTCAACTTCAGCTCAACCTTAAGTTATTAAATATATAAACAAATTACTATAATATGGGTAGATAAAAAGTATTTTGAATGTGCCATAGGCACAATGATAAAGGAGGAGTTAATTCTTCCTTGTGCTGGGACACGTGTCAGAGAGAGCTGGATAGAGATTTCTCAATAATTAATGTTTATTGAGTGCTTACACTGTGAAAAAGGCTTTACACAAATTGTGTCTTTAATTTTCATGAAACAAAGGGAGATAGATAGTGCAATTATCATCTCTATTTTATAAACAAGAAAACTGAGTCTTGGGGAGTTTAGTATGCTCAAAGTCATTCTGCCACCAAGAGATGGAGACAAACTTCAAAACCAGCCAGTCTAATTTCAAGTAACATACCAATAACCATCATGCTAAAAGCCTCCTCATTAATGGAGTGTTTACCAGAACAAAGGAATAAATGGACAGAACATTTCCCCAGGAAAAAATCCGAGACATAAGAAGAGTCTA
Source organism: Prionailurus viverrinus (assembly GCF_022837055.1). Lineage (NCBI taxonomy): Eukaryota > Metazoa > Chordata > Mammalia > Carnivora > Felidae > Prionailurus > Prionailurus viverrinus. The sequence goes on along the minus strand of NC_062564.1, from coordinate 61,546,309 downwards.
TGATTATAAAATATATTAACATGTTTAAAGGAGAAAAAATAGTAGTAACTAACCTTTTCACAATGCCTACTCAGTATGGATCACACACTGTTCTAATCGCTTTGTATATTAACTCATTAATCCTTAAATCAGCATCATCGGAAAATACCATTTTTATCATTCCTACTTTGAAGAGAACTGAAGTACAGAGAATTTAATTGACCTCCTCAAGATCGCACAGCTAGCAGATTGGGGCTAGACTGAAGTCTGGCAGTCCAGTTCTGGCCTCTGTGTTCTGTTACATCACTCCACACAATGAATTTCCTGCAGTGGTAAGACTGCAATGTGTCACCAGGAGAGAGTTGCAGAGGAGGCTGTAAAGCTGCCTGGGTCCTGTTACAAGGGACTATGCCAAAGATTTTGGACTGTAATCAACAAGCCCCTGATTTTCAGCAGAAGTGGGGATAATATGATAGTAATGATATTCTGTGCTGTGTATTTGAAAATAAAATCACTGGTGTCTTATTTTTATATTTGAGAAACATGCTTTTTGTTGTTGCAATGCAGAGCATTGGAAGTAAAACTTGACCACATTATAATGATTGCTAAAAATGTTCAGTCTAATGAATTAAATTTTCTTCTTACGAGAGGTTCTCCAGTATCTAGGGATTATATCCTCTGGAAGGTGATATCAGAATAGAGAATCCAAGAATTACATATTCAGCCAAAAAAGAATGTGGATTAAAATATGCTGAGGATTATATGTTAGGCAAAAGTAACTCAGCAATTTTCTTAAAGATACATAGAGTTGTAATAAAATTATTTATCATCTATAAAATGTATAGAAGAGTGTCTCACTTATATACTATGTTTTATAAGTACTAAATATTATGTTTCAAAAATATTACAATATAATAAGCAAAAAATTCTGCAACCTCAATAACTAGAATAAATGTCCATGTATATATATATATATACATATATATATATATATATATATATACACATCTGTTTAATATATACCTATGTTGGGGCGCCTGGGTGGCGCAGTCGGTTAAGCGTCCGACTTCAGCCAGGTCACGATCTCGCGGTCCGTGAGTTCGAGCCCTGCGTCAGGCTATGGGCTGATGGCTCGGAGCCTGGAGCCTGTTTCCGATTCTGTGTCTCCCTCTCTCTCTGCCCCTCCCCCGTTCATGCTCTGTCTCTCTCTGTCCCAAAAATAAATAAACGTTGAAAAAAAAATTTTTTTTAAATAAAAAAAATATATACCTATTTATATGTGTATACATATATGTGTGTGTATATATATATATACATATATATATACATATATATATATATATAGCATTAGAAAACTTTGAGAAATAAATGAAACATGATTAACTTTAGGTATTATCTGTGTTTTAAGAAGAGTTACACTAATTCACTATCCAAAATACTATTACCTCTTTTTAAGTGCAATTAATATTAAAAAATAATATAAACTATAGACTTTGGATGACAATGATGTGTCAGTGTAAGTTTCTCAAATATAACAAAGGTACCTTCCTGGTGGGAGTTGTTGACAATGGAGGAGTTCGTGCAAATGTGGGGACAGAGGGTATATGGACATTTTCTGTAACTTTTGCTCAGTATTGCTGCAAAACCAAAAAAAAAAAAGTGTTGCAAAACCTCTAGATACTAACTGAAAGATCTATCGGTAGTGAGGTACTTAAATGGTTATATAAACATCTACTTATAAATGTATAAAAAATTACATGTTCGTAAACATATAATTAATTTGTAATTATAAAAAGGAATGTGTATACAAAAAAATAAACTATTTCAAATCCTCAATTTGTCCCTTTTATCTGGCTAGCTACCATCTTTCTATACATAATCTGAAGCAGAATATCCAGAATCTTAGAGCTTCCGTTTTTGATTCTATAAAAGGACCATAATAGGCTTTAGTATAAAATTTTTGGAATGTTGTAAAAAATAAATAAATTTAAATCACTTAGCAAAAACTTTGCATGTATTAAGTGTGTAATAAATGCCGGATTTCATTCTCCCTAGGACAATATCAACACATTTATATACTCCACAGGCTAAATCTTACATAAGTACAAGAAGCATTATTTTAAAATAATTATAAGTTCAATTCTATTCAACAAACATTTTTGAGAGTCTACTATAAATAAGTTCTGTGACTGAATCTTTCCGTTATGAATATTTCAACATTGTAACAATGGAAATACAAATATCAGAGTCATATATTTAATAATTATATAAGGAAATTCAGATTTTCTTTTAAAAACGGCCTTTAACATTATGAATTCTAAAAGTGCATAGTTAAAATAGGAGAGTTTTAGGACTCACATTCCTTTGATATCTGTTTTAATAAACAGTATTTTATATTAGCTTCATCATTCTTTTATATAATGCCTTTTTACAGGGCCCAAAGGATTTCCTTTTTGATGCTTTTTCAACCTTTGGTGTAAATGGAGCAGAAATTAACATGGCTAGATTTGTCCTATAATAACTTCTTCAACCTTACTGCTTTGTTATGCCAAAACTTTTTTTTTTTTTAATATCAGCAGCATCCATTGGTTGGTGCCTGAAACACTGATCTAGAAATAGTGTTAATTATCTGCAGCTGCACAGGCAGCAAAGGGAGCATAAAACACTAGGCTTCTTGCTCACAGTGTACAAAAACAGGGAAACAAAGACTCTCAGCTGTAAGCGTCCCCAGAGCTGCTCCCCATGATAACAATATAAAGTGGGTCATTTTCAAAACCTGGCAAACTCATCATATATTTTATACTAAGCATCTAAATTTTAGAAAACATGTTGCAGCTTAAGTTTCTCTCCTTATTCATAACACTCTTTTGTTGTAATTGGTGATGATAATGGTAACAAAACCAGCACAAGCACACAGGTAACAGTTGCTTGAGACAAATTCATGAGACAAATATCCAAATATATGATTTTGAACATGACTTACTTGGAGAGTTTACAACCTTCTCCACACTGGCAATAGTGTTCACAGTTAGTGTAAAATACATCATGAACCTCCTGATCAGTCTATTTTTTGATATCAAAGATACATATCGTGATTTAAAACACGAGCAATTATTTCAATTGTTTACAAACCTAAGGCAAAGGTCCACCAGTTTCCTAAAGCTAATTGTTAGAGGCTCATTTCTCCTTCATATTTTCATATCCTCCTCTCCCTTTTCTGCTGGCAATTATTTGTTTATTCAATCAATAAATTTATTATTAAAGTAAAATTTGGATATAACATTATATAATTTTCAGATATACAAAATTATACATTGATACCTATATACACCACAAAGTAATCACCACCAAGTCTAGTTACCATTCATCACCACACAGTAAGTCCCCTTCACCCTATTAGGTAATCATCAATCTGCTCTCTGTATGTATGAGTTTGTTTTTGTATTGTTTTGTTTATTCATTTGTTTTGTTTTGTTAAGATTCTATATATGAGTGAAATCATACGGGATTTATTTTTCTCCATCTGATTTATTTCACTTAGAATAACACCCATGCTATGGTAGAATTATGCCAATATTTCATTCATCTAATGGCTGAATAGTGTTCCTGTGTGTGTGTGTGTGTGTGTGTGCATGTGCGTGACATCCTTTTTATCCATTTACCCATCAATGGCACTTAGGATGTTTCTATATTTTGGCTATTGTAATAATGCTGCAATGAACATGGATATGCATCAATCTTTTCAAATTATTGTTTTCATACTCTTCAGATAAATACCCAGAGGTGGAATAGCCACATCATACAGTAGATCTACTCTTAATTATTTCAAAAATAATTGAAAAGTGTCCATACTGTGTTCACAGGGGCAACAACCATTGACATTGCCACTGTTTCCTTTTCTCCACATCCTCTCCAACACTGCTATCTTGTGTTTTTGATAATAGCCCTTCTAACAAGTGTGAAGTGATATCTCATTGTGATTTTGATTTGCATTTACCTAATAACTAGTTATGATGAAAATTTCTTCACATGTCTGTTGGTCATCTGTATGTCTTCTTTGGAAAAATCTCTATTCAGATCCTCTGCCCATTTTTAAATTAGGTCTTTTTTTATTGTTTATTTTTGTGAGTTTTTTATATATTTTAGATATCAATCCCTTATAGGATAAATGACTTGCAAATGTCTTCTTCCATTCAGTAGACTGCTTTTTACTTTGGTGATGACTTCCTTTGCTTTGCAGAAGTTTTTCGTTTTGATGTTGCCCCATTTCTTTATTTTTGCTTTTGTTTCCCCTGTCTTTGGGGTCAGGTCCACAAACACACCACTAAGATCAATGTCCAGGAACTTCCCACCATGTTTTCTCGTGGGAATTTTATGATTTCACTTCTTCCATTCAAGTCATTAATCTATTTTGAGTTAATTTATGTATATGGTATAAGATAGTCATTTAGTTTCATTCTTTTGCATGTGGCTCTCCAGTTTTCCCAGTACCATTTATCAAAGACACTATCCATTCTCTGTTTTATGTTCTTGACTCCTTTGTTGTAAATTAATTGTTCATACATGAGGGGGGTTATTTCTGGGCCCTCAATTATGCTCCATTGATCTGTGAGTCCATACTATACTGTTTTGATTACTATAGCTTTGTAGTATACTTGAAATCAGGGAGTATAATACATCAGTCTTGTTCTTCTTTCTCAAGATTATTTTGACCATTTGGGGTCTTTTGTGTTACCATACAAATTTTAGAATTGTCATTTCTGTGAAAATGCCATTGGAATTTTCATAAGGATTCCACAAACCTGAAGATTGTTTAGAATAATATGGGCTATTTAACAATATAAATATTCCACTTGATGAGCACAGAATATCTTTCCATTTTTTCTATCTTTGTCACGTTCTTTTATCAGTGTCTTACAATTGCCAGAACACAGGTCTTTCACCTCCTTGGTAAACTCATTCCCAGCCAACTGTAATCTTTTCAAATCAATTGTAAATGAGATTGTTTTCTTAATTTTCTTAATTTCTCTTTCTGATAGATTATTATTAGTGTATAGAAATGCAACAAATTTCTGTATATTGATTTTGTATCCTACAACTTTACTAAATTTATTACCTATAATTTTTTGGTAAAAACTTCAGAATATATATATATATATATATATATATATATATATATATATAGTCTGTATCATTTGCAGATAGTGACATTTTTACTTATTTCCTTCTAATTTGGATTGCTTTTACTTCCTTTTTTGTTGCCTTATTGCCATGGCTAGGACTTCCAATACTATGTTGAATGAAAGTGAGAATAAGAATCCTAGTCTTACTATTGATCTTAAGGAAAGACTTTCAGTTTTTTACCATTGAGTATGATGTGAGTTGTGGGTTTATCATAGATAGCCTTTATTTTGTTCAGGCATATTCCCTCTATATATCTGCTTTGTTGAGAGTTTTTATAATAAGTGAATGTTGATTGTTAACAAATGTATGGTTTGGTTTTGTTTTGCATATACTGAGATAATCGTATGATTTTTGTTCTTTTTGTTAATGTGGTGTATTATGTTGATTAATCTGTGGATGTTGAAGCATCCTGGCAACATAGGAATAAATCCCACTTGATCATGGTGAAACATCCTTTTAATGTATCATTTCATTTGGTTTGTTAATATTTGGTTGAGGATTTTTTCATCTATGCTCATGAAGAATATTGTGTGTGCATGTGTGTGTGCATGTGCATGTATGTGTGTGTGTGTGTGTGTGTGTGTGTGTGTGTGTGTGTGTGTTTCTCTGGTGTTTTCTTTGGTTTTGGCAGTAAGGTAATTCTAGACTCATAAAATTAGTTTGGGAGCATTCTTTCCTCTCCAATTGTTTGGAAGACTTTGAGAAGAGCAGGTATTAACTTCTTGAATATTTGGTAGAATTCACTAGTGAAATCATCTGGTTCTGTACTTTTGTCTGGTTGGGGATTTTTGGTTTCTGATTCAATCTCCTTACTAGAAATTAGTCTATTCATATTTTCTATTTCTTCATAATTCAGTCTTAGAGTATTGTGTATTTCTAGAAATTTATCTATTTTGTCCAGGTTGTCCAATTTGTTGGTATAAAATTATTTGTAGTATTTTTATGAACCTTTGTATTCCGATGGTATCAATTTTAACTTCTCTTTTATTTCTGATTTTGTTTATTTGAGGCCCCCAGAGAGAGTCCCAACAACTTCTTGTCTATCCAGCAGATACTTTAAGATCAGTAACTGGGTCTTCTTCACATATGTTCTAGGTTATTTTCAAACTGTTGTTTTTGGGCTGGATCCCAGGACAAGGGATTCTGTGTTCTCCATTCCCTGTAGTTCTATGGTTTTCCTGGATTAATTCCCACTGGTTTTCAAGGCAAGGCATTTGGGTCATCATCTGTCCTGTGAAGGATCTAAGCATTGGGGTGCCTGATGTAGAGCACAGACCCTTCACTTCTCAGGGAAAATTCCCATATTTTTGAGATCCATCCTGATTACGGATTGCTGTTCCTGTTGTGTTTTTTTTCCCCAACATGCCCTTTTCTCCTTTGTTGTAGAGGCTCTGTTCATTCAGTTTTTAGGTCTTTTTCAGAGGAAATTATTCCATATGTATTGTAAATTTGTTGTGTCCATGAGAAGAGGTAAATTCAGGATTTTCCTACACTGTCTCTTGAACACATCTTTCTCAATAAATTTATTTAAAGATATTTGTTGATTGGCTCCTATGTCCTTCCCAGACTATCTCCAACAAATACTCACAAGGCGCACAGAAAAAAAACTTCAGACTTAGATTATCTAGGTTGACCAGTTCAATTGATCAAACTACCCAATTTTCTTCTCTAACATTCAAAAAGAAAAGCTCTTTTCATACATTATTCAAAGAACTATATACTAACCAGTATGTCAAGTCACATATAAAGTCGTAAGTAAGACACAGACCTTACCTTCATGAGCTTCCTGTCACTTGCAGGAGATTCATGTTACACAATTTATTACAAATGTAATGAGTATTTAAAAATGAGAAGCGCAGGGTTCTAAGGCAATGGAAAAATGGATGTTTTATCTAGTTTGAGGAGGGCGGGAGAATTAGGAAAACCTCTTTGAACAATGACATTCGCCCTCCAGAAGCAAACAAGAAATTTCATCTTCTCTTTTATGAGATCAAGAAAAAGAAAGTTGTTCCTATAAATAAAAACAATAGTAATTTCTAATCTAAACTATGTAAATGATCAAAATTGATTAATTAAGCCTGTTTTCCTTGTTTCCCATACCCCATCCCCAAATTGCACACACCCCAGATTTAAGACTTGCTTTATTTACATCAGCCACCTTTATTGATCAAACTTCTTGGCAAAACTCTCCTTCCCTAAGTGTTGTATAAACATTCACTATGTACCTACATCCTCAAAGCAAATAAAGCATATCAAATATTAATCTTAAAATCAATTCGTTGGAACTAGTTATCTATTTATTGAATATAGTGTGTACTGAGTGCAAATTTTATAATAGTTTATCAGAAATAGAACAGGACTAAACAGTATTTACATAAAACACTTTGAAGTCCACTTACTTAAAGCACAGTAGACTCCCCCACTGCCCCAGCTTACCACTATACCAAAGGCAGAGTTGGCAATGGTTCTCCTTTTAAAACATTGCACCTGTTTATATTAAGAAATACTCTAGCTTTTGTTCTGAGTCTTTATCACATTAAGGAAGTTTCTTTTTGTCTGTAGTTATATCTTTGTTGAATAAGAGAAGCAGTGAGACAGAATAGTTCTAAAAAACATGGACTTTGGTGTCAGGAAACATAGACTGGAATCAATGCTCTGAAAATTCGCAGCTTTGTGATATTGAATCAGTTACTTTAACCTCTCCTGGCTTCAGTGTTCAGCGATTGTGGAAAGGAGAGAGTCTCTCTGCCCTGGGCATGAGATGAACTGTGAGGACTTCAGTTGCTCTTTGACTTGGTCCAGGGAGCCCGGGGTGGGGGGTGGGGGGGTGGTGGTGGCGGGAAATGGCCAATGAGGTATTAACTGTGTGTTAAATGAAAACCTTTCCCAGGGTCTCTGACACTTGTGATGAAACTGTCTTTGCTTTTATGAAATAAATTGACTAAGTCTCTGAAACTTAAGTGAGGGATTACACATGAATGTATTTCAACACCAGCCTCCTATTGATTTCTCAAGTAAAAATCAACTCTCTCCTAACTCTCCATACATACATTTGCATACTAATATTTAAATTTTTGTGATTAATTAATGTGAGTCCAAGCAATTCAGAAACTTTGGAATCCTAGGGAAATAAATATAAAAATAAAATTCTGGCCCAATGTTTTGGTATTTCTTTATAAAGGTAACATAGAGGACATGCTTGAGTGTGGAACGTATTGCTGTTAACTCTGCTTTGCCATGCTGTGCTCTCCCACAGTATATTGACTTTATAGCAACATTATTTCCTAGAAGTCTTTTATACTCTGCATTCCCAGACTTGCTGTCTTTCTTCCTCTTACGTACTTCTGCAAGTATATTATTGGTATGCCATGATTCTTTGTCCCAAGTGAACTTATTCCTAAACTCTTTATCTTGGCTCCATTAGCCACCCTGTCTTGGCATTTGAAATCTCCCACGATAGATGTGGCATTATGGAATAAATTCCTCCTCTACTCCATTCAGCAGGTTATAAAAGGCTTTATGCATATGTGCTTTCAAACTAATACGAAAAGTCAACAAAACTTAAAGTTTGTCATTTTCTAGAAGTTCTACTTACATTCTTATTCTCTAAATTTTTTATTCTCTGTTGGTATGTTTGAATAAAGACTTTAGAGTGAGGACACTAAAATAAAAATGCAATTAATCTCTGAACATACCCAGACAGTGAAATTCCCTTGCTCATGACGTAAAAGCAGTACAGTCCCAATGTCACAAAAGAGAGTGTTCTCATAAAGAGAATTCTTTTAAAAGTAATAAAGAGAATAGATACACCTGCTTACTTCAGTCAGTTACCTGTGATTTCACTTTTGGTTGTGCCATGTTTCAATACTTAAGACAGCATGAAACTACACAGGCTATTTCTAAATTACTGATCCTTCTCAAAATAGAGCTTATCTGACAGAAGCAGTGATATCATTATAACACAACATTTAAAACTCTTTCTTCTCTTGAAATTTTGTGCCAGCTTCCAGACTACAAGGACTCTACCAGTATGAGTGCTTCCTTAAAGGAAGGTGTCCTGAAGGGTTCTAGGTCCATATCTCTATACTGTGACTTTTTCTTTTTTAATGAACATCAATCATTTGTTTCATTTTTTCTTTGTCTTGTTTATTATTATTATTATTATTATTATTATTATTATCATTTGCCCTTTAACTTTGTTTCCAATTCTTCTTTGAGGAAAATAGGCATAAGCATAAATATTTAGCGGGTACCAAAATGGTACTTACTCCTTAAAGTTGAAAAAGTGTGAGTATGCAGATATAGTACTTCAATCTTCATAAACTCCTCTTTATTTAATAATATATGCCTAAATTCTATAATCCATAGTAATTCTGATTGATTAGCGTTTAACCCAAGTGAATCATAATTATATTAACCAATCTTCTGAAATTGTTTCAATAAAACCCTGGATATAAGCTTAGCAGACATTGCCAAATATTTACATTCTGCAGTTATTCATAGTAAGGAATACTGTTCAATCAGTGAAATTTAATTTAATAATGTTTACCTGTGTGTAAGCCTCCGGTGACTAATGCAGACTGCAGTCTGAGAATCTTGAGCAATGCATACCTTATGCCGACTACATTTCATCTTTGAGCATGGATCTTTGGCTGGATCCAAAGCTAAAAAAATGTTCAGAAAATATTAAGATACATTTCAATAAAATGGAGGTATCTCATCTCATCAAACGATTTGATCAAGAAATTTACACAGCAGTTCATCTCTAAATTTTCTTCACATTCCTCCTCTTCTAAGAGATACTTCTATTTTTACCCATATAACTAACTCAGAGTTAATAGATGGCTGCAATTTAATCTTATTCTACTTGGAAGCTAAAATACATGCAACCTTATGACCAAACAATGTACAATCAAAATAGAAACTTTAAGACCAAGATTTCCTATAGTCGTTACTGTCTTCTAAGCAGTAAGGTGCAGAATAAAGTTGGGGCATTTTACTGTAATACTTGTGTCAGTTGAGGATTATAATTTATACTTTTGCTTTCCCTAGATAGATGCAGGTAAGTGGACCTAAGGGAGTAAGCCCAAAAGATTCTAGTGGGCGTTAATGAGTCCTTTGATATGCAAGAGGAGTCTATAGCTGTGCTAGGGGGCTGCTTGAGTGTATCCTGGTAATAATACTGAGATATTGCATTTTCATTTTTAAATTGCTTGTGCCTGATGTCTGAACCCCCATTTCTCTAGACAAAACCCTTATCTTGATGGATGCCGACACAAAGAGTGTGTGATTTGTTGGTGATATTTTAAACAAGAGTCTTATTGAGATTTAATTTGCATACAATTCATTCTATTAATGTTTAAATTCAGTGGCTTTCAGTATATTCACAACTGTGCAACTATTATCACAATCAATTTTAGAGTATTTTTTAAATGGTAATTTATTTATTTTGAGAGAGAGAGTGTGTGCAAGAGCATGACCAGGGGAGGGACAGAGAAAGAGGGAGAGAATTCTAAGCAGACTGCACTGTCAGCCCAGAGGCCAACTGGGGCCTCTATCCCACGAACCTTGATATCATGACCTGAGCTGAATCAAGAGTCAAATGCTCAACCCACTGAGTCACCCAGGCGCCCCAGTTTAGAACACTTTTATCTTCTCAAAGAAAGGATACCCTTTAGTCATCACCCTCCAAGCCCCAACTCCCCCAGCTCCCTCACAACCATGAATAGCAGCACCCACTAATCTAATTTCTGTCTCTACAGATATGCCTATTCTTTCTTTCTGTAAATAGAATTACATATATGTGGTCTTCTGTGACTGGCTTCCTTTGTTTGGAACTATGTTTTCAAGGTCCAACGATATGGTACCATGTATCACTATTTTATTCCTTTAAATTGCTGAATACCACTTCTCTATATACAGATGCCACATTTTATTTACCCATCCAAGAGTTGAGGGGAATTTTGGTTGTTTCTACCTTTTGTTAATTATGAATAATGCTGCTATTGGTAATTATTATTGGTGATGTCTGATGATATTTTTTTGTGATTTTCAAGGGCGGAAAGCCAGTGAGGGAGTTGGCACAAATAAGAAAAAGGTGCTGAGTGTCCTCTTTGGGTACATGTCACAACTGAGAGAAGTAACCCATGCAAGATGAAAGCTGAAAATAAAATTCTAATGCATATAGAAAAGTGGAACCTAAGTGACCTGAAAAATTTTTATTTGGAATATACAAAAGTTTTTGGGAAAGCCCTGAGCTCTTTGCTGAACATGAAATGTGGATTTGAGCCAATCTTTTCAAATCTTAAACCTAAGGTAAACTAGAGCTAACATCTGGTGTATATATCAAATTTAGCTTTATGAATGTGTTAAATCAATAACCTAATGAAAGTGAATACATTTTGATAACCAATAAATAAACCCAATTTCAATAAAATGCAGTTATAAATTATATAGAGAGATGCATTTAGTCAGAGAAAGGCAAATATCATATGATTTCTTTCATATGTGGAATTTAAGAAACAAAAAAAGATGAACGTAGGGGAAGGGAAGGAAAAATAAGAAAAACAGAGAGGGAAGCAAACTATAAGAGACCTTTAAATACATAGAACAAACCGAGGATGCTGGAGGGGTATTGGTGTGGGGATGGGCTAAATGGGTGACGGGCATTAAGGAGGACACTTGTTGGGATGAGCATTGGGTGTTATACATGAGTAATGAATCACTGCATTCTACTCCAAAAAGCAGTATTATATTGTATGTTAACTAAATTGAATTTAAATAAATTAATTAAAAATAAAAACATATTTTCTTTGTTTAAAATTATATACTTCAACTAAACTCTTGAGATTTCAAATACTCAACTCAAATTAAAAATACTAACACATATAGTTGGTAAGATATTCACTAAGAGACATCTTATACCATAATAAAGTGGTCAGTACAATAACTGCATCTATTTGGAACACAAATGTTTAAATTTCCTCCATACTAAAAAAAAAAGTTTTTGACAGGCAATGATTAGATAAATTATAGCTTCTCTTAATTTATGAATAATTTCAAAATTTAAGATAAACAATATTAGCTATTTTATTTTCTTTTTTCAAATGTTTTTTATTCATTTTTAAGAGACAGAGAGCCCGCACCAGCATGAGCAGGGGAGGGGCAGAGAGCGAAAGAGACTCAGAATTTTTTTTTCAATTTTTTTTTGTTTATTTCTTTTTGAGAGAGAGACAGAAAGAGACAGAGGGAGACAGAGCACGAGCAGGGGAGAAGCAGAGAGAGAGGGAGACACTGAACCTGAAGCAGGCTCCAGGCTCTGAGTTGTCAAGCACAGAGCCCGACGCGGGGCTTGAACTCACAAACTATGAGATCATGACCTGAGCTGAAGTCGGTCGCCTAACTGACTGTGCCACCCAGGCGCCCCAGAGGGAGACACAGAATCTTAAACAGGCTCCAGGTTCTGAGCTGTCAGCACAGAGCCCGATGTGGGTCTCAAACCCACAGACCATGAGATCATGACCTGAGCCAACATCGGATGCTCAACTGACTGAAGTCACCCAGGCGCCCCTATTTTATTTTCTATGAAATGTTTAATACACTTTGTTCACCATGCAAATGAAAATTGCTAGAACATTCTAATTATACTGTAGCAGTTTAAACCATCACAAATTAGAAAACTGTTTCATTGAACTACTGTACCTTAAAACTGCATGATTTCTTGTTAGACAACATAAAGGAAAAACATACAGTAACTTAGAAGGTATTAAAATGTATTGTTATTTCTAATCGTTAGTCTATTTTGAGTTTAATTGTTAATATCACTTTTAAATGTTGATTAAAATTAAATAATGCTGCCTAAAACAAAAAACAAAACAATGTCTTTGTACCTACCACTGCATCTTATATTCGCATGTCATACACTCATTGTGAATATATTTAACCTATGACATATTGTTCTGAAAGGGGAGTGTTTTTGTTTTGAAATACAACACTATGGTACATATGAAACTATCATGACTAATCTAACCTAGTTACACTCCAAATGCAGACCATTGATAGTTATTTTTAGTTATTCTTTCTAGTTTTCTTTACCTTCTACAGCATGCATTAGATAATTTTCTAAAATTCCATTACACCTCTTACATTATATCTGCCTAATTAAAGACATCAGAACTCAAAAATCTGTGTATAATAAGAAGGAAATTACTGGAACAAATACAGCACATGAAAATAAATTTAATGAAAATTTTACATAAAATTCTGCATAAAGGATCAAATAAAAGAGTAGTAGTAGTGGGGTGCCTCATGGGCTCAATAGGTTGAGCGTCCGGCTTTGGCTCAGGACATGATCTCACAGTTCGTGGGTTCAGGCCCCGAGTCAGGCTCTGTGCTGCCAGCTCTGAGCTTGGAGTCTGCTTCAGATTTTGTGTCTCTTCCACTTGCAGTCTGTCTCTCTGTCTCACTCTCAAAAACAAATAAAAATTAAAAAACATTTTAAGTGTAGTAGTGTCAGGAGATGGAAAATATGATAGAAGGTGAACAAAAGAATCAAATACATAGAATCTGCACTAAGGAAAAGATCTCTGTGCATGTGATTTTAACCATGTGTATTTTTGAGTAGAACTTACATTGTTGGCAGCTTAAAAATTATAAAATATCACACACTGTAAATACAGATGCTTGAGATTTTATTCTTGAAATCACAACAATAACATAGCCATCTTCCCCTAGACTGAAGCCCATGGATTAGACTTAATCCTGTATTTTAAAATAGCCTGGCATAAATTCACCACCTCCCTCTGTTGCTATCCTCTTCTTTCCATCTCATTCCAATTAGCGTTTCCTGTTCTATTCCACATTACTGTATTTAACTTTTTCTCAGGCATCCAGTAAAACAACCCAAGCATCCAGTAAAAAAGATTTCAGTCAGTGCACTTGAATTCATTTGGGTATATTCTTTCTGTCTTAATCTTTCATAATCTTTCTTATGGATGTGAACTAACCTGAGGATCTAACGAATACTGTTTTTGTATTGTTTTGTTTCCAAACAAAGCAGTCTGCATACTAAACAACGGCCTTATACTTTCATCTATGATGTAGTTGCATTTCATTTGTGATATAGGATTTCCCTCACTCTTCCTCCAGAATATTCGGTTTTTAGTCCAGATTCCCCCACTGATTTCTAGACCAGAGTAAGCTAGGGCATATCCAGCCTGACCCAGCTGCTAATGTGGGAGGAAGTGCCTGCACCAGCAAGGATTGGTGTGAGCAGAAAACAAATGTAAGTGTAGACAGGTATGTCAATGAAGAAAGATCTAATTCTTGAAAAGAAGTCCTTATGTAAGGGGAACTGAAAAGTAAGGACACACAATGCAGATGGCAGGTCAAGAAAACAAACGGGGACAGTGACTGAAAGGTGCTGAATTCTCAATTCAGCAGAGAAATCATTAGTATTCATATTCTGTGCAAGTGGTATTGAAAGGAAAGGCAAAAAGTGGTGTCATTAAGGTGCAAAACTAGGTTTTATTGTTACTGTCAAGAACTGAAATAAACTTTAACAGAGAAGATCGGAACTCTTAACCTGTACAAACTGACTTCTAGAATTTAGCAGTGTTTATCCACAAAAAGCCTAGATTTTTAAATTAAGTCCTAATTATTCTAGGCTAAAGCCCTCTTAAATAATTCTGCATTTTATTTTTAGTGGGGTTAATAATGAACCAGTCACCTTAGCTAAGTCAATTTCAGAAAAAATATTTCTTAGAAACTTGACAAATACAGTAAAAACTTAACTTTCCCAATACTGGTTCAGATTTTTCAAACTACTAACTTCTATATAGTCTGATAGGTTCATCTAAAAATTAAAGATTTCTGGACTAGATGATCTCCAAATTCACATTCTTTTTTCAAAGAGTGTTAGTACATTTCAGCATGCACTTTTCACACCATAAATCCTATGTAGAATGGATCCTCCTTTCAACACATTCAGCATTCTTATTAGAAAGGAGATATATAGGAAAAGCAATTAGAATGCATCAAGTGGAAATTATATACATATATGTGTGTATGTATATATAGTTAGCTATGTGAAAATGTACACACATACCGGCGAAGGAATGGGGGATAATTAGAATGAATGAAAACTTAGGTAGGTTTTGAAATATGTACAATGAACAAAATGAAAGAAAACCCCAGTATAAGAAGCCAGTATAAATGCATGAAAGTATAAAAGGATGCCCTATTCCTGGAATGACAGATAGTTCAGGAGGGATGAAATACAAAATGTACATACTGCCTTCAAGTATTGTGGAAAACCAAAATAAAACAAAACAACACTAGAGAGGCGGATGAAAGCTTCTTACCTTTTGGAGTTCTGCCTTTTAGGTAATGCCATGTCACTGAATGATTTTAATTTGTAGAGTGACATACTTAGGTTTGTATGGTAAAGAGATCACTCACAAAAATTTGGTTACGCTTTGAATAATTTTTGATCAAGACAAGAAAACTAACAAATATCCAGGAGACAAAGGATAAGAATCCACTGTAAAGGAAGATGGGCATGGGGACAATGCTGACTACAGAGCAAAAATAAAAGATGGTTTTGGGAGGGTCAAGCATGGTCTGTTGGAATAGGTATGCTGAGGCAATGGGATCTGAATCAGCTGAATAAATGTCTAGCACCTGACCTCCACCATTTGTGGCCTTTTTCTGTAATGAATACTGCTGCAACTGATTTCCTTTTGATTAGTATTTGCCCAGCTAACTTTTGTCTGAACTCCTTTATTTTTAATTCTTAATTTTTATATTTTAACAATGCTCTCAAGAACTCTTGGGCAGATTTATAAGCACAGTCTAAGGGGACCTATCTCTTCTTTTGTTTCAACTGTGACTTTTTTTTTTATTTAAAAAAAACTTTTAATGTTTATTTTTTTTTTTTTTGAGACAAAGAGAGAGCATGAACAGTGGAGGGTCAGAGAGAGAGGGAGACACAGAATCTGAAACAGGCTCCAGGCTCCGAGCTGTCAGCACAGAGCCCGGCGTTCTGAACTCACGGACTGTGAGATCGGGGCTTGAACTCACGGACTGTGAGATCATGACCTGAGCCGAAGTTGGATGCTCAACTGACTGAGCCACCCAGGCGCCCCTCAACTGTGACTTTTTTTAAATGTAATTGCACTCTTCTTTATTGCTTTCTTTTGTGTTTTCTATTCTGCAACATTTTGTTTCTTTTTTTCCTTATCTTTCTTTCTTCTTTCCTTCCTCATAGTGTATTAATTATATTTTATTTAGTACCTCCTTCCTTCTGCTAGTTTGGAAGTTATACAATCTCTTTTAGTGATTTCCTTTGGATTTACATACACATCGAGCATCACTGGATGAGAATAACCATACAATAAGTAGATTACCCTTCTTCTGAAGAGTTCCACGTTAACACCAAATCTTTGACCTTCAACTTCCACACCAATTTCCATGAGTTCCTCTGCACTTTACCATAGAACCACTGCAAAATAGTATTTTTTAAATATTTTTTTTTAATTTATTTATTTATTTTGAGAGAGAGAGCATAATTGGTGGCAGGGCGGGGGTGGGGGGAAGAGAATCCCAAGCAGGCTCTGCACTGTCAGAGTAGAACCTGATGTGGGGCTCGATCTCATGAATTGTGAGATCATGACCTGAGCCAAAATCAAGAGTTGACCACTAGACCAACTGAACCAACCAGGCACCCCAAAAGAGTCTGTATTTCTATTATTATTTTTACTGACATAGCTAATTTAAACTTATCAAGTCTACCAATTTATTTGCCCATAATTGTTTCTTGCAGTTCACACTGCCTTTTGGGTCCTCTCATATAATTTTATTTGTTGAAGCATATCATTTTATGGTTTTTTCAACATGTGCAATTTGTGCCATACATTTTATATATTTCTCTGAATGTATCTTTATTTTCCAATCAATTTTAAAGGATAATTTATCTGTGTCTGGCATTCTTATTTGATAATTACTTTTTTCTAGCCACAATAAAAATATCATTTCATGTTATTTTGCCATCAGTTGCGACTAATTAATAAGTCTGTTTTTAGCCTGTGGTCCTCTGTAAGCAGTCAGCTTTACCCCTCAGATATTATAATATTTTCTTATCATCAAAACTTTGTGCTGTGAAATGCCTATCTCCATCTATTATAGCAAACACATCAGCAAATATATCCTTCTCTTTGAATTTCAACTGGTAACAGAAGTACATTTAGGTAATGAAAGAACGCTTCAGCCACTAGGAAAAAAATCAAGAAAACAAAAACTTAAGTTAAACATTCATCATGATTTAAGAGCAGGTGAATTGTGCCATCGAGAGCTGGATTTAAATTTTGGAAAACTGTTGGAAAAATTGCAACATCACTACATAGTGAAAGGCATAAAATTAAAGTAAGATGCATACCCATCAGCGTTCACTTGGTGAAATGTCTCTTTGAGCTTAATTGTGTGTTTTCACATAAAATGAAGTGACCAGTAACTCAAACATGTTTTAAAAACCTTCACGGTTCAACAATGAAGCACTGCATATATTTTTGTTGTTTTAACAACAGTTCGTTTCACTAAAACTCTATGCTGTAAAACTATAAGAAGAAGTGGTTTTCTAGGGAATTTTTTTTAACTTGCCAGATGTTAGAATGAAAAGCAGTGCAAGTGAGCAGCATGGAAAATAGAGCTAATGCCTGATAGTTAATTAGACTTTTGACAGCCAATTTTGTGGCGCTAAATGTGATTAAATGTGGCTGCAAGTCTTTGGAGTGACTTTTCTTAGTTTTAAACCTTAATATTACTTTAGTTATATAACGTCCTTCCACTGTAACTCTGGTCTCCCCATTTCAAACATTACATGTGGAGATCTACACAATCAGCAGATTTGAATGCAACTGCTGCATTAATTTCTTTTGCAGTAAATATATATCAAAATATCACAATATTTATTCCAATAATATCCCATCTTATATAATTGTATGAAATCCAACTACTACATTGATAACTCAAAGATAATAAAAACTCTAGATGCTATTATAAGGCAGAATTTTGTGCAACATCCAGTCTAGTATTAAAGTACTAATGACAATTTAAAAATGTCATGATCTTTTATTCTTTGTCGTTCTTTTACTTTGTCAAGATATCATATCTTCCACACTCCTTAAAGTGATAAATGTTAATAGTGTTCCTTTTATAAAAGAGATGAATTTCAGAATACTTGACTATATGTAAAAACCTATTATTTTTACAGGTTTTCATTCTCAAATATTATTTGGTACATAAAAATGATGACACTGAATCCTCATCATAAAGCTTTATACTTAGGACTTTCATTCTAATATTTGAGGTAAATATATCTATGATTCAGTTAATACTTACTAAGAGGGCGCCTAAAATAAAATCATAAAAAAGTCCCTACTAATAGGGCAATAATGTCTTAGCTTACTGAAATAATGTTTACCTGTAGTTCCTTGATGATTCTATATCTTAGTGTTTTCATCTAGAAATGAAAGAGATTGGTCTAATTCTAAAATGCAAATTAACATATTCTATAATTGCATACCTTAACTTACCTGGGAGCTTTTATATAAAAAAGAAGAAATATTTTTAAATATTAACACTGAGTTGAGGGCACTTGGATGGTTCAGTTGGTTAAGCATAAGACTCTTGATTTCAGCTCAGGTCATGATCTCATGGTTTGTGAGATAGAGCCCCACATCAGTTTGGATGTGGGATTCTCTCTCTCCCCCCTCTTTCTCATGCTCATTCTCTCCCTCTCCCTCTCCCTCTCCCTCTCCCTCTCCCTCTCCCTCTCTCTCTCCTTCTCTCTCTCTCTCTCAAAATAAATATATAAACTTTAAAAAATATATTACCACTGTGTTGAAAACTGTTTATGCAACTCTGCATAAATATTTCCAGACATATAGAAAACAGCATATTTGGCCTTATCATTTGTACTTTTGTTGCTAGTTATTAAGGTCTTATAAAATCTCTTATAATTTGCTATACAGCTCTTCTAACCATCCTACAGGAGGATATATGGCCCACTTTAAGTGACACTCTGCTTTTCTCAGTCCTCAATTAGGACACAGAATTATCTCAGTCCAATAAAAGCCACTGACTCTAAACTCACCATTTTCCTAAATGAAGATTACTCTTCTATTTTTCCTATTTAAAAGTAAAAATACAATCTACATGAACTCTTTTTTTAAGAGAGTTTCTCTATTTTTGAGAGAGAGAGCACATGCGCACGCATGCCTGCACATGAGTGGGGGGGGGGGGGGCGGGCAGAGAGAGGGAGACACAGAATCCATGAACTCTTTTTGAAGAACAATGAGGCTAGGGGCTCCTGGGTGGCTCAGTCAGTTAAGCATCTGACTTCAGTTCAGGTCCTGATCTCACTGCTCCTGAGTTTAAGCCCCACATCAGGCTCTGTGCTGACAGCTTAGAGCCTAGAGCCAGTTTCAGATTATGTCTCCATCCCTCTACCCTTCCCGTGCCCTGCTTGTGAGCTCTCTCTCACTCTCTCTCTCTCAAATATAAAATATAAATACATACATACCTACATACATACCTACATACATAGAACTAAAACAAGACTTCTAAGCACAGATAGGTTTCCTCGGAAAGTTATGTCAAACATTGCTACCATTAGATAGTTTACACACTTATATGCACAGAGAGGTGTATATGTATAAACAAGGAATGATTTTATGACCATCTAACCTTGGGTATGAATTGGGTGTGAATCAGGAGATATTCTCCTGATATCATCTATTCAATTTGCTACAAAATTAAAGGCACAGTAAGTGAGCACACCTCACTGCTAGAAGAAATGTTAAAGTTAAAAAACTGAACATAGAAGTGTTGGCCAGAATTAGATCAACCAACCCTAACACACAGCTGGTGGGCAGTATAGAATGGTACAGGTTACTGTTAGTAGTCCAGGTACAATTAGGAGACAAAAGACTTAGTACCTCAAATAGGGAAAGTTTAAAATAAGGAATTGCTGAGGCTCCTGTGTGGCTTAGTTGGTTGAGCATCCAACTTTTGATTTTGTCTCTGGTCATCATCTCATGGTTGTGGGATCGAGCCCACATCAGCTCTGTGCTGAGCGTGGAGCCTACTTAAGATTCTCTCATTCTCTCTCTCTCTCTCTCTCTCCCCTGCGCCCACCCCCCTCCTCTTTCTCTCTCTCTCTCTCTCTCTCTCTCTCTCAAATAAAAATAAGAATAAATAAAATAAGGAATTATTATTTATAATAAAAGAATAACTGTCAAAAAAAGGAGTAAAAAAGTCTCTCAAGAATACTCTAGTAATAATATGAAGTATCGATGGAAGAGCCAAACTAGAAAGGTGTGCCTCCTCCCCAGGTTTGGGATTCAGTTCTCATTGGAGAAGGTTGAAGTACACCGGATGGCTCAGAAGTCTATTTACTTAGCAGGGCCAGAGCTGGTTGGTCCATAGTCACTGGCAAAGTGGGCAACACCATACCTCTTCCCCCCCACCCATCTGATACAGGTGCACAGAGGCTGAAAGGAAGGGAATCACAGCTGGGAATGAGCAGGAAACACTCAACCAGTATGCAAGTGGGCTGAAGCCAGCAGGAGTGCATGGAGGGAGTTGAGGCATTGGGAGCCCATTTCCAAGTGCAAGACCTGGAGTACACAGTTCCCACCAAAACAAGGTATGCAAACCTGCTGTGGGACTATACATATTCTACATGCAGGTGTGGTAGAGCACCCCTGCATGTCTCTCCTTCACGCACCACTGCAGTAGAAGGACAAACAGAAGTATTCCAGAGCCAGAAAGAGAAGTCTTTCACTCTGCAATGCCCTTGCAGTTGCCTACATTGACGACGCTTAATTTTCTGTTTGTTACAAGACATGCTTACAAGGATCCTGTTCTATCACTGCAGAACAGGCAACGAAAAGGGAATTGAGAGATGAGAGTCAGTAAATTGATACCTCTCACAATCCCTTTGGAAAATATTTCGGCAGTTTGTTATATAATTAAACAATACTACGTCTTTGAATTTATCCAAGAAAATATTTGAATGTTCACGAAAAGACTACTACAAAACAGTCATGGAATGTTTATTTATAAGAACTAACCCAAATATGCATCAACAGATGACTGTTGTCATACAAAGACAATGCTACAGCAAGAAAACAAACAAAACAAAACAAACCCCTGAAAAATGCAATACTGTTAGATCAATCTCAAAACCACTATAGGAAAAAAATGGCATAAAGGAAAGTATACATGCAATGTACTTCCATGTGTATCAAGCTATATACAGAACAAGCTAAAGTAAATTGAAGTGAAAGAAATCAGAACAGTGATTGCCTGGATTGGGGGTAGGCAACCAGGGGGATTGGGCAGAGGATGCAATTCGGGGAATGTCTGGAGTGATGGAAATGTTCTTTATCTTAAAGGAGGTAGTGTTGATTCAATTATCTGCATTCACCAAAATGCATCAAACTGTACATTTTCAACTACTGCATCTTATTGCATGTAAACTATCCATTAATTTAAAAAAATTCCAGGGGCGCCTGGGTGGCGCAGTCGGTTAAGCGTCCGACTTCAGCCGGGTCACGATCTCGCGGTCCGTGAGTTCGAGCCCCGCGTCAGGCTCTGGGATGATGGCTCAGAGCCTGGAGCCTGTTTCCGATTCTGTGTCTCCCTCTCTCTCTGCCCCTCCCCCGTTCATGCTCTGTCTCTCTCTGTCCCAAAAATAAATAAACCTTGAAAAAAATTAAAAAAAAATTCCTGTTTTTTTTTGTTTGTTTGTTTTCTCCTGAGGCATCTTTTGAAGTCTCCATCCTCCATGAGAATATTTAAGGTCTTTCTCAATCAATCATCTCAGGGCAGCAGAGCATACAATCAAAAATCAAAGGTGCAAATTTCACCTCTGAAAAATCAATTCTGCACCAAGGGGTATGTTCTTTTGTAATAAATGCTGCACAATGCAGATAGGTTAATTAATGAAAAGCAAGTCATAATAGGAAAGAGAATGCAGAACAGGATCTCATTTACTCAAATCTGCATTCAAATCCGACTGGCAAGGTCTACATAAGACTTTAGACTTAACTGCCAGAATTTAACTGTCCTAAAAACAGAAAGAGCTTTTAAGAATGCCCAAAAGTTTTAAAAAGACTAATATTTTGTAAAACCAACGATAATACTGGCTGAAGCAACAAGTTGATAGAATTTCTAACTAAGAACACTTCCAAATATACATAGTAATCTTCAGAACATTTTATGAATTAAATGTTTTGGAACAAAACTAATTAGACTAACCAATTTTTTCAAATATTCCTTCTTTCAGCAGATCGGTCCTGCTTGCACAGAGCTGTAGTTACAACAATGGCAGACATTCTTAGTAAAGCAATGGTGGTAATTATCCTGGCAGGTAAGTAAACCTTATGGGTCTTCCGTAGCCTTCAGTTTGTCACGTCTAATTAATATCATGGCTCACAAAAAAACCAAATAATCCTTTGCAAAGTACTGATCTGACTACTGTTAAATGAAGCTTTCACTGCCTGCCACCTACTTAGGTGGGATTAGATTAAAGCCTCTGGTTTGCTCAAATGACTAAATCAAATGAGGGTGTATTTTCCGATAGGGCCCTTTCAGTCAGCTTGTTTCGTGAAACAGTTTAATCTGTACTTTACTCTGGTGCAAATGGAAACCTCTAATTGCTATTTACTAAAGGACTGCATCTTTAGCATTGATGTATCAAATTAATGGTTTACCACATCTGGAAATTTAATATCACAAACTGTCAAATTTATAAACCTAAATACGCTGGACATTTTTGTTGCCTAAAGTATTTGTCTAAATATCCAAAATATTCAAAAATACTTTTAGTCATATTCTTGGGGTTGTAAATTGACAATGCAATAGGATCCCATAGGGCCTGCCTCAAATCATTAGAGCAGAATCCAATTCTAGCAACTGACATAACAAAGCCCTATAGAATTACAAGATGTGGTTCCTTATCAAACATGATGGGACCAGTGTATGCAAATGGCTGTGATGTTAACTTTATAAGTATTTTTATGTTAAATATTAAAAGTATATTTTTTCTTTCTAGGCTATTACAAAGAACATGATTATAAAAATACCATGTGCAACAGTGATGACAAAACTGAAACATGGTAAATTCTGAAGGACTCCATGACTGATCAGTGGGGAAACAAGTCAAAGTAAAAAGGAACCAGTGTTGTTGTATGTTATTATTCAACTTTGAAATGTGCATGATGGGTAATATAATTTGAAAAGCGTCAATATTGCCTTTTTGGATACAAAACCTTCACTCTATTGTATATTATTAATCCTATGAAGAAACTGATATATGTCACTGTGAGATGTAAGAAGAAGAACCTAGAAAATACTCGGTCTGAACTTGCAAATTTAAGTATATTGTGAGAAAATGGTTTGGGAAAAGTATTTTCCAGATTCTAATTATACCATTGCTGTCCCTACTTAAGCATATTAACTAACAATGAGTCTGAAAGACTAGAATGATAAGATTATTGTGTGGTATGGAATGGATCTCTTTTAGACTAACCAAGTACTAGAGAAAAGTTCTAAAACAAGGGAGGAATGAAAGGAGAGCTTTCTCATTTGTTCTGGACTAAATGTGTATGTCCCCCTAAAATTCATTTGTTGAAATGCTCACCTGCAAAATGATGGTACAGTAGTCCCCCCTTAGGCACGGTTACCCTTTCTGCAGTTTCTACTTGTGGTCAACCACCATCTGGAAGCAGTGATCCTACTCCACACATCGGAAGGTGGATAGTGGCCTAAAGCTACATTACAATGTCAGGCCAATCACCACACTTCATCTTACCATTTTATCATCTCACATCATCACAAGGTGATGAAAGTAGAATAAGATGTGGAGAAAGGGAAAGGACCATATCCACATAACTTTCATTACAGTGTATAGTTAGTTATTCTGTTTTACTAGTAGTTATTGTTGCTCGTCTCTTTGTGTGCCTAATTTATAAATCAAACCTTCTCATAGGTACGTAGGTATAGGAAACAAAAAACATAGTATGTAAAAGTTTCCGTACTATCCATGGTTTCAGGCATTCACTGTTGGTCTCAGAACATATCCCCCAAGGATAAGGAAGGACCACTGTATTAAGTGGTGAGGCCTTAGGAAGTAATTAGATCATGATGGTGGAATACTCATAAGTGGGATTAGTGCCTCATAAAAGAGACCTTAGGAGCTCTATGTTTCCTTCTCACGTAAGAATGCAATGAGGGTAAAATGAGAAGATGATAGTTTGCAACCTGGAAGAAGGTTTCCCCAGAAGCCCACCATGCTGGCACCTGATCTTAAACTTCTGGCCTCCAAAACGTCTATTGTTTATAAGCTGCCCAGCCTATGGTACTTTGTTATAGCAGCCCACACCAATTAAGAGACCATTTTTCTTTCTGGGATTGAATGAGAGGAAAAAGGAAGAGAACCAATGACAGATAGCAAAAAAAAAAAAAATTAAATCTCAATCTCTATTTCCCTTTTCTTAGGCTTCCTTCAAGCCAACTTTTGGACAATGTTCAGATGAGTGAGAGTAAAACAGAGGGCATCATTTGACAATCCTTGCTCCATCTTTCGAACATGAACACCACCTCAAAGACTGTCCTTGAACATTCTGGGGCACTGGCACATCTTAGTAACTCTGTTGGGAGAATCACTCAATCAAAGGGTCACCGTGGACTTTTAAGGCTACCTTCAGTCCTTATGCAGCATGATCACCAACTTGAGGGCTGCTAGGGCTTGCCATGGTGATCCTGGCACAAAAGTTATAGAGTGGGGCCAGTGAAATGGATGTAGGCTAAGAGAGATAGGAGTCTACCCCCAACAGGACTAAGATGAGGTCAAATCTATCTTTCACTGTGCCCTTCTCAATGTATGTCCAAGTACACATTATTTTGGAAAGAAAAAAAAGGAAGTGAAGAGGCAGCTGAGAAACTTAATAACCAAATTATTATACCAACTTAATAGCCGACTTAATAACCAAAAGGAATTAAATTGAATTATTTTAACCAATTATTATCTAATTATTGAATTAGGTTGTACTTTGTCATTTTTTTCTAATTAAGGGACATATTGAGGTACTTTTCTCATTTGGAATATGGCAGATATAGACTAAAGAGATTATATATATTTTTTACTCATTTGAGTTTCAGCTTTTCATGTTGACATATAGTTATATATTGAACAACCTGGATTAAAGGGTACAAGAAGTAACCAGATTCTTTATCTAATTCTCAGAAAGTGTTATATTAGCTCCTTGCACCTAATAATTTACTCTTTTCAAATAAGAACTCAAGCAGTATTTTAATAGCTTTTTACATAGTGGAATGTCCAGCACACTTTAATCATCATACAATTTAGAATGTCTCCATAGCTGAATCATTCTCCAGCCATGATTGTACTTCAGTTTTGGAATTTAGATGGCACGAGATTTTATATATATATATATATATATATATATATATATATAACCCTTAAAACTCTACTAATACATGAATTCAGTAAAGTTGCAGGATGCAAAATCAATATGCAGAAATCTGCTGCATTTCTCTACACTAATAGCAAACTTGAAAAAAAAGAAATTAAGAAAACAACATCATTTATAGTCACATCAAAAAAGAATAAAACACCTAGAAATATATTTAACCAAGGAGGTAAAAGACGTACATTCAAAAAAAAAAAAAATAAAACACTGATGAAAAAAATTGAATACACAAATACATGGAAGATACTCCATGCTCATGAACCAGAAGAGAAAAATTAATATTGTTAAAATTTCCATACTAATATTCAAGTCAATCTATATATTCAATGTACTCCCTGTCAAAATTCCAATGGCATTTCACATAAATAAAACAAACAATCCTAAAATTTGCATGGAACCAGAAAAAAATCCCAAATAGTCAAAGCAATATTAAGAAAGAACAAAGCCAGAGGTATCATGCTCCCTGATTTCAAACTATACTACAAATCCATTAATCAAAATAATATGGTTTTAGCATAGAAACATACACATAAGGGTGCCTGGCTGGCTCAGTCTGTGGAGCACGTGTCTCTTGATCTTGAGATTCTAAGTTTGAGTCCCACTTTGGGTGTAAAAATGACTTAAAAAATAAAATCTTGGGGCGCCTGGGTGGCTCAGTCAGTTAAGCATCCGACTTTGGCTCAGGTAATGATCTCACGGTCTGTGAGTTCGAACCCCTCATCCGGCTCTGTGATGACAGTTCAGAGTCTCTCTCTGCCCCTCCCCCACTTGTGCTCTGTCTCTCTCTCTGTCTCTCAAAAATAAGTAAATGTAAAAAAAAAAAATTAAACAAGCCAAAAACAAACAAACAAACAAACAAACAAACAAAACAGACACATAGATCATCAATGGAACAGAATATAAAGCTCAGGAAAAAATGCACATATATATGGTGAATTAACTTGTAACAAAAAAAGCCAAGAATATCCGATGGGGAAAGGACAGTATCTCCAATAAATGGTGTGCAGAAAGCTGGAGAGCCACATGCAAAAGAATGAAACTGGACTACTATCTTATCATATGAAAATTAATTCAAAATGGATTAAAAACTTGAATATAAGACCTGCAACCATAAAACTCCTAGAAGAAAATATTGGTAGTAACCTCCTTGATATTGGTCCTGGTGATGATTTTTTTGGATCTGATGCCAACAGCAAAAATTAAGAAGTGGTACTGCATCAAACTAAAAAGTTTCTGCATAACAAAATAAACCACCAACAAAATAAAAAAGCAATCTGCTGAATGTGAAACAATATTTGCAAATTATATATCTGATAAGGGGTAATATCCAAAATATATAAAGAATTCATAGGAGTCAATAACAAAACCAAACAATCCAATCTAAAAATGAACAGAGACTACGAATAGACATTTTTCCAAAGAAGATATACTGATGGCCAACAGGTACAAGAAAAGATGCTCAACATCACTCTCTACTCATTAGGGAAATCAAATCAAAATCACAATGAGGTATCATACCACATCTTTTAGAATGGCCATTATCAAAAAGATAAGAAAAGGTGCTAGCAAGGATGTGGAGAAAAGGGACCTCTTGCACAATGTTGGTAGGAATGTAATTGGTGCAGTCACTTTGGAAAATAGTGTGGAAGTTCCTTAAAAAATTAAAAATAGAACTACGATACATTCTAACAATTCTATTCCTGGGTATTAAAAGAAAACAAAGGTACTAACTCAAAAAGATATATGCACCCCCATGTTCATTCCAGACTTATTCACAATAGTCAAGATACAGAAACAACCTTAAGTCTCCACTGTTGGATGAATGGATAAAGAAAATGTGAGATTAGATAGATAGATAGATGGATAGATAGATGATAGATAGA
This sequence comes from Prionailurus viverrinus, assembly GCF_022837055.1. Taxonomy (NCBI): domain Eukaryota; kingdom Metazoa; phylum Chordata; class Mammalia; order Carnivora; family Felidae; genus Prionailurus; species Prionailurus viverrinus. The sequence continues at coordinate 61,518,708 of NC_062564.1, read as the reverse complement.
TAGATAGATACATAGATAGATACATAGATAGATAGATGATAGATAGATAGCTATAAATATAAGGATAGATAGATATGCAATGGAATACTCTTCATAAAAAAGAATGAAATCTTACCATTTGCAACAACGTGGATGAAACTTGAGGGCATTATGCTAAATAAAATAAAATCAGATAGATAAAGACAAATATGGTATGATCTCATTCATATGTGGAATTTTAAAAACCAAAAAACCAACCAACCAACAAACAAAAGCTTAGAGATACAGAGAACAGATTTATGGTTGCCAGAAGCTGGGATGAGGGTGGAGTACAGGGAAATGGGTAAAAGGGGTCAAGGTACAAAATTCCAGTAATAAAATAAATAAGTCACAGAGATGTAATGTACAGCATGGTGACTAGAGGTAACAATACAGTATTGCAAATTTTAAAGTTGCTAAGAAAGTAAATCTTAAAAGTTTCATCACAAGAAAAAAATATGTAACTATACATGCCGACGGATGTTAACTAGACTTCTTGTGACTTTAAAATATATACAAATATTGACTCATGTACACCTAAAGCTAATGTAATGGTGTATGTCAGTTGTATCTCAATAAAAAGAGTATATTGTAGGTAACTGTTATGTCTGAAGAGGGTACACTTAACTCTCATTTACATTTATACTCAAATTGTAACTACTTACTACACAACCACATACAGATACTACACATACTGCACAACTACATACAGACTTGGCTAGTTATTATTGGGTGTCCCTGAATTTAAATCTCAGCAACAAATCCACTTAAATTCTTCTGACCAGGCGTCCTCTTCAAACTGTCAGGTTTCTGATGCCCCCGCCCACAATGCCCTGTGTTAGAGTGCACTGAATGCCAAGGGGAAGTCTCTCAGTCCCACTAAGACTACCATGAGTATGAACGCCAATGTGTCAGTAGGTTTTGTACCAATGTAGGACAATAGATCACTTCCCAATTTTGTCACCTGAGTTCCGAAGTAGCACTCCGATGCAAAGGATTCTCCAGAGAAACATAACCAATAGGAGATATGTGTACATATATAAAGAGATTTATTATAAGGATGTTGTTCAGACAACTATGAACGTTAAAAAAAACAAAACTCAGGCAGTGTTTTCAGTTGTTTTTTGTTTGTTTGTTTTTTATAATGAAATGTCTAATAGTTTAACTACAATTAGAATGTCGCCATATCCCATTCATTCTCCAGCTGGGGTCCTATTCGGTTTTGAAATTCTGGAGTGGGATAAGGAAAGTTCTCGTTTCCTCCATCCCACCTGCAGACTCACTAATATGTGTTTCTGACAGCTGTAGCCATTGGTCCAAACTAAAACAACAGTGGGAAAGGACAAGTCCTCCTGACTCGTGTGGGAAATGTTCAATTGCTGATTCTTCCTCTCATGGTTGCTGTTGTGGTTTCCATGGAGATTCTCCCGGAGGTCACCTCTGGCAGCAGATGCCTCGATGGGGCCCTTTCTTCCCTTTGTCTAGTCACTTTTGATTCCCTCATCTACCCCTGAGAGTCCAGAAACCTATCACCTGGCTTTCAGTTTCAGTCCCACCTCTCTTCCAGCAGCCGGCCTAGTTCTTTTGAAACACCTTTCTGTTGGCCCCTGTCGGCAGAGTGCCCCACAAATGTAAGCATGAGCCCTGACGGAAGAGCTGTCCTTTCTCAGCGGAGCCGCCTCAGTTTGACCCTGTAACAGGAACAGCAACTTCCAGTGATTTCGCGGTTAATATATTCAGGTCCGAATTAATACCGGTCCTTCAGGATAAATGAGACTCAAGGCTTTCCAGGTTGTCATCAGAAAGTCACTTCACAACTGACGAGAATCAGCTCTCATTCCCTCCACCAGGGGGCAGTGGAGGAGGATGTACCACAGCCTGCTAACAATTCTAGATGGGGATACAACTCTTGTCTCTGATCACCTTCCATTTCCATTAAGAATTTAGGACTGCGGTTGACAAAATCAGTTTCATAATCTCTTTGCACCTCCCAAATAAACAGTCTCACACTTGGATTAGACTTTAACATTTCTGAGTCTTTATTACCCATTCTATTTTGTTTGGCCTTTGAGGCCTCTAATGAAACGCTAAACAACAAGAGACAAAACTATCTCTTGCTCTACATCTAGGAGTAAAAAACTTAAACAAAAGTTTCAGCATTATGGTAAAATGATGCAAATGTATGGTTTCTGTGATTTTTCTACTTATTATACATACAAATTTGATCTGTAGAAATTGTATATTAACATTTATAATCGTGTATCATTTATATAAAATATTAAATGTATACAATTACATAACATATAAATATATATTTTGCATATAATTTTAATACATATTTTATATATATATTCTAATGGGCATTTTTCTGTTATAAGTATTTGCATTTAGTTTTTTATCCTAATGTTTTAAATATAAAAGTATTAAACAAAAAATCACGTTTTCTTCAACTCTGTACTTGTAGGTGGAAAAGTTATTTATTTACCCAATATAAAAATACATATGTTAGGGAATACTAGCCATTTTCTAATTCCATTTCTTCCTCTCCTGAACACAACATTTAACCACATTCTTTTATTTTTCTCTAATGAATGATGGTAACCAGGTGACCGAATTTAACCCGTAGAATGTAAAGGAAAAATGTTGTACCAATTTGAGACTTCTCCCATAAATATCTCTCATTCACAGTCCTCCATTGTGCATTTCCATTTCAACTACAATGGTTATCTCCCAAAGTTTTAGAAAATCAGATCCTGAAGGGGCAAAGCTGCATCCTTATAAGTCCCACATCATTGATTGGAGCCCCTACAGCCTGGAAACACTTTGGGATGTTACATGAGTGGAACTTTAATTGAATGGAAATATTAATTTTCTGATCTTTTGTTACTAAATCCTGGAATAACCTCCCTGACACAGATCTGGATATATTGAAGTGGGATGCCAACCTAACACAAACCTAAAATGTGTGACATTGCCTTACTGGTCAGGTAACAGTTGTTTGGAAATGCAGCCATTTTGAAAAATGGAGACCCTTGTCACGCAGTAGGAAAATATTTTCTAGAAGCCATATGTTATAACTTTCAAGGCAGATAAAATGTCCACTTAGCCTCTAAGGGAAGTTTTTGGAAGAGGTTTCCAAAAAAGAATAACCATGTAAATTCAAAGCTTCTCTGCCCATCCCAGTCTTCAAGTTTGCAAAAATACGAAGAGTGACTGTATGACACACTGTTTTCAATAACATCGTTTAACTTTTCTTTTTCATACAAAATAATCACCCCCCTCCTTTCCATTAAGAAAAAATATCACCTCTAATAATCACTAATATAGGCAAACCAATAATGAAAGCAAAATTTGTTCTGGTATTGGGTAGAAAAGGACTGGAATAAGGTGGGATGCATCAGTTTCTAGAACCAGAATTAAAACGAGGGAAAAAGTCAGTTCCAACTCCTATTTGAAAATATCACAGTTTGTTAGATTCATTAAACTAGATGACAAGTTTTGAGCATGTAATTGAAAAAGCATTTGCTAAACTGGGTTACACAGAAACTAGATTAATAAAATAATATAACCCTAAGCAATTCAGGAAGTTTACGTGGTAAGAATGTTGGAGCTTGAAAAAATCCATCTTGAGACAAATATTTAGAAAAAAACAATGGATTTTTGAAATAATAAATCAAATGTTTTGTTTTTTTAGGGCAAACACTTGCTATTCAAAAACATAAAAAAATAACATACACTTATTCACTGAGCTTTTATTTAAGTCATATTAAATAATTTAGTTTTTAAAAAAGTCACCCACATTTCATTGCTGACATTTCTTGCCAGTTGGTTCTAATTGGAGAAAATATTAGAAAAAGAATCACGTTAAAATCTCTGATAGCTCACCTACCTATCCTTTGAATGTAGATATAAATGGTTCCAGGCAATATGCTCTTATTTCCCCCCAATCAAGTTTTCAAAAGTGAGTGCCCAAAGTTCCTACCCAAGGAAGATAACTTAGGCAGGGAAGCCTAAGCAGGGGAATGTCAGGAAGCAGTTGAATTCTCACATCCCCACTACTCTCTCAGCTCAAGTCCCCAGATCAAGATGATACCAACTAACTGGAAGATTCTTAGAATTACAGCCATTGTACCAGTAGATCAGCAAGCCACATGATCCAGGATGATCCATTAATTTTATGGCATCAAACAGCAATGCAAATCAAATTAATTTTGGGTGGCGCCAGGAACCCATGGAGCTGCCAGATACTCAGACACGCAGACATGCCTAGATAGTTCCTTAACCTTGTAATAATACAAAAAAGACATTTTCACTACTTATGCTTCCTTGGACTCCACTTATCACATAAAGGAGCTTTACCCTATATAATCAGAAATAATACCCGGAATACTACTCTAACATTACCTCTGTACCTTAGCTATTCATTTACTTGCCAGAGCATAGCGATAAATGCTGCCAACGTTCTGGGGCCTGTCACTTTGGTAAAGTTTAGAGTTCTATTAGTTTCGAGCATGTTGTGCTATCCCCACATCATTTGAATGTGCTGTCCCTGTCGGAGTACTGAATATTCCATAAAGCTACTTGACCGGATAGAGCCTGGAGCAGAGGGAGGATCTGTATCACATCCAGGTGAAGATGCGAGCAGTATTGCTACTTGAGCCTTGATGACCAAATAGGAGAATCATACTACAAAACCCTACGATTTTCACAGTAGGCAAATCTTTTGCTGTCAACCATTCTCCACTTGAAAAGTATTCTATAGTTTATCTCCAAGGCCTGACCAGAAAAACAAACAAACAAACAAGCAAACAAACAACTAGGTAATTCAGTTGGCCCATTATAAAATGGATAATTTCTAATGTGTAGCCCCATGCTACTACTAACTAAAAGAGCAGGTCTGAGTAGGATAACCAAATAAGCTAAGTGAGTGAGTGACTCAGATATCCATGATACTTGGTCTTACTGCTGTACCAAATCTCTTTCAACCCACAACTATAGCCTCAAGTGGTGATGAAGATAAGACCACAAGTATAGCCCAAGTTTATGGACAGGTCAGAAGTGAATTCCAGGGTATTATGGTCCAATTCAAGGATATGATAGATATCCCCCAGGGATTAAAATATACTGATAAAGATAAATTCCATTAGTTAATGTGTAGAGCAGTGCATTACATTATCCATTTTATGTGGGAGGAGAGATAATTTGAGTCACAATTAGATACTGAATCATGGGCTGTGGTTAATACGCTTGGGTGGCTGATTACAGATATGGAAAAGAACAAGACTGAATGAATGGAGACAAGAGGTTAGTGGAAGAGACATATCAATAGTCCTAGGAATACACAGAGCAATAGATACTTGTGTTCCATATAAATGCCACCCAGAGAGAGCTCTCAATCCTATGACGTCAGTCAGCAATTTCTCTAGTCCCTCAAGACGTCTCCTCCATCCTTCCCATTTTTTGTTCAAGAATCCCAGGTATACAAAATGACCATGATGACATGTATAGAGACTACACCAGAAAATTTTTGACTAAAGTGGTTTCTGTTTAGTCCATGTTGACTAACAGTCTTCCTCTTACAAGGCTTACTTTGTTACTATCACTACCATTTGCAGAAACTGCTGGGTCCGAAAGTCATTGCTGAGGTCTCAATAAGGCACCATTATTCAGGAGGACCATTTGGCCCCTTGGAACCCAAAATGCTTCTGCTTGACTATGTTTCATAAGCTTAGAGAAAAGGACCTTATATATGGCCAGGGGGACTGTGTCTTAATGCCAGAAAATCCATTCGAGTGCCTTTTAGTATTCCAATGTCTAATATACTGGTCAGTTGTATTTTGCAACCACAAAACACAGGATGGCATAATGATTTACATCCTATGGGAATTAAGATCTGGGTCACCTCACCAGGGAAGAAGGAGAAGGAGAAGAATAATGAGAACAAGAAGGAAAGGAAGAACAAAATGAGGAGGGAGGGGGAGAGGGAAAGGAGGATGAAGGAGAAAAGGAACACCTAACCAGCTCAAAGTTATTGGGAAAAAGTGAGGGGGAGGAGAGGGTGGGACAACATGGAATGGATGCCAGAAGTAGGAAGCTATGATTAATTACTAGCCTAGACTTCGTGATGGAGATGGCGACTTTACTAGCTATATTTAATACTTTCTTCTCTTCCTGTTTTCTCTGGCACTTTATATGAAGAGCACCAATGGTGGTTAATGCTTCAGTTTTGGCTCTGTAAGGAGTATGAAAAACATTAATATTCCCCACAGTGATACGGCAGGGTTACCAGGACTCTGTATTTTTCCCACTTGGGGAAAAGGGCAATTTAAAGGCAAGATTATATAACTTAGGGGAAAGGATAGTGAGCTATGCTTGATTGCAAATCCAGACCCTTTTCCATCCTACTGCATGCGTTTGATTTCTTTGAAATTTACCATCTTAACTTCCTTCTCCTCCACAGAGAGGTTAGTGACTCAGAATGAGAGAAGTCAAAATATGGTATTATTTTCCCCTTTTCCATCTCTGTCACTTTGTTTTAAATCTCTACCTATGACCAGATAGTTGTTGGAGAGTATCTCTCCAATGGAGTATCTCTCCAAAGTCTCACTAGATTCCTTGTGTCCCTTAAGGCCCAAAAGTAGTGGCAACTTTCCCTACTGCTGGACTTTGAGTGCTTCACCATCCTTTGTTGGATCCTTAACATTGCTCACACCTTTGTGCATGATCTCTATTGTTCAAATGCTGCTCTCTTCAGCTGTCTATTTGTAGAATCCATTTCTTGACATTTCCTGACTGAAAATGAAAGGTTTGCTCAGAGAAAGGGAAATTAAGAACTCAAAAGTTCAGAAATAACATATAAATATTAATTTCAATTATTAGAATTATTTTCAAATTTATTTTCTCTTCCAAGTGAGAACAAGAGCTCAGACAGTATAAAAGTATCAACACGAAATGATTTATAAATGTCTTCTGATGAGATCTATTGAATTTGGTGTGAAATGCCTCAAAATTCCTTTTTAAGATTTTTTTAGGTTCATTTATTTACTTATTTTGAGAAAGAGCAAGAGTAGAGGAGGGGCACAGAGAGAGAGAGAGAGAATCCCAAGCAGGCTCCACACTGTTAGCACAGAGCCTGATGTGACACAGGGCTCCAGCCTACAAACCATGAGATCATGACCTGAGCCAATATCAAGACTCAGGAACTTAACCAACAGAGCCACCGAAATGTCCCACCTAAAAATTCCCTTTAACCCAATAATTACATTTCTAGAAATAAATCCTGAAATAATAATTGAACAATATATAAACAGAAGATATAAAGAAAAATATCATTTAATGGGAATTTAGATATGTTAAAGCATGTCCCAACAATCTACCAAATAAAATACTAAGCAGTTCTTTAAATAAAAATCCTGTGTTTATGAATATCTTATTTTATTATTTTGCCTCTTCATTGTTTGGAATTGTGTTTACCTTTAAGTGGTAGAGTTGTAAACTACTATTGTCCTAGACTGGGTCCCAGTGTCATAAAAATTTCTCTGTCTGGTTAGAAACTTGGATTGAAAAACTGAAGATAGGAGGATAGTGGGGGAAATATGTGGCTAGTCCTCTAGGAGTAGATACAATGTGAGTGGGTGGTAGATATGATATGCCATTTTTCTCCTAGTAAAACTAGCTCTCTTTTTTCTACCCTTGCTCCATGGCCACCCTCTAATTTTTGACCAGTATAAACAATTCTTTGACCACTAAGTGATCCCTCCTTAGCTCTGCCTATTTTTAGAAAGTTTCACTCTGACATCAAGCCCCAAACATCCCCAGTAACCAGCAGGCCATGCCCACCTCTTAAACAAGTAGAATTGATAAAAATGGACTACACCCATGGCCTTAAATATAATAAAATATCCACAATGCCTTTTTGAAATTAATGACATTTTTACATAACTTTGATTTAGAAATACTGTGTATATAAATATTAACAAAACTATTGACATTAGTATTGACTGAGGCCCATTTGGTCATCCGGGAACTTCTCTTCCAGGTCAGGTTCGTAACATCTGTGGGAACCAAAGGCAGGAGTGTAGACATAGAGACTATCACAGAACTTCACACCAAGAGTATGTGATCCCAAACCACTACAAATAATATCTACCAGATAGCTCTCCACAGGATGTTTTGAAATTACAGTGACCTCTTTAACCTTTTCTCTTATCTTTTTTAATAATATAGACTATAAAGTATTTAATTAATGTGAAATATATGTGGAGCCCTGTGTCAGGCTAACTAACTACAAGCTATGGAGAAGGGAAGACGTGTCAGGATGATGTAGCCTCTCGAATGTAGGTATTTCAATGAAACTTTGCTGGAAGCCAAACTATCCAACCAGCCTGATGGCAGGGCCCAGGCGGTGGACAGATGGGGACTGCATGGCAGCCAAATGACAGTGAAGCTTCTTGTACTCCTACTTTTATGTAATTTGGCCTTAGCGTTGGTCGGGGCAGCACCCTCTACCAATGAAAGTACCTGGGGAATTGTCAGTTGGGGAATTGCCCACGACGGCACCCCCCCCCCCCCCGCCGGGGAGAAGAACCATTGGGGAAAGAAGTAAGAGTCTGCAGGGAAATTATGTGGCCCTACATCTAGCCCTTGCCACCCCCTATAAAGACTCCTCTACCTAAAGGAAGGATAGCCCCATATATTTCCCAGCTAAGGAAGTGGACAAATGGGTTCGAAACCCCCACTCCGACAACAAAGGAATGTATCTATGGATATACGTTACTCCAACCCCTAGGCCCACTTGGCCCCCAGGAGGCATTGCAGACGATAACTGGACCTGTTGGGTTAAGGTACAGAATGGTTTATTAGTTCCTAGGTATACATTGTCTCTCTGGGAGCACATAAGGCGTGGGTTCCCAGGGCCCTCCTGGCTCCCTCCCGGCACCCCAGACCAAAGCGAATGCTTTTCTTCCTTGTGCCTCAAATCACACAAAGGAACAATTTAGAAGTCACGTCCTTGTAAACCATTCCACTTGAGGTGTTGTGAGCTAGATGACCTTGTAAGGGTAGGAGGGAAAATAACTATGTTGTTCCTTTATGGGTGATCACACAAAGGAACATTTTTAGAATTAGGTAATGCCGAGAAACATAGATAATGCATGCTACAAGGAATTTGCTAACAAATATAATGCTACGCTTGCTACAATAAAGCGGCCAGTCTAACACACTGCTGTTGTCTGTGTCCATTTTATTTTAGTTTTATTTTATTTTCACTTTTTTGCCAGCGCCGTTCATCCTTCAGGAACCTCTGGACCTGCTGGAGCTGGACTCCGGCAAAACTTTCTTCTAGGATTTCTTAGGTGTCATACATTAGATAACTATTTCACAAGAAATTCTCCATATTAGAGGATCTGTAATCTTTACTAAGAACGATATACAATATAGGAAAGAAATTCTTTTTTTTTTTTTTTAATTTTTTTTTCAACGTTTTTATTTATTTTTGGGACAGAGAGAGACAGAGCATGAACGGGGGAGGGGCAGAGAGAGAGGGAGACACAGAATCGGAAACAGGCTCCAGGCTCTGAGCCATCAGCCCAGAGCCCGACGCAGGGCTCGAACTCATGGACCGCGAGATCGTGACCTGGCTGAAGTCGGACGCTTAACCGACTGCGCCACCCAGGCGCCCCTGGAAAGAAATTCTTAAAGATAGCAACATAAGGAAGGAAAAAGATCTGCAATTTTTCTGACTATTGGAAATTCTGCCTGAGACGAAAAAGGATGGTCATTGGACTGATGCCTTTTGCCAAATAAACACAGTTCGACTAGACCTCTGAACAATTCCAAAAATGGCTCTGAACACACTACAAGTATCACTGTAGAGTAGCAAACAAATTATTAAATTCTGAAATCAGCTGTTTACTATCATTGAAGAAAATAACGTAAGAACAGGCTAAACTATAAGATTTGCTATAAACCGTTAAGGGTGAAAATACCTCATGACAATACACTATTTTTACCTCTAGAAGTTGTATGCATTTTGAATATAATTAACACTGATTTTACTAAATTTAAATTTGCTATTTTTTTGGAACTGTATGGCACTAATTGAAAAATAAAATCTCACATTTGAGGGGTTTTTTTTCTTCTTCAACTTTTCTGGCCTTTACTGATAAACTGAGGAATATCCTCCTTTCTACAATGTGACATTCAAGGTGCCCTGGAGAGGGTCAGAGAAGACCTTGTATAATATGGTTTGTTAGAATTTTCCATTCTCTTTAACTTCATTCACCCCAGTCTCTAGTCAAATAATGAAGTCTCCACACCTTTCCTTCCATGTTCCCTTTGCCTGAAATCTGGCCATCTACTCACCGTGATTAAATCTTAATTATTCTTGACATATTTTTTGAAATGTCATTCTTCAAGGAAGTCTTTTACAACTCTGTCAGATAGAATAGATCAGATTTCCTTCTTATATGACCCCTTAACATCCTGAAATTTTTCTTTATAACACTTTTAACAGTTTGACATATTACCTACTTGTTCTATAATACTTCTCATAGAAGCGTGTCAAATTTTTCTTCCATACTGGTAGCTTTCATTCATTTTCCCAGTAATCCTATCAATGTGTGGATATTAAAGTAAAAAGTATGTGGTTTCATGCATGCAACACCCGGACTCTTGATGGTTCTTAAGAGCAAAATTCTTTTCATGACACTTTTCAGGACACTTTTCAAGACAGTGTCCTTTGTCTTGGATTTTTTTTTTGGGGGGGGGGGGTCTGGGATGTATACTCCACTCCCCCATTACAAAAAGTGCTGCTTTGTTTTAACATAACATCGTTTTTCTTTTACATATTCAGTTACTCTTTCTGTGTTCTTCAGGGTGACAGCAAGGTTACACACATTTACATTTACTATGATCACAGACATGTTGGAACTCTTTATCTTTCATTTTACACTGGTTCACCTTGCCTCTCTTTTTCTCTTTATTTTGTGTTGGACTGGTTCTCTTTCTTCCTCCACCCCCCCCCCTTTAATTTTTTGGACTAGTAAATTGTATCACTTAGGAATATGTATGGTTGAAACAAAAAATTACAGTGGCTTAAACAGCTAAGCTACTCTTTCTTCACATAAAAAAAAAAAAAAAAAGCCAAGCAGTCTGGACCAATGATGGTGCTACATGGTGACACGGACTTCAGCAGGACTTTTCTTGTGTTGCCAGCCCTGGCACCTGGTTTTCTGTTCCTAGTCCATGATGACCTCTTGAGTTCTATTTACATATAATCTCCAAATGTCACATATGACATTTTTCATGAGTTCTCCTTTGGCCGGAGCTTAGTCAGCTGGCCATATTTAGCTTCCAAAGAGATTCAGAAACGTAACCTTCAGTAGGAGTTGCAGTGTGCCCAGCAGACTTGTGGTTCGACTCCTATGAAAAAATGATAGAAACAAAAGGGGGCACCTAGAGTCCCTGCCATGGAAGTTAGGTAAGAGAAGAGGCTTTAAGGAGCAATATTTCACACTTCACAAACTGAGTGAACTCTATATTTTCATTAACAAAAACTTAAGTTTTCGTTAACTGTTCTCCAAGACACCACTAGGATCTTAGCCAACTTTAATCACTCCCCAACCACGCACCAACCCACATTTAAACTAATTACTGTTTTCTAACATTTTGTTCAAAAATTTGAGCAATATGAAATTAGTCTCTGGCCTTTTATTTTGAGAGCCGTAGTTAATTAAATTTGGCAACACAGTTTATCAATTTCTGGTAATCCTTCCAAATTCACTTGCATCTATTTTGCATTCTATTCTATTTCTAGATTTTATTTCGTTCTTCCTCTGAAGCACATCTTTCAATATGTAACTTTGTTAATTATTACAATTTTTCTAATTAACATTTTTAATGTTTCTCCACTTTATTTTTTTTTCACTTGTCTTTTAGAACTTTGAAGGTTCTAAACCATCTCTCTCTCATTCTGTCCATCTCCTTCCTTGCTTTCCTCTATTCTTTGAGCAATTGCTTCCATTTGGACTTTCAAGGCTCCCAAACAGGAACTGCACTTAAAATTGGTGATCCAACTTGCACCCAATGATACTCTCAGTGGTATCACCGAGCGTATTACTATGGAAGCCTTGTCCCAAGGCTGGACACAAGTCTCTTTCTTGCTTAAATATGCAGCTTTATGTCATCCTGAACTTCAAGATGAGTTGATTGCAAATAGCTGCTTAATTCCTCCATCTACCCCCTGACATGTAGTAAGGAACCTTATTTGTACCCCTGCTTTCAAAGGGCAATACTAAGTTCTAAATAAAGTTCCATGCAAGGGCGCCTTTAATTCATTACCCCAGTCTGTTCAACTCCTGGCTTCCTCTGCACAATATCAGACCTAAAGTCCAGTAGCCGGTAGCTTCAACCAGGCTCATGGCTTCATTTTCATCCATGAGATGTTTGTCTTGTGTTCAGCAAAACCATGGCTTTTTTTCTTTTTCTTTTTTGCATATTTTATTTATAATATCTTTCAAGCATGATTAACAAAAGAAATTTAAAAAGTAAACATCATAAGAAGTTAATTTGAGTTTAATTTTCACCTTTATTTGTTTAAATTTTTTTCTTTGATAAATTCTTATTTACTTTTGAGAGCGAGAGAGAGACCCAGTGGGGGAACAATAGAGAGAGAGAAGGAGACACGGAATCTGAAGCTGGCTCCAGGCTCTGACCTGTCCGCACAGAGCCCAACATTGGGCTCGAACTCACAAGTCATGAGATCATGACCTGAGCCAAAGTCGGATGCTCAACTGACTGAGCCACCCAGGTACTCCTATCTATTTATCTTTATGAATTTATATATTCCTACCTATGTGCTTATCTATTGGTATATTTTAATATTCATATTAATAGAATCCATCTGATAAAAATCTAGTCTAATAATACTTTCAATATTTATTGAATCCTATTTTGTTGAAAGATATTGCCTCTGCAGGGAGCCTGAGTGGCTCAGTCAGTTAAGAGTCTGACTTTGGCTCAGGTCATGATCTCATGGTTCATGAATTCCAAGTCCTGCATCAGACTCTCTGCTGTCAGTGTAGAGCCCTCTTTGGATCCTCTGTCTGTCTGTCTCTTTCTGTCCCTTTTCTGCATGCTCTCTCTCTCAAAAATAAACAAACATTAAAAGAAAAAAAAGATACTGCCTCTAATGGAGGTATAAAAAAAGACAAGGATGAGTAGGAATAAACACATTTGTTGTATTCTAAATATTAGAAATTATTTTACTCTATGACATAATCTATCTTAGTAAAGGGATATTCACATTTGCTGAGGACAAAGGGAATAAATCTACTTTATTACCATCTTCAGGAAATATAAACATGCCTTCACTTTACTGAAATATTTTACTCTCTAATAACACTATAAGGTTATGAAAATAGTTTCTGTAATCAAAGTATTTAATAATTTATGATATTAATGTTATAAGTGATAAATGACCATAGAAAACCACAAGCAGTTAAGGGAAAGTGTGACAGACAGCAAGAGGCATTTAGTTTACACAACTGAAATCTTAATCTGAGGATATTTGTTCCTTTCCTGTGGATTACAGATTTGAGCAAAGAAGAGCTAGAGACAAATAAGATTAGATCTGAGGTAGAGTATTGTTACCTAGGAATGAAGAAAGAAGGAAAGAAAGAAAGAAGAAAGAAAGAAAGAAAGAAAGAAAGAACATGGATTTTATTCATCTGCCAGTATTCATTCTCTCTCCTTTTTGAACTACCTTTATCTTCCTCAGAGGATCCTCCCTTCTCGTCAGTGTGGTTTCTGTTCTGAAGGAAGAACTGAAACCACATGAGTCATAAGATGAGTATCTAACCTAAACTCTACCAGTCAGATCTACTTTATCAGGAGTTTGAATCTGGACCACCCATAAAGTTGGCGATGTTAGTTCTTACTTTGATTATGCCGAGTCCCATTAGCAATTACCTTGTTGCTTCACTTATCCAGTGCTGATTTATCTTGCTTGCCACTAAAAGATCAAAATTTATATAAACTTACTGCGGAGGGAGAAACTGATAAATTATTTCAACAATTTAATAGCAAATCTGAGTCAAGAGGAAAAGGATGAAAAACAGTCTGAACTTACAAGGCTGAGAAATCAATAACACAAATACCATTAATTAATCAAGACCTCAGGGTATTATTGTTTAGGCTGGGAGTAGTATGCAAAGCAAACATAAAGTGTCACATTTTTACACATGAAATAGTTTTTTAAATTTTTTTAACGTTTATTTATTTTTGGGACAGAGAGAGACAGAGCATGAACTGGGGAGGGGCAGAGAGAGAGGGAGACACAGAATCGGAAGCAGGCTCCAGGCTCTGAGACATCAGCCCAGAGCCTGACGCGGGGCTCAAACTCACGGACCGTGAGATCGTGACATGAGCTGAAGTCGGACGCTTAACCGATTGAGCCACCCAGGCGCCCCATGAAATAGTTATTTAATATAAATGTATTCAATTATTGGTTGGAGTTGTAGAGGAAAAAATGGTCATAGCAAATAGGCTATCACTGGGAAGGAAAATAAGAATCTGAGGAATGATGCTTGAAAGCTGCCCAGACATCAGAAAAGATGGTACACAGGGCTAGAAGTCAACCAGATTTACATGTGACAACACTAACGAATGCTGGCTTCTCCATCAATAAAGCTGTATAATTGATTTGTGCAATTCCTAAGATCACACCAAGTATTTTATATCACCCTCAGCAAATACTATAGGCTGTCAATGCTTGATTGTTGAGACCTTACCATATACAAATACACTTGCGTGTTTATAGCTAAAACATCCAAGCTTTATAAAGAAGGAAAATAGTGTAAGACACATGCGTTTATTTCATCTGAATTTTACTGTCATAGAAACAAAAACTAAAACAAAAAAGCTTAGAAGAAAAGAGCTCAACTTAAATGACATTTTGTCCAATACTTACCCCGTATCCAATTCTAACAAATTATAAATTGCATTTTTAATTAGGCTCTGGAAAACACACTAAAGGGCTCAATTGTCATTATCTCTTAAGATGCTAATGAGGCAATGAGGACTGATTACTGTATTATTTTAGGTTTACTTGGATTCATCTTCTTTAGTTTCCTGTGAAAAACTACTATATACCAACATTGATTCTTCAATTGCAACTAATGATTTTATTTCTTAATTGTTCATGCTTAGCAGAGATGCTCAGCAGGATTGCCCATTATTACCACCGTGATTTAATCTAGTTCAGATTCATTGGCAGAATATATTAGTCATATTATGGTATCATGACATCATCATCATCATAAACATTACTACTAATTTAGCAGTAGGAAAATCTGTAGTGCCAGCATTAATACATGATTTTTTAAAACTAAAAAAGAATCTTTGCCTAGTGCCAATGTAGCTTACCTATGGGCATTTTTAAGGGTTTGTACTTTTAAATGCTCAAAGTAACATCATGTTTGGGGAGAGAAAAGGTATACTTGTACTTTAAAATTGTAAGTCAAGAGCTATAATTACCTAATAATATATATTATTAGCCATTATAATTATATAATTAGCCGTCATATTATGATTATATTACTATTATTATTATTATTAAAGTGTTTATATGGGTTAAGTACAGTCTTCAAACATATGATTTAATCCTCACACAAGACTTAGGAGAGAAGAAAAGTATTGCTCATTTTTAGGTGGGAAAGTGAAGGTGAAATTGAGGAGGAAGAAACAAACCCTTAATAACTGAAAGAATTATACCAAATCATTAAATACCTGGCATGTAGGTCCTCATGCTTCATCCATGGTAAGTCCCAGAGTAATTCTCAACACAACAGCACAATATTGGCAAGGACACTAAAGGAATATGCCTGTCTCTGCCCCAGTGTTACTGAAAATATTTATGGGAATTTAAGGTGAATTGAAGGTTGCAGCTATCAGTAAACTATTTTAATTCTCCATTCACATTTACTTAATGAAGTCTGTCCTCTATAAAATTACAATCGTTTGTTTTCTTCCGATAATTGCATTCATATTCATCAGTTGTTTTATCTCAATAAGTGTGTTTATATATTATCAATTATTAATATTATTATATGCTACTGGACTCTATATTACTGGACTTCAGTATTCCCCTCCATCCAGTAGGAGTTACATGTGATATAAGAAATTACTAGATTACTAGTAGATTACTAGTAGATTACTAGATCTATTAATTACTAGATTACTTCTAGTAATAGAAGTAGTCACTCTCTTCTTTCTGAAATGTCCTCCAAAAGTGGTAACTTTAAGAAAGAATCTGAATATGCGAACTAAATGATCTCTAGATTCTCAAAAACCTCTGAATTATCCTGGTTTCCAGAAAGTCCTTTAAATGTGTCAATCAAGGACTAAGGAGACACAATGGTTCATATATAAAATAATATTTATTAATTTGTCATGCTTAGAAGGAAGGATAAACTGAGAAATTAGGAAACCAAATATTCAAGCTTTATCAAAAAAAAGAAAGGCTAAAAAACAAAGAAAGTGGGTATGGAAAAGGAATAACTGATTTAAGAAAAAAAAAAAAATCCCTGTATTTCTCAGTATGAGTCACTGAATGTCTTTTGCTTAATGGAAAGATGAAGATAAGGTTTTAAAGCACCGTTGGATGGCAATTTAACCATCTAATTAAAAACAGGGCTGCAATATGGAACCTACCTTGGCAGCATGTTGATTCAGTTTTTATCAGCTCAGCAAGACTTAAGTCATGTTCTGTGATTAAAACTATAGATCTCACATGTACACTGTCAATAGGAAACTTTTTAATAAAGATGAAATATGGCCTGTGAGATTTAAATCTGGTGACAATTTCAATTTAACTTAAACTAATAATGCTCTAGCTAGAAAAATCATTGTAGTTAAATATACTGCATGTAAAGCAATGCTATATTTGGTTGAAAAGGCATAGATATTTGAAACTAATCAATAATGATGTAGTTTTCAGGGTGAAAAAAGTCAGAGAACTTGAATAAAAAGATAATTTATCTCCACGTAGAACTTTTAAATCTTGAAATTTCTTATATTAAGCAATTATTTTGTCAACAAATACATTTGTACTTAGGCATACTTTGAGCGATGTGTTAATTTCCAAATTAACATCTACCCATTGATAAAATATACTGTTTCCATGAATTAGTTTTAAACTCCATTCGATGTAGGTTAAAAAAATAAACTAGTGATTAGAAAGTGAGGGTGAAGTGTCAACTTCAGCACAAGCCATTTCCATATATATATATATATATATATATATATACACAAATATGAATAAAGTCTTGATGGTTAAGGTCAAAAGGACAAAAAAAAACATTTTTTCCATAGATTGTAAATATCCCATAGTCCTGATATATCAGTACATGTTTGTTCGTTTGTTTGGGGTTTTGATTTTTTGCTACATGCCTTTCATTATTTCTATATGGTTATCAAGACACCTAAGTGTGACTCCATACTTGGACTGGAGGGGCACAGGTTTAAGTATGATTAGCAGAAAAAATAATGTAAGAGATGATGAAAAATATCTTAGAGGATAAGTAGAAATCTCACCTGCCAGCCAGTTCAGCCGAAGTCCCTATAGGACCCACTTTCCTAGAGGTCCAGTTTCACATTCTCCTATGAATAATCATATACAAATATGTCTACATACTCACCTCTGATCATGTGTCTCTCATGTGATGATATCACACTGCTCTCTGGCCTTGAAACTTAGTCTGTAATTTCCTTAGTCCCGGTAATTATTCCCCTTTTCTTCCTCCCCCTGCCAGAATCCTTATTATGAGACTCTTTGTAGTTTCCTGGCTCTAGAACTGAACGTGTCATGCAGCCAAATCTTCATTCTCCTCCCCGTGGGTTAGATGTCCTGTCTTCAGACATGTGCATACTATCAGAAGTTCCGAAAATACTATTTTTCCCATATTTATGCGATCCCACATCATTCTGTGTAGGCGATCCTGTAGAAGGGGTCTACCTTAATAACCTGCACTTCTCTTACAGTCTAGAGCTGGATAAAATTCCTCACCACAGCTTAAGGAAAATCATTAAAGATAGGATTATATTTGACTTTCCGTTGAATACAACTCCCAATTAGATAATCTTGTTTTTACTTTCATATTTTAAATTTTTTATGAAAGACCATTTAACATACCTTGTAAAAAAATATTTCAGTCAGAATCTCCCTACTGATGCCCACTGATAGAAGTTAACATTCATTTTTTTTTATTTGTCAAGTTTTTGTTTAAGTTTATTTATTTATTTTTGAGAGAGAGAAAGCATGAGTCAGGGAGGGGCACAGAGAGAGAGAGAGAGATACAGAGAATCCCAAGGCTCCACGCCATCAGCACAGAACCTGATACAGGGCTCAAACTCATGAACCATGAGATCAGGACCTGAGCTGAAGTCAGATACTTAACTGACTGAGCCACCCAGGCACCCCAAGATGACATTTGTAATAAGACAGACACATAGTCTCAACTATTTGAGTTCTGTTTAGTATACCTTTATGATATGCCAAAATTTATTTCCCTGGATATTTAGGACTGATTGTCCAGCCTCACAGTTGCCTTTTTCTGCTTTTCTTCTGTGTTCTAAATTAAGTGGAAATCACCTAACATTTGAGAGTTTATTCTTTAAGCACGTCACTTGTCTTCCTTGACCTCATTTATTTTCATCCCTATTGCAGTCTTGGGCTGAGTCCCAGCTCCAACCAGAAATACTTTTTCAGTCCTACTATAAGCCAGGTACAGAAGAAAACACACACACACACACACATACACACACACACACACACACACACACACACACAAGACTTTAAAATGTTCTTGCTGATGCAATTATTTGGTTATTTGGGATGATTTCAGATGGTTATTCAGTGGACTCTCAAATACAAGATTGGTGGTAGTAATGCCTTCAAAACAAATCCTTTGAAACTCAAACCTTCTTAACTAGAAGGATCTACTCTTAAGTTGTATTTGTTCTTATACCCTTGTGTCTCCCAAGTAAAATCCATTACAATGAAAATATACAACTAATGGCTAAGCACAGTTATAGAGTGATACATTGTTTATATATGCTATAATCTAATAAAAATGACATTCCAGAATTTTATGGCTTAAAAAAATAATATGGGTCAGAGGGATGGACGCCGGTTATCCCATTATGCCAACAACCAGAGCATTTCAAGAGGTCTATATTGCATTGGTATTCTGTAATTTCACTCTCAGAGATCACACTAAATGTTTATTTCTCCCTGGGTGAGATTTTGGATCTAGTTCCTTATTTTATTATTACTACTTGAAAGAGCTTATCAAGTGGTAATACAGGCTGAAGACTTAGGTTTGTAAATTAGGCATTTCTTAGAGAAGAGACCTTTGGAATGGGAATTGGAGACTGTTGCTGCTTAGCTCCCCACCAAAGCAATTCACTGTCTTTCTCAAAACAAGGGAGAAAGTAGGGATATTTGCTTGTGGTTCATCCAAATTATCCAGATAGAAGATTTTACATTATCACTGTCCAGCCTTCTTCAAGAACTTTTTGAAACATCTCCAGGCTTTTTCAGCATGGTAGCCCATGAGTGAGGTGAGCTCACTGCTTTCATAAGTCAAGCTCCGTATGCACACTCTTCCAGCACAAGCTCCCAGGAGGCCCTCAAACTCTCCATCACAAGGAGTCAATGAGAGAGAAACAAAGAAGCTGCCATAGATTAATGTGGCACCTAGAAAAACTAATGACAGGAAGTGACTCTGACCTTTGAAGAAACTCTGGTTCACACCAAGTATTTAATTTGACAGAACTTATATTAAATATTTTCCTGAACCTCCCTCCAAATATAATTACATAATATGAAATTTTAGGTTTTATGAAGGTCAGAAGTTTTTCATGTCCTATTTTTTTAAACTACTTTTTTTTAAGCTACTGCCACAAGACAAGAGCAGCCATAGAAATGAAGCAAAGTTTTGGGACATATGCAATCATATGTATTATCAACATCTAGGCTTTCCAGGAAAAAGCACAGTTAACTCATGGTCCAGGAAAGGACCAGCTTCAACAGGTACATGTTATGAGACACCAGAGTCAAGAGGCCACAGAATAGCCACGGCCTTCCTATAATAAAGCATGGCATGACAACTTCTTATACAAGATTGGGAACCCTACCTCAATTCGACCAACTACAAACATTTAGGATTTCTCACAACTCAGTTCCAGGTAGTAGTTTCTATGTAGTGTGGATACTTTAGTTGGACATAAGAGAAATTGATTAAAATTGGTTTAAAAGAAATAAAGGTTAAAGGAACCTATGGTCACAGCCCATTTCAGATATGCCCAAACTATTCTGGGCTAGGTTCTACTTGCTTCATTTTATAACTGAACTGTGCTTATGACTCTTGTTAACGTCACTCTGGATATCTCCAAACTTGTGTCATATTATATAGTTATACCTGCAAAA
This sequence comes from Prionailurus viverrinus, assembly GCF_022837055.1. Taxonomy (NCBI): domain Eukaryota; kingdom Metazoa; phylum Chordata; class Mammalia; order Carnivora; family Felidae; genus Prionailurus; species Prionailurus viverrinus. Next base: position 61,498,202 of record NC_062564.1, on the reverse strand, counting down.
AGAGAGCTTCTATTTCTTATAATTCCCCCTGCACATCCTCTAAATCTAGCCTGATCTGGGTCATGTTCTCATCCCTAAACTAGTTGCTGAGAACAGGGACAAGGAAGACTGTATTTGTTCAGATGTAGGTCACATAAGCACTCCCTGGTTTGGGGCACTATCAACCTTTGAAATCTTGGGGAAGGAGGTATGTTTTTCCAAAAGAAAATCAGTATGGCGAAGCCAGAAAAACAGATACTGCTTAAGGAAGAACATTCATCCAACACACACACATACACTTTATATAAAAAGTTATGTACTCAAAACTTCATGTGTTAAAAGTTATAATTAATATATGCTGTTTTCAATATTTAGATCAAGGGAAGACATTACTCTGTGTTGATTTTTGCATCAACCACTATGCTTCTGAAATAAGTTTAATAATTATAGGAATTATTTAAACATCATTTTGGTGACACTGACCGTCTTGATTTCTGAGAGCTGCCATCACAAAGTACCACAAACTGTGTGACTGAAGACAACAGAAATTTATTCTCTCACATTTCTGAAAGCTTGAAGTCTGAAATCAAGGTGTCAGAAGTACTGGTGCCTTCTTGCATACTCAGAGGGAGAATCTACTCCACATGTCTCCTAGCTTCTGGTGACTGTTGCCAATTCTTGGTGTTTCTTGGTTTCTGGCAGCATAAATCCAATCTCTGCTCCAGGGTCCCACGGCCCTCTCCTATGTGTCTATCTGTTAGTTTGTTCTTCTTCTTCTTTTTTTAGTTTTTTTTTTCATGGTTTTACTTATTTTTGAGACAGAGAGAGACAGAGCATGAGCAGGGGAGGGGCAGAAAGAGAGGGAGACACAGAATCTGAAGCAGGCTCCAGGCTCTGAGCTGTCAGCACAGAGCCCAACGTGAGGCTCGAACTCACGGACCGCGGGATCATGACCTGAGCCAAAGTCAGACGTTTAACTGACTGAGCCACCCAGGCGTCCCTATTTTTTTTTAATGTTTTTATTTTGTTCTTAATTTGTTCTTCTTTTTATAAGGACCTCAGCCATGTTGGATTACTGTTCATCCTAAATTAGTATGTCATCTTAATTTGATTATAGCTACAAAGACTCTATTTTCAAATAAGCTCACATTTACATGTATGAGGGGGCTAGGCCTTCAACATAATCTTGTTGAGGCACACAATTCAACCCATACTACTGACTCTTAGCTTGTAAGAGACAATAGTCATTAAAATCTAATAATGAGAGCCTTGCTAATAGAAACAGTTTACTTCTAGGACTAACAGCAGATTACACACACACACACACACACACACACACACACATATACATATAAAATTGTGTGTGTGTGTGTGTGTGTGTGTGTGTGTGTGCGTGTGTGTATAAAAGCTCTATTTTCTTCTCAAAGTTTTCGATTTAAAATGGGTTGGGGATATAAATTTATGCATAGGTGCGGTTCCTACCTTCATTTACTACAAAATAGTGCTCAAAATTTACACAAAATTTGCAGTATAGAGTGTCAAAACTAAGCAGGAATTTATATGGTCATTCATTCCTTGTTTGATGGAAATTCCTTTTTTTTATGATTACATAAATTTTTTTTATATATGAAATTTATTGTCAAATTGGTTTCCATACAACACCCAGTGCTCATCCCAAAGGATGCCCTCCTCAATACCCATCACCCACCCTCTCCTCCCTGCCACCCCCCATCAACCCTCAGTTTGTTCTCAGTTTTTAACAGTCTCTTATGCTTTGGCTCTCTCCCACTCTAACCTCTTTTTTTTTTTTTTTCCTTCCCCTCCCCCATGGGTTCCTGTTAAGTTTCTCAGGATCCACATAAGAGTGAAACCATATGGTATCTGTCTTTCTCTGTATGGCTTATTTCACTTAGCATCACACTCTCCAGTTCCATCCACGTTGCTACAAAAGGCCATATTTCATTTTTTCTCATTGCCACGTAATATTCCATTGTGTATATAAACCACAATTTCTTTATCCATTCATCAGTTGATGGACATTTAGGCTCTTTCCATAATTTGGCTATTGTTGAGAGTGCTGCTATGAACATTGGGGTACAAGTGGCCCTATGCATCAGTACTCCTGTATCCCTTGGATATATTCCTAGCAGTTCTATTGCTGGGTCATAGGGTAGGTCTATTTTTAATTTTCTGAGGAACCTCCACACTGCTTTCCAGAGTGGCTGCACCAGTTTTCATTCCCACCAACAGTGCAAGAGGGTTCCCGTTTCTCCACATCCTCTCCAGCATCTATAGTCTCCTGATTTGTTCATTTTGGCCACTCTGACTGGCGTGAGGTGATACCTGAGTGTGGTTTTGATTTGTTATTTCCCTGATACAGAGCGACGCTGAACATCTTTTCATGTGCCTGTTGGCCATCCGGATGTCTTCTTTAGAGAAGTGTCTATTCATGTTTTCTGCCCATTTCTTCACTGGGTTATTTGTTTTTCAGGTGTGGAGTTTGGTGAGCTCTTTATAGATTTTGGATACTAGCCCTTTGTCCGATATGTCATTTGCAAATGTCTTTTCCCATTCCGTTGGTTGCCTTTTAGTTTTGTTGGTTGTTTCCTTTGCTGTGCAGAAGCTTTTTATCTTCATAAGGTCTCAGTAATTCACTTTTGCTTTTAATTCCCTTGCCTTTGGGGATGTGTCGAGTAAGAGATTGCTACGGCTGAGGTCAGAGAGGTCTTTTCCTGCTTTCTCCTCTAAGGTTTTGATGGTTTCATGTCTCACATTCAGGTCCTTTATCCATTTTGAGTTTATTTTTGTGAATGGTGTGAGAAAGTGGTCTAGTTTCAACCTTCTGCATGTTGCTGTCCAGTTCTCCCAGCACCATTTGTTAAAGAGGCTGTCTTTTTTCCATTGGATATTCTTACCTTCTTTGTCAAAGATGAGTTGGCCATACTTTTGTGGGTCTAGTTCTGGGGTTTCTATTCTATTCCATTGGTCTATGTGTCTGTTTTTGTGCCAATACCATGCTGTCTTGATGATGACAGCTTTGTAGTAGAGGCTAAAGTCTGGGATTGTGATGCCTCTTGCTTTGGTCTTCTTCAAAATTACTTTGGCTATTCGGGGCCTTTTGTGGTTCCATATGAATTTTAGGATTGCTTGTTCTAGTTTCAAGAAGAATGCTGGTGCAATTTTGATTGGGATTGCATTGAATGTGTAGATAGCTTTGGGTAGTATTGACATTTTGACAATATTTATTCTTCTAATCCATGATCAGGGAATGTCTTTCCATTTCTTTAAATCTTCTTCAATTACCTTCATAAGCTTTCTATAGTTTTCAGCATACAGATCCTTTACATCTTTGGTTAGATTTATTCCTAGGTATTTTATGCTTCTTGGTGCAATTGTGAATGGGATCAGTTTCTTTATTTGTCTTTCTGTTGCTTCATTGTTAGTGTATAAGAATGCAACTGATTTCTGTACATTGATTTTGTATCCTGCAACTTTGCTGAATTCCTGTATCAGTTCTAGCAGACTTTTGGTGGAGTCTATCGGATTTTCCATGTATATCATGTCATCTGCAAAAAGCGAAAGCTTGACTTCATCTTTGCCAATTTTGATGCCTTTGATTTCCTTTTGTTGTCTGATTGCTGATGCTAGAACTTCCAGCACTATGTTAAACAGCAGCGGTGAGAGTGGGCATCCTTGTCGTGTTCCTGATCTCAGGGAAAAAGCTTTCAGTTTTTCCCCGTTGAGGATGATGTTAGCTGTGGGCTTTTCATAAATGGCTTTTATGATGTTTAAGTATGTTCCTTCTATCCCGACTTTCTCAAGGGTTTTTATTAAGAAAGGGTGCTGGATTTTGTCAAAGGCCTTTTCTGCATCGATTGACAGGATCATATGGTTCTTCTCTTTTTTTTTTTTTGTTAATGTGATGTATCACGTTGATTGATTTGCGAATGTTGAACCAGCCCTGCATCCCAGGAATGAATCCCACTTGATCATGGTGAATAATTCTTTTTATATGCCATTGAATTCGATTTGCTAGTATCTTATTGAGAATTTTTGCATCCATATTCATCAGGGATATTGGCCTGTAGTTCTCTTTTTTTACTGGGTCTCTGTCTGCTTTAGGAATCAAAGTAATACTGGCTTCATAGAATGAGTCTGGAAGTTTTCCTTCCCTTTCTATTTCTTGGAATAGCTTGAGAAGGATAGGTATTATATCTGCTTGAAACGTCTGGTAGAACTCCCCTGGGAAGTCATCTGGTCCTGGACTCTTATTTGTTGGGAGATTTTTGATAACCGATTCAATTTCTTCGCTGGTTATGGGTCTGTTCAAGCTTTCTATTTCCTCCTGATTGAGTTTTGGAAGAGTGTGGGTGTTCAGGAATTTGTCCATTTCTTCCAGGTTGTCCAATTTGTTGGCATATAATTTTTCATAGTATTCCCTGATAATTGTTTGTATCTCTGAGGGATTCGTTGTAATAATTCCATTTTCATTCATGATTTTATCTATTTGGGTCATCTCCCTTTTCTTTTTGAGAAGCCTGGCTAGAGGTTTGTCAATTTTGTTTATTTTTTCAAAAAACCAACTCTTGGTTTCCTTGATCTGCTCTACAGTTTTTTTAGATTCTATATTGTTTATTTCTGCTCTGATCTTTATTATTTCTCTTCTTCTGCTGGGTTTGGGCTGTCTTTGCTGTTCTGCTTCTATTTCCTTTAGGTGTGCTGTTAGATTTTGTATTTGGGATTTTTCTTGTTTCTTGAGATAGGCCTGGATTGCAATGTATTTTCCTCTCAGGACTGCCTTCGCTGCGTCCCAAAGCGTTTGGATTGTTGTATTTTCATTTTCGTTTGTTTCCATATATTTTTTAATTTCTTCTCTAATTACCTGGTTGACCCACTCATTCGTTAATAGGGTGTTCTTTAACCTCCATGCTTTTGGAGGTTTTCCAGACTTTTTCCTGTGGTTGATTTCAAGCTTCATAGCATTGTGGTCTGAAAGTATGCATGTTATAATTTCAATTCTGGTAAACTTATGAAGGGCTGTTTTGTGACCCAGTATATGATATATCTTAGAGAATGTTCCATGTGCACTCGAGAAGAAAGTATATTCTTTTGCTTTGGGATGCAGAGTTCTAAATATATCTGTCAAGTCCATCTGATCCAATGTCTCATTCAGGGCCCTTGTTTCTTTATTGACCGTGTGTCTAGATGATCTATCCATTTCTGTAAGTGGGGTGTTAAAGTCCCCTGCAATTACCACATTCTTATCAATAAGGTTGCTTATGTTTATGAGTAATTGTTTTATATATTTGGGGGCTCTGGTATTCGGCGCAGAGACATTTATAATTGTTAGCTCTTCCTGGTGGATAGACCCTGTAACTATTATGTAATGTCCTTCTTCATCTCTTGTTACAGCCTTTAAAGTCTAGTTTGTCTGATATAAGTATGGCTACTCCAGCTTTCTTTTGGCTTCCAGTAGCATGATAAATAGTTCTCCATCCCCTCACTCTCAATCTAAAGGTGTCCTCAGGTCTAAAATGAGTCTCTTGTAGACAGCAAATAGATGGGTCTTGTTTTTTTATCCATTCTGATACCCTATGTCTTTTGGTTGGCGCATTTAATCCATTTACATTCAGTGTTATTATAGAAAGATACGGGTTTAGAGTCATTGTGATGTCTGTATGTTTTATGCTTGTAGTGATGTCTCTGGGACTTTGTCTCACAGGGTCCCCCTTAGGATCTCTTGTGGGGCTGGTTTAGTGGTGACAAATTCCTTCCGTTTTTGTTTGTTTGGGAAGACCTTTATCTCTCCTTCTATTCTAAATGACAGACTTGCTGGATAGAGGATTCTTGGCTGCATATTTTTTCTGTCTAGCACCCTGAAAATCTCGTGCCAATTCTTTCTGGCCTGCCAAGTTTCAAAAGAGAGATCAGTCACGAGTCTTATAGGTCTCCCCTTATATGTGAGGGCACGTTTACCCCTTGCTGCTTTCAGAATTTTCTCTTTATCCTTGTATTTTGCCAGTTTCACTATGATATGTCGTGCAGAAGATCGATTCAAGTTACGTCTGAAGGGAGTTCTCTGTGCCTCTTGGCTTTCAATGCCTTTTTCCTTCCCCAGTTCAGGGAAGTTCTCAGCTATGATTTCTTCAAGTACCCCTTCAGCACCTTTCCCTCTCTCTTCCTCCTCTGGGATACCAATTATGCGTATATTATTTCTTTTTAGTGTATCACTTAGTTCTCTAATTTTCCCCTCATACTCCTGGATTTTTTTATCTCTCTTTTTCTCAGCTTCCTCTTTTTCCATAACTTTATCTTCTAGTTCACCTATTCTCTCCTCTGCCTCTTCAATCCGAGCCGTGGTGGTTTCCATTTTGTTATGCATTTCGTTTAAAGCGTTTTTCAGCTCCTCATGACTGTTCCTTAGTCTCTTGATCTCTGTAGCAAGAGATTCTCTGCTGTCCTCTATACTGTTTTCAAGCCCAGCGATTAATTTTATGACTATTATTCTAAATTCACTTTCTGTTATATTATTTAAATCCTTTTTGATCAGCTCATTAGCTGTTGTTATTTCCTGGAGATTCTTCTGAGGGGAATTCTTTCGCTTGGTCATTTTGGATAGTCCCTGGCGTGGTGAGGACCTGCAGGGCACTTCCCCTGTGCTGTGGTGTATAACTGGAGTTGGTGGGCGGGGCCGCAGTCAGACCTGATGTCTGCCCCCAGCCCACCGCTGGGGCCACAGTCAGACTGGTGTGTGCCGTCTCTTCCCCTCTCCTAGGGGCGGGATTCACTGTGGGGTGGCGTGGCCTGTCTGGGCTACTTGCACACTGCCAGGCTTGTGATGCTGGGGATCTGGCGTATTAGCTGGGGTGGGTAGGCAAGGTGCACAGGGGCAGGAGGGGCAGGCTTAGCTTGCTTCTCCTTAGGTGATCCACTTCAGGAGGGGCCCCTCTTCCATGGGCCTCTCGTCTCCGCTTGGCTCAGGCGACTCTGTTCTGCTAATCCTCTCGCAGTTTTCTGGGTTATTTAGGCAGGTGTAGGTGGAATCTAAGTGATCAGCACGACGCGTGGTGAGCCCAGCGTCCTCCTATGCCGCCATCTTCCTTCATTTTCCACTGGAAATTCCTTTTTAAATTCCAGTATAGTTAACATATGCTGTATAACATACAGTGCTATATTATTTTCGGGTATACAATAAAGTGAGTCAACACTTTCATACCCTACTCAGTGCTCATCATGAAAAATGTGCTCTCTTAATCCCTTTCACGGATTTCATCCATCCCCACCTCCCCTCTGGTAACCATCAGCTTGTTCTCTATAGTTAAGAGTCTGGTTTTGGGTTGTCTCTTTTTTGATAAGAATTCTTAACATTTTAGAGTGTTGTTGAGAAAAAAAAAGTTACAGTTTGCAAAATTCTTAAAAGATACACCCGAACTAGCTATAAACTAGCTATAAATCCAGTTATTAATATGCCACAGAAAAGAGAAAATATTTTTTAAATCTGTGAAATATATATATCACAGTGTTATGCAAACAGTTAAGATGTTTGGAACCTAAACAACAGCCTATGAGTTTTCTTACATATCCTCTTCACTGCCTCTTTATTAACTATCTCTTGAGAGCCTTCAGGGTTTAAGTTAAATGTTAATCTGCAAACATTACCTTTGGCCTTGGGTTAATTAACTTATCCAAATTTGAAGGGCTATAAATAGTACAGCCCAGACTCAAACCCAATACTACCTGATTTCCAAGCCCATAAAACTTTCGTAAAATAATGTTGCCTCCTGTCCTGCATTAAAGTTTGGACTTTTAAACATGTTGTTGCCTATCTTGCACTAATATTTATTTTAACTTCTAAATGTTCTGTATGTAACTGGATATACAACCATCTCCACTGCAGAATGGCCATAATTAGTTTGTGTTTATAATGATGGTTAAAAGTAGTAAGTAAGGGGCCCCTCGGTGGCTCAGTCACTTGAATATCCGACTCTTGATTTCAGCTCAGGTCATGATTCCAGGGTCGGGGAATCAAGACCTGCATTAGGTTCTGTGCTGAGGGCGAAGTCTAAGATTCTCTCTCTCTCTCCTACTATGTCTCTCTCCCTCTGCCCCTTCCCTATTGGTGCTTTCTCTTTCTTTCTCTCTCTCTCTAAAAAAAATAGTAAGTAATAATTTTATACTGTAATGGGAAGGCACAGGACTAGGTGATAAATGATGTAAAGTTAAGTAACTATGAAGTTAACAATAGCAAGCCCCATTCTTCCAATCATATGAAACTGGATCATATGAAACATATAAGAACATTGTAAAATGTACAAACCTAATAAAAACTAACTGATATTCAGTCAGCCAGCTATATGCTGATGATAAAGCATTTTAAAATAAATTTGATAAAGTTGCTAACCACATTTTCTCCAAATATTATTCTAAAATGTTACTTTTGCCAAGTTCTCTTGAAAAGTAAATTAATCCTTCTAATGAAAAACTGCTACTCTTTTTAAAAAGTAATATGAATAAAAATTATTGGCAGAACTGTTACATGTCAACCTTTATATTCAAAGATGTATTCATTAACATGACATTAACAGGACTTAGAGAATACCAGAAAAATAAAACTTAGGGACTACAAGAAAGCTTTGAAATCATTCTCTGTAAACTTCTCATTTTATTTTTTTAAACTTTTTTTAATGTTTGTTTATTTATTTATTTATTTATTTATTTAGAGAAAGAGAAAGACTGTGAGTCAGGGAGGGGCAGAGAGGGAGACGCAGAATCTGAAGCAGGCTCCAGGCTCTGAGCTGTCTGCACAGAGCCTAATGAAGGGCTGGAACCCAGGAACCACAAGATCAGGACCTGAGCCGAAGTTGAAGTCGGATACTTAACAAAATGAGCCACCCAGGCACCCCTGCAAACTTTCGTTTTAAAGATCAGAAATTAGAAGCCAAATTGCATTGGATTAAATGATCTTGTGCAAAGTTACACTAAGTGGAAGGAATTCAATCCTTCTTTTTAGTGGCAACAGCAACCTCTTTAAGAAGTTTAACTTGAAGTTGCGATGAATAATCATGGAAATAGCTAGATTCCCCCCCCCCCATGCCGCATAAAAGCTGATTCAAGTCATGATTCAGAGAAGCCTCAGAATTTGGAATCAAATGAAATAGATATGAATTCTGGTTCTTACTCTGAATAGCTGTATGATCATGGGCAAATTATTTTCATTCACTAAACATCAATTTTCTCCCTCAGTGTAATGGGAGCATGGAAAGGAATAAAAATGGGAGCAAAATAAAAGCAATAAAAATGAAAGTTCATATTGAGAATTGGGTGAGATAAAAGCTAAATGCTCATAGTATGTAGTAAGTCTTCAACAAATGGCAGCCTTTTTTAGACACTTGAAAATTACACTTTAACAAAGTGAGCTAAATTAGTAGGCTGTTTTGTTATTAAACCATTAATAAATGAACAGAAACAACAAAAACATGTTAGAAAACAACAAGATTAGTATCTAGATCTGAATACTAATTTCAATTGCATTTATGAATATTGATGTAACCTGAGCAAACAAAACCCAAATTACTTCCAGTTTCTTCATGTGTTACAATTAACAACAGTCTTACTCCCCTTGTAAACTTTGAAAGATTTTGTGTGTGAGTGAAGGTCAAATGAAACAATGTACATGAAAATCCTGGGAAAATGCTCTTTAAAGAAGTCAAATTGCTGTCAATAAACTAAATAATAAATGTAAATTATAACTTAAACACAATAAAGTATAACTTCTTCAAAAATCAGTATTGTATCAAATAACCAAACTCATCTGCTTGTATTTGAATGAGCCAAAATCATACTCAAATTCCCATTCTTCCACTCATTAAGCTTTTCTTTAGTCATTTAATTAGATATAGCAGATGTAGTAATAAATATCTCAAAGTAACAGATAATGCAATGTATTTGCTACTTGTAGCATTGGGAATAAAAACAAGGAATACAATAAGGAGTTACGTAACTTTTTTTTTTAACTTAAGCTCAGAACAGGTCGAGAACGAATGCATTTGTTGGAGAGTTTGTGAGAAGTAGAAAGTACAGGGAAAGAATCCACTCCTTGAGCTGACAATGCAGTGGGCAAGGTATGAAGTTATGTACACAAAATACTCCCCAGGTGAGTTTGAGGAGTGGCTTGATTATAATATCCCTGATCTACCAACATATCCAAAATTAATATGTGGAAGGAAAAATAATCCATATTTAAGAGCTTTTCATACTTAAAACACCTTCTATAAAGTAAAATAATATTTTTCTTAAGATTAAAAAGATGGGCTCGCATATAATCAGAAATAATCAAGTGGTTCTGAACACGTACACAGAATTTCTAGATAAAATGGGCAAACAGTTGATGGTTTATTTCCTGATGCTTTGAAAGGGTTGCAGTCTGAAATACCTAAAGGGCAAGCAAATTATGCAAATAAGTGATGTGAATTCTCATTTACTACTAGAGGGAATGCAAAACGGTACAGCCACTTTGGTAGACAGTTTGGCAGTTTCTTACATAAATAAACATACACTCACCATATGTTTCAGCAATCACACTTCTTGGTATTTATCCAATTGAATTGAAAACTTATGTCCACAAAAAAAAAAAAAACCTGCACACAGTTGATTATAGCAGCTTTATTCATAATTGCCAAAACTTAGGAGCAACCAAGAAGTCCTTCAGTAGGTGCATGAATACATAAACTGTGTGGAATATTATTCAATGCTAAAATGAAATGAGTTATCGAGCCATGAAAATACACGGAGGAAACTTAATGCATACTGGGAGTGAACAAAGTCAGTCTGGAAAGGCTACACATGGCATGACTCCAACTATATGACATCCTAGAAAAGGCACAACTATGGAGACAGTAAAATGATCAGTGATTGCCAGTGGTTAGGGGAAGGGAGGGATGAATCGGTAGAGCACAGAGGATTTTAGAGCAGTAAATACACTCTATGATACCGTAATGACAGATTCGTGTCTTTCTACATTTGTCTAAACCTACACAATGTATAACACCATGACAATGACATCAACTGGGGACATTAGGTGATTACGATGTGTCTGTGCAGGTCCCTTATTCTGGTGGAGGATGTTGACAATGGGGAAGACTGTGTATGTGTCCGGGCAAAGGGGGTATGTGGGAATCTCTGCTCAATTTTGCTATAAATTTAAAATGGCCTGAAAAATGAAGTCTATTTTTAAAAAGCCTTAGTAATATCTTTATTATTTAAAGTTAAAAAAGTAATAATAAAGCAAAGGAGACTTTCTGATATTACTATTTTACGAAGTCTGTTTTTTAATTGTATAAAATTGAGTTTTATATTAACAATTGGAAAAGCTGGAAAAACAAAATATGAATTATTGATTCCACCACTGGTATTCTTTCTCAGCATACACATGTGCCACATACAAGCCTAATACATCTCATTATGTTAATTACAAAACTGTAAGTTATGTTACTTAATATGGTAAAGCAACAGTTTGTTTCACTCAAAGTCTTAAAAAATACAAATTCCTTCAAACGTGTCAAGGACGATAAATTTTTCATAAAAACTCTCAAAGTAACTATTGTTCAGGAGTATTGAGTCCAATAACTTATAGGGCCATTCTGATTATTGAAATACTACATAGAATGAACAAATTCCTATGTTAGGACAAAACGTGTTTTCAAATGCATAAAAGCAGTAAAAGCTTACTTATTTCATTCAGAAGAAATAGGAGCGAGAGAAGGAAAAGCACTTACTGAACATTTCACATATTACTGAATGCATAGGTTTTGCAAAATTTTTTATTCAGTTTCACAACTATGTGAATTAGGAATTTACTATTATATTGTTTCACAACTATGTGAATTAGGAACTTACTCATATTAAGGGAAAACAACTCTATAATGGTGAAATTACTTGCATAAGGTAATATAGCCTGTATTGCCATAATAGTGATTTAAACTCATGTCTAGATAACCCAGTCAAATGCCTACTCAATTCTCCTGCCTATCAACCATTTACTTCAGCTATGTCATGCAATTAATGCACAAAGGAGGAAAGCCTGGTAGAATTATCAAGAAATATGCTTAAGAGGAGAGAAAAAAAATATCTAGGACCAAATAGCAAAACTGCCAATCTATAAAAAAAGTATTTATGAAATGTTAGAACTGAAAGAAACTGTGGCTAATGTGTCTATATGATGAGCAACATAGTATTCTAATCAAAAATTTTTCACTAATTTTAAAATTAATTGATTAATTAACCAATTTAAAGTCTTCTAAAAAGAGTACCATACTGGCTACTTCCAAATATTCAAATAATTTTCATGTAGAAGGCTGAATTTACTCACTCTTGATCAAGAGTACAGGGCCAAGAATTGGACACAAGAAAACAGATTTTAGTTTAAGAAGCAATTTTCAAATATTAAGTGTTTTGTGAAGATGGAACGGCATATCCAAGTGGAAAGTCAAGGCTGGACATAGGAAACAGTTAAGAGGGCAAAAGTCCCTTAACCGTATGAGTGGCTGGACAAAACCACCTCTAAGTTTCAAGGCCTATGCTTTAATGCACTACAAACACATACACTTCTTTTCCACATTTCACATAAGGAAGTGGGGTGAGAATTGTGGCCAGGATATCAGTGAAAAGTAACTTCCAAGAAGGAATTCCTCAGAAGCTTTTGTACATCTTTGAAAGAATTTCTTGTCTCACAGATATGCTGCAAGTTATTCCCAGGCGATAGAAATACACCCCAATGCAACACTTGTACTTATTAGATAACAATTATATAAATGAGTTTAAAAATCTATATTCCTACACTCTGAAAATTAGAATAAAATTTATAAACGCATCCTTTCCTTGTTAGGAGCAATTCTAAATGTGATCCAATGTGTACTTGATGGTTGACCTTTTAGCTACCTATGTTCCCCTGTGTCATTCCTACCATGTCTTTGCATGAAAACGATGTATCTCTGAGTTGAGAAACAGACCAAAAATGTGCATACAGGATGAGCTAAATCTAAAGCCATATTGCATACTGAAAGAGAAAATAGACTTCTAATCCACTAATAAAATTTTAATCCCGGCCACAACACTTAATAGTTTTGTTACCTTTATCAACCCCTCTCAACTTCAGTTTCTTTTGCAAATTAAAGAGTATATCCACTTTTTAAGATTAGTACAATGATTGCCTCATATATAATATCTGACACATAGGAAGTACTTGTTCAGTGGTAATGATGATTTTTATTTTGGGGGGATTTCCTTGATTCCCAAAACCCATTCCTAAACCTGTTTTAGCACCTGTTTCTGGTACCAGATCTGAAAAGGTGACTAGGTTATTTAAAATTCCCTGACATTTGTGGTTGCTTCAAAATAAAGCTATCTGGACAAAAACATCTCTTTGCAAGGCAGCTATGCTCACCACTGTACCACCAACACCAGAAATATCTCTTTGTACTGCAAACAGAATCACTGAGAAGAATTATTTTGATAAGTAATTACTTATACCCTGTGATTCCCCACTGTATCTGCACAAAATAAAAAATGCAGATTTTAAAAGACAAAAACATTCACACTCATTAGGATAGATTGTATTTAAAACACACACACACACACACACACAGAGGCATACACAAAGTGTGCAGGATCAGTCCCAGATCATGCTTTTTACATGAATGTTTAGTAATTTTCATGTGTAGGCAGGACTAAACATTACCTCTCTAGTCAGTGGAAGATTCTTGTTAAAAATATGACTTCCTGGGGCGCCTGGGTAGCTCAGTCGGTTAAGTGTCCGACTTCAGCTCACGTCATGATCTCACAGTCCATGAGTTCAAGTCTCTTGTCAGGCTCTGTGCTGACAGCTCAGAGCCTGGAGCCTGCTTTGGATTCTGTTTCTCCTTCTCTTTCTGCCCCTACCCTGCTCTTGCTCTGTCTCTCTCTGTCTCAAAGAAAATAATAATGAAAACATTAATTTTTTTTTTAATATGACTTCCTGAGTGCCTGGGTGCCTCAGCTGGTTAAATGTCCCACTCTTGTTTTCGGCTCAGGTCATGATCTCAAGGTTCGTGGGATAGAGCTCCATGTCGGGCTCTGCACTGAGAGCAGAGCCTGCTTGGGATTCTTTCGCTCTCCCTCTCTCTCCCTGCCCCACTCATGCTTTCTCTCTCCTTCTATCTCTCTCCCAAAATAAATAAACTTTAGGGGCGCCTGGGTGGCGCAGTCGGTTAAGCGTCCGACTTCAGCCAGGTCACGATCTCACGGTCTGTGAGTTGGAGCCCCGCGTCAGGCTCTGAGCTGATGGCTCAGAGCCTGGAGCCTGTTTCTGATTCTGTGTCTCCTTCTCTCTCTGCCCCTCCCCTGTTCATGCTCTGTCTCTCTCTGTCCCAAAAATAAATAAAAAAAAAACGTTGAAAAAAAAAATGAAAAAAAAAATCAAAATAAATAAACTTTAAACAATATGACTTCCATATGTATCTACTGTTTTTTTTTCAATATTCACAATACTTATTACTCTGTTAGGTTAACAAGGTCTGAGATAAGAATCTGATTTCTTAAAGTCTTTTAAGTATATTTAATCAATCTCTTGCTCTATAAATTTGAGTCATAATTTAGTAACACATAAGGTCATTAAAAGGAAAGAAATATAATTTACCTTCTTAAACACATATGTAGGCGTCTGTGATATGAACCAAATGAAGTATTATTAATCTTCATTTTATCTTGTAAATTAAAAATATAATCCTCTACACAATGCTTATTATCCAATGAATAAAGTAATACTAACACAACAGAGCAATGTACGATTCTGATTCCTATATTTTATGAAATATTCCTATATTTATTTTCCTAGATTGTTGGGTAAAACAAGTTAAATAACGTTCGTGTATTTAAACATTAGAATTTGATAGGAAGAGAAAGTACATTTCTCACTTAGAATCACTATGTAGCTCTTAGGTACTAAACCCAACATAGAGCAAATGAACATGAACTGTTAGTTTCTAAGTTGAATATTATTTTTCTGCAGGTTTTCTAGAGGGCTCCTATAAGCCAAAGTTGCCAACAAGGATAATATAAATAATGTATGATGTAAAATGACATGGTTATTAGCACTTGAATACCTAACAAGTAATTTGTCCAAAATGATACAAAAATACTAAATCAATTCTTGGGAGTTGATCAAATAATGATTCAGATCAATTAACGGTTCGGAATTTACATTTTAAACGATTGAAAGCATTTTTAGAAAATATTATGATCATATAATTATCTTTGCATATTGTCCCCACTGAATCCCAATTCTGAGAACACCAATTCTTCCACTAGAAAAATGCCAAAAGCCCCAAGTGCTCAAACAAAGCAGCATTATGGTACTACCATGCCTCTATTGTGAAGCATGGATCAGACCTACCTATTGTTTCAGACTACTATCAATAAATACCATCTAAGACAATGAAAAACAAAGATCCTCATATAAACAAGTGAAAATTAAAGTCATCTGGGAGAGAGGCAATACCTACATTGTGCAATCCACATATACTATGCCTTAAAAAGTATGCTCGAATATTTTAAGGAGGGAAAGATAAGTCGGTGGTGCATTTTCCAAACACTAGTCTTTCTCAGTTTCAAAAATAATTATAGCCATAATACAATGAATAGCTCTGTTCATCGAAGGGAATAAAAGTTCCGGAGGAAATCTCAACAGCTTTTCCTTTGTAGCCAGAGACTGACTGCAAAGGGATATGTCAGGATGTGACTGTTCGTATATGTGAGATGTTTTGCAAAGGATTGGGAAATTTATGGGGAGCAGATGAAACTCTAATAACTGATCCTGATAACAGAGAAACAATGAATAAGTATATGGCTGAGCATCCCACTGTCCTTCGAAAGAGCTGAGTCTTTGTTCTAACTTTCCACCAATCCTTGCAAGAATGGCTTATATAGATACCAGGTTAGCTGTTCACGCATCTGTCTCTCCTGCCTAGACTCAGCAGTTTAAGTTTAGCAGCGGTCTCCTAGCACACAACTTCTGGAGGAACTTGTGTTGATTTCCATGCCACTAATGAGCCAGTAGAATTCAGGCTGCCCTTTGCACAGAGTTCCAGATTTAGGAAGAAAGCCCCTGACAAGGGTCTGTGAAGTGGCTTAAGTACGCTGATCTGTCGGTAATCACACCCCTCACCCTTCTTTCCATAATCCAGAAATCTGCCTGAGCAGGGGAAATACATCAACAACGTGAAACTGATTCGTCTTGAAATCTCTCAATCTATTTAAATTCAGCATCTTTATTATTAGTCTATTGATTGTAATTCGCTGCCATAGTGGATACCAAGAGGAACAACTCCAAGCCGGATTAGATAGTAAAATTAGGGAAATATACGCAAAGCACATTTTGCTTCCAACTATTTTATCTCCGGGCAACTGGATATCATATACTGGAGAAAATAATTTTTTAATAAAAGGTGATCCTTGTACATATAACACTTTAGTACAAGTAGATTATCTAAGCAACTGACAGGAATTCCTGTAAAAAAAATTCAGTGACTTATCTATTATAAATACAAATTAATCCATGACCAGAAACAATTTTATGTTAATGGCATGAAAGGAAAAAAAACTGGCTTTTTACAACTCTAGCCTATATATTCAAAGAATTTATTGAATTGTTTAAAATGTTTTTCTAGGTTCATCTATGCATTTCTCCTTTAAGTTTGTAACAGTAAACATTAAACCTTCATGTCATATTCAAGAATATACATATCCTCATTAAAACTTCTTTCAATTCTATTCTGTCAACTCATGATTAGCCACACTAATGAATAGAAGTAATGGCATAGGGGAGCTTGGGTGGCTCGGTCAGTTAAGCATCCGACTTTGGCTCAGGCCATGACCTCATCATTCATGGGTTTGAGCCCTGTGTCAGGCTCTACACTGACAGTTCAGAGCCTGGAGCCTGCCTTGGATTTTGTGTCTCCCTCCCTCTCTCTCTGCCCCTCCACTGCTTGTGCTCACTCTCTCTCTCAAAAATAAATAATCTTTAAAAAAAAAAAAAAGTAATGGCACAGAAAATTCCATGTGGAGAAATAAAAAGAAATTTATATTTGGCACCAGTATGCTTTACTTTATTATAAAGCAGAATTTTCCATCACCAAAATAGTTTTACTTAAATTCAGTTGAAACTATTACATTTTCCCCAAACTCTTACTGTTTTAGTGGTAAAATGAAATCGATGTAAAAAACATTCTGACTTATGAAAGGAAACGCACAAGATAAAAAATGTGTCAGGGCGCCTGGGTGGCTCAGTCAGTTAAGCATCTTACTCTTGATTTTGCCTCAGGTCACGATCTCATGGTTCCTGAGTTTGGGCCCCACCTCAGGGTTTCACACTGACAGTGTGGAATCTGCTTGGGTTTCTCTCTCCTGCTCTCTCCGCCCCTCCCCGCCAACAAAGCAAATAAGTAAACTTTAAAAAAAAGAAAATTTGTCACAGTGAAACCACAAGATAAATAAGCTATATATGAACAACCATCTGAGTTTTACCTAGAAGAAAGCTTGTAGCTGCAAATACATGTGTATCTATGCATATGCAAATATATGTATGCTTATTTATGTATGCATGTGCATATTTACGCATATATGTAGAAACGGTTTGGTGATGAGAAATGCCATTTCTGTCATGAAATATTAATATTTTCATGAGTAGTACTTTAATTTCTGCATATTTTCTGGACCAGTCTATTGAAAAGTAAGTAAAATATAATTTAAAATAGATACTGTAAAAATGGTATAATATCAGCATATAAAATATAATGCTAAGATAACTTTTTTCTTCATTCAAGAAATAGGTAAACACCCCCAAAAAGGAAACTGCAGAAAATCAACTTATATTGATGTGATATTGATGTCCATACACCATGAGAAATATATTTAAAAACTACTCATAAAAAGTCATGAATTATTTTATGTTCAAAAATTCAATCATATTTTGAAACTAGTACTTAACAGAAGATCTCTTCCTCATAAAAAAACAAGAAGCATTGAAATCAGCATATCTCAAGCTCTTCTATCCAAATGATGTGAACTATCTATCTTACTCAGAGCTAAATGAGAATAGGATAATTTTTGTCACTCCTCAGTATGGTCTACAGATAGGTTAGTTAATAGGACTGAAAGCCAAAACAAATAGAAAACAAATACATGTATCTCAATCTAACTTTTTTCCATTTTTCTTTTTTTTTCCTTTTGATGCAAAACATCAACTATGCATGTTCAATCAGCCAAAACCCAGGGTCTGATAATCTACAAAATATTGTTTCAAAATCTGGTATTCAAAATAGTATGTCATTATTTCATTTTAATGCTATCATATGAGTGACAGTGTCACATAGTAATTAGGACATGGGTTTCAGGGGTCAGATTGCCTGAATCCAAACCCTGACTCTGCCACTTTGCAGGAATATCATCTTGAGTAGGAGCTCAATAAGTACTTCACCTTCTTCATCTACTTGACAAGGTTGTTGCAAAGATTAAATGAACTAATATACTGAATACTTCGAATAGTGACTGGATATAGGACACTGTATAAATATTAGCTATTATCATGTCATGAGCTTCCCTCTGCCCAATAAATATGATATTTTTGACAAATTAGTAGGCTAAAAACCTCTTTGAAAATGAAACTGAATCAATTTTACCAGGGTTTGGCAGCTGCCTACAGCAATCTTTCCTTCTTCTCCTTTTTTTTTTTCCTTAACAGGCGATAAACTGTAGTTCAACAAATTATCAAACACACACATGCATCTTTATTGTAATTGGATGCACCAAGTATGGCAAATTTAAGTGTTAACATCCATTTCATAGAAAATTCTGATTTTTCAAGGATTATGAGTCCATCATAAAAATTCATTTCCCAAGAAAGCTTGCAGATATAACTCAGTCTGCATGTCATTACGCTTTTTAATTGCCTGTCTTTGAGTACAGTTGGCTTGACTTATATTGTTAACCAAATCCAAAAACAAATTTGTTGAATATAAAATGTAGACTCTACAAATAAATACTCTGGATAATAATAATAATAAAATTACATGAAGTATATAGGAGAAACAAACTAATATTAAAGGGGGGATTGGATATGAATGAGTGTTTCACACTGCAGATTACCATCAATGTTGATGACAGTCCCCAGCTAGGTCCACCCAGGTTGGTTCCCACTCAGAAATCATTCATTACACATATTAAATGACATAGCCAAGTACCCCAAGCTTCCCCTACTAACACATTACAACTCATTCCTAAAAACGATGTCTATTTTGGGGCGCCTGGGTGGCTCAGTTGGTTAAGCATCCGACTTCGGCTCAGGTCATGATCTCACAGTCCATGAGTTTGAGCCCCGCATCGGGCTCTATGCCGACAGCTCAGAGCCTGGAGCCTACCTAGATTCTGTGTCTCCCTCTCCTCTCTCTCTCTCCCCCTCCCCTGCTCACACTCTTTCTTTCTCTCTCTCTCTCTCTCCCTCAAGAATAAGTAAAAGTTAAAAAGAAATTTTAAAAAATGATTTCTATTTTTAAATGGTACTCCTTCAGGAAGTAATATATTTCATAAGGTTACTTCAGTCAATGTAAAGCAGCAATTTCTTTTTTTCCAGACTTTAAAAGGAAGAGTCTCTGGTTCTAATATTACAGAATTTAGCAAACAAATCTAATTACTTATATAGCTTATGACTGCATTGAGCTTGGTGTTTCTATTCTCATGCGCATCTTCCTATCTCATGTATATTTCCTGCTTTTCCTTCTCCAGTACATAAAGAGAAGCACAAACTGTGAGTGGATGTGGGAGAACCTTAGTGTTATATATATAGCTTTTCCTTTTGGGTCTTACTAAGACCCCAGCTGAGTCTAATTATCAGTCTTCTCTGTTTTATGTTTTTTTTAATTATTTTTTAACGTTTATTCGTTTTTTGAGAGACAGAGAGAGCATGAGTAGGGGAGGGGCAGAGAGAGAGGGAGACACAGAATCTGAAGCAGGCTCCAGGCTCTGAGCTGATAGCACAGAGCCCAACGTGGGGCTCGAACTCACAGACCACGAGGTCATAACCTGAGCCAAAGTCCAACGTTTAACCCACTGAGCCACCCAGGTGTCTCAAGTCTGCTCTGTTTTAAATGGAAGTTTTTATTAACTGAAACAGGGACTATAAAGTCATCTGTTTTGAAATCTTGCACAAATAAATCTATATCCTAGTGAATGTGCTTGAATATACTTGAAAACTGGATTAAGTGACTAGTATCAACTAATAAAAATGGGGACGATAAAGTTCAGAAGCCTAAATCAGTAATCTAAGATATGTATCTAAACATAAAAGACATCCTGGCATAATCATGTTACCTAATTCGCTTATTACTGTAATTAATTTTTGTATGAATTGTCCCATTATCTAAGCTCTCTTATTTAGTATTTTAAGAATCTAACCAATAATAAATATCATGTTTAAAGTACACTGATTATAAATATGTAATGATTTTAATTTAAAAATAAAATAGATTCTTACCCTGATCGAAGGCCTTTCCTGGACTCCAAGTGTGGAAATAATCATCCTAAGGAAGAAAATAATGTGAATTGAGTGTATACGAGTAAGTAAATTATAAATATAGAATAAAATATGAAATACAGAAGCTGAATACAAACCTCTACTTCCTGCAATGGCAAGCAGCAAATTATAAAAAAAAAAAACAAATAAATAAAAAAATAAAAAGAGGAACAAGAGAGAAACAATAGTTATCAAAAGGGAACACACTGTTTACATGTTATAGAAATGTTTTTCAATAAATGTGTTCATTTTCAGTGCAAGTCAATGTTTAGTATAATAATTTAATTATTCTTCATTGTCACTTCACCTAAATATTATAATGCAATACTTTCAGTTGCAATTCAATGTGCAATAGAACATGCAGATAATTACCCTAAGCTAATAAGCTATGAAGGTATCTTACCAGTTTCCAGTTATACAGCTTCATTTTTCCACTAGTACAATAGTAAATGAAACCATCAATAGAGCAGCAATAATACCAAGTGAGTCTGCACTAGCCCATATAGTATAAGTAGATTTTATGCAAATCAGTCACATGATAATTGAATATCTAAGGAGTTCATCAAAATGCAATTGGAAGCTTGAAAGAAAAATGCATACCTAATTAAATCTTGCCTAAAGTTGAAATCTTTAATATGGAAAAGAATCATTACAATATACTTACTGTACATTTAGTAAACATGACTATGACTATACAACAGTAATGCGGGGCAATGTATACTGAAAAGATTTTTTAAAAAGCAAAGCACATTGACTAACTCTATTGTATTTACTGTTTTACCACCCTTAGAGCCGTGTAGATGTCCCTCATACATATCACATTTTATGGTAGATAAAACATACTTAACTGTGCAAATTAATAAGCTGTATCATCATTTATGGTAGATAAAACACACTTTAACTCTTCAAATTAATAAGCTATTGTCACTGTTGTGAGAAAGAGCAGAAAATCATGGTGAGGCTCCTTGATTGAACATTTCCTAACTCCACACTCTTAAACATACTAAAGTGAATGCATTGGAAATCTACAGAACCCAGGGAATCCAAAAAGGTCAAGTAGAGATTCTTTGAATCTTCATTCTAACCTCTTTGCTAATAACTCCGATGTTCAAAGAGGAAAATGTTGCACATTTTAATTACAGAAATAAATACACTTCCCTATTTTACTTATTCAAAAATTTTAGGGGTGCCTAGCTGGCTCAGTTGGCAAAGCACGTGACTCTTGATCTCAGGGTTGTGAGTTTGAGCCCCCACATCAGGCGTAGAGTTTCCTTCAAATTACAATATTAAAAAATATTAAACTGTTGCAAAAGTTTTTCCTTATTGTGACTAATCACTCACTCATCACCACCTTCCCACCTTACCAATTTCAAATGAAAGGCAAAGAAGGAAGAAAGAAAACTTCAGAAATTATTCCTATCAATCTTATATTCAGATTGAGGTAGGGTTATGTGAAGACAGTGGTATATTATGGCTGTCTCCATTAGTAGGTACTGCAATAAGTTATCTAGGATCAGGTGAAGGGAAGATCACACAACTGGATAACTAAAAACTTATTGATTACTTAGTCCCTTCTTAAAATATCTTTGTAAAACCATTACAGAATAATAGAATTCTTGGACATTAAACTTTCAAACTAAAGTCCTCCACTCAAGTCTCAAAACTTTGGCTGAGAATCACAATGCACTCATTTAATAACTTTTGTTTTTTAAATTACATCTCGGTGTGTGGGGATGATGACTACTAGTCATTCCACACACGGGGAGGAGTTGGAATTTCTCCTGAATCATAACAAAACAAAACATACAATGAAAACTAGACAATGAGAATAAGTGGTGGATTTGGAGACAGGAAAACTTAATTTAAGTCTGACTTTAGCACTTATTAGCTGCATCATTTTAGAAAACGATGTAAAACTCAGATTCCTGCGACTAAAGTTGGAGGGAAAATACCTTCCTATATGGCAAAGGTGCTGTGGGATTAGTTATAAAAAATATAAATATCTGTACAATATGCAACATAAAAGAGGTGATAAAGCATACTTGCTTATCGAAAGTGCCAGCTTCATTTCTGTTGGTATGTTTGGGCAACATCACCATTGGCCAGCCTCTCATTACTGCTAACGAAGTCCTTTAATTTTTCTGGTTCCTTAGAAAGGACCATGAATTCCTCAAAACATTTTTGAAAGTGATGTCCAAACTGCATGCCTTCCCAAATATCAAATGTAAGATGCGGTGAACTTTTTTAAAGCCTATCATTTATGATTGTAGTTAATGCAAGAAGGCAAGTTTTCTGCTATCACCTCAGACTCATCTAAAGTGGTACAGCTATCAGCGACATCCCCCAAGAAGATGTGGGTAAGTTTTCATTGCAGTAGTGACTCCACTCATAAAATATCAAACAGAAGTAGAACGAGGAACAGATGTGAGACTAACATCATTAGCACTGAAGCTCAACAATGTGAAAGCAACATGTTGATGCCACACAGTGTTTGAAATCATCAACATCTATACGGATTAGCAGGAATTAATTGGAGAATATATATATATATAATATATATATATAATATATATATATATGTCCATGGCAAAACCTCAGCCATATTTAATTAACTCCCTCAGAATAATACAGTCATCACACCTGTCAGAATGGCTAAAATCAAAACTATTAAAAACAAGTGATGACAAGGATGTAAAGAAAAGGGAACCCTCACGAACCATTGGTAGGAATGCAGATTGGTGCAGCCACTGTGGAAACATTAAAAGATAGAACTACCTTACAATCCAGTAATTGCAATCCTGGGTATTTATCCAAATAATACAAAAAGCACTAATTTGAAACGATATATGCACCCCTAATTTATTGCAGTACTATTTACAATTGCCCAATTACGGAAGCAGCCCAAGTGTCCAATGATAGATGAATGGATAAAGAAGATGTGGCATATATACACAGTGAAATATTAGGCAGTAATAAAAAAGAATGAAATATTGCCATTTGCAACAACACGGATGGAGGTAGAGAGTATAATATGAAACAAAATAACTCAGTAAGAGAAAGGCAAAGACCATATGATTTCATGCATATGTGGAATTTAAGAAACAAAACAAATGAGCAAAGAAAAAAAAAAGAGAGAAACCAAGAAAATGACTCTTAACTATACAGAACAAACTGATGGTTACCAGAAAAGAGATGGGTGGGGGGATGGATGAAATAGATGAAGGCGATTAAGGATACATTTACCATGATGAGCACTGAATAATGTATAGAATTGTTCAATCAGTGTATTGTACACCTGAAACTAATATAACACTGCCTGTTATTTATACTGGAGTTAAAATTAAAAACTTGATAAAAAAGTAACAAGCTTTATCTTATTTGAAGTACACCATTTTCCAAGATAGCTTTACAAATAAGAAATTTACATCTTGGGAAAAAAAAAGATTAACACGGTCATGTTGGGTTACTTTGGGGCCATAGCTATCTAAAGATTTATAATCATAATGTGAAACATGAACCTAGTTCTTTTGGTTAAGTCAAGGGCAATGTCAATGTCTGGCCATTGTGGGGATCTGAAACAGCATAGAAAAGCAAAGTAGTTTGCCTATTAGCTATTTTTAGATATTTTTCTTTGTGTTCTCACATCGCTAGGCTTTTTTTTCCCCCGAAAATGGTTTCACCTCATTAAATCTTAGGAATTTTGCCAGAATGAGAGATAAAAGTGTTTTCACATAAGTGTTCATTCAGGCACAATTTCTTTTGTCTCAAAAAGCTTTGTGTAAAAATTGGTTGTTCTCAAGCTTCAATTTAGATCACAAATAAGCCAACCTGGGATTTCAAAAACAACTATAAGAAATACCCCCAGTTGGAGAAGTTCAGGTTCAGATGACACATGCACATCAGGAATTATGAAGAGTGTTTCTTCTGGTCCCTTGTTCTCTTCAAGGGAGGAAAGATTGGGCCAAAAGTCCCACACTGAAAGATTCTATTTATTCCCAAGGAGCAAGCAAACCAGCAAAATGTCTACATTTAGGGGGAACATGAAAGATAGGAAGATCCCTAATTTTTAAACTTTCAACAACAATTTTGTTTTTTGATTCAAATCTCCAGAATCAAAGCAAAGGTAAGTATAATAAGCAACTGCTCCACTTATTGGCAGAAACTTGGTTAGCCTTTCTATACGTACGCAGAAGTAAAACACTATTGGTTAGCCTTTCTATATGTACGCAGAAGTAAAAACACCATGATGACAATTGTGTGAACCCAACTTGAAGAGTAGGAAGGTAAATTTCCTAGGATTTCTGTATTTCGTGATTATGTTCCCCAAACCCTGTCAGACAAAACTTCAAAATTTCTCTACTAACATTAACACTTATTGTTTACTGTGCTTCAAAAGCTAAGCTAAACCGTGCGGCACAGCCACTTCTATAAGCTAAAAAATAGCATTGGAAATCTGTTTTTTTTTAATATGTTATCTATTCCGACAAACTTATTTACATATCTCACCATACTATGGGAAGAGTGGCTTGTATAGTAGTTAAGCCAGTAAATTCCACAAAAGGGGAAATTTCCCTGTGTAGAAAAACTTAACACATGACTTGATCACGAGATAGAGTGAGTAAACTTTGTCTAGATATAAACGAATTATCTATTTGAGACAAACTATCTGCTTCAGGCCCCCAAATGTCACATTTATTATCAAAGTACCACTCATTTTTCCAAGTGATGTCCTAGGACCCTGAAAGAATTCATTTGTAACACTTTGGTGAGCCCTTTATTTTCCAGAAAGCACTTTTGCTCCCTGACTTACCACAGATTAAACACATAAATAAAATGAATTGTGCAAAAGGGCAATGCCATTGAGGGAATTCCTCAATTGTCTCTGAAAATCTCTGCAAATTGAAGTTAAATGCCTTCAGAATATATATGGCCACTTTTACTTTGATAAACAAAACTTGTAATTCACTAACTAACACCAGGGAAAAGCATAAAATATACTTAGTCTTAATAAATGAAATAAGGACTTTTAAATACTGGGAATCTTCTTTATAACTATAAGAACATTAATACACACAAAGAAATTGAGAAAAACAGTGGCTTGGAGTCCTATTCTCTCACCCTATACCAGGAACCCTTATAAGCACTTTACTCTCAGCATCTGTAAGAGGTAAGGGTTTCTAATATCACTCTTATTTTATAGATGAGGAGGATGAAGCAGGGAAAAACTAAGTATTTGGTAAAGCTTGCATGGAAGGTTAGAAATAGAGGTGGGATTTGAACTCCAGAAGTGTGGCCCAGGGCCTGCATGCTTAAACATTTGACCATACCACAAGTCAGCAACTGCGGCCCATGGGCCAGACCCCACCTGTTTTATAACTAAAGTGTTATTGGAACACAGCCACACCCATCTTTTTACATACCTTCTATGTAGGCTTGGGTGTTTACAAGGGCAGAATGGAGTAGTTATGACCGAGACCATAAGGCCAAAAAGTCTGAAATCCTGCCAAGCTGGTCTTATACTGAGAAAGACCCCTGTACTACTATCCTATATTGTTCTTCCCCCCATAAAAGAACACTTATTTAAAAATTAGAAAACAATAATGGAATACCGCTCTATTTCCACATAGGGAAACAAAATTTTTTGAATGAAAAACGTGTTTAAGGTGTTTAATGTTCTGTATCTTTGTGATTGAACCCTCAAATCATAAAGCTTATAAATTTTCCAAGTATTTCATTTCCCCCTTCTGACCATAAGTCTATCATCTAGCTTTGGATATAATCTACGAATGGGTGTTTCAAATATCAGCACAAGAAATCAAGATACATAATTTTGAACTAACTAAGAATGATGATTCTCAAAATCTTTATGACGCAAAAAAAGTGTTTTAGGAACAGGTTGCAAATGTGTCCTCTGTATGAGCTCAAGATCCTCAATTTGAAGTGAAAAACAAGGAATAAATTAAGATAAAATGCCTGTAGGTATTATAAGAGTTTTTCTAATCCTAGGACATTTCTCACATTAGTAAATCAAAGCTATAGTTACTGTTCGCTTATTGGAGCAAAATTGTAAGGTATTAATAGAAAACAGTAAGTAGCAAATAAGTAATGAAATATTAATATTTTCCTATTTATTTCATATCTCTTTAGTATTTATAACAGTATTTCCTGTGTTTTCATAATTTGTCATTAAAAAAAACTAGGTAACTGAATATTGAGTACAGTTCAAATATAAGAATGGTTCATCATATCAAATATAAATAAAATGAATTTATATGATATGAAAATGTTAAACACATACTATCAGTCTGATATAAATCTTTACATATACAGTCAGTGAAATAGAATACAATTCAAAATATAAGCTAAATGCTGTGTAAAGTGAAAAAAATGTTAATCATCATAAATGAAAGCAAAATATTTATTATTTTTAGGATGTGCTATCTTTTTATTTTAATGTTTATTTACTTTTGAGACAGAGAGAGACAGAGCATGAACAGGGGAGGGGCAGAGAGAGAGGGAGACACACAGAATCGGAAGCAGCCTCCAGGCTCCGAGCTGTCAGCCCAAGCCCGAAGTGGGGCTCGATCTCACGCACCGCAAGATCGTGACCCGAGCTGAAGTCGGACGCTTAACCCACTGAGCCACCCAGGCGCCCCTAGGATGTGCTATCTTAAAAAAACAAAACTGTGTTAGTTATTTAATTATTGAGTCAAGAACGTATTTTTGTGATTTTTTTCCTCTGTAACACCAAAAAATAAACTCTTCAGATTAAGGAGTAGGGAGAATATATTTATAAGTTAACTCCAGTTTTTTCAGCTGGGTTTTTTATCATGGCTAATACCTGTGACTATCTTTTTCAACATACCTATTTTTAAACACAAACTGGAAGCTGTTTTGTTCACACTGCATTTTCATTTTTGTTTTGCAGGCAATTTTTTATTTGTTTTCATTACTTTTATCATTTGATGTCATCATGTATACATGGAGATTCTAATGCACAGTTGCTATTATCTACAGTAAGAGTGTTTATGTTCATAGTTCACTGGTTTGCAAAATCTTTGACCCAAAGTACAATTTATTCTTGCCCTCCAAGCTTTGCTTTGTGGCTATTCTCTTCTCCTTGATTTTCAGAATTACAGAGAAAAGAAAACTTTCTTTAAAAATGATCCTTTGCTCAATTAAAAAATGTAGTCATGTATGTATCTTGGAGTCTGTCCCAATATTTAAGTTTTAGATTTCACATGTCTGAAAACACTCATGGAACAATAATGCTATCAAAAACATCAACACGGTAGTTTTTAAAAATAGCCCAGGATACTAGAGAGTTACAATCAGTAGTAAAAGATTATACGGAAGATAGTGGTTACAAAAAGTTGCCAGAAATCCATTTGATTCTCTGTGCATGGGTCGTAGATGAGATACCTCCTTCTCTCTTTAAGAAGGGTGGATGAGTTATTCACGGCTGCATACTAAATTATGCCACAATTTAGTGGCTGTTTGTTCTGACAGTTTCCAAAGGTCAAGACTCTGGGCATGCTGAGCTGAGTGACTCTGCCTGAAAGTCTGTCACAATGCTGCAATCAGGGTACCAGCCAGGGTTGCATTCTCTTCTGCAGGCTTGACCAAGGGAAGATCATCTGATCTTTCATACAGCTTTTTGCCAAGTTTGCTTTCCTTCCTAACTTTTGCACTGAGAGGTTCAGTTCCTCACTGGCTCGGTTCCTGTTCTTGCACACGGGCCTCTCTGCAGGGCAGCTCTCAACGTGGCTTTCCTTAGAGTGAGGACTCTTGTCAGAGACTGAGAGAAGATGTCTAATATAGAATGCGGCCTTTTTAAAGCTAATTTCAGAATGGTATCCTACCACTATTTCTTGGAAGTGAGTTATTAGGTCCAGAAAATGCAAGCACAAAAGCATGAATACCACATGTGGGGATCATCAGGGGCCATCTTAGAGGTTCAATACCAAGATGGGGTGCTGGAAACTCTTTTCCTCATTTGACACTTCATTACTCTATTGTCAAGATTTTTAAGAAAAGGAATTTCAAATCCCACTCGTGTCTTTAATTTCAGGATTCAAAAAGCCTACTGTGTATACCTGTACTACATATATAGCAGTGTTTCAAAAACTATGTGTGGTAAAGAACCAGTTTCATTTTTCCAAATCTACTGCAGAACAAAAAGCAGGGGAAAAAATTAGCTACAAACAGAGAGGGAGGGAGGCCAACCATAAGAGAGTCTTAAATACAGAGAACAAACTGAGGGTGGATGGGGGCATTGGGGAGAGGGGGAAATAGGTTGATGGGCATTGAGGAGGGCACTTATTGGGATGAGCACTGGGTGTCATATGTAAGCAATGAACCACAAGAATCTACCCTCAAAACCAACAGCACATTTTACACACTGTATGTTAGCCGATTTGACAATAAATTATATTTAAAAAATTTTTAAAGGACAAAAAGGGAAAAAAGACAATAAATTGAATTGTTTGAAAAATGAAATAAAAATATACACATAAAACATAAACCCAAATTCACTACTATTAGAGTTAATCAATATATGTTTTTTTCTCAAACTGCTTTGGCATTTCTTTCAATCTTTACTCCCTGTTTCTGTACTGATTCCACACAGGTCGCAGACGAGCATTCAAGTGCAGACCATACCTTGAGCAACACTAATCGATGTGATATAGGGGATGCAGTTAGACACAAGCCTCCCAAACTTCATGCATCTGTGTTTGCAGTTTTTTCTGATGAAATTATATGAATCCAATGAATAATCAAATGTCTCATTTCCAAAAGTTTGAAAAATTTTAGCTCATTAGGCAGTTGTAAAAATTACATTAAAATAATATTTTCCTTATGATAATAAAAATAAAATCAATAACAATAATTTGTTTCTAATTGGTATGTGATTTAGGACACACATCAGTTCATTCTCACTTCCCCTAGACTACACTTATCAAAATTCAAGAACTGTCAACAAATTTAACCATGGGAAAATGTGTTTGTGCATTAAAGCATACACCAAGATAAATCAGAGTAAAATTTTATGACATAGGTAATATTATGAAGAGTCGTGTGCTTTATAGCTCTAATTAAAATAAACTACACACAGTAGAAAACATTAAATAACTCTTAAACGACACATGATAGAAACCAATACAAAAATTACAATCTGCATGCATGCTAATAGACTCTTCTACAATAAGCAATCTACAGAATAAACAAATTTTTAAACCAGTGCAAATTGCTTTTCTGAGGTGTCCACTAACTAATTAAACTTGTGCTTCATTGTGAGGCTTTTTTTTTTCATTAGGCAATATAATAGCCAAAATATATAATTAGGAAGTCAGAAAAGAGTAACTTTAGATAGCAGCAGCCAAACATTATAAACATTTTAAATTTATAGTTTTTTTAAACAACTTATATCGCTATTTCACACCCTTTTAGAACTAAACCAGTGAAGATGTATTTACCATAGCTATATCAAGTCCACACAAGAGACTGAAGAAAATCTGACACTTACATGTAGAAGTGTGCATGGAATTGAGTTGATATTCGGAAAAGCGCATTAAAATACCTCCCTCGAAATCAAAAGAAAAACCAAAAAGTTGTATGGTTTAAATTCACCCACTTCATTTTATATTAAGCAAGGCAGTAAATAATATATGCACTTTAAATAATAAAATATGATATTCCTCTGTAATTTATTTTATGATTTGACAGAAATCAATTTTGAAAGAATCATTCTCAAGAAGTATGCATGCAAATATGTACACAAACATACACTTTTCACAATTCCTTGGATTTGCAAATAAATCTACATTGCTTACTACTTCTCACTACGGTTTTCTTATCCTTAAAAAAGAAAAACATAAAAACTATCGCTCGAGTGCGGAAATGAAACTCATAAGGAAATGCACAAGATGTTCTCACCTAATTGCACTTTGTAGCTCGAATTACCAGAACAATTTGAAGGAAACAAGATTCATTTAGAATAATCTAATGTAAAGCAAGAAATATCTATAATACATGCGTTTTAAGTTGAAAAAAAAGAAAGTTTCACACATCTGAGATATAGAATATATAATTCTGCTTCCTTTTTCCTTCTTCTGAATGTACTCAAAAACAAACAATTTTTAATATGGCTCAATGGTAGTGTTTAAAAAATAATATCTAGTTTTCACTAGAGATGAAAATACATAGACATGTTTTTCATGTAATTTACAGTCTATAAAGACACAGCATGGCAGGAACACAGCATAGCTACATACAAAGTGTTAAATCTGCTTCATCCTGATATATTCAGGGTCAGAGAACATAGCCTCACAGTTCATAGTTGTAGCTTGAAAAATGGCAAGCAGAGATGTTTCACGCAGAAGCACCAGCAAATTAAAAGACATGTAGGCAGACACTAGAAAGCACAGAGAAGTCAAGTCTTGCAAACTACAAGTAGTTCAGAATAAGGGATCCTACTGTAAGCAAGTATCCATGTGTGCCAGAATTGCTTGATCATAATTCTGTGGGGGGCAAGGGGGGGGGGGGCAGGTATGTTAGAAAATAATGATGATGGGTGGGTGGTATAGTGACAGGCAAGATTGCTAAGCAAACAGGCACACTCATAACCGGACTTGCCACTGCATGATATATTTTTTTTCCTCGATTTACAGATTCAAAGCTAGTCGAAATGTTTTAAGATTGCCACATGGCTTCTACAAACACTAAGATATTGGTATATTTGCATAAGTCCTTAATACCTACACAGAGTCCAGAGTCATAGAATAGTAACAATAATATTAACTACAACCTTTAGTAATTACTCTATATACCAGTAACTCTTCAAACACTGTAATCACCCTGTGATATGGGTGTAATTCTTTACCTCAATTTACAGATGAGGGAAGACTATGTGACTAGTCTCCCGACCAGGGACTATCAGATACAAGACTCAAACCCAAACGCCCTGTTTCTGGAGTCTGTCCTCTTAATCATTTTTATTATGCTTCATTTTCCTAAAATTTAACTTCGTTAATTTCCAAATGCAAGTAGTAATCTGCTATGTAAAATAATTTAGGAACTCCAACCTAAATTATTTTTGCCCCCTGATTTATTTATCATGCTCCAGTTCTAAACAAGAAGGTAAAATCAGTGAATAAAATAAAGTGTCATTATCTTTCTGGAGCTTAGAGTCTGACTCTGGTGCTATTACACGGAACAGTTCTACATAATGTTTGTGAATAACAGAGAGGTTCTATAATCACTGGAAAGATACCTTTTGAATTTCTAAATTTATTCTATTCTAGTTTTATTTGTTTCTCTAAGTGGCATTTGGGCAAGTGGAAAGAAAGAAAAAAAGAAAGAAAGAAAAAGAAAGAAAGAAAGAAAGGGGAAAAAGCATGCCCTTGCTTTTATAAGAGTATATGTGCAGAAATCTTAGATGCAAGTTCAAAAATACTGTCAAATCTACTGTGAATTTCTTAAGTACATTTCAAAAACACAAAACTAAACCTTGTTGCTTTCTTCTGCAAAATGTGCTGGTTTTCCTAAGTTTCAAAACTATTAATGACTTTTCAAAGCTTCCCACAAAATTGTTTTGTCAGTATCCATTCATGAGGAATGACCTATATCCCTTGATAGAACCTAATTTATGGTCCTTGCTGTGTTTTCTTTGAACATTCTTGGATTTAATTATCTGGAATAAACTGTTCCTCTTGACAAGAAATACTGTTTCTTGGTTTTATTCCACATCTATAGAAATTTAGAAACAAGCTCCAACATGGAGGGGGGGCAATCTTTATAGATTAAACAAACCAAGAAAATAAATGTTCATGGAGCATGGTGAAAAGAGCCATTTCCTTAGTTTTAATCAGTGATTAGATGCCAAGAACACATAAGAAAAAAAAAAAAATCAAATGCAATAGCCAATTTCTCTGTGTTGTGTGATTAATATTGCCAGTCAATTGAATCTTGTAAGCAGTTCAGAATGTTGTTAATTACAGTCCAGGGGAAAGCAAATTCAATATCAAACACTTTTAAGCAAAAGTAAATAGGATTTTATGGTGTTAGCAACAGCAATGTGTTTCGAACAGTGTTGAGCTACTTCATACATTAGCATAGTTGTTCATGGACTTGGTGATAAGATACCTAAAATGTACTCTAATATAGGTATTAAATTAGATCAGAACTCTGCCAGTTTCAGGGTGTGCTATAAAGAAAAAGGATTCAGACAGTTGAAAAAGCAGTGAATTGTTAAAAATCACTGTAATGGAGAATGTAAGAAAATCTATCTGGGGGAGCAGGTAATCCCTTACCTAAAAGAACTCTTACAAAGTGTATCGATGGAAAATTCTCCTTTTACAAATGTTCTCCACTCCTCCAAGTTCCTAAACCTGGCTATTATTCATGTTTTCACCCGTAGAGATAACCATATTTGTCTCTAATAATCAATTTCTTCTTCTAAGACATTCCACATTCTAAAGTGGGAGAAAGGTAGTTTCCCGCCAGGATAATCCCAACGTAGTGACTTGTGGTCTGTTGTACTAGGAGCTACAGAAATGAGAGAGTTTAAGGAGGTCAAGTGGCACTGGGAATGCCACCACCAAACAAGTTTCTAACGTTCCCAGCAATTCGTTATTTGGATTGATAAACTCTCCTTTTACATTGCAGATGTCCCCTGAGTGCACGCAATCAGTCATTCCTAAGAAGCAACTTACAACTTATAGGAATATTGTTAGTACTAGATTCTCAGTAATGAGAATGGCCTTTCCTCCTATCCCTGCACCAAAGGGAAATATAAAGGTCAAGGTAAATTCATAAGTGATTTTAGGAAAGCGGAGCCCTGGAAAGAAGTCTAAACAGAGTGCTTGGAAATCCAGGGTGCAGTTTGAGGGGATCGGGTTAAGTGTGAGATACAGAAGCGTAAGTGAAATGGCAAAAATCTATCACCTGCCATGCAATTTTGTCTCAGGTTTGGGGAATGAAACCACATCATTTACCTCCACCTACCTGACACTGGAAAACAAGCTGTGATTATTTCCTGTCAATGAGGATAGGTAGAGGCTCCCACATGGAAAATCGAAAGGAGTCATTGTGATTGCTATATTCTACACCAACTTTTTATCTTGTGTGGATGATGATACCCCATATTCTGGGGCAAGTCTTTGAAGCTCACCCCATAAACCCCTGTTCTTGCTATTATTCTGGCTTTTGAGGCAACATGGTATAGCAGAAAGTTTAGGAATAATACAGACATGGATAAAATGTCTAGTTCTACAATTAACTTTTAAAGACACTGTAAAAGCTATACACTTTTAGCTTCAATTTCTTCAAGTGAAAAACTCTGGATAATATCACCTTTACAGGGCTTCGTGGATATCAAATGAGGGAACAAGAAAATATACCAACCTCAGTTTCTGACATTTAATGAGCTCTCAAATACATAAAGCTTTGCTGCTTTCTTTTGACTCCCAAGTAATTCTACATTAAAAATTGTCATCACTCCCCTGACAATGAAAGTTAATACTTTCAGAGCTTCAACTCTTCATTCATTCATTCACTCACTCACTCATCCATGTAATTGCAGTTTGGTGTATTAATACATAAGATGTTAATGCATGGTTACTATTTTTAAAAAGACAACATTGTCCCATTTAGAGCTCCCTCTCCCCCCGAAACATTTTGTTTAAATAAAACCCACAAGAGCAGAAAAGTTCTTTCACCACAATTTCATGTTCTGCCAATTAAACCTCCCTCTGGAGAATGTGAATGGCAACTGTCTGGACAACTAAACATTCGGAAGCAGGAACGCCAGTGGGAATACCTTGGAAAGAGAGAGGCAATGTCAGAGCCAAAGTTAGGAGAAAGCCAAAAGGATGCCTAAGCAAAACCTATGGCCAATATAAAGTTGTGAAGGCAAAAAAAAAAAAAGAAAAAAACATAGGTACTGAATAAATGAAGCAGTGGGATCAGAGAAACAGCACAATTGAGTCATATTAAAAGATAGGGGAAAAAAAGAAAAAAACAAAGCAATTGGCCAGCTCCTGTCTCATCCTGAATAGCATTCCTTTCCAACTTCCTAATGACAAAATGTAGTATGGTTCTTGCTCCTCCCATGAACTCCCTGTGTGTCTTTCTTATCAATACATGCATCTCCACATCCAGTATTTAATACTTAAGGTACCAGAGGAAATTTCTATCCTAACAAACAGAAGTCTAGCAGATAAATAATCTGAATCATTTACTTTAAAATCCTTTGGTAAGAAAAGTCTGCATCACAGATAACTTGACTTTTGTATAAACCCTGGGGGTGAGTAGTTAGTATCTGAATTACCCTAAACAAGAATCAACATTGTAGGGACAGCTAGGTAGTCATTGCAGCTTTTGTGGTGAAAATCCACATAAGATAGTCCATTAATTACCATAAGATATTTATATGTCGTATATAAAGCCCTTGTGAGGTCTGTTTGGTTCTGTATCATCTCTTTTCACAGAGGAAGTTGCCCCATATGACCAGATGTTGGGGCTGTTCTTTCCTCTTCATCAGGGTTTGAAAACTATAGTCCACAGCCCAGAAAAAGACCCACTGACTGTTTTGTAAATAAAGTTATATTCGAACACAGCTCATTTGTTTACATATTGTCTTATTGCTTCTTTGGGGACTTTAACAGCAGTTTAGTTGTGACAAAGACTACATGGCCCAGAAAATCTAATATATCTACTATCTGGCCTTTACAGAAAAAGTTTTCTAAGCTGTGCGTTACATCACTGTGTTATCCTCAGTGTGAATCTTTCCAAGCAAGGCACTTGTCAGATTCTGAGGATTAAGGATTCAAAGGTTTTCAAGCACATAAGAGCAGGTTGTATGAGTTTTTGTGCCTGCTTGCTAAAATTAATTGAACAAATTTGGTAGAATTTGGCCTAAGACTTTCTTGTTCTCTCTTCTTGGTGAGGTTGGGGAAGCAGGGGGTCCATATTGTCCTATAATGAGCTTTTTTTTTTAGTAGAAAATTTTATTATCCTTCCTACTAATGACTCAGGATTATAAATTTCTACACAAAAATACGTTATTTATTTTATTTTATCTTTAAAGCTTGTTTGTTTGTTTGTTTATTTTTAATATAATTTATTGTCAAATTGGTTTCCATACAACACCCAGTGCTCATCCTAACAAGTGCCCTCCTCAATGCCCATCACCCACTTTCCCCTCTCCTCCTCCCCCCATCAGCCCTCAATTTGTTCTCAGTATCTAAGAGTCTCTTATGATTTGCCTCCCTCCCTCTCTGTAACTCTTTTTTTTTTTTTTGCCCTATAATGAGTCTTAACAGTAGCAACACCAATTCCAAAAATGTGACAGGCTAGCGGGGCTTTTTTTTTTTCCCAGAGACAGAGCAAAAGGAGAGAAAGAGAGGGAGAGAGGGAGAGAAGAAAGAGAAAGAAAGAAAGAAAGAAAGAAAGAAAGAAAGAAAGAAAGAAAGAGGAAGAAAGAAGCGAAGAAGGGAGGCATGGAGGGAGGGAGGGAGGGAGGGGGGAAGTGAGGGAGGGAAGGAAGGAAAGGAAGGAAGGAAGGAAGGAAGGAAGGAAGGAAGGAAGGAAAAGGAAGAAAGGACAGTCCCAACATCTAGAACTTATTTGACTTTGTCTTGATCTTAATACTAAATATTATTGTAAACTTCTCTGTTCTACAGCTTAGTCATGTTATTCTGTTGGATATTAACAATTTCATAAAATGTCTGCTTCAAAGTCACTGTATAAAATACAAAATACAACACATCCTCCTCTCTTGCTAAATAAATGACTGTTACTTCCTTACTAATTATAGCTTTATCCTTCCTGTAGACTATTCTCCCTGTAGGTAAGATCTGTTGAGATAGACAACCATAGAGTTGTCTCCATTTTCTGTCAACACTCAATCCAAAGTGTATCTCCAGTTCCTTAAACTCTTTCTTTTTAAAAGTTTATTTATTTTTTTCTTTTTGAGAGCAAGAAAGCAGGAGGGGCAGAGAGTGAGACACAGAGAATCCCAAGCAGGTTCTGAGGCTGTAAACACAGAGCCAGACACAGGGCTCCATCTCATAGACCATCAGAAAGAGTGAGGGAGGAGCAGAGATAGAGGAAGACAGAGAGAATCCCAAACAGGCTCTGCACTGTCAGTGAGGAGCCCAATGTGGGACTGGAACTCATGAACTTTGAGATCATGACCTGAGGCAAAAATCTAGAGTCAGAAGCTTAACCAACTGAGCTACCCAGGCACTCCTCCTGAGCCCCATTCTAAGATAACCCAATAAAAGCCAAAACTGATCAGTATCTTTATAACATCCTCTTATTGGAATACCCCACAGTTTGCCATGGTGTGTATTCTCTCTTGCTATAATGGTTAATAATCCCAACCTGTTCAACTCTTGGTGTTCCTAATGGTACCTGGAAGAAACACACTGGCAGTTTGTTTCCCAGTACTCTTATCTATGACATAGCCAAGTATACAACATGGTCTCTGTATGCAGAGACTGTTAAACTTTGGGAAGTAGTATATCACCATTTTGTTTATACAATAAGACATAGCCCTTCATTTCAGATTTATTGTATGCTTGCACTCAGGGCAGGCCCAGCTTAAGACTTTTGCTAGTAAAATTTTCTACTTGAAACCCTCTAGTCAAACTGGGTTATACAACTGAGCAGAGTATAAATGAGGCTGCATGAATGATGTGAAAATCCATTAACAAATGTATATTAGGATTAATTTTAGAATGAAAGTGATAACCTAAAAGAGGAATAGAAATTCATAGAAATTCTTGGTTTTCTTTGTTCTTATTTTTCTGAGTATCAGTTATTATAACACTGGGGTGCCAGAAGTTAATTTCTTTCACTGTGGGGCATTTAAACCTAAATTGATACTTTTTTTTCAGTTAAAATAATTAAATATTAAACAGTGACATATCATGTGAGTTAGACTGAGTTTTCTAATGTTATGAAATGTCTGTAACTTCAGACCATCAATCAGGGGAGTCAGCTGTTTTCCAAGGTCACTTCCAAGTATGGAGAACAAATCTGCTTGTGAAATTTGGAACTTACAAAGGTCATCCTGGTATGATCATTGGGTTCGATTCTCATGTGCTGCTAATACACTTGCATAAGAACTCAATCTTAGGTTTCTAAATCTTCAGTTAAAGAAAAGTTGTAAAAAGATACTGGCAAGAATTATTTGAACATGTTGGAAATTACAATCTCTATTGGCCTCCAAAGGAAGAGACAGATAACATTGGTTCTACCATAAGAAACTACTGCACATTTATCCTCCCCTATCAATTTTTGTTTTTCTCTGTAATATTTTCCTTTTCTATATGTCTCACTCCTTTATATTTTTTTTTCCTTCTCTGAGAATAAGCCTGCTATGGTACTCTATGTCACTGAACAGCCCTGAGGTTAGTACACTGATGTCAACAAAAATCTACATAGAACTTGCATACTCTAGAAGTATTGTCTTGACAGCTGTTTTTACAATTACCCTTACCTATGTGGACTGTGTAGCCAAAAATGTCATAATAATTACTAGTATGGCTTTTGGTCTTGAAATCGCCCTAAATTCCCTTTCATAGGAAGCATGAAATCTTATGGTGACCCAGATTGAAGGAGGACAGGAGTTCCTTCAAGTGCCTACCCTGCTGATACTTCTCTCTGAACCTTGGTGTCTTTGGTGAAAGTCAGAATAAAGACAAATTTAAATTACACATTTATTAGTAGTGATCAGCAAGAAATTATAAATTTTAAAGTCCCATACTAAAATGTTAAATTGTGACAGGGTGAGTTATAAATATATCAATGATGAGGACAATCATAAATAGGACCCTATTACATGACAAATATATCTATATTTTACTTTTTTTAATATTTATCCATTTTTCTGAGAGGGGACAGAGCATGAGCAGGGGAGGGGCAGAGAGAGGGAGACACAGAATCTGAAGCAGGCTCCAGGCTCTGAGCTGAGAGCATAAGAGCCCAGTGGGGGGCTCAAACCCATGAACCATGAGATCATGACCTGAGCTGAAGTAGGACGCTTAACTGACTGAGCCACCCAGGCACCCTTATGACAAATAGCTTGTATGTAGAAACAGCCCTTGGAAGTTTGGTTTGGCTCTGTGGGCCTTATAAATTAAAGAATCCTTTTTTGCTTCCCTCCCCTACTTGTATCCATGGGGGTCCAGGATGATCAGTTTATTTGACTGAAAGCTTATATAAGCCAACCATGTGTCATGGCTAACAATGTTTTCAATTAAGAACTTTAATGCCATCTAATGTGAAGGAGCAAATGTCAGGTTTAAAAGAAGTTGTGGCGCCTGGGTGGCTCAGTCGGTTGAGCCTCCCACTTCGGCTCAGGTCACGATCTCACGGTCTGTGAGTTCGAGTCCGGCATCTGGCTCTGTGCTGACAACTCAGAGCCTGGAGCTGCTTCAGATTCTGTGTATCCCTCTCCCTCTGACCCTCCCCCATTCATGCTCTGTCTCTCTCTGTGTCAAAAATAAATAAACATTAAAAAAATTTTTTAAAGGAAGTGATAACCACAGTTTCTTCTTCTCTGGTCTCATTGTAGAATCCAGAAAATATGTCTTCTGAAGAATGATTATAGGAATTTGGATGCTTACCTTAAAAGAAAAAAAAAAAAGGTCTTCAAAAGAAAAGGGAAAAAAAATAAGGGAGAGAGAAAAAAGCCCAAAAGACAGTTTCATTTATTATTAAATTGTTTATCAAACTGGACAGAATTGTGGCAAGTACGCAGAAAGGTTATATTGGCTGTTAAAAGGCAAGAGTTAAATTTAGACCAAGACTACTATATTCATTTTCAACGTTTTTTTCCAAGATGGCCATTTCCAAGATGTATGATGGTTTTAAAATCAAGCAATTTGAAATTGAAATACATGTTTCCTAACTTAATAGCGATTTGACTCAAGTCAACTATTTAATCACTTTGTGTCAATTTCCTCATTTGCCGAAAAGTGTGATAGCCAACCTGGAAGATTGAGGTGAGGATCAAATGGGATAATTTATGTAAAATTTCAATTACAATGCCTGGTGGAGAGTAAAATTGCTTAATATGTAGATGAAGAAGAGGAGGAGGAGGAGGAGGAGGAGGAGGGGGAGGAGGAGGATATAACTATCACCACATCAATACAGGGACCAGAACTAGGATCTCTCAGGAGTTACAAACCAACCTTTTGTTTAATATGAGGAAGAATTTTCTAAACTTTTAACACTAATATTACGATGGTTGCAATTCTAAAACTGTAGGTATTATTATTTATTTAATTGGAGGCCATTTTTCTCTTACTGGCAAAAAAGAAATATGATGAAATTTATGCTTTACAAAAATAAATTAAATGATGTGGTTGAAGATGTGTCATTGTCAAAAAAGGGGGAATCCATTGTATACACACATTCCAGCACATCATGGACTCTCACTTTGTGCCATATTGGGTCCCAAAAATACATTCTCTTACCATCTCTACTTGGGAAGACACTCTCCATTTTCTAAAGACCCCATATAAATGTCAACTCCTTTGGCATTATGCTACGTCCATACGACCTCAACATAAAACTGATATATTTTTTTCACTACATTCCCAGAACATAAACTACATCTCATTGTGATGTAGATATTTATGTCAAACACATCACGACATGCTACATATTGTAGATGCTTAATAATAAACATCCATTGTTAGTTTCTTTCACTACTTAGATGACAATGATAATGCAGAAAGGAAGGACAGAATAAGATATTTGGCCTAATTGGATAATAGAAAGTATTTAACTTCTCATTAAAAATTTTATTTTTACATGTCTTTACTAACATATTTAAGTGATCTTTTGTCTTATTTTATCTATTCTTTAACAAATAAAATAAAATACTAAAATTAATACTGAGCTCATTGGTTTTAATATTTTCTCAAAGACTATAGGAAATAAGATACATTACTACAATAGCCCATCAGAAGAATTTAATTTCAGTTTTTGTTTTGTTATTGCAAAATGAGCAACATTAATTACATCGTGGTTTCATACAATAAATTCATTTATTGGAGTGAGACTTCAGTACTCTCCAATCAGGAAAGATCAACAGATGAGACATAACAGAGGTTAAAACCAAAGGATGCCATAGTGAAGTTTAAATTGATTTTATTTCTGTCATCCTTTTATATATGAAATAGACAAAAAAGGATCTGGCTTTGGAATCACACCAGTCGGAATATAGTTCTGAGTTTTGCCAACTGTGACAGGCTCTGTAAGTTGGAAAGTTACCTTAAAGTTCCT
Organism: Prionailurus viverrinus; assembly: GCF_022837055.1. Taxonomy (NCBI): domain Eukaryota; kingdom Metazoa; phylum Chordata; class Mammalia; order Carnivora; family Felidae; genus Prionailurus; species Prionailurus viverrinus. The sequence continues at coordinate 61,457,323 of NC_062564.1, read as the reverse complement.
GATTTGTCATGCTTACAACTATTAGATGGGAATGGCAATCTTTTTTTTTTTCTTTTATTTCACAGGATTTTTGTAAGAATGAATTGTCTTTTATTCTCCCAAGCACTGAGAAAGTGTCATTAAAATAGTCACTATTTTTCTTCTGTTTAAGATGGAAGTATTCACCTTCCACATGTGTTAGTCATATGCTATCTTGCATATATATCTAATTTACTCTACTGAAATGAAAAGCTCCTAAACAGACTGACAAACTCATATTTTTCATATTTTCTACATTCCCTAGCACAATGTCATGCACAAACAATTGATTAAGAAATATTTGACCACAGAATTAGAAAATGATATAACAAATACTATTTCATGTATGACTTTTTTAACATCCCAGAAATTGATACACATTGTGGGTACTTCATAATAAATGTTCATTTTTGAAATACACTTACACAGATTACAATAATGTTACAGAAAATTCAGAATATATTTGACTTAGCTGCATATATAGGTACATAGTTAAGAAACATTTCCTTAAATTAAATTACCTAGCTGATTTATTGGCACACTTTTATTTATTACTCATGTAATGCATATTCTGATCCAAAAGTATTTGAAGTAACTTAATATTTTAATTCATTTAATAATCATAACAAACCTAGAAAGTATGGGTGTTACTATCCTTTCTATAGATGAGAAAACTGCAACATAGAGATTAAATAAATAACATGCCCAATATCACAGTTCATAAGTTTCATAGCCAGAATCCAAATTTAGGCAGAGTATCTTCAGTGTCTGCTTTCTTAACCATTACATTATGGTGTAATATTTCAAAAAAAAATGTATTGTCACTACCTTTCAACACAGACTGTAATTTTTCTGACATTTGTAATAAACATATTAAGGTTACTACAAGAACTACTGATAGAAAATTTACCTTTTCTACTACTAGTGGCAACAGAACATACTTCATCCACAAATCTTTCCCAAGAACATCTCTGTTCTTTTTCCCCTAGGTGCTTAAACAAATCTTACAACATTTCTCACAAAATAAATGCTGGGAACCATTCAGTCTCATTTAGAACTGCTCAATGGTGAGCACCTGCCATCTGAGATTGCTCCTGCCATAAATCGCCCCAGGTTATTGACTTTATTTCAAGTTATCATATATAAAGTAAACACCATTATTGACATGGAAGATAGTTCATTTTCTCATGTTTCATTTACTTTCCACATACTAGGAAGCTAAAATGGCGTTTCATGATAGAATTCTGGAGCACACTGCTTCAGAACATTGCCTATTTATGATCCAAATGCAAGCTTTATGCTTTTAGTTATCACATCTGCACTTAATAAAATCAGTGATGTAAATATAGATTTTTTTTCTTTTTTCTCTTCTTCTCTTTTCTGTTTCTTGTTTTCTGTTAGATTTTTATGGAATCGAAAGCTAATAGTTATACACCATGAACGCATGGACACTAACGGGATTTTTGAATGATGTCATTCAAGAAGCAGTCAAATTATTCCAGAAGAAATATTTCAGAAGCAAAAAGAAAGATGACTATTTTCTTAATTTACCCTAAAGATGACATATAACTAGTATCATTTGAAGTGTGTTGCAGAAAAATTGACATATAATGGATGCCTTTAGACCTTCACAACCTTAAGTTCAAGTGAAATCACCTGGAGGATTTTTATAACAAAAGTCAGGGACCAACCCTCAGTGGTTCAGATTAAACTGGTCTTGAGTGGGGCCTGAGAATTTGCACTTCTTCTGCGTTTCCTGGTGATGCTGATGATCCTGTCTGTGACTTCACTTTGAGAGTCACTGCTTATGGATTTTAGAGCTTAATCTAATCTTAGAACTCTGATGAGGAATGGCCACCAAACTTTAAAAACTTTTTTTAACCGTGAAGGAAACCACATAGGTTGTCTTGCAAATAAGACCTTTGAAACATTTATATTATCTGAATAAATCCTTTGCCCTTTTAAGGTCAATTCAGCCATACCTCTTCACAGTTTTTTTGTTTTGTTTTTTGTTTTTGTTTTAATTTCAGAGTAGCTGTTAACTACAGTTGATAATAATTCATACCTTCTCTGCTCTTACAGTTTTATTAAACAGGTTGTAAATATTTGGCTTAGTTTTTGTCACTTAAATATGTCCTTATATGCTACAGGATGAATTGTTTCTTATTATAGTTATTGTTGGCATGTCAAAAACCAATATTAATTGTATTCAATAATTTGTTAATTCATTCAATAAATATGTATTAAATTTGTACTTAGTTATTAGGTACTGGTGCTACATGAGTGAAAAAATAATAAATAAAATCTTCTCATGTTTAATTTATAATAAAGATTAAAAATAGCTTTAAAATAGAATATTTGAGATAGCATAGATAAAGAGAACAAAAAGAAAATAAGACATCTGGGATGTTGCAATTTCAGATAGGAAATCTAGAGAAGGCTTTCCACAGAGAGTGACTAGTTAAGACCCTGTAAATTTCATCTTTCTTTTAGAATTTTAGTTTTCCAATTTTTTTTCCTGATTTTTAAAAACATCAACTTAGAACTACCTATATGATCCAGCAATTACACTTCTGGATATCTATCCAGAGAAAACAAACATTAGTTCAAAAAGGTATATGTATCCTTATGTTCATTAGAACATTATTTACAATAGCCAAGATAGGGAACCAACCTGAGTGTTCACTGATAGATGAATGGACAAGGAAAACATCATAAATGTTTTCTTATAAAACAAATAAGATAAATGAAATCTTGCCACTTGTAGCAAGATGGATGGACCTTTTTAAATAAGTCAAGTAGTGGCAAATATCACATGATTTCACTTATATGTGGAATATTAAAAAACAAACAAACAAACAAACAAACGAAAACGAAACCCAGACTCATAGATACAGGAACAGAGTGGTGATTGCCAGAGGGGAAGGTTGTAATGGGTAAAAGGGATCAAGAGGTAGAAACTTCCTGTTATAAAATTAATAAGACATGGCAATAAAAAGAACAGCATGGAGAATACAGTTGACATTATTGTATTAGTTTCACATGGTGACAGATGGCAACTAGACTTATAGTAACCATCTTGCAATGTATACAAATGTTTTATCAGTGTTCTGTACACATGAAACTAATGGAATGTTGTATGGCAATCATACTTCAATAAAAATAAAAGAGTATGGGGGCGCCTGGGTGGCGCAGTCGGTTAAGCGTCCGACTTCGGCTCAGGTCACGATCTCACGGTCTGTGAGTTCGAGCCCCGCATCGGGCTCTGGGCTGATGGCTCAGAGACTGGAGCCTGCTTCCGATTCTGTGTCTCCCTTTCTCTCTGCCCCTCCCCCGTTCATGCTCTGTCTCTCTCTGTCTCAAAAATAAATAAAAAAACGTTAAAAAAAATTTTTAAAAGAAAAGAGTATGCATTAGTGAATTAGGAATTATTTTCCCCATTTACAGATAAGGGAATTGAGGCTTAGAGGAATGAGTAATTTGCCTGAAGATACAATGTTAGACATGATAGAGCTGAGCTTTGAACTCAGATGTATTAGACTAAAGGGTTCTTCAAAGTCATATTGTAATGGCTTCTTTTTCCAATATTGAAGTAAAGGGGATCCTCTATGGTGAATCGTTTTAATCACATTGTGTTTTAACTGTTTATTTAGTTGCCCCCCCCCCCAAGTAAATACCGAATTCCTTGAGGGCAGTCAATGTGCCTTTTGTCTGTATCCACAGTGCCTAGAGCAGTGTCTGGCACCTTATAAATCCTCAATAAATCTTTACAGAATGAAAAAAAAAATCAGGTTTTGGTTTGGTTTGTTTTGTTTTGTTTCATTATTTTCTAATTCTTTTAACCTTTGCAAGATACAGAAGTTATTTTTTAATTGGTTACCTTTGAAACTTTACATGCCTTTTAAACAAAGTCTGAAGTTAAGGTCTTGGCAGCTTCAGCCCATAATCCTTAATTCTACCCAGTCGGCACATTTAGGAATTGTTATATCCACAAATAAGACTTCTAAAAAATTAAATCATGCCTGCTTTATTTTGTCAGTTTTATTGAGGCATAATGTGCATGCATAATGTTCATTCTTTTAAGTGTACATATAGATCAATGAGTTTGGTCAAGTGTACGCAGATATGTAAATACCACCACAATCTAGACCCAGAGCAGTCCTGTCATTGAAAACGTTCTCTCATGACCCTCTGTTGTCAATCTCCTTTCCTGAGGCCTTGGTGCCTCTTGACCTGTGTTCTGCCCCTATAATTCTGTTTTTTCCAAAATATTATTTAAATGGAAGCCTAGACTATGTAAACTTTCAATTCTGGCATTTTTCCCTTAGTATAATACTTTAAGGGTTCATCCATATTATTGCATGTGTCAGCAGTCACTCTTTTTTTTTTTTAATTGATGACTAATATTCAATTGTATGTTTGTAACACAACTAGTATATCCATTCAGCAGCTGAGTGACATTTGGGTAATTTTCAATTTGGGATAATTATGAATAAAACTGTGATGCATATTTACGACATGTTTTTGTGTAGACAATTGTCTTCATTTCTCTAGGATAAATACTTCAGAGCAAGTAGGATTGCTGAGTCAAATGATACATGTAGGTTTAACATCATAAGAAACTGACAAATTGCTTTCCATATCGGTTCTACCAGCTTACATTCCCACTAGCAATGTATATGAGCTATAATTGTTCTGCATCCTCATCAGCACTTGGGATTATTTTTTCTTCCTTGCTACTCTAATAATACTGGTATTTAATGGTATTCAATGGTATATAAGGGTATTTCATTTTAGCTTTAATTTGCACTTGCATATTGATTAATATAGCCACCCAACTTTTCATATGCTTATTTGCCATCTATATTTCTTTCTTGATGAAGTCTAGGTAAATACATTTTATCATATAATATTTCTAATTTCTGAGGAATTATAAATAGATATGGATTCTGTAAGGTATTTTACTAACCAATATTTTATGTTATAAGTAAAACCGAGTGTTTTAAAATCTAAAACTAATAAGTTCATAATTAACATTATGTTCCAACAAATAATTCAGATCTAAGTAATAAAAATAAGGTTACAGTAGAAATAAGGATATATCTCAGATATTAAGCATCACTTCCTTTAAAATTTTAACAACTAATCAAAATCAGGCAGCTTCAACCACATAAAAATGCTCCTGATTCCTTTCACTTCATACTCGGCCACTTACAAAAATTAAATATGACAGTTAAAAACATCATGTGTTTCAAGCATGCCACACTAAACTGCTACAGCTATCCCCTAAGGGGTTGACCCTAAAAGTCTCTCTGACTTACTTTTGCCTCAAACAACAAATAAAAAATGTATTCCACTCATATTAATGACTAAAATGTTAAAATAAATATAAATATCACAAAAATAGTATATTATTGGCAATGAACTGTTTACAAGGATTAATCAGATACTGTTATTATTTGATAATCAAATATTAAATGTATGATCAGAGATATTGAAATTTAGCATGGAAATTACTTATCCTCTGATAAGCTTACAGTGACTCTCAGAGCTTGATTTTTTCATTTTTCAAATATTGACATCACTATCCACCTCACAAGGTTATTCAAAATATAAAATCACTCTCTAAACTAAATATTGATACTTAAATATTAATGCTATTTCTATTCATATACTATTAAAAAATAGGAAACTCACACCCCTCACTAGGATGTAGTTTTATTTAATGGAAGAGTAGACACAAATTTTTGTGAGTTGTATGCAATGCTGCCATCAGAAACAAATGCTCATTCTTATGGATCATAGAGAATAACATAAAAACTCTAATTTTTGTAATATTGTGGACAAATAATATTGAAATTCTAAGAATAAAGACAGTGAAAATCTTCCGCCTATCCATTTCTCCTTACGCAGTTTCTAATTATGTTATGTTCTATGAGCAAAAATTTCTAACCTCATAATTTGCCGAAGAGTTACAAAATGAAATTACATACATTTTTCCCTCTAATGAGAATAGTCAGACAACAAGAGGAAGAAAGAATTTGAATAATAATATAATAGAGCAAGAAAGAAAAGAAGGAATTAAATTTTTTTGTCTACAAAAAGTTAATGAAAGTGTGTAGAAGTTTTAACTTAGTCTGTTACAGCAAACATTCGCTGATTACCAGTTATGAGCCATACACTTTGATGGGTAACAGGAGTTAAGATCATAAAACTTGCATATATCCATGAGAAGACTAGATAGTCTGAGAGACTTTGCCTCCATAAAATATCCAGCTAATGGATAGACTATAACAAACATACTATTAAATGTATTACTGAACTTGCAAGAAATCTCCAAAGGCAAATACATACATACCCAGCCCCCCCCCCCCCCCCACACACACACGCCACATTTAATGTTAAAGCAATACACTGAAGGAAACACAAAATTAGGCTTCTTTGGAAGAAATGACAAGTATTAGAAACCTAAAATCTCAGGATTTTTTAGCCACATAAGGAGTATAGTAGTCTAATTTCTGTGCTTGCATTATTTAGAGTGCTTGAGCTAGAGGCTCTAAAAAAAAGTCAAGATACTTAAAATGAGTAATCACATGTAATAAAAGGTTGAGCTGTAAAAAATCTAGTACAGACAAAAATAACCAGTACCAGATCCTCTTTATGAAAAATAAAATTAACAATGGCAATAATAATAGTCTGTGCTATAATTTGTAACCATAGACTTTCTCTCACATGCACCCCATGCATTAATATGCACTAGTAACACTTTCTAGGAAACCCTAAACTGAGATATCTAATTAAGGTAGACTCAGATAGCAAATCTTCTTTAACATAAAAACATGACCAAAGAAAGTTCCTCAGTACTCCCAAGACTAAGTTTAACAAATTCATATTTATATAACCAAACATGAAGAAAAAAGCCAACGTGACCAAGACTAAGACAAAGAGGGACACCTGGGTGGCTCAGTTGGTTAAGCGTCCAACTTTAGCTCAGGTCATGATCTCACAGTTCATGGGTTCAAACCTCATGTAGGGCTCTGTGCTGACACCTCAGAGCTTGAAGCTTGCTTCAGATTCTGTGTAGCCCTCTCTCTGCCCTTCCCCAGCTCATGCTCTGTCTGTCTCTCTCTCTCTCAGAAATGAATAAACATTAAAAAAAATTTTTTTAAAGACTAAGACAAAAGAAACACAACTAATTAAAAATAGAATTTAAGTCTTCAAGGGGCGCCTGGGTGGCTCTGTCAGTTAAGCGTCCGACTTCGGCTCAGGTCATGATCTCACAGTCCCCGCGTCGAGCCCCACGTCGGGCTCTGTGCTGACAGCTCAGAGCCTGGAGCCTGTTTCAGATTCTGTGTCTCCCTCTCTCTCTGACCCTCCCCCGTTCATGCTCTGTCTCTCTCTGTCTCATATATAAATAAGCGTTAAAAAATTAAAAAAAAAAAAGAATTTGAGTCTTCAAGGCCCAAAATTTCATACATTAGATTATGAGATTAATAATATAAAATGTCTATGTATTTAGACATAAAGATAAATATATCATATAAAAAAATCAAGTAACAAAGGACTATGTTAAAAAGATTTGAAAAAGAACCAAAAGAATTTCTTAAAATAAATTAAATAATTGTAAATATTAAAATCTAATGGAATGTTAAATAATTTATTAGACACACTTAAAGAGAGAATTAGTAGATTAGAATCCATTCAGAAAATCTCAATAGATGAATAACTGTATATATTTATGGAAAAGAAGATGAAATAAAACTTGAAGTAATAAAGCATTTCTTTCTAAATTGATAGTTCAAGGAAATTCTAACTAAAGCCCCAACATGATTTATTAACAAAATTTGATAATTTGATACCAAAAATCTTTTGGAAGTAAAAAAATCAAGAATATCTAAGACCAAGTGGTAATGTGGGAATGATTTATCTTGAAGGATATCAAGATTTGTTATAGAGATTTATAAACACACATAATTAAGCAGTTTGATGTTAGTGTGAATAGATAATCTGAAGACATTAGAGAGCCTAGAAACAGATGCATGCATACAAGGAAACTTAAAGACAAGCTGTTCATAGAAGATTGCTTTTTAATGCATTATTATATAAATGTCTGAGAGAGGGGTGCCTGGGTAGCTCAGCTGGTTAAGCATCTGACTCGTGATTTTGACTCAGGTTCATGAGTTTGAACCCCATGTTGGGCTCCACACTGACAGTGCAGAACCTGCTTAAGATTCTCTCTCTGTCCCTCTCTCTCTTCATATCCCCCGGTTAGGCTCCATCTCTCTCAAAATAAATAAAATAAACTTAAATAAATAAATAAATAAATAAATGGTCTGAAGAGAACAGGTTATCCATAAAGAGGTAAATCAAATTGGATCATGATCTCATACTTTAAATGAACGAAAATATTTTCTAAACTTTAAAATTAAAATCAGAATATTGAAAAATTTTGTGCTGCATTTAGAAGAATATCACTGTAACCTCAAAAATAGGCAAGGTTTCTTTAATCAGAGAGATGAAATTCCTACCAATAGCATATATTTATTAATTTAAACATATTAAAAATTCAAACCCGTGTCATCAAAGTCACTCAAATAAAAGTTTAAAGAAGCAGCAACCAAGCAAGAGAAATTATTTGCAACATATAAAACCAACAAAAACAACAAAAAAATATGTAATTTTTTTTAAAGTGGCAACTGAACAAAACCAGAAAATAACTGAAATTCATATCAATAGACATTTCAGGGAACAGAAAACACCAGTGGTCAAAACACAACTTTTTAAAAAGTCTCAAAGTTATTAAATCCGGAAAACACATACCACATGACACAACATTTGAAGCCCAGTAAACTGGCTTTTATTTATTTATTTTTTATGTTGATAATGTCAAGTGTCAATATGGACGTAGAATTCTCATTCTTCAGGGCTATGCATGCTGTCCCATTTCTAAATGTGATGGTATGCACATTCCATGATATACATATTTTTTATTACTTCTTATCATTGATATATAGTGTTTCAGTGAATGACTACTTCACCATACTACAGTAGAGAATATAAAATATTACAGATTCTAGTAATATACTTATTTACTGGAGTTAAATATACAGAATTTACAAAGGTTTTCTTTATTTTCACTATTATTTGAAAAGTCAGGCACCAATTTCATGTATATGTTCACTTTTTCACTTATCCAAATATCTATTAACTACTGAGTGCCAAGACTTCCTTTGTAAAAGGGGGTACATCATGGAACAATACAGACAAAACCGTTTACCTTTGTGGAGCCTATACTAGGGTGGGAGTGAGACAGACTACAATTTTTTTCCAAGAGTTGAATTAGAGTATCATGTTAGGTATATGTTAGGATGTAATAAATAGTATAAAAAAGAAGAGCAGGGGGCCGCCTGGGTGGCTCAGTCGATTAAACGCATCTGACTCTTGATTTCAGCTCAGGTCATGATCTCATGGTTTGTGGGATGGAACCCCACTTTGGGCTGTGTGCAGACAGCGTGGAGCCTGCTTGGGATCCTCTCTCTCCCTCTGTTTCTGCCCTTCCCCCATTCATGCTTTCTGGCTCTCAAAATAAATAAATAACGATTTTTTAAAAACATCGAAAAATAAAGGAATAAGAAGAGCAGGGAAAGGGGATTGGGAATGCAGAAAGGACTGCTGCTTGTATAATGGCAACAGAATCCCATGTGCACCTATCAGATACGGGATTGCTGACTTAGAACATATCTTCACTATTCAGTCATATTCTTTATGTTCTTTGACAGCCTTGTTATAGATTAAGACAAAGTCCTCTGAGATAAAAAAATTTTTAAAGTATAAATATCTAAGTTTCAAGCTTCTTCTATTCTAACCACTCAAACATCTGCAAAATATGTTTAAAGTAAGTCATTAAAACCAGTGCCTCATGGGGCGCCTGGGTGGCGCAGTCGGTTAAGCGTCCGACTTCAGCCAGGTCACGATCTTGCGGTCCGTGAGTTCGAGCCCCGCGTGGGCTCTGGGCTGATGGCTCCGAGCCTGGAGCCTGTTTCCGATTCTGTGTCTCCCTCTCTCTCTGCCCTTCCCCCGTTCATGCTCTGTCTCTCTCTGTCCCAAAAATAAATAAATGTTGAAAAAAAAAAATTAAAAACAAAACAAAACAAAAAAAAAACAGTGCCTCAGATCCTGGATAGTAGAAAAACCTAAAGATGTGTATGTTACATTAGAATAGCGATATAAATGAAAATAAAAATTATTCATCAGGAGACTTGAATAACTAAGGAGTTTTGAGGTGTTGAATGGGATCACATGAGGTTTAGGTCCCAAAAGCATTTTCGAACTAAAAATTTCCATTTGAGGTTGTAGTTGAAACCTCCTTGAAACCTTGCAAAGTGCACTCAATTTGAGGACCTACAAGCAAGTTAAACTAACCTCAAGAGTTTTCATCTCCTTCCGTGAAGGAGAAGGAGAAGAGGGGAGAAGAGGAAGAGGAAGAAGGGCAGCAGCAGCAGGTGGGGGAAGGGGTTTGCTTGAAATGATTCCCAAGGATTATCCCCCCTTTTATTTATTGTTGTGGATTTATTTACTTCCTAAACATTTCATTTGTAAATTATTCCTATTCACCAGAAACCATCTTTGATGTTATGTGAGAACTTGGAGCTGGACCCAAGGAGTATTCACTCCCATTTTATTATTCAATGGTTTCTATGAATGGTCCACTTGTACAAGGGCCTAAATAGTCTGACCTCTGCCTTCCTGTTGGAAGTCATCGCCATTCATTCTCTTCTTCATCCACACTAGCAACACTCATGAACAAATCATAATTGTTCATATTCCATAGCCTTACACTCTTTTATTAGACACTAAATGTTATCTCAGAATGTGCTTTCTCTCACCCTTACTGAAATTGACCACCACTTGTTACCCATTTAGATTGATTTTATTTTCCAGATAGCATTTATACCTGAAATTACATTACATATTTATTTGGCCTTTAGGGTGTAATAAAATACAACAGACATAAACATAAGGAATGTACTATTTTAATATTATTGTATTGTATTAATTATTATTGCCTAAAATATTCACTGATTATTTACAACACAAAGTGGACTAAGCCACCAAAACAAACAAAAAGTATACCACCTAAGATTTACAATGTGATTATGACACAGAATGGCAGGTACAATAAAACAAAGTAAATAATACCTTTTTTCATTGTGATAGGCAACATCTCCAAATTTTATTACTTTATAAGTTAAGATGGATGATGTTGATAGTAAGAAAATACTGAAATAATTGAGCAGAATCATAATTACCTAGTCAGTAATTTCTTTAATATCTCTATCGTTTTTATTATATGAGATTTTATAAAGCTTACCAATGATTTGGCAAGGTAAAAACTGGAATGCACAAACAAGAAAAACTCCTACTGTTTACCTGACACTCTGAGGACTATGTAAATTGAAAACGAGATCACACTGTGGATTGGACAAATTTTCAGGGTTGGTAAAGGTAATAATTTTAGGCGTTGACTATTAAATGTACAGACTACTCAAGCTTTTGAATAAAAAAAAAATCTCTCCATTATTCTTCACTGTTGGGACACTTTACTGCTTATCAGCATCCACCTCAGTGTGGAGAGAAATGAAATAAAAAAGATACAGAACTTTACCACTGTAAGAACAGAACAGGAAGTTTACAAAAATAGTGACAAAGACATTGAAAGACCTGGCTAAAGTTAGTCTTTAGAATATTCTCATAATTTATTCTCCAAGCAGTCCCTGTTCCCAATTGCCATAAAGAATTAGGAGCTACCTAAATTAAAAGGAAGATCTAAACCAAATCACTGCAAGTTTCAGATGTATTTTATTAAGTCAGATCAATGCAGTAATTTTGAGGAGAGATAACTCAGTGGAAGCCATTAAAATAAAAAGAGAATGCTTGGCAGGAGTCTGTGAGGATCTGGAAGGAGGCTGGGACTACACTGAAAGGAAGTTAGAAGAAGAGGACCCAGAAGGCATATCAAAGAGGATCTGCTTATGACACTAAGGGAGGAAACCCCTTAAGACTAGAGATTACAGTTTCCATAAAAGGGGAACTCTTTACTTCTCCTTTTCTCATAGTAAATTATAATTAAAAGTGATTATTTACACAAGCAAAATGATGCACATTTATTTACCATAGTCTTAAAATAAGTAAGAGTTTGATCTAGGCTTGTGTGAAAAAAAAAATTGTGTTGAATTTCTTGAGCTATACAGTATATGCAAATGTAATTATAAACAGACTAACCAAGGTGGCGTTATCACCTTTTCCATATCTCCTCAAATCTTTTCCACAAAAACCTATTAGGAAAATTAGTAAAGAACATATCATACCATGTTGAAAAGGAAGTTTAACCCTGAGGCTTATAATAACAAAATAGTTTGTAAATAGATTTTCTTCAAACATTGTTAATATAATTGCAAAACCTGGGTTTGGAATATGATGTTCATAGGATAAGTTTTAAAAACCAGAAAAACTATATTTAACCAACAGTCACAATAAAATTTTCAGCTCCTGGATTCTGTTTAATAACAGCTCCAGGATTAGTGCAATTAAAAAAAATCTAACAAAATTCCTTAAAATTCCATAGAAATTAAAGCACTTCTTTTTACGAAGTCATAAAAAAACCAAACACTGATGTCGTTATCAATGTAAATGATTGACTCAGAAGATATCATGTCACCATTCATTTTAAATCCCAGGTATAAACCGGATCCAGTAAACTACTGTGTTTGACAGAACAGAGACAATACAGAGTAAAAGCAACAATTAGCAATATTTACTGCCCTGAAATATGAATCTGGGCTATTATAATTCTAAATCATTGGAGCATATGATTATAGGAATTCAAAGAATAAAATCTACCATTCCATTCAACTAGTAGATTATCATATTGTACATAATGAAGGCATAAGAGGTACTTATTTAAATTGTTTCTGTGTAATATTAATATATGCATAATTATCAGGGAATTCAATTTAACATTTTTGAAACCAAGGAATTTTTGTTGATTTTAGCAAATATGCAAAAAAGAAAGTCTCAATAGTTAAGATAGCTCTGCTTCTGAGAATTCTGCTTAGAAAGATAAGCTATCATGACACGGTGAAAAGTTGACAATCTTGAAAAACTTAGACTTTAATAACTACATGAGTTTTTCCACTTAATTCACCAGATGAGCCTGAAAAATATGGGGATTTCAATAACGTGATGATTCCAAGAATCTGGATATTACTTTAATTTGTGTTTTTACTTTCTTCTTTATATTTTAATATTTTGAGAGAAAGAGAGTACAACACATCATGAAATTTCTACAGTTAGCCCTAATTCATGATTCCAAAATATACTGGGATAACCTGTATGTTTAATATGTTTAAATTTTAAAATAAAATTTGTATTATAAAACAGTATTAGATTTACAGAAAATTGAAAATGCAGTACAGATTGTTACCATATACCCTACATCCAGTTTCCCCTATTAGTAACATCTTACAGAGCCTTAGCTCTATGCATTTCAAATCACCTATGTCTTTCCTTGGTTTGATTAATTTCCCTTTATTGCTGAATAATATTCGCCTATATATTTGTACATTCTGTATTTATACATTTGTCTACTGAAGTACATCTTGTTCACTTCTGGCTTTTGAAGATTATGAATAAAGCTGTCATAAACATTCATGTATAATGTTTGTGGATATGAATTTTCAAATACAATGAATAAATACATAGGGTTGTAATTGATGGATCCTATGATATGTTTCACTTAGCAAGACGTGCCCAACTGTCTTTTAAAGTGACTGTAAGACTTTGCATTCCCAACAGCAATGAATGAGATTTACTATAGCTCTGCAACCCTACCAACAGTTGATGTCAGTTTTTTAAAATTTTAGTCCTTCTAATAGGTATATAGATGGTATTTAATTGTTCATTTAACTTCAAGTTACCTACTGACAAATGATGTTGAGCTTCTTTTTGTACGATTAATTAACATCTCTACATAATTTTTGGCGAGGTGTATGTTCATATTTTTGTCCATTTTCAAATGGAACTGTTTTTTATTGTAGAATTTTAATAGTCTTTGTTAATTATGTATACAAGTCCTTTAGTAGATATCTGTCTTGCAAATATTTTCTACTAATTTGTGGCTTATCTTTTTTTCTCTTAATAGTGAGTGTGATAGCACAAAAGTTTTGTTTGTTTTTAATAAAATGAACCTTATTATTGTTTTTTTTTTCATTTTTTAATGTTTATTTTTGAGAAAGAGAGAGAGAGCAAAAGAGAGCATGAGAGGTGGAGGGGCAGAGAGGGAAGGAGACACAGAATCCGAAGCAGGCTCCAGGCTCCGAGCTGTCAGCACAGAGCCCGACGTGGGGCTCGAACTCACAGAGTGCAAGATCATGACCTGAGCTGAAGTCAGAGGCCCAAATGACTGAGCCACTCAGGTGCCCCATAAAATGCACTTTAGAGGGTGGCTCAGTTAAGCATCTGATTTAGGTTCAGGTCATTATCTCACAGTTCCTGGGTTTGAGCCCCACATCATGCTCCACACTGGTGCAGAGCCTGCTTGGGATTCTTGCTCTCTCCTTTCTGCCCCTCCCCCACTCACACTTTCTCTCTCTCTCTCAAAAATAATAAACAAACTTTAAAGATAATAATAATAATAAAGTCCAGTTTATCATTTTTTCTTTCATAGATTATGTTTTCTGTGGTGTCTCTAAAACTTGATCACCAAGCCCACGGTAATGTATTTTTTCCTATGTTTCCTTTAAGAAGCTTTATGATTTTGCTTTTACATATATGCTTATGTTCCATTTCAAGTAAATTTTGTGAAAAGTCTGTATTTAAATCTTTTTTTGTTTTTGTTTTGTTTTTGTTTTTGTTTTTTGCAATTAGACACCCAATTGCTCCAGCATTATTTGTTAAAATATTATTCCTTTCTCCATTAAATTGGCTCTGCTCCTTTGTTATAGATCAGTTGATTATATTTGTGTTGATCTATTTCTGTATTCTTTATTCTGCTGCCTTGACTTATTGTGATGATCTCAATGTCTGTTACCCCCAAAATTCATATATTGAAATCCTAACCCCCAAAGATGATGTTATTTTAAGGTGGAACATTGGGAGTTGCTTAGGTTATAAAAGTGGAACCCTCATGAATAGGACTAGTGCCTCAAGAAGAGGCTCCAGAAAGATCCTTTGCCTTCTTCCACTATGCGAGGACATGGTGAGAAAGGCACCAGCTGTGAAGCTAGAAGAGGGTGCTCACCAGAATGGCACCTTGATCTTGGACTTCCACCCTCCAAAACTGGAAGAAATAAATTTCTGTTGTTTATAATCTACCCAGTCTGTGGTATTTTGTTATAGCAGCCTAAGTGGAGGAAGATACCGATATATCTATCGTTTTTGCCACACTCCTGCTGTCTTGATTACAGTAACAATATTGTAATCCCTCTCATGTGGTAGGGCAAGTCTTCCAAGTTTCCCTACCTTCTTCAGTATTGTGTTAACTCTTCTAAGTATTTTACCCTTATATATAAAGTTTAGAAGTTTAGAATCAGTTTTTCTATATATTAAAAGATAGCTTTCCTAAGAAAATGAGAAAACAAGCCACAGTCTGGGAGAAAATACTTGCAAAAGACATATGTGACAAAGGGCTATATCCAAAACATAAACATACAAAAGGAGAAAAGAAAAGAAAAGAAAGGAAAAGAAAAGAGAAAAAAGAAAGAAGGAAGAAAGAATGGAAGGAAGGAAGGAAGGAAGGAAGGAAGGAAGGAAGGAAGGAAGGAAAAGAAAGGGAAATAAAGAAAAAAAACTCTTAAAACTCAGTATGAAATAAACTGATATAAAAATGGGCAAAAGATCTGAATAGACACATCACCAAACAAGATATACAGGTGAAAATAAGCAAATGAAAAACTGCTCCACATGGCAAGTAATCAAGGAATTGCAAATTAAAGCAAGATATCACGACATATCTATTAGAATGGCCAAAATCCAAAACACTGACAACATCAATTGCTGGCAAGAATATGAAGCAACAGAATTCTCATTCATTGCTGATGGAAATGCAAAATGGTATAGACACTTTAGAAGATAGTTTGGCAGTTTTACATAAAACTAAATACATTCTTACTTATGATCCAGCAACCCCTCTCCTTGGTATTTACCCAAATGAGTTGAATATTTATATCCACAACAAAACCTACGCATGGATGCTTACAGAAAACTCATTCATAATTGTCAAAACAGAATCACCCAAAAGGACCTTCAGTAGGTGAACATTTAGTACATTTAGTACATTTAGATAACTGAATATTATTTAGCACTAAAAAGAAATGAGTTATCAAGCTATAAAAATACATGGAAGACTCTTAAATGTATATTACTAAGTGAAAGAAGTAATCTGAAAATCTGAAATCTGAAACCAGTATCACTCCACCTATAGGGCATTCTGGAAAGAGAAAAACTATGGAATTAGTAAAGAATGTCAGTGGGTGACCAGGGTTAGTGGGAAGGAAGGATGAACTGGCAGAGCCAGAGGATTATTCTTGTAAGCTGTATTTTCTTGTACCTTTGCTTTTAGTGCTGGAAATGTTCAATTTATTGGGATTTTCTACTTACATGATATTTTCATCTATGAATAAACACAATGTAACAGAATCAACTGTGTACACACACACACACACACACACACACACACGCATGTATCAAAAGCAATACATTTACTTCTATTACAGAAAGATGAAATATTCTCAAAACAGTTTTAGTGTTTCTATTTTATGTTTTTTATTTTTTTAATGTTCATTTATTTATTTTGAGAGAAAGAGAGAGAGAGAGAGAGAGAGAGAGAGAACACACATGTGAACAGGAGAGGGGTTGAGAAACAAAAAGACAGAATCCCAAGCAGGCTTTGCACTGTGAGCACAGAGCCCGACATGGGGCTCAATCTTGAACCCTGAGATCATGAACTGAGCCAAAATCAAGAGTTGGACACTTAATGGACTGCACACAGCCACCCACCCCTCTATATTATTTTATACTAATTATTTCTATTTGTTGCATTTGTTCTTTTTTAACACCTTTTTTTCTGCCCTCTCTAGTCTTATTTGGGCATTTAAATAATTCCATTTTTTTTCTTTTCTTGCATATCAGTGATACATCCCCTTTATTATAATAGCTATTATAATTAATTCCCATTGTATCAAACCCATTAGTGTATTGGTAAGATGTCAGTGAGAAAAGCATTCTATTATCTTATGATTAAATCTTAGTCTTTTACTGTGCCTATGTCCCTAGTCTGTGACTTTCGCAAATGTTTCTCCAGTAGTAGAGCCTTTCTTCTCTCTTCTGGAGTAACACGCAAGCAAGCTAGAGTATCCATTAGTGAGAGATAATGTCCTTATCCCAGAGGCTAGGATATAGGAAGAGGTTTTTGTAAAGATTTTTCCCGTTGAGATGAATACTTGGTTATGGAAAATGCTCTGGATAACTAAGTAAAACTACACCACACATTTGGTTCCCACTAAGACAGCCTACCCTCAGGAGTCTGGGCATTTTTATGCTAGTCTTCACACAATCTCCAGAAATTTGTCTCAGTTATCATTTGGGTGTTCCTACCAGTTAATGGCTCACTGGCGTCTGGCTCCAGGGAAGAAAATCCAAATTGTGATTTAGTTAGTTAAGTTTATTTATTTAGAGAAATTTTTTACTTCTAACTCTTTGGATAATAATTCCCTGCTTATCGGGGCGCCTGGGTGGCGCAGTCGGTTGAGCGTCTGACTTCAGCCAGGTCACGATCTCGCGCCATCTGTGAGTTCGGGCCCCGCGTAGGGCTCTGGGCTGATGGCTCAGAGCCTGGAGCCTGTTTCCGATTCTGTGTCTCCCTCTCTCTCTGCCCCTCCCACGTTCATGCTCTGTCTCTCTCTGTCCCAAAAATAAATAAAAACGTTGAAAAAAAATTAAAAAAAAATAATAATAATTCCCTGCTTACTAAAACATTCAACAGTTACAGGACTAATCTTGATACACTGCTCTTCTCATCTCATAGCCTTGTTTAAATCTTTAAAGCTCTTCACTGCCTGCAGAAGAAAATAACCAAGGGTAGCCAACTTCCGACATCACTTTTCACTCAGTCTAACATCTCTGACACTCTGACTCAGCTGAACCTCCTGTTCCAGAATTTTAATTTATTCATGTTCTTGTCTCTATCTTGGTATGTCCATTCTTACCTTTGCTCCATATTTTATCACCAACTCCACCAACTCCATATTTTATCTATATTTTGATGACCAACCTCATGGCAATTTGTCCATGAAGTCTTTTCAGATCCCTCAGAAAAAAAAAAAAAAAAAACTCTATTTTTTTTCTCTAAATACCCAGGACATTTTATCCATAACTCTCTAATGCATGGCTCCTTTTCTATCAAATCTTATGGTTATTTATCTCATGAATTATTTCTTTTACTAGGTTGTACGTACCTAGAAGTCAGGGATCACTGCCTAATTCATCTCTATAATCTCCAAATCACCAAGTAAAGTTCTTCACATAGAATATCTATAATAATTATGTTCTGAAGGAGTCAAGATATAATCATTGGTTTGATTATTTTTGGAGAATTTTTCCCATTCATCTATCCTGCCACAATTAATATAAACAATTATAAATATGACTCTTGGTTAATGTATTGAAAACAAGGCAAATGGCAACAATTTCAATATTTCCTTATACTGTCAGTAAATAGGTTTATGATTTTTAATTCATTTTTACTTATATATTTAAAAAGCACTTGAAATTAAATATTGCAAGCTTAGCATAGCATATATTTCCTGATTTCTTACTAAAGTGATTTGTAAAGGCACAAAAATATACAAGGACACATATAATGTAGGCCACGGCAAAAAAGATGTATCAACAGAGCTTCTGTTATTGAAAATCAGATGCACATGTGATAAGCCTTAGCAGATCAGAGGCATATGGAACCTGAATCCTGCAGAGGTTGGAGAGAATGAAAAGCAAGCATATCTTACTGACAAAACTTTCTGAAGGCCAAAGAATTGGTACTTCACACACATTACTTTATGTTTATCCAATTCATCTACACAATGAGTTTAAAGCTTCCCTTGATCAGAGTTTGTCCTTTTCCTTGCCCTCTGAAACCAACAAAGAGTGTTGCAAAAAGCACGGGTCATTAAAAATTGTTATATCTTAATGCTTTTTTCTTTTAGCATAGAAAAATGTTGAATGGCACTTAATGGACTTCAAATCACATCTGCCAGGGCCCACATTTTTTTCTTCCCATGTTTTTTTTTTCCTTTTTGAATAATTCACATATTACTTTATAGAGAAAATGGTATTAGTATATTCAAAATCACTTAGGAAAATCGTTAAAGATCTTTTCAAAATTGAAGAACAATTTGACATATTAATTTCTTTCTACATGGCACTCAATTGTGTAATTTGGTCTGAGCTCTCAAAATAAGTATAAATTAACATCACCCAATCCTTAATTTTTGTGTTACAATGTGTTCAGAAGTTCATTTATTCTCACATTTTTATCAATTTATGCTTGTGCTACTGAAACAGTAGCCTATCCTTTCCAAAGTAGCGAATACCAAATTCCCACTATCAACTTACTTCTTATCAAATATTTTATTTCCATCAATAAATAATGTGACCCAACGTGTACTGTTACCGAAGTCTCTTATCTCGGTAATTTCAAATGCCATTTAACTTAGGCAGCTATTGTTAGATGTTCTCTCTCTCTCTTTCTCTGCCTACTGACCTCTTCAAACCAGCTTCTTCTATTCAGTAGCTGCCAACCTTCTCTTCTCTATTGCTAAAAGGGATTTTCTCACTGCTTGCTTAGCTCAGTGATGAAAAACTATCCCAAAAGATACCTGTGCTATATCTCCTTATGCTTCTCTCCCTCTCTACCTCTCTCTCTGTCTCTCTCTCTCTCACACACACTCACACAAACACTACTTCATTCTCTCTAGGGAAATTATTTCTCAGATGTGGTTAAAGGGTTCATGTAAATTCAACCTTATCACTCCATCCCAATCCGTCTCAATCTTTCTACATCAGAAGTCTGCAGTAATAATTAGAATATAAAAAGATATAAATATCAACCAAAAAGCAACAAATGCACTCCTAATAAAGGAAGATGAAAATATTCTCAACACAGTTTTAATGTTTCTATTTTAGTTTATGCTCATTATTTAAATGTTTGTTAATTTATGAAGAGATGATCTCAGTTAGGCAAAATATTCATCAATCAGATCGTTTTATTCCCAAACCAAATTATTTCCAAACAAGTAACCAATGGGATCTATTTCTAAAATGTATTTCTGAGAAAGAGAGCATGTTGCCAACATTAAGCAAATCTTCGTAGTTTCTTACATTTGCATAATGACTTTCTAGGATTTAGTCTCTAAATATGTTAACATCGGTCTCAAATTCCCATTCAGTTTTCTAATGCCCTTACATATAACTCCTCAAACTGTTGCATAGTGATGTTCAAAATTCATGATCAGGCTTTGGTAAAACTGCCTATCTTTTTTTTTTAAGTTTATTTCTTTATTTTGAGAGAGTGAGAGAGAGAGCAGGGGAGGGGCAAAGAGAGGGAGAGACAGAATCTCCAGCAACAAATGATGACCTGAACCAAGATCAAGAGTCAGATGCTCAATGGACTGAGCCACCCAGATGCCCTAAAATTGCCTGTATCTCTAACCCTTAGCCAAACATTCTCATCAGTATTTTCCCCTAATTGAAACTGTCTCTACACCAAGGATATTGCTTCCCCTACAGTCCGCTCAAGTGGTAGCTGTTTCCTCCACTGCACTCTTGCCACAAAAGCTTGGATGGCAGGGGGTGGGGAGGGGCTGTTCTTCTGGAGTCTCAGGAATTGTCACAAGACCTGCTAATCATTTCTAAAACCATGTTCTCTCCCCTCCTTCTTCCTACAATTTCATGGTTTTGATAATAATCTTCAGAAATTATCCATCCTTGTTTTACTCACTATCTTCTTTCTTAATTATAATTTTTTAATCATTTGTCTTTCCTCTTATTCCCTGAAGATTTATAACAATAACAATCCTCATCAATAGTCTTGATAATTTTATTATCCACATTGACTTTTGATCCTGGTCTCTCTGCTCCTCAATGTCCTTTTCTCCAATGGTTTTGCTCCCCACCTACTTCAGTCACTCACATAAATCATGCCTATGTTTATATGTTTAAAAATTGTTACTGCCTTAAGAACTCAGTTGAAATATCCCACTTGCCAACCACCCTCTCTTATCTTTCCAGATTGCTTCCTCCAGTCCTCAATTCCAAACTACTTCAGACCCACTTGTACCTTCAATCCATCATTCCTTCTGCATTTTCAACGTTCCTAATGACTCCAACCTTATGTCTTCCTTTGTAGTATTACTAGCTTAAATTCTATGGTAAGTTTTAATTTCTTGAGGCATGTACCCATAACTCCATTATGCCTTGCTCCACTCAAAGTGTTCCCTTGGATAAGGATAACAATCCTAGTTTAGGCCAAATTTCCTCCACTTTGGGGTCTGAATTCACAAAGATGCATGCAGGTAAAGAAAAGCACATACCATGTGAGTTCTCTCACAATTTGGGTCTCACCACAAGTGGGAATTTAATGGTGCCCCATATATTTTTTCCATTCCATTCACTCTCCTGCATTCCTGGAAGACTGAGCCAGACCTCTTCTCCTCAAATTAACAATACATCCTCTGCACTCCTTATTGAGGTTATGGCCTCTTATTTTTCCCTATTTCTCAGAGAAAATAAACTAAAAGAATTAAGTGATGTTCCAGAAATTCCTGCCACCCTATTTGTTCTCCCTTTTAGGATAGAAAGGGATATGGACACAAAAATATCCTTTAAAATCTTACTTTGTTTAAAAAATATGCATATACAGAAAGGACACTCTCTCTTATTTATATGAATTCAGTATCTAAAACTTACAAGTAAAGATTCCCATGTAAAGCCTACAAATGAAAGACTTTTAATAAATGGAGAATCAGAAAGCCAAAAAATAAAATGTGATAGGTAAGTATTCATCAAAGGAAGAATGCATGTCACTCTCATTTGTATTCTATCATTTATCCATAATACAAACATCCATCAAGCCCTTCTTATGTCTACGGAAGTACTTAATAAAATTTTCCAGATGTCTGAATGAATGCATTTATAGGCAGGAAGGAGGAGGAAATTATAAAATATAGCACAAAATTCCAGGAAACTTTTAATAAAATAACTAAATAATCCTTTAAAAAACTGTTCCAGCATAAGATTATTAACCACTAGTAATTTTTCCCCCAAATGAAGATGAATCAGTCAGTGCTATCAGTGGTACTAGATAACTTATTGTACTAGATAAGATCATTTTTTCACTAAAAAATTAATTATCAATAGTATCTATGCTAAGTAGTTATAGTAACCATGTTTCAGAATGGTGTGGAAATTCATTTTATTTCATAAGACACTGGCCACTCACACAGTCAAAAATTCTACATAGAATCTAATATAAAAACAATGTGTCACTCATTTTTCTCTTATATGAGGATTTATTTCAAAAAAGTGGTTATATAAACATGTACTTAGAATAATTCTTAAGCAAAGCAAAAAATGGATCATAGGACTCCTAGAAGACAGCATAGGAGAAAACCTAGATAATCTTGGGTAAGGTGATGCCTTTTTGATACAACATGAGACACAATCCATGAAAGAAATAATTGATAACCTGGACTTCATTAAAATTAAACCTTCTGCATAGTGAAAGGCAATGCCAAAATAATTAGAAGACAAGTCACAGACTGGGAGAAAATATTTGCAAAAAAAAAACATCTAATAAAAGACTGCTATCCAAAATATGCAAAGAACTCCTAAAGCGATAAATTAAGAAAAGAACCCAATTAAACAATGTGCCAAAGGCCTTAAAAATATATACAGATATCAAAGAAGCATATGAAAAAATATTCCACATCATATGTCATCAGAGAAATGCATAAGGTACCACAACCCACCAAATAGAACTACTAAAATCTGGAACACTGAAAACACCAATTGCTGGTGAGGATGTGAAGCAATAGGAAGTCTTCTTGAGAGTACAAAATGTTCCAGTCATGTTGGAAAACAGTTTGACAGTTCCTTTTAAAACTAAACATACTAATTGGTCACTCTTAACTGATTGAATGCCAACAATCACTCTTGTTGGTATTTCCTCAAAAAAGTTGTACACATATCCACACAAAATCGTACACATGGATCTTCAAATCAGTTCTATTCACAAGGGCTAAAACTTGGAAACAACGAAGATGCCCTTCTGTTTTTGTTTCTATTCATCTTCAGCAGGTAAATGGGAAACTAGCTGTGGTACCTCTAGACAAGAGAATTTTATTCAACGCTAAAAAGAAATCAGCTCTCAAGTCCTGAAACAACATGGAAGAACCTTAAGTACCTATTACTAAGTGAAAGAAGCCAGAATGAAAAGGCCACATACTGTATGCTGACAACCATAGGACCATTCTGGAAAAAGCAAACCTATGGAGATAGTAAAAACATCAGTGGTTGTCATGGGGTTGGGGGCAGAAGGAGGGATAAATATACAGAGCACAGAGAAGGGTTAAAACAGTGAAACTACTCTGTATCATATTAGAATAATAGATACGTGTCATTATATGATTGTCTAAACCCACAGAATGTACGACAGCAAGCATGAACCCTAAGATAAATTCTGGACTTTGGGTGATTATGATGTTCAGGGCAGGTTCATCCTTGGTACAAATGAACTATTCTAGTGAGTGATACTGATAATGCAGGAGGCTACGCATGGGTGGCAGCAGGAGATGAATGGGAAATCTCTATCTTCCAATCTGTCGTGAAGCTTAAACTACTCTAAAAAAATAAAGTTAAAAAAAAACAACATATTTTCCAATTGTAGTTCAATTCTGAAATGTTTTCGTAATTCAAACACCAACAGTGATTACTACTTTTCCACTAAAAGTTGAGATAAATGGCTGGCCTTTAGTTAGAATGAGTCTTTATATAATAGTCATGAGACCTAATCTCAGCAAATATTATAAAGGCACCAGTTTAGATGATGATTCCAACTAGCCCCATCTGTCCTATTCAGGGAATAAATTCCAAGTAAGTTATAAAAATCACTATTCTATATGAGACTTGTTTAATTCTTTAAACAGCAATTTTTAAAATCTGGGACTGGTTTCCAACCAGACATTAAGAATGAATATCTCACGGGGTGCCTGGGTGGATCAGTCGGTTGGGCGTCCAACTTCGGTTCAGGTCATGATCTCGCAGTTGGTGGTTTCGAGCCCCGCATTGGGCTCTGTCCTGACAGCTCAGAGCCTAAAGCCTCCTTCGAATTCTGTCTCCTCCTCTCTCTGCCCCTCCCATGCTCATGCTCTGTCTCGCTCTATCTCTCAATAATAAACATTAAAAAAATTTTAAAAAAGAATGAATATCTCAACTTTCGCCAGTTAACATTAAGGCATTACATTTTGAGAATATGTAATATCATTATCATAGATGACTTATGAGAAGATTGCTTCGAAAGGGAAAAATGTGTTCTAATTTTTTTTTTTAATTATCCTGTTACCAGGTTGATTCCTAGATACAGAACAATGGATTGTAAAATATATTGCCACTATTTTAAAAAGTAACTTTAAAAAACTTTACTTTGATGAAATATTCAAAAGGAAATGTACTATCATTTTTAATCAGCATATCTGCTTTATCATTCTTGAAAATTATTCTCCCTCTCTCTCTGCCCCTCCCCTGTTCATGCTCTGTCTCTGTCTCAAAAATAAATAAACGTTAAAAATTTTTTTTTTTAAATTATTAACACATACCTTAATAAAATATAATTTCCAACAAATACCTAAATCATATGAATCCCCCATAGGATTTTTTTCTCAGAAGATAAAACATTAAGTAATAGTAAACACTTCCAAATAGAGCAATCTAAAAACTATTTTTTTTAGACTAAAAAAATTTTTTTAGCAGTGTAAAAATCTAAAAACAATTTTTCCAAAATGTTACAAGTACTCCAGTCAGGTTTTTTTTATACAGCTTGTTCAGTAGTATATTAAATTGATAAATTGATGGCTACTGACTTGCTAAGATTTAAGGAATTCTGTCAGGGTACCTCTACCAAAGAAGCAGTTTGCTTTGGGTTTTTGTGAACAACAACCAGGGCTCTGGCAAGAAAAATACAAGGCTTGAGGGGTCTGATGTTAATTCTTCAAAAGACCAGCATGTCTCCCACAGGAGTGAAAAGATGGAAAGGGAAGAAAACAACAACAACAACAGTAAGGGTCCACCATCCCTTTGTATCACCCTTTTAAAAGTGTTCGATTATAGATCTGGTCTCCACTAGCTTTATGTCAAATGAAATGCAGCAATAGGAGATAAATGGGAATTGGAGGAAGTCTAACGAAACTACTCTAAAAGTAAAAGAGAAAGAAATGCCATATGGTGTCATCAATGAGAGAGGGCATCATCGAAAATTAGCCTGACATGTCTGCTCACTGCATTCTGTTCAACAGTACTCCCTTAAATATAAAGGTCACATATTTGATATTTGAATGTAAATCAGGAAGTACTTTAAAGCAGGCCTGTGTGCTTGTCTTTATACATGTAGAAGCAGAGCCAAGGACACAGGGTAACGAGATTTTCTCCTCTATTATCTGGCAATTTCAGTATCAAGTGATTTGCCTGCTTGATTATATTGATTTCGTATCTTAGCAGCAGGTAGAAAGAATCAATGTGAAAAGGTCAGCATGTCAAGGGAAGAACTGCAAATCTTAGACTAATTGTTGTAGTAATGAAAAATACTCAAAGTCAATGACACTGACAAACTAAAGCCAGTTGAGCTTTTTCCACCCCATTTTAGTCCAGGCCAATGCATTTTAATTACTGACTTATCTTTGTAGTACATTGCCACTTAGAGTCTTATTTAACAACTCTGTGTATCTTGTTCTACTTAATAACTCACATTTTGTTTTTTAATCCTGTGTCTTGTAGCTGCACAATTTATATTAATATACGCTTGCATTTGGGAAGTTCTTTGTATGAAATTATCACTATTTATTATCTTTCAGGTTTTACTCTGTCCAATACAAGGCTATATTAGTTGAAATTCCATAGTTTGGGGTAAAAACTTAACCATCCTAGCTATATATCCTCAAAAGACCCTCTAATTTCCTTGGTGAGGAATGTGAATGTGTATCAATCAGGGTATAAGCAGATGGCACATTTAAAAGATTAACTGATAAAACCTTAACTAAGGGACTATTAAAAGGGTAATTGGCAGGATTAAGGAAATAACCAAGGTCAGGTTAAACACCAAGTTTCAAGCAACAGCTGGAAACCACATCACCTATCCTTAGGCCTAAAGTACATGAAAGGGGCAGAGCATGTGACACTCTAACCAAATGGAAGCTAAACCTGTGAAAGAGCATCCTCCCTACAGAATCTGTGGCCAAAGCTCGAGAATGCCTCTTTCCATGAAGAAAGGAAATGAATGCTTCAGCCTCACAGCTGCCATGCTTTGATTCCCTGTTGGTTGCTTCTCACTCTCCATACCCAATAGGAAGCCAGACTGCAAAGGAGTGTGGGTAATACAGTTTGAAGCATCTCCCTAAAAAATGCAGAGCATGATTTTGATATAGCAAACAAAAAATAATCTGCTCAGAGTGATTAGAAAAAGAGGGGAATCTATCATATTGGGAATTGTTTTCAAGAGATTAAAAACTAATAGGTGAATTTTCATTCCCCAGTAATGGTGGACTATAGCTTATATAGTAGACAAAAGTGTCCTCTCAAAACACCACCACCACCACCACCACCAACAACAACAAAACAAAACAGAAACTAGGGAAGCTAGAAATTAATCAAACAAGCAAACAAACAACAAAAATCAGACAGCTATTTAAAGATTGAGCCACTGACTTTTGATTTCAGCTCAAGTCATGGTCTCCTGGTCATGAGATCAAGCTGGGCTCTGCGGTGAGCGTGAAGACTGCTTGGGATTCCCCCTTTGCCCTTCCCTGCTCACATGCTCGCTCTCTCTCTCTTTCAAAATAAATAAATAAATAAACATTTAAAGGCATTCAAAAACTAGCAAGTAACTCAGTACTTGCAAGATCACGATCCCAGGAGGAGAGAATCTCACCGAGGAGAACCTGATACCATATGCCATTCTTCACCGCAAGGCATATACCCATTTCTAAGATGAGAAAGAGAAGCTGAGAAGCTGAACAGAATGGCTACCAGGAGACAGAAAACCAAAACAGAGTTTCTCCCCATTTCTTATAACTGAAACCCAGAAGTCCGGGGCTTCTAAGACAGCCAAGATTGAATAACAAGATCTCTCCGAAAAAGAAAGATCAAGTAAGTGAGCACGGTACATCTCCTCTAGGCACTCCCCAGTTCATAAGCAGTGCAAGTAGAGAAAAACCATAGAGAATCCAGTAGAGAAGAAGTGAAGACTTAAATGTAGTTTTCAACAGTCACAGAACACAGGGAAGAAAAAATGTGGCATACAAGGCTTGCCACTGAAGAGGGTGCCTAATAAATTCCTGAGACTTTCACTTGAGACCTCTGAAAATAAATAACCATGGGAGTAAGGAAAAAGCAAAAAACACCCCTGGGGTACACAGTTCCCGCACAGAGTGTTAGGCATCCAGAGCTGGCCAAAACCTTGGTTCATGGCAGGAAAGTGGACAGAGTCCCACCAGAGGTGCCCAGGGCTTCCATCAAGGGCAAAGCAGCAACTAACTGAAATCTGGGCACATAGCAGAGGGTAGGAGGACTCTCTGAGATCGTGGAAATCCCAGGGAAGTGCTGAAGACCAAAGTATAATCCTATATCCCGAAGAATTTGGGTTGTAAAGCATAGAGAGATTTCTGGAGCTGCCAATATAGAAATTTCAGAGAAATTCCTTGTCTCACTGTATAAGCATTTGAAACTAGTAGAGAATCAAGTCTTACTAAAATGCACTGTCTCCTATTTGCCAGCCTTTCTGATTTTTGCTGAGGAATAATGTATCTGGATGTGATGTATCTTTTAGTGTGTATATGATTATAATTAATCCAAAATATAAATGAGCTAGATCCAGCTGCTAAAAGGGATTTTAAAGCTTACATAACATAATGAGAATCACGTATCTTATTTAAAAGCATTCTTATCAGAGGATCTCCATAATCACTTATAAATCCAACATAATTATTTCCTTGCTTTTCTTTTGCTTACCGCTATAAGATTTTAAAGAATGCTTATCACTAAAGTTTGTTCTTAATTAAATAAATTCATTCTAATGAGACCTAGAAATACCCCTATTACTCATTTTAAAAGGCTGTGTCGTTTTAGAGTTGAAATGTTCCTGTGAATAGTTTACACCTTAAGAGACTGTCTCATTTACTTTGAATGTCTATATTTTATGATTACTTATGTAGCATTTTCAACTTTAAAATTCATGTCAATGAATCCTTCTGAACACCAGGTGCCATCCTAGTTAAATCTTAAATAGACAAATTGCTCATATTTCATGTACCAGTTATTCTTGAAAGAGCATCATCAAAGTGGCATTACGTCCTGTTTTACAAGTATGTTAAGTTCTTTTTCTTTCAGAAAAAAAGGACAAGATGGTATTCATTGCTCAGGAAACAGAAATACTGGAAACAGAAATTCTGGTTTCTTTGGGCTGTTTTCTTACTCTCTTCCTAAATACTCAAGTGTCAATAGCAAATCTATGAGAAGGGATTTAATATAATCCACACCAACTTTCCAATTCTTATCACTCCTTTTCTATTATCTCCTCGGTCCCAGTCATTCTTAACCTGTACTTGGATTATTTCAGGCTCTAACTGGTCTCTCTCCCATCAATCTCAGCCCTTTGGATTAATCCACAAACCCAGAAGTCAAGACGGAATAGAGAAGTTCACCACAGCTCCAGAGTAAATGAGCAGTTCACAAATAACTATGATACACAAAACCTAGTTCATTGCAATTTTATGTCGGAACCAGAAAGGAGGGGAAAAAGCACTATCTTGTTTCTACAATGGAGGGTCTCAAGAATGATTTATAATGGCAATCCTGGAGTTAAACAGAAGTAACATCTCTATTGGTTTTGTGGGAATGTAGGCTTCAAGACAGGTGGAAAAGAGTGCCTAAACCAACACTCACACATAAAAGACATGATCCAAGAATGGCTATATACACAGGAAAGGACTGACAAAAAGACAGGATGAGTATGTGAAAGAATTCCTAATAAATGCATGATAGAGCAGATGTTTTAGGCTGGAGCATTCCTGGGCCTTAGAAGGAAAGTCTTTTAGAAGGTTTTCCTTCTACTATCCCTTAAAAATTAGTTTTACCATCTGAAAATAAAAGGTTACTAAAATTTGTCAAAAGAGTAACAAAGGAAATGCCTGTTAATGTTATGCCTTGAGATTTAACCAAATAGACATTTCTAAAATAATTTCTATTGAAGTCATTTAGCCATCCTGAGGAATACTTACATAATTATATGTCATAAATATGCAGCAAAAGTGAAAGCCTGAAGCTGGCATCAATCATAGATTTGTTGTTTGTGCATACATTAAACTGTGAATTTGAAGTGCATGGAAAGGGACTGTTATGTCCGTGATTTACCAGTGTATCCAGTATCCCCAATTGTCTTATATATTTAATAATTTTTATTACCTGACTGAGCCCTGAAGGCATGTGGATTATGATCTTATATGATCACCACTACTGTCAAACTTTCTCTTTTTACCAATATCCTACAGGTGTCACAAAAAAACCCAAAAACAAACAAACAAAAAAAGGAAATACAGACAGAAAGAAAAGAAAGAGGAAGGAAGGAAGGAAGGAAGGAAGGAAGGAAGGAGAGAAGGATGGAAGGGAAACTAAAGAAAAATTACTTGCCGATGAAAATACCTACATAAAAATACAAAGTTAAATGATTTCCACTGAAATGTCTTACATCAAAAAAAATTTCCACTTCAATTTTATACACGGTAGGCTTTGTGTTTCTATAAATGAGGGTCTTAAAGCATGTGTGCATAGATTTCTGTGCACATTAAAATGCAAATTTCAAAATTACACCTAATTTTAAGAGGCCCTGTAGTATTGTGATTAACAAGAATGACTCTGGAGCCAGGCTACCTTAGTTTAGATTCCTACTCTATCAGTTTCTACCTGTGAGTGACTTTGGAAAAGTAAATTACAACTATGCTTCAATTTTCTTGGGTATAAAATGCTGATAATTATACTATTTTTTCTTAGAAGTTTGTTGTGGGGGATTAAATTGGTTAATATTTGTAAAGAGCAGAATCGGATACATAGCATGGTTATACAAATTTTAGATATTATTGTTATTATTAGTACCTACATCCAAAGACTATTGACGCTTCTGGCTATTTGTTAAAATAACAATGACTTGACAATCAGACACCAGTTGCCAAAATGATTTTTGAAAACAAATAATTCAGTCACTCTCAAGATTTGGGCTTAGTATTGTAGATAGTAATTTCTGTTAGCACACCTACCTAAGAAATAATGTAGATTTTTTTTTTTTTGCCCTGGTATTTAGAATTTGTGACTGAGTTTAGTATTAGCTACACATTTTAATGAGTATTATCCCATGATGTAACAGGGAACATGGTTTTAAATGGTCATAATTACATTCATTTACATTACACTTACATTACATTGACACGAGTGCCTTTAGAAAAAATTAATGTGAAGGGTTCATTTATGTCATGTTAAAAGTCATGCCCTATATGGGGCACCTGGATGACCCAGTCTGTTAAATGCCCAACTTTTGATCTTGGCTCAGGTCATGATCTCAAGGTTTGTGAGATGGAGCACCAGGGTAGGGCTTTGTGCCATTCAGTGTGGCGCCTGCTTGGGATTCTGTCTCCCTCTCTCTCCATCCCTCTGCTGCATGCAGTCTGTCTGTCTGTCTCTCTTTCTCAAAATAAATATTTAAAAAAGGCATGCCCTATCAAGTCTAGAATCATTAACTTTAATGTTACCCTTTGAATTAATTTCAGCATTGTGTATGTCTTTGTTTGTATGAAGCTTTACTTCTGTAATAAATATGTATTTCTCTAACAAATCTCATTTTTTTTTCAAAATATTAAAACACCTCTTTCTGTAGGATTAATGGTACTCCCTCATGCAGGCCCAAAATCCATAGTGCTATATTGAGGAGTTCAACAAAGTTGGATTTTTTAAATTTAATTAAATTTAATGATGATCCAAAGATATCATATCTAAATCTAAGAATATATTTAAACAATATATAATTTGTATAAATATATGAATACTTCAAGTGGTCTTTATAATACATTTAGTGCACAAGACCTTTCTAAGTTAAAGAAGCACATGCTTTTCATGTAAATAGCTTATATTTCTCCCATCAGATCACCAGATGAGTAATAATAATTGCTTCCTCAGAGAAATTTCTTTTAGCCAATTGTCATCCTGCGGTCAGCACCCCATTGTATCTTCCCTTGAGTTTTGTACTATGGTGCTAGGTTAGAGACGCCAGAATCTGCTAGTGCCTCACAGAGATTTCTTTTCAGATTGAAACTAAAAAAACAAACAAACAAAAAAATGTGGATGAGATTCATTTTTGTACATTTAGGTTAAATCAAATGATAAGCAATAGTAAGAGATAAGACAAGAATACTGAAGGAGATAGTGGAGGACAAACTTTTTTAACTGACAGGATTCCCTGCATTGTGTGATCAAATAACAAAATTTTAGACTACTTGTTTCTCGTCTTGGGTAAATGTTATCAGTAGGATTCATGTTCACCTACTAACTCCACATTTTCTCCTCCTTAGAGAACAGAGACATAGCAGTAATAGCCTGCTGTTCCAAAGGGACCATTTCATTTTGACTACAGGGAGCCATAAGAATGATTTGAAATGACAATCCTGTTTCAGTTAATTTGAAATTTCCTACAAATTGAGGGAACAAAGAAGTCATGCCCTATGAAATATATTAATATAAGCAATTTTAGCATATTAATTCATATATCCTTAACAAAAATATTGTGACTATTAAGAATAAATAATATGAATGAAATGCAAAATTGGTCACATAGCACACATAAATGCAAAATAATACAAAAAGAAACTTGTGAACCTAACCATGGAAAACTGTTATTCTTGATTCCCCATTAATAATTTTCAAGAGTACATTTGTTAACCAGTAGATTGCCTACTAAATGAATTTAAAGGACCACCCATTAACTTTTTCCTCCCTATGGACTGGGGGTCAAGGTGCTTCCTTTAGAAATTGAATACCTCAGTGGACGTTATAAAACTACAGGGTAGGATGAAAACATTGTCATATTGTACTGGTGAGGTTATCAGCAATTCAGACAAGTGAAATACACCACTGACATAAAATTCACACATATCAATCATTCTTCCTCCATTTCTTTTAACCGGCATTTGAAGGATGAAGGAAATAGAGCGAAGAGATATATGGATGAAATTCATAATTATTGCAAAACTCATTTTAGAATTTCTGGACAACATAAAAAAATAATACATCCTCAATATATTCACAGCAGTAGTACTAAAGAACAATAGTCAACTCATTAGAACTTACCCACTATTGCAGTGTTTTTTCCAAACATCTTTGTCATGTATTCAAAATAATAGTAGTATAGAACAGCACATTATGTTACCAAATAATTAGCAACAAAAATATATACATATTAGAGCTTAAAGAAGTAAAGGGATGGTAAATACAACAACATCAACAACAAAATGTTTTCAGAAAATGTATTGTGAAACCAAACAGAAGGTGGAATGGGGTGGAGAGGGCATGATAAAAATTTTTAAAAACTAGTCTTTCAAGAGGTATGGCTTCAAATAAGGGAGACAAAACACAGTAATACAGAAAAGGTAAATAGCATTTAAAGTGGTAATTTATGGGGAGCCTGGGTGGCTCAGTCAGCTGAGTGTCTGACTTCAGCTCAGGTCACGATGTTATGGTCCGTGAGTTTGAGCCCCACATCAGGCTCTGGGCCTACAGCTCAGAGCCTGGAGCCTGCTTTGGATTCTGCATCTCCCTCTCTCTCTGCCTCTCTC
Organism: Prionailurus viverrinus; assembly: GCF_022837055.1. NCBI lineage: Eukaryota > Metazoa > Chordata > Mammalia > Carnivora > Felidae > Prionailurus > Prionailurus viverrinus. Next base: position 61,424,111 of record NC_062564.1, on the reverse strand, counting down.
CTCTCTCTCTCTCCTTGCTCACTCTCTCTCTCTCAAAAATAAACAATTTTTTTTTAATTAGAAAAAAATAAGGTGGTAATTTATACTTTAATATAAAGACAGGAAAAGTGCTTATTTTACACATGAATGACATGGGAATTCATAGATTAATGACTATCATCAGTACCTGTGTATTGTTAAAGGTCCAGCATCATTTTGTAAGGGGAGATATCATGGCTTAAATATACTCTTACAACGAAACTCTTGAAAAGAGTGGTGAGGCTTTCTACCTGACGAGCTATCCAGGTTAGGCTCTACATTTCTAAACAGGGAGTCAAATGCACTGGGAGCTCAGCTACAGTTTAAAACAGATCTGCAGCAATTCTGATATTCTCCTCTCTAGGCTCTACTTAGCCATGCTTCAAAAATTGTCAACTATCTGCCTAAATTGAGATATTTTTTAAGTTTATGTATTTATTTTAAGAGAGACAGAGACAGCACAAGTTAGGGAAGGGCAGAGAGAGGGAGAGAGAGAGAATCCCAAGCAGCTTCCATGCTGCCAACACAGAGCTCGACAAGGGACTTGAACTCATGAAACCGTGAGATCATGACCTGAGCCAAAACCAAGAGCTGGATGCTCAACCGACTGAGCCACCAGGTGTCCCAAGATATTTGATGATTCTAGGCTTGGTTATGTACTATTTCATCCACCTCTGACATGCTAAGCTGGGATGACAGTCCCATTAACATGTGTCTTGCCTGATAGATCATACTATTCATGTCAACTGTGCGTTTTGCTAAACCAGGGCGTGAAAAGAACAGCTCTAGAAGACATGTCTTATATTACATTTTCTCCTCAGGGAATCCTGGATATCATACTCACCTGGTGCTCATCTTACCTTTCTATCTACTTACTTTCTATCCACTTTATTCATTCTCCTTTGTTGCTTCCTGCTTATCTCCCTGACCTTTGAAAGTTGGATTTACCTAAGGCCTCAGGACTAGTCATTGAACTTCTTTTCCTTTCTACCTTTCTATCTCCAGGGACTTCATCCAGACTTATGATTAAAATATAGTCTACCTGCTGAAGACTTCTTAAATATTTCTCCATCTCAGACTCTCCCTACATTCCAGACATGCATATCATTCTGTCCTCAGCCTCTTCACTTGGATAGCTAACAGGCATCCTTAACTGTCCAGAACTTTGCTATTGTCTGGGTCCCTCCCCCAAGATCAGCTTCTTGCAATCACTTTTTTTTTAACATCTCTGTTCATGGCAACTCTATTCTTCTAGTTACTCATAACACAGTCTTTGAAAACATCTTTCATGCACCTATTTCTCTCATGCCCCCCATATGGCTAACTCTACCTTTGAAATATATCCTGTCAATTTAGCATCATCTCTCACCTGTATTTTTTAACAGATTGCTGACTGGTTTGCCCACTTTTCTCTTGAAACTTTCAGTCTACTCTCTGCAAATCTGTCAGAGAGATCCTCTTAAAATATAATTTGAATTATGTCATCTGAAAGAAGCCCTCCATTGTTTTCACATTTCATCCATAGTTTTTAACATGATTTATAGTATTTCTCCCCCTTATCACACTATTCCCATCTATCAAGACTCTCCCTCCCCCACTCACCCCTGCTATACAAGGCACAATATGGTCTTATAGACTTCTTACTCATTGGGCTTCTGCCTAGAATATTCGCTCCCTATCCCATGTCTGCATGGTTGCTTTCTTAGTTCAGGATTTAACTGTCAAATCACTTTTTCAGTGAGGTCTTTTCTGTCGATGTTATCTTAAAATTCGATTATCATTTAACATTTGTCCCTCTCCTATTCCTACTATACTGTTTGTTTGCTTGCCTTGTTTTTGTTTTGTTTTGGGGTTTTTTTTGTTTGTTTTGTTTTATTTTTAACTTTTTAGTTTTTAATTTTATTTTTTTTAATGTTTATTCATTTTTGAGGGGGGGGAGCATGAATGGCAAAGAGTGAGGGAGACACAGAATCCAAAGCAGTCTCCAGGCTCTGAGCTGTCAGCACAAGCTTGACATGGGGCCTGAACCCACGAACTATGAGATCATGACCTAAGCCTAAGTCAAAGCTCAATTAACTGAGCTACCCAGACACCCTTCAGTTTTATTTTAATTCCAGTTAGTTTACATACAGCATTAGTTTCAGGTGGACAATACAGTGACTCAACAATTCAATATATTACCCAGTGTTCATCATGACAAGTTCCACCCTTAATCCCCATCACCTATTTAACCCAAGCCCACTTCCCCCACGCTGGTAACTATCAGTTCGTTCTCTATCATTAATAAGAGTCTGTTTCTGTGTGTGTCTCTCTCTCTTTTTTCCCTTTGCTCATTTGTTTTGTTTCTTAAATTCCACATATGAGGGGCGCCTGGGTGGCTCAGTTGGTTGAGTGTCCGACTTTGGCTCAGGTCATGATCTCACAGTCCGTGAGTTTGAGCCCTCCATCGGGCTCTGTGCTAACAGCTCAGAGCCTGGAGCCTGCTTCTGATTCTGTGTCTCCCTCTCTCTCTGCCCTTCTCCCACTCAAGCTCTGTCTCTCCCTCTCTGTCAAAAACAAACATAAAAAAATTTTTAAAAAATAAAATTCCACATATGAGTGCAGTCATATGATATTTGCCTTTCTTTAACTGACTTTTCTCATTCAGCATTGTACTCTCTAGCTCCATCCAGGTATTGCAAATGGCAAGATTTGATGTGTTTTATGGCTGAGTAATATTCCATTTTATATATACACCACATCTTCTTTGTGCATTCATCAATCCATGGACACTCTGGGTGTTTCCATATCTTGACTCTTACCAATAATGCTGCTATAACATAAGTGTGCATGTATCCCTTTGAATTAGTGTTCTTATATTTTGAGGGTAAATACCAAGTAGTGTGATTGCTGGATCATAAGGTAGTTCTATTTTTAACTTTTTGAGGAACTTCCATACTGTTTTCCAGAGTGGCTACACCAGTTTGCATTCCCACCAAAAGTGCACAAGGGTTCCTTTTTCTCCACATCCTTGCCAACACCTATTGTTTCTTGTGTTGTTGCCTTTAGCTATTCTGACAGGTGGGAGGTGATATCTTATTATAGGTGTGATTTGCATTTCCCTGATGATGATGAACTTTCATATCTTCTCCTATGTCTATTGGCCATCTGGATGTCTTCTTTGCAGAAATGTCTGTTCAAGTCTTCTGCCCATTCTTAATGGGATTATTTGTTTCGGGGGTGTTGAGTTTTTATAAGTACTTTATATATTTTGGGTACTAATCCTTCAGACATATCCATCAGATATGTCATTTGCAAATATCTTCTCTCATTCCATTGGTTGCCTTTTAGTTTTGTTGATTGTTTCCTTTCCAGTGCAGAAGCTTTTTATTTTGATGTAGTCCCAATGCTTTATCTTTGTTTTTGCTGGTTTTCGTTTGTTTGTGTGTTTGCTTGTTTTTTGCTTGAAGAGACATATCTAGAAAGAAGTTGCTACAGCTTATGTCAAAGAGGTTACTGCCTGTGTTCTCTTCTGGGGATTTTTATGGTTTCAGGTCTCACATTTAGGTCTTTAATCCAGTTTGAATTTATTTTTGTGTATGATCTAAGAAAGTGATCTAGCTTCTTGTTTTGCATGTTGCTGTCCAGTTTTCCCCACACCATTTGTCCCCCCACCACGGTCCTTTTCCCATTTGATATTCTTTTAAGCTTTGTCAAAGATTAACTGACCATATAAGTATGTTTAGAATTTTCAGAGTATAGGTCTTTTACCTCCTTGGTTGGGTTTATTCCTAGGTGTCTTATTATTTTTGGAGCAATTGTAAATGGGATTGTTTTCTTAATTTCTATTTGTGCTCCTTTATTATTGGTGTATGGAAAGCCAATAGATTTATGTACACTGATTTTTGTTTCCTGCAACTTTACTGAATTAATTTATCAGTTCTAGCAGTTTTTTGGTGGAATCTTTTGGGGTTTTTTTCTTATTTTTTAAAATTTTTAATGTTTATTATTTTTGAGAGAGAGAGAGAGAGAGAGAGAGCATGCACACAAGTGGAGAAGGAACACAGGGGAAAAGAGGGAGACAGAGAATCCAAAGCAGTCTCTGCACTGCTCAGTGGAGAGCCTGACACTAGGCTGGAACTCACAAGCCATGAAAACACGACCTGAGGCAAAGTTGGACACTTACCTGACAGAGCCACCCAGGTGCCCCTCTTTTGGGTTTTCTGTATATAGTAATATGTCATCTGCAAATAGTGACAGTTTTATTTCTTCCTTAGTGATTGGGATGCCATTTATTTATTTGTTTGTTTGTTTGTTTATTTACTTATTTATCTGATTATTGTGGATGGGACTTCCAATACTACATTGAATGAAAGTGGTGAGAGTGGACATCCTTGTCTTGTTCCTCACCTTAGGAGAAAAGCTCTCAGTTTTTCCACACTGAGATGATGTTAACTGTGGCATTTTCACATGTTGAGGTGTGTTCCCTCTAAACCTACTTTGTTGAGAGTTTGCATCATTAATGGATGTCATACTTTGTCAAATGCTTCTTTCTGCTTCTATTGAGAGGATCACATCATTCTTATCCTTTCTCTTACTGATGTGATGTATCACATCGATTGATCTGTGAATACCAAAACACCTTTGCAACCCAGGAATAAATCCGACTTGACTGAGGTGAATGAGTTTTTAAATTTATTGTTGAATTCCGTTTGCTAGTATTTTATTGAGGATTTTTGCATCTCTGTTCAACAGGGATATTAGCCTGTATTTCTCTTTTTCTACTAGTGTTATATCAGGTTGGTATCAGGATAATGCTGGCTGCACAGATTGAATTTGGGCATTTTCTTTTTTACTTTATGTTTTGAAATATTTTGAGAAAAATATCCAATAACTCTTATTTAATTTTTTGTAACATTGGTGTATTACCAAGAGACAGACAGAGCATGAGCATGGGAGGGGCAGAGAGAGGGGGAGACACAGAATCCAAAGCAGGCTCCAGGCTGTGAGCTGTCAGCACAGAGCCTGAAGCGGGGCTCGAACCCACAAACCACGGAGAGATCATGGCCTGAGGTGAAGTCGGACGCTTGACTAAGCCACCCATGCGCCCCTGGCTCCTCTTTAAATGTTTGATAGAATTGGCCTATGAAGCCATCTGGCCTTAGAATTTTGTTTATTGGGAATATTTAGATTACTGATTCACTTTTATTGGTGGCAATTGGTCAGTTCAGATTTTCTATTTTTTCGTGTTTCAGTTTTGGTAGTTCATATATTTCTAGGAATGTATACATATCATCTACACTGTCCAATTTGTGACCATATAGGTTTCCATAATATTCTCTTACTCCTACCATATCTTATCCATAGTACTAAATTAAAAACTATATATTTCACTCGTTCAGCCTTTTATTGGTTAGTTTTTTCATCCTCTGTGAAGGCAGGGAATTTCTCTGTGCTGCTATTTACTGTTGCTAGAAAACGGCCTGGCATGTACCACTGAGTAAGTGTATGTTGAATGAGTTGATGAGAGATCTTGAGAAATGTTCTAATTAGAATATATGCTACTGTAACAATAAGACAAAATGTAGCACTTCAAAACAAACAAACAAACAAACAAATCCCACCTTGTCTCTTTCATGTTATGACTGAGCAGGCAGTATAGAACTGGCATTTCACTGTGGCAGTGCTGATGAGCCGATGACTTATGCTGTTTCTAACATACTTCTCTAACATCTTCAACATATTGGCCTCGTTTCATGCTCTAAGATGCTCTCACAATTATTGTTTCTGATTTTCAGTTAGAGGGAGGAAAGGAAAAGAGAAGTAGAGGGTGTGACCCTCTTTCCCTTCAGCCCAAGCCTGAAGTTGTACACCATATTTCTATTCATATCCTGCTGACACTAACCTAGTCAAAATAAATCTAACCATAGCAGAAGACTGGAAATGCAGATTACTCTTAGTTACGACATCCTTAGATAAAAAGCAAACAAACAAGCAAAAAAAGGTGAAGTTTTTAGTAGCTAATAACAGGCAAAAGTTTTTGTCCAAGCTTCTACCTTCAAGTCCCATTTAATCACTATGATTGGCACCTGAGACAAAGCCAGTCGATCCAGTCCCACTGAAGGCCTGCAAGGAAACCTCAATGCTAACACATGGATGAACTTGACATTTCCATGAGTTTCCAACTCTTGCAGTACTCAAAAACACACCCTTCAAATGGCTAGCAATCACCTTCTCAAGTCCCCTATCCCTCAGCTAGCCGACTTGTGTCTGCCTCTCATCCTTATGACCAAGTCCTAGTTAGCATATCCTTACGAAAAAACCACACATGCGAGGAAATCAATTGCTTTTACCTGTTCTAAGCACTGGAATCCTATCCCAACTTCCATTTTCAGCTTCTGGTGTCTCTTTGACCCTTGACTTTTCCCCCCTTACAGAGTCTCAAACTGTTTTGGGGACGGGGGGACAAAACAAAACAAAAACAAACTTGCCCTGTATCTGAGCCTATTTATCCCCCACCTCTTCTCTTTCCCTGGCAATTCCACCCCTGTCCTGCAAGGGACATCCAGGACATACCCAGCTGACAGATTCTTCAGAATTCTATGAACCATCTATAGAATGGTCAAGTGGTTGAAGATAATTTATTTACTTACTAATTATGTTCTAGGAGAAAAAATTCAGATTAAGAGCAAATATGACATGAAGGTCTCCAATAAAGTATTCCTGAAGGCTGCAACTAAGATTTGATCCACAATCAAGTATTAGCACTTTCTTTTACATGAATTGTTTTAGCAGACACGATGTTTTTTAAAGTTTGATATTCTAACTTAAATATAGGATACCAAAACAAAAAACAAAAGCAAAGAGAAACATACAACTATACAAACAAAACATACACAATTAATTAATCAGTCAAACTGATCTTCTTTGTACTTTGAGGTACTTCTAAGACTACTTTTTATATTATAGAAAAAATAAATCAAGTAAGCCAACTAAAAGGCAACAGAGGAGCACATGGGTGGCTCAGTTGGTTAAGCATCCCACTTCGGCTCAGGTCATGATCTCACAGTTCGTGGGTTCAAGCCCCACGTCAGGCTCTGTGCTGACACCTCAGAGCCTGGAGCTGCTTCAGATTCTGTCTCCCTTTCTCTGTCCCTCCCCTGCTCACACTCTGTCTCTCTCTCAAAAATAAAATAAACATTTAAAATTTAAAAAATAAATAAATAAATGAAAGGCAAAAGAAATGAACAAACAAACAAAAAAAGTCTGTGTTGGAAAATTTCTTAACTTGGTGACCAATTACTCACCTAATGGAAGTATACAAAAACAAAGTGATGATAAATAGCAATGCCTTGAGTAAGCTGAGAAGAAAATAAAAATTTCCCTTAAACTCCTCTAAACTTTAACTTCTCATTATAGCTGAGATGAAATGAAAATATCAAAATAAATTACTACATACCTGTAACAATAATCCCAAAAAAGACCTTAGAAACAGCATTTGACATTTAATAGCTCCTTCCTGCTCTGAACACTGAACCCCTCCCACTTCCTGATGGAACCTACAAAATCAATTATCCCCTTCCAGTCTGGAATTAATTACCCCTTTCCTCCTGTGTCGTCAGACTCTCACTTTACTAGATCTTTACTCTGGGCAGATAAAAATGCTCAAGCTACGTTTCCATCCATAAATTGCAGTAAGTATTTAGATCTTTTGGCTTGTCCCCTGCATGCTCAAGAATCTTCAAAAGCTCTCTGCTTCCCCTTCCATTCCTTCTTAAGCCCAAAGCCATCTTGGGACTACCAGGACCCCAGGACCACTTTACCAAAATTCCTTAACGTTAGTTCCCTTTACCAAACCTACACTTTCACCCCTTATCTCGCTGACACTCTTTGTCACAATTCACTTTGTAAATCTTACTTCTCTTCCGATTCTTCTCCACGTGAATTTTTAGGGCATCCCCGTTCACCATTTTGTGAAACAAAGTAGTGGCTTTCATCTTCTCAAACTCCGTCTCTCTGGCTCTTACATTCTGTGCCAGCAGTGCATTTCTATCTGACACTTGTTTGACTCCCAACTGTCACTGTTCACGAAAGAATCTGAAACCTACTCTGCATACTTACTTTATCTCTTCTTCCAGGTCTACCAGGGGCATCTACTCCACCTAGCAGTCATCCCTCTGACCCACCCTGGATGGATGACTCAGTGCGATGTTTGGACCTACCTGGATTATTGTATGCATCAGCGCACCAGACTGGAAGGTTGATTTTTTTTTTTTAACATTTACTCATTTTTGAGAGTGAGAGAGACAGAGCATGAGAGGGGGAGGGGCAGAGACAGAGGGAGGCACAGAATCCGAAGCAGGCTCCAGGCTCTGAGCTGTCAGCACAGGACCCAACACGGGGCTCAAACGCACGGACTGCGAGATCATGACCTGAGCTGAAGTCAGACACTTAACCAACTGAGCCACCCAGGTGTCCCCAGACTGAAAGGTTAAATGAATTCTTGAGGAATGGCCCTGAAAGCCCATTGAATACCTGATCCATAGCCATTATTTGGTGGCTGTCTTCCCCTATCATCAGTCCCCTAAGCACTAACAGAGAAGGAGGGTCATGAGAGTGAGAATGGTACACAGTGGTAGTTCTCAAAGGATTACAGTCCAGTATGATCAGTATTACCCAGGAAGATGCTAGAAATACGAATCCCCAAGTCTTGCCCCAGATCCAGTGAATTAGAAACTCTAGGGGCAGGCCCCAGCACACTGTATTTTAACTAACCTACCATATGAATCTTATGTAGGCCTGAGTTTGCGAAACACAACTGTTTAATACTAGGGTTAAGTACCAGCATGCTAGCTCTCGACTCACTAGAATCACCCCTTGGCAATGCTGCTGGAAATGCACTCTTGTCGGTTTCCATGTCTCCACAATCATCTATTCACTGATGGAAGCAGGCATAGTCCTCCTCAGTTCCCGCAGCTCCCCTTGCCAGTGTTTCACCCCATTGGTTTCACCCTATTCCATTTAGTGCTTTAGCAGTCCCCCTTCCTTATACATCCCTGGTCTATTCCATTTGTAATTCCAAGCATTCGTTTTTTCTTTCTTTCTTCTTCCTTCCCTTCCTTTCTCTTTCCTTTTTAATGCAATACCTCTTCTTTTCTTTGTTATTCCAAGTATAATGATATTCTTAAAATATAATAGTTAGAGAACAGACTGCTATGTAAAAATCATAAAACACACAGTCAATAAGCACACTTTAAAATATGGACTTAAGGGGCACCTGAGTGGCTCAGTCAGTTCTAAGTGTCTGACTCCTGATTTCAGCTCAGGTCATGATCCCAGGGTCGTGGAATCAAGCCCTCTGTTGGGTTCCCTGCTGAGTGAGGAGTCAGCTTGGGATTGTCTCTCTCCCTCTGCCCCCTCCCCTGCTCACATGATCTCTGTCTGTCTCTAAAATTAAAAAAAATAAGTAAATAAATATTGACTTGAGAATTTGCAAATTTAGAGGTATGTGTTTCAATACCAAAGAAACTAAATAAAATATAAATTTGGCGTAAAGACAGGGGCACCTGGGTGGCTCAGTCGGCTGAGTGTCCGACTTCAGCTCAGGTCATGATCTCGCGGTTCGTGAGTTTGAGCCCCACATTGGGCTCTGTGCTGACAGCTCAGAGCCTGGAGTCTGCTACGGATTCTATGTCTCCCCCTCTCTTTACCCTTCTCCTGCTCAAGCTCTGTCTCTCCCTCTCTCTCAAAAATAAATAAACATAAAAAAATTTAAAAAAAGAAAAGACAGAAAGGATTGATTTTAAATTGCATAGACATTCAGAATAGATATATTATTTAAAATTTATGCTGAGATTTCTTAACCTCACATTGTGAGGTTTTGGTTTCATATCACTTGGGCTTCCATATTGAAAATTTGGGAAGTGATCTAGTAGTGACGGGGTGTTTCAGTGATGTCTGGAGTTAATCTAAGGATAAAGCGTATTTCCAAATATGACTTTCAAAAATAAACATTAGATTGTTTTAGTTTTTAACTAGCAAAATTAAATTTATTTAAATCAGACATCAAAATTTGGGGCCTTATTTTATTTTCTATGGAAAAGCATCCAATATACTACTACTAAATAACATACAGAATATGAGAAATAAGAGGCAAAGTCAGTATAGAGAAAGCAAAGATATCAAACCATTAGATATAATACAACACATTTCTGATGGTTCACATTCATTATCAGTATTTTAATCTAAGGTGAATTTTGTGAAACTTCAAATAAAAGGGACATTTAATTTGGATCTGTTTATACTTTAAATACCTTTCCACCAGAAATTTGCAACTAAATGTCACATTAATCTGTGTAAAATCAATATTCTTATACATAAAAAAGTCAGCAGTCGGAAAAACATTCTGCAGGAACATCATTCTGCTATGAAACGCTACTTAAAATCAGTGTCGTCTTGCAGTCGATAAAAATACGATTTACAAGAAAACGATTGAATTATAGAATACTATATCATAAACATGCCATTAGGAAATTTTAAATCCTAACATAGTTTAAAATACTAAAATGTATTTTAGTTTAAATCTTTATTTAAAAGATGATTTAACTACAGGTGGAAGCATTACTAATAAGCAGGGTATAGGAGTCTATTCATATCTATGTTCATTAAAGCAAAAATACGGATGCCGTGCAGAGTTTTGAGACTCTGGAACTAATGATGGACAAAAATCAACAAACCCAAAATGGAGTGTATAATTCTAAGACCCAAAGTATTTTGCAAATGTTATAAATCAATTACATGCACACACGCACGCACCTGTACATGGAGACGTGCACAAGATCTCATGGTGGGTGACAGAGCCACTTATTTTCATTGTTTGTGGCTAAAGTTTTGTGTTTTTTAAACTACTTTGAACATCAAATTATTAAAAATAATAATAGTAAACACAAATGATTCAAATCAATATAAAAACATTCTAAACCACGGAATAAAAACAAGAAGTGGTTCTGATAACAGTTCTAAGAGACTCATTCCTCTGATAACTGCAGGCCATTCTGCTTTAAAACACGTTGTATTTGGTTCTTGCACTCCTCTACACCACATGACTATTCTGGATTGGAAACCATTTAGACATTACTCAAGCTCGGGTAAAAAATAAGACATACATTCAAAAGAAATAATAATAAATGTAACAGAAAAGGGCCCACAAAGTATTAATCTCAATAGCAAAGAAAAATCTCCTGCAATTCATATTCCTATGATATTTAGTATAGCAGTTAAGTATAAGGTTTCTCCTTAGAAAATTTTAATGAAGCCAGGTGTCATAGCATTTGAAATTTACTTTCCCATCTAACGTCTCTCCAAGAAAAGTTGTAGGAAATGAGAAATATAAATACTGACACCAATAAAGAATGACTCACTCTATCAACTATCCTTTTGAAGACTCATCATATTGTGAATTTATTTAAAAGCTTATACTTGGTACCCAGAGTAACAATATCATGTACAATCTATTCCTTTTCTTACAAATTATTTTTAGTCAACAAATATGAAGGAAAGGGACTTATAGATTTATTTTGCTTAACCCATCAACAAAAAAACTACAGTAAACTATTTTTTTACTTCTACAAATTTTTACTCAACTCCTGAAATAACACTTTGTATCAGAGATAAGTATTTATCTTTCAATTATCAAAAAGAAGAAATCCCCTTTGAATATATCTTTAGGTATGATATTTCTATATAGTTGTTTAAAGATGTGTCCTACCATATGAATGTCTTTAAGAATATAAATGTACAATATATGAAATTTGTGACTATTAAAGTTGTTTTAACCTCCTGTTGAAAAATTCCTAGAATTTGAAGTATGTCTTTCAAAAACTTTTATATTTAGAGAGATGATGTTATTTCCCAATGACTGCTATAATGTTGGTTTGCAACCTTGGGGGTTCCCCAGATGAAATCTGAAACTGGCCTCCACATGCAGAGGGCTGGGAGAGATGATTCCTGATTGGCAGGTGGCAGTTTTAATAAACAAAGGAACTTATATAAGAGGCTTGTCTTGGTTGGTCCCAAGACATGTAGATTTCCATACCTTCCCATTAGGATCTTCAAAGTTTATATAGATGACTTAACAGGGTTCGGTTCTTTATTCTCAACAAAACCTTGCTCTCAACAACACCTTACTCAATAATCTCAACAATACTTTCTCAAGGCTGCATCCTTGAAATGGCTGTTAGCATGGGAATAGTGGTTCAAACACACATTCCAAAGCCAAGGGAGGGTATAAGGAACCTCTTCTCAAGATTTTTGACCTAACATTTACAAAGATTCCTTCTTCCAAATAAAGTGACATATCCAGTTTCCAAAGATTTGACATAGATATACCTTCTGGGGGACCACAGAAACTAAGGATTATTATTACTTAAAAATTTATATTCTTGTCTTTGGTAAGAAAAATAATGACCCCTTAAAGATATCCACATTCTAATCCTTGGAACGTGTTACATTACAATTCAAACCAGACTTTGCAGAAGTGGATCAAGTTCAGGATTGTGAGATGGAAAGATTGCCCTGGATTACCCAGATAAGGCCAATGTAAACAGAAGCTTTCTTCTAAGAATGAGGCAGGAAGGTCAGAGTGAAAGAAGATGTGGCTACTCAGGCAGAGGTCAGAGTGATGAGGCCACAAACCAAGGAATGAAGGTAGCCTCCAGCAACTGGAAAAGACAAGGAGTGGATTCTCCCCTCGAACATCCAGATACAACACAGCCCACGATTTTAACCTTATAAAACCATCTCAGTTTTCTATTTCTAGAATGTAACACCATAAGTGTGTTGTCTTCTACCACTAAGTTTGAGGCAATTTGTTACAGATCATTGGAAATAATACACCGTGCAACTTCTTTTTTTAAGGCATATTCACAATTGTGTGTATGACTTCAAGAACACAGCCTGAGTTTCCATGGCTGTAATTTACTGCTAAGGCTGCCTGATTTGAGAAAAGTGAAGTAAATTCTATTCTATTTTTACTCACAAGAATTATCTTACTTTAGTTGGATTCAATGTTAACTTAATCATGAATCTGAATTTTATTTTATTTTGTTTTACCTTGGCTTCCAAAATATATAGCTGTGGTTAATCCTATGAGAGGGTACACAACCGATGGACACAGCATTGTTTGGGGCCACTCTCATGAGTCCCTTCCCTCTCTGTAAGCCAGTGCTAAAATTCTTATCTCTGTTTCAAACTAGGAGATAGATTGGTATATTTACTCAAAATCATTTGAAAAGTATTAGATGGCTAAATTTAAAAAATCATCTATTTTTCTACTTCAACATAAGATCAATTAAGGTAAATAATCAAGATTCCAGAACTACATTTTTTATACCTTGACTTATAATTTTAATGGTTTGTACACCTTGTATTGACATTTTCTTGAAGAAAAGAATTAAGGTATTTGGTGGAGAAAAGAGGTGGCAAGAAGTATGGATATTAATGACCTGGTGTCTCAATTTAATTTTTTTTGCTATTATTTTTCTATTCCTGTTATTTTAGTAGCATGAAAATCAAGCATGAGTTATTCATATTACAGCTTTTATAAATATATGTCACATTAAAATTTTCGGATTTCATTTATGTATCACAAACTTTACTTTCCATTTTTAATTTTTTTTTAATGTTTTTATTTATTTTTGAGAGAGACAGAGGCAGAGCGCAAGCAGGACAGAGCCAGAGAGAGAGGGAGACACAGAACCTGAAGCAGACTTCAGGCTCCGAGTTGTCAGCACAGAGCCCAATGCAGGGCTCAAACTCATGCACCTCAAGATCATGACCTGATGCCTAACCAACTGAGCCACCCAGGCACCCCTCCATTTTAAAGTTAAAAAAATATGTCTCAGAGGTTATCAAATATTCAAAAGTACTCAAAAATTATATTTAGTATTAATTAGAACATTCTATGTTGTTGCATATATTCCTTGAGTTATTATATTGTCCACTTGGCTTCATTATATTAGACTCCTTTAAAAGCAATATGAAAGCATATACCTATGAGGTAAGTTTACCTTAGTAACTTGGATTATTTCTCTATTTCATTTTATTGACTTTTTCCTACTGCTTTGGTCAGCATTATTTAATACCTTATGCCTCATTCTATTTAGAGTTTACAGATCCATAAAATGAAAAGGATTGACTCCCAACACTGTTTTGTCTTTCTACTTGTGGGCAGAACATAAGGAAATATTTTTAAGAGGCATTTGTTGCTTCAAATATACTTATATAAATATGTAATATTTAATTCTTAGATACTGATTTGAATTTTTCTCAATATAATATAATAAGGTCTAGAAGAAAAGTGACAAGGTTATTCATTCTATTCTATTATTTAATCTACAAAGATTAAAAATAGACATATTGAAAATATCTGGTTTTAAGGCTTAATGTCATTAGTATTCAAAATATGCTAAAGATTTGGAAATTTAAAAAATATGAAAATATTCTATTTCAAAATTTGGTGCACACTGAAGGGAAAAAAAATAATCCCTGTTCTTACCATTTTTTTTTCATAGAGAGTGCACAGATCAAAAAGAATAGCTTGGGATCGTCCACAATGGAAGATAATAATTTTCAAGCAGTTTCAATCACAAGTATTTGCAATCTTCCTCATCTTTCAGCAGCCTCACTGGAGAGAGGTTGCTTGTCTTAGCCACTTAATAACATTCTACCAAGATACTATGTGAGTCATGTCATTGAGAATTGACCAGAAACTCACGGCAATTCAAAAGCCTGGCACACAGGCAATATTTCACAACTTTCTTTCCCCCAACCTAGACACATCTATGTATTTATTGTCCTATATAAAATGTGTGTGTTCGTATGCATGTGCGTGAAATTAAGTTAGGCTGTTTTAATCCGCCAAAGACTGCAATACCAATTTTAGTGATTTACTGCTGAATTAATACATGTCATGGGAATGACTGCATGAAAAAAAAAATCATTTTCCAGGGTGCATAATGCTGGTCTAGGTGTCATCCCATCTCTCATTTGATCCATCAATAAGCTAAGAAGAGCAACCATATTTTTTCAATGTCCTATTAGGAATAAACAATTTTGTTTAAATATAAATGAAAAAATATTCTCCTGAAGTAACAAACAGACAAGGAATATAAGGACTATGCCAACCTTCAGCTACTGTCCAGATGTGTTTATGTCCCATATTTTTCCCTCTAAAGCACTAGCTCTCAAAGTGTAGACTTCAAGATTATCAGCATCAGCATCACCTGGAATATTATTAGATGAGCAAATCTTAACTATACCCAAAACCAGGAAGTTGAGAAACGCTGGTGGTAGGGCCCAGGTATTTTCAAAGCTCCCATGTGATTCTCATGAATGCTGAAGTTTCAGAACCACTGTTCTATGACCAACTATAAACAGAAGATACTTCAATGTGAGTGTGTGTGTGTGTGTGTGTGTGTGTGTATTCTTACACACACAACTGCATTCTTGCCAACTCAAACAGTACAAACTCATTTGCTGCATGATTTCCAAACTACCACCTAATAATGGAAACACTATTATAAAATCGGGAATATAAAAATATCAAGTAAACAAGGAACTGTGTACTGTGGAAACACTTGTATTGATTGAGGAACCACATCTTCACATTTGGCAGAACGGGGCTCAAAAATTGTTAGGGAGGGAGGCCTCCATTAATTTCATGCCTTCAGAGTAGTAAACACTTTAACAATAGTGTATTGTGGGTAGAATAAAATTGCATTTTATACAGTTTTTACACATTTCATAGTAGACCCACTTTTCAAAGTTAGATTCCATGGTGTTGTATCAGAGGCCTCTACAACTTTTCTGAGGTGCCTCTATTTGGGGGTATATATATGAATCGAGTGAACAATACCAATTCCTTTTATACCTAAGTAATTTAGAGGTAGCTATTTTTTTTTCATATTCTCTCCTCATTCTACAGTCACATTTCCATGTGAGTAGGTGTTAAGTGATGAGAATACTCAACTTTTATAGAATTTTTTTACTCTTTTGCTAATTTTTGAGAACAAAAGCATCAAACTTTAATATTTCCCTGATGTTATCCAATGACATATTTCCCAAAATATCTGTAAAAGCTACACATGAAATCAAGTTAACATGCATTAAATTTTGCTACTCTATAATACTTGCTCATTGGAAATTTTAACTAGACAACAATGACGATAAATGAAAACGTTAATATATTAAACTTATAAAGTATGGATTTTATATGCTTTGTAGTATAAATTTTCTATTTATATATACACATTTCATAGTTATTTTTAATTGTGCATATATGGAGGTATGTTGAATTAATCAGTCTGTTAATATTGGTAATATTTTTTAGAGTTAAAACAAACATAATATGTAATAATTATAATGTTGGCTGAACAATTAATATAAAATTGAACACTGTACCATCTAAAAATACATAATATGCAGAGATCATATTCTACAGATCATAAATACATCCAACAAAAATGTAGAGATGACACACAGGATAATTTCCCAATTACTTCCTAGTCATGAGAGTATGAGTGATTTTAAATTTCTTCTTGGGGCGACTGGGTGGCTCAGTTGGTTAAGCATCCGACTTCTGCTCAGGTCATGATCTCACAGTTCGTGGGTTTGAGCCCCGCATTGGGCTCTGTGCTGACAGCTCAGAGCCTGGAGCCTGCTTCAGAACCTGTGTCTCCCTCTCTCTCTCTCTCTGTCCCTCCTTGGCTCATACTCTGTCCCTCTCTCTTTCTCAAAAATAAAGATTTAAAAAGGTTTAAAAAAATCTTCTTAAGGCTTTTCTGTGGATCGTGTATATATTTGTGTAAAATAATATATATTGTATAAAATGTAATATACATTTGTGTAAAAATATAAAATAAATGTGACAATAAAAGCACTCAAGTGAAGTCATGAGGAGAGCAAGTGAAATTTATTATCATATCAAAGATTCTGTAAATTTCCATCATGTGTCCTAACATTCATTTTAATCACCAGTATTAATTGTTTGCAGTAACAAATATCTACCATTAATTTTCAAATATTTTTTAAGATTAGCATTGTAGCTACTTTTGCTGAATCTCTGGTACTTCTGGCATAGTTAGAATTGCTGCAGGTGATCTGAGCAGCAAAAAAAGCTGAGAAATATCTCATTTATGATGTTTTAAAAATTCCAAACATGAGTGCTTACTCATATACATATAGTTTTCAATAGCCAAGGGAGTGCTGCACAATGGTATGTGTACAGGAATAGCATTTAGGGAAATTTGGTCATTTTCATTAGAATGTGAGTTCCAGAAGAGTAGAAGGTTTCACGTCATATTAATGGTAGGTTTCTATTACTGAGAAAGGTGACTGGCCCAGGGTATGTGCTTAGTAATTGTTTGATGAATGAATAACCTTGATCAAGTCATTTAACACCTTGGCACCTCAATTCTCTCATCCATAAAATTAACATTTTTGTTTATAAACAATCCAGCATTATTATTCTGGACTCACAGATAGGCTATTTTGCCAAATACTTAATATAAGTAATTTTTATGTATAATATAGAATGTCCATAAATGAGCCCCTCATCCTCCTTCCTCTCTGTTAGGTTAGTCTTCTCTGAAACTAACCTAGATGGGGCAGGAAGGAAACTTGCATTTCCTCCAAAAGTCTTGAAGCAAATACATGTGTACATGAATACGCTTAGTAAAAATAAGAATCATGAATACTTAAAGCAATTTTTTTCTGAGTGTTTTCATCCATGGCATTAAGTGGATAAAAGGACACGAATGGAATATGACATACTAGATTTGATTATGTTACTCTTAGCTTTGCACCTTTTTCTCTTTTTAATAGTTTAATAGGAAGGTGGAAAGATAAAATAGGTTTTAAAACCTGTTTCTTTCATTTAAAACTTGAAAATTACTGTTACTTTGATTGATTCAACTTTTAGATTGAATTTGATTTTGTGTATATAGGCTATTTAAAACATGAAATGAAATTTTACTATGGTTATCTTAGTTACCAAATACTGTATGTAGTCTGACCTCATTCTTAGTCATCATTAACACTTGCAAAAAGTACTCCAATTTTCTTTTTTTTTTTTTGATTATACAGCTAAGCCACGGCCATTGTAGATAATATGTAAAACACATAAAAGGATTAGGGATACAATTTTAAATATTATATATATATATAAACAATAAATATATCTACTAAAATATTTTGATTTAAATATGTTCAGTCTTTTACACTACTGTCGATTAAAATATGCATATTTTGATACAAAATATTGTATGCATATTTATGTATTCAAATTTATCCATCTGTTCTAATGTGTATCTTCTAGTAGTTTTAAGCCAAGGCAATTCTTCTTTATTATGATATCCAAAAACAAATAGCCATTTTTTTCTGTTAAGGTATTTATGATATCACACTTTAATATTTAACATTTTTTAAAAAACCTGAAATTTATTTCAATATTAGTTTTGACATTCAACATATTCTAAATTTATCTTTCAAGAAGTGGCCAATTATCCCAGAACTGCTTCATTGAGAAGTCACCATTCTCAAGCAATTTTTAGGTAATTAGAATGTAAGCTCCCTGCAGGTCATTCCTGTTTTCTTCACCACTCTTCAGTATCTGCAGACCTAACAGGACCAGGCATGAAAGAGGTTGTAGAAAAGGGAAGGAAGGAAATGATGAAAACATTCAAGTGTTAACCTGAGACTCTATTACATCTGGTAATGTTTCCTTTAACGTGTAGCCCTATTTACTGAATTTCTATGTGTGAATGAGATCCTTTTTCTTATTACTTTAGGAATTGTTTACACAAAGAGTAAAACTGTATTGAAGATTCATTTTGTCTTTGAAGAGACATGCTCAGAGACTTTGGGAAGTAATTGAAAAGCAGTAGTTAGATTCAGGGATTCATTTGTCTCCTCTTCAAGGCTTGATATTTAATGACATTATTTCAGTGGAAAGAAGGACTGCTTGCATTACCATAATTCAAGACTACTCCGGAAGAGTGTCTTGTGAGAAAAACAGTGTTGTGCACACAGTAAGTAAAAATATAAATAGGATCATATCACAAAAGCAGACGTTTTGAAGAAATAAGAAAATGAGTGTTTGCTTTTTGCTGCATCCCTACCCATAATAAAGAGTTACCTTAAGAAAAAAAGTATAATTGCATTGGTAAGACACTTCTGGAGATGTTACTGCTTTTTCAAAAAAGAAAAGAACAAATGAAAAAATGAAGAAGAAACATACTGGAAGGAAATATTTAACCCAGATTTTCTCTCCCAAATATTTACAGTAGTCAGTCATGCAAAAGGAAACAAGTGAAAACAAAATCATGTAACTTGAGTGTATTAATATAGATCTATGATATTCAATTAATATGACATAATTTAATTCATTAAATTTTCAACAACAAAAATGTTCAAGACTACAGTATAAAAAATTCTGTTAGAAGGTAAGAGTATGGAAAATTTCACTTAACAGGCTCACTTTTAAAGAGAACTTACTACTAAATTACTTTTCTATAATATCAGGGATTCTAGCAGAAGTCCTAAAATTCTGTTTTTTTAATGTTTAATTATTTTTGAGAGAGAGACAGAGAGACAGAGTATGAGTGGGGAAGGGGCAGAGAGACATGGAGAACAGAATCTGAAGCAGGCTCCAGGCTCTGAGCTGTCAGCACAGAGCCCGACGTGGGGCTCAAACCCACAAGCAGTGAGATCATGACCTGCGCTGAAGTCGGAGGCTCAACTGACTGAACCACCTAGGCACCAGAAGTCCTTAAATTCTAAATCCATGCTTCATTTATAAGCCCATACAAGAGCTTAACTTCTTTAGTGATCCATTTAGAACCATATAAGAAATCAGATGAAAAGCTGAGTGTATAAATCTAGACATTATTGTATTAAGCAATCTTTCAGAAGGCACTTACAAAATAATTTATTTGTCCATCATCGAATGTTATTCATTCAACTGGTACGTGAGCACGAATGAACTATATTGAAAGAAATGAAAAAGGATACATATATAAATGTGTTCTAAATATGGTTTAAAGTTCTATGAGAAATTAAATAATTCTAATGGAAAGCACAAAAAATTACTCCAGAAAAGCTATAGACTTAAAATTATTGCCACTCTGTAATTACATTTGTATAGGACAGAAACATGTGAACCAATAGAGAAGACATGTTACACAGTAGCTAATCATTAATTTACCGATACATTTCTAATGCATAAAATTGCTTTTATTTCTCTTTAAATGTGAAAATGGAAAATAATGATCATAAGGATTCTCAAACAAATGTGATCAAATTAAATTTTCTTAATACAAGCAGCAATGACTCATATTTTCACAAGCATTGTTTTTGTGAAACTTTAAGTGATTCCAAAACATTTCATTGTACAAATTATTTCAATTAAATGTTTAAAAAGCAATTCATAACAGACACATGAAAAGATGCTCACCATCACTAATCATCAAGAGAATGCAAAACAAAAGCACAATAAGATATCACTTTATACTTTCAGAATGGTTAGACTCAAGAAGACAAGAAATACCAAATGTTGGTGAAGATGTAGGGAAATAAGAACCTTCATAAGGTGTTGGGAATGTATTTTGGCGCATCCACTGTAAAAAAAACAGCATGAAGTCTCCTCAAATATTTAAAAGTAGAAATACCATATGTTCCAGCAATCCCACTACTGAGTATTTACCAAAACAAAAACCAAAAACACTAATTTGAAAAAATATATATACCCGTGTTTATTGCACTATTATTTATAATATTCAAAATTTGGAAACAACTCAAGTGTTCACTGATCGATGAATGGATAAAGAAGATATGATTGATAAACACATATATATACATACATATATATATATATATATATATATATATATATATATTTCAGCCATAAAAAGGATGAGATTTTGCCATTTGCAACAACATGGATGAAACTGAAGGTATTATACTAAGCGAAATAAGTCAGAGAAGGACAAATATCATACAATTTCACTTATACGTGGAATCTAAAAACCAAAACAAATGAACAAATAAAGAAGCAAGGAGAGAAGAAAAAATTAAAAACCAGATTCTTAAATACAAAGAACAAACTTATAGTTGCCAGAGGGTACATGGTGGTGGGATAGGTGAAATATATAAAGAAGATTAAGAAGTAAAAACTTCCAGTTATAAAATAAATAAATTCAGTGATGAAAAGTACAGCATAGGGAATATAGTCAATAATATTGTAATAACATTGTTTAGGACAGATGATGACTCTACCTATCATGGTAAGTCCTAAGTAAGAGAATTGTTGAATCAGTATGCACTACACCTGAAACTAATATAACACTGTATGTTAATTACACTTTAATTTTAAAAAGGCAATTCTAATAGCATATCCATTATATACATCATATTTCAGATAGTGATTCTAAGTTAGTCATGGTAACTTAAATACCATGGTACTTAAATACCCTAACCAATTTTTTTAAATATTTATTTAGTTTTGAGAGACAGAGTGTGAGCAGGGGATGGGCAGAGAGATAGGGAGACAGAGGATCTGAAGAGGGCTGACGCAGAGAGTCCGATGAGGCGCTCGAACTCACGAACCGTGAGATCATGACCTGAGCCGAAGTTGGATGCTTAGTCAACTGAGCCCCCCAAGCACCCTTACCCTAACCAATTTTTATTTTAGAAAAGGCCATATGACCCAGCTATGGCCCTGCGAACTAATTTTGTGCTAGAGTCTTCTGTGACAATTTTCCCATTCTTACCAAGAGATACAGAAATAGTCCTCTCACACTCCCCTAGGCATCCTCATATCTGGGTATGACACCTGGACTTGTCTACACTCATGACATATTCAAATCTGCAAAGTTGCTACACAGAATGGCAGAATATAGAAGTAGATAGAATCTGTGTGCTCAGACACATACTTAGTTGAATTAAACAAATGAAGCTATTGTTCCTTTGATTTCTTTACATGAGATGATGAATCAATTTACTTGGAATTTGACTTTAGTCTTCAGTTGCTTTTAGCACAAAATACCCTGGGCAACACTGAATGAGTGTATAGGCTTTGACAAATGTATTTAAGACAACAAATCATCCAGAACGTTGTTGGTGACAAGTGTAAATATTCTGGAATATTAACTTTACTAAAAAAATGTTATACACAGTTATCTTAATAAATATAGTTTATATCTAACCAATCTTATGATACTTATAGCTTATATACACTTAATGTATAGCAAATAATTTATCATTTTTCTTCAAATACATCCTTTTTTACCTAATAATGCATAGCTATAATAGGTAATTGACAAAGAAGTGACAATACTTCAATTTATTGATAATACATAGGAACAGTTTTCTATACTAAACTATAATGTAAAATCAAGAAACATTAAGTAACTGCATTCACTCTATACGTTGATCTTACTAATATACAATACTCTCTCCTTCTACATAAGTAATAAATTACACTGCCTACATTTTTAATCATAATCAAAATCACTTTGGTTTCTTCTGTCACAGCAACCCCAGAATTCAAATGTTTAACAGGGCTCATCATGCCCCACCTGAATCAACTCTTCCTTTTCAGTATAATAATTTGGTGAGGATGTATGACAAAGGGGTAAAAACCTGGGAGTCTGGAACCAGACTTTTGAGTTTGAATTTGAGCTCCACCACATACTCGATCTGTGAAGTAGGGCAAATTAGCTGAACACTCTGTGTTTTTCAGCTTCCTCTTTTGCAAATGGTCTATTAATAGCATTTATCTCTAATAGATGTTCTGAGGTTGAAATGAGATAAAGCATATAAAGTGCACTTGATCCATAACACATATTCTTAAGTGTTAGCTGCTTTTGCTTTCATTATTATTACCCAAGTAAATTCATGCCTTTATTTTTATGTTTTTAAACCTAGCGATTCAACTTATGAGCCTAGGAGTTTTTAACTCAAAAATCATTTTTAGTTCTGGGATATATGTCATTTTGCTCCCCAAACCCCACGGACAACACAGCAAATAGAAAGTTTTCAAGTTGTGAGTCTCAACACTGGGAAAACCAGAGGAGACATAGTGACAAAATTGTGTGAGCTGGAAAGCAGACAAAGGAAGGGCATATCTGAAATCCATGGCAGGAAAGCCAAGACCAAAGTGATACAGACTACAGAATCTACAAAAGCTCAATAATTAGCAGCACTAGGATCTTTTGCAACCTGGGATAAAGCAAGTTGTTAAAATAAAGATGATTGAGTTCAATGTGTTGAGAACAATTAGATCTCTAGATTCCTGCTACTCTCCCAACTCTGGAAAAGGTATGAAGTTTTAGTCACTGAAGAGGATTAAACAAAGGCTTTGTGCATGGGTAGTGAAAAGAGACATCAGGCACAGTTGAGAGTCTGTATCATAACAAAACTAGGGCCAAGTAATCATATATAAATACTTATCTTTGACTTATGATGGTGCTAGTTCCCAATAAACCCATCATAAATTGAAAATATTGTAAGTTGGAAATGCATTTAATAGGCATAAACTACCAAACATCATAGCTTAGACTAGCCTACCTTAAACGTGCTCAAGAGACTTACATTAGCCAACACTTGGGCAAAGTCATTTTAAAAAAAGTCTATTTTATAGTAAAGAGTTGAATGGCTCATGAAATTTATTGAATACTGCATTGAAAGTAAAAACAGAATGGTTGTGTACATACACAATGGTTGTAAGTGTGTTGGGAAAGACCCACCAATCTTAGAGAAATAAAATAATTTAGCTTATTTGCAAAGGATAAGATTTGAAATAACCTTGGCTTTCTCAATAGCAACACTGGAAGGAAGATGTCAATGAAACAATACCTTCATTTTCTGAATGGAAATTACTTCCAATCTAGAAATTTTTACTCACCCAAACTATCAACCAAGTGAAAAGAATAATGTATTTTCAGACATGCAAAGTCTCAAAACTTTGCTTTTAATATATTCTTTCTCAGGAAGCTACTGGAAGAGGCCTCTAAACAATAAAGCAAATAAGAGGCAGCCACAGGATAAAGAAAACTAGATTCTTTAAGAGAGGAGTCAAGACGATCTCCAAAATGGTAATAAAATGAGATCCCATGGTGCCAACTGTGTATAAGGCATAATAAGTTCATTCAGTAAGCCTGAATCAGCAGTCATGTCATCACCATGTTTTTAACAAAATGAAAGTACTGGAAACTGTTCTTCCCTACGACTGAGTAAATCAAAAGAGCAAGACATGAGGAAAAAGAATCAGCAACAGAACAAAGGAATTCTAATATGCTAACAAAATATGTCCCAGGATGCCAGTCATGCAGTAGGACCCAGAAAGAAAAAAAATATGATTATTTTTAAGAGAGATGTTTTGAAGAAAAGAATGGAATTGACAGATTACTTTATGTGATTGACCATGATGAAAACTATACAAAGGGCTTATTGGAAGATGTGGGAGACACGAACACTGGATACAAAGAAAATCAAGCAAATGAAAATGAATTACCTGGTTATTAATTTTAGGAGAAAAAGTAAGAACGAAAAATGATCACAGCACACAGTAATGCTCAGATCTGAACAATAAGCGTCCAGGCATAATAATATAAACCTATTGTGATTTCATAAAAATGTTGACTAAATATATTGGAAGATGGAGGAAGGCAAGGAAAGGCATACACTATGCAAAACAATCAATACCTCATTTATGAAAACAGGAAGTCTATACATAATATCACAAACTGGTGAACCAGGAATTAGCTGTTTTCACATTTATTTAAAAATAAAGATATGTGTAAAAGTCAGAATAATTGTTTAAAAAGTAGATCATGGTTGAATCAGGGAGAAGAAAGAGAAGGAGAAATGTATTTTTTGTTATGTACCTTCAGCATATTTGAGTCTTTATAACTATGTGCTTGTGTTACTTTGATAAGTTAATAAATAATGCGTACAAATAAAACACTAGATCAGTGATGTCCAATAGACCAAGCATCTCTCCTGATGGTTTGCAGAATCACAGGCAAACAGAGCAAGGTACCAAATATACTCTTATCCTCCAGACATCTCCGTGCAACTTGTGAGGTGGAAAGATTATAGATTGTGAATTCAGAGAAACAAGGGTTTGGATCTCACTTTCTGAATATCTGATATTTTATCTGTCTCCTACTGTGATTAAATTGCTTGTTAGGAATCAAGTGATAGAAAAGTTAAGCCCTCAACACATATCTGGCAAACAGTAAGTGGTCATTGTTTTGCACTCCCTCTCAGCCTCAACAACACAAGGCAGGCAGTAGAAAACAAGCCACTGTTATATTTTATTGTTTGAAATATACTGTAGCTTCACTGGGTTGAGGATGTATGAAATAATCGTGTCCTACAATTTCCAGCCCCTATCATTTACATTTTATCATTTCTGAAATTGGGCTGGTTTATAAAAGTTGACATCTCGGATACCATGAAATATGGTAATACAAAAAAAAAAAAAAAAAGTCCAAAACATCACTTTTCCACACTGGGACCTATCCTTACCTCGGGCATTAAAACCCCAGTTACCAAAACAGAAAAACTTTTTCAGCATTAAAGAGGCCAAATAGTATAAATAAACCTTTAGTTTATGTGTACAATTCCTTTCTACAAAGGAATTAGGTATTTAACCAACAAAATAACAGATGTGACCAAGGGTACGGAAGTAGTATATGAGAGTTAATAATATGAAACAAGCCAGATGGGTAAGAGAGTTCATAATGGTTCAAAGACACTGAGAATATGTAATCAACAAATCACTCATATTAAAGAATAACTGTGCATGCCTCATATTTCAGGTACTGTGGGAAGCTCAGGAATACAACTGAGTCAGAGTAGTTGTGCCTCAGAACATTACTTGCTACTTACTTTCTTCATGTTTTTGTTTTGAGACTTCTCATCTTCCTGCTTTTAGCTTTCTCTTTTCTCAGTGATATTTACAATAGTCTCAATTTAGAAAACTGTGGAACTGTCCTGAATGGTCTACTTTCTCTACTTTTGCCTATTAATAAGTTGCTAAAGAGCACCCTAACAATTACCTAACAATTGAGTCAACTAGACTAAAAATACTCTTTACACTATAATGCACAATTACCCAAACACAGGAAAAATACTCTGTGAAATTATGCACT
This sequence comes from Prionailurus viverrinus, assembly GCF_022837055.1. Lineage (NCBI taxonomy): Eukaryota > Metazoa > Chordata > Mammalia > Carnivora > Felidae > Prionailurus > Prionailurus viverrinus. The sequence goes on along the minus strand of NC_062564.1, from coordinate 61,397,901 downwards.
AACATCTTCCAGTAATTCCAAACGCTTAATGTCTAATGAAAAAAAATATATTTAACTGCTCAATACTTACATTTCATGCACGTGTTTGTTCACTCACAAATATTTAAAAGTACAACTGGCCAGACAAATGCTGTAAGTCTTGGATATAATGAGGGAGCATAAGATGTGACGGTAGGGAAAGGACAATATTAATACACAGCATCAAGTGGTGACAGGTGATAAATAATAAGGAAAAACCGGTAGGGAATGGAGAGAAGAGAAAAGTGGGAGGTTGCAATATTAAACATGGTGGTCAAGGAAGGTCTCCTTGAGAGGAAGATGAGGAAGACAGCCATGCCGAGATCTAAGGAAAAAGAACCTTAGGGAAAAGGAAAAACAGGTGCAAGGGACTTGATATGGCACCAAAGCTGATGTGCTTGAGAACAGGACACTAGGGCAGAGAGTAGAAGGCAAATTGAAAAGAGGACAGAGGCAGCCACAGTGTAGAGAGTTATCGAGCAGAGTAAAGACTCTTAAAGAAGCAGGGAACCGTTGAAGGGTTTTGAGCAAAGCACTGGTACGAGATCATTTAAATTTGAAAAGCGTTAAATTGCTGTTGAGAAGAAACTGCATGTTTCAAAATGTGAGATACTGAATTAATGCAAGTGATAGATGATATTATGGCCATGGCGGTAGTGGTAGAGTAGTAGAGAAACTGATGAAATCGGGCTTTACTTGGAGGGACAGCCAACGTGATTCCCTGATGGACTAAACGTGCAGTGTTAAAGACACGGAGGAGTCAAAGATAGGTCCAAGCTTGTTTCTTTGTTTTATCTGAGTAAATCAAAGAACAAGAGTTGTCATTTATTGACATGGAGAAGATTGGAAGAAGTAGATTGGTAGGGTGGGAAGGCCAGTATTTCTGCTTTGGACATATTAATTTTGAGATGCCTATTATGGAATCCAGATGGAGGAATCATTAAGCTATTAGATATATAAAAGTTAGTCGTAAGATCTGAAGATACAAACGTGGGAAGTACATAAATGTCTTTGAAAAGTCATGGGCCTGCATAAGATCACCCAGAAAATGTGTGAAAAGAGAAGAGGTGTCACGACAGAGTCTGTGTGTTACTCTGACGCTTAAAGGCCAAGAAAAAGAAGAAATCAGAAAAGGACTCCGAGTGGAGAGGCTAGCGAGGACTGAGGAAAATCAAGAGTGTGGTTTCCTGGAAGCCAAGTGAACAAAGACATTTTTAAGGAGACAGAAAGATCAACTGATGAATGCAGCAGATAGATCAATACACTGAAGTCCAAAAAATTACCACCACCACCTGCAGGTCATGGGGATCTTGAAAAGAGCAATTTCAGGGCACTTTTGGATGCAAAAGCCTCATCCCCCTATTTCATCACTCTCAGCAGTGGTCTGATGGCTCCCAAACAGTGATTTTACCCTCGAGAGGACATCTGGCAATATCTGGAGACAGTTCTGATTGTCACAACTCGGGCAAGGGGAGTTGCTACTAGCATCTAGTGAGTACGGGCCAGGAGCCCTGCTAAGTTCCCTAAAATGCTCCTCACAGCAAGGAAATATTTGACCAAGTGTGGCAAGAGTGATGAGATTGAAAAACCCTTTACTCAAGGAATCTTCTACCACTACCTGGTCCTTCAGAGACACAGTAACTCTCAGGGTTTACAAATGAGACGTAGTTGTTTAGGGACTATGACAAAATAAACCTAATTGACTTTAACCTGTCACCTTAAGCTATTACTCTTCTACCTCCTACCTGCTTTATCATTAAATGAGGACTATGGACAAGATAATATTGAAAATTATGTCTTAACGAGCAATGTCATGGAATAGAAGAATCTACATAATGATTCTATATAAAGAAACTATACAAATGACTCCCTGACCGCAGAGCCTTGCCATACTGATGTCTCTCTGAGCCCCCTATAAATATCATGTCGGCGTGCAGTCTCATGTACACATCCGTACGTGTAGACACAAACCAAGAGCCCCCAGCGACGTGTGTATTTTTTTTTATTTCAGATTTTGAAATCACTTAGTAAATTGCATTTTCCTTTGAATATAGTGTGTTCCTGGAGACCAAACTGAGTAAATTAATTTCATAAAGTTGTTCATGCATATCAAAAATAATTTGCAAGACAAAGTGAACAAGGAAAATATATTCTGAAAAGTTAAAAAAATGTACAATGGCATTTTAAGAAACACAGGACCTCTAAAAATAATTAAAATATGCTGTGTAACAGTTCCAAATAAACATTTATTTCCCTTTGAAGAAAGGATTAATTTAATTTGACTACTTCTTTTGAGTATCTACTTTATAAAAAAAGCATATCTGGATATGTCCTTTTCAACCCACTAAGCATTAAAAATACATATTGAAAATTAAATCAAAAAGAACTCGAGGCCAGATGACTGCGAGAACAATGACTGCTTTTGGTGTAGAAGATATGGGCAACAAATACAATTGCATATCATCCAGTTCTGGCATTAATTCTCAAGTCATTCTTTCCTCTCTGTGGCCAATATTTATCATCTAAGATCAAAGTTTTTTTCTGAGTACTGAGAACACAACAGAAAATAAGTTAGGCATGATCTTGGCCCTCATGCTGAATATATTCCCTCATTCTTTTTTATTACTTTTATTTCTCAGCAATCCCAATTTGCTATAAAGAACTGTGCTTCTGACTAAAAACTGTTCAGTTGCACACAATTAAAGATTCCTGTGGCATCTTCATACAGGGGCTATCTGTCAAAAGATGCATGTTAATGGACTTTAAACGATTATGCTTTGAAGAAAAAATATAGATTCTTCTACTCCATCACATTGTTCATTAAGACATAATTTTCAATAAGTAATTTATACACTAACATTTTCAAGTCAAGTGGAAATGCTAAATGTTTATTAGGTGAATTAGTATTTACTCATTAACACATGGTTGCTGCCATTGTGGGACACATATGGTTTTCTCTTTTGGGGGGAATCAAATAAAACTACACATGTAAGGAAGGATTATTGTAAACTGCTAAGCAAATATTAAAATTATTATTAAAGCATGAGCCTCTTAAATGTAGGGAACACTCCACATTTAGGTATAGGTATAGGTATAGGTATAGGTATAGGTATAGGTATAGGCATAGGCATAGGCATAGGCATACGCATAGGCATAGGCATAGGCATAGGCATAGGCATAGATACGCATATGCCAAAAGCTTGAGTTCTGCAGTCAGAAAGACCTAGATTTGATTTTGAACTTGGCCACTTTCTTGCTTTATGATTTGGGGCAGGTTCCTTACCCTCTCTCAGTTTCAGGTGTTTCATTTAAATGACTGTAATGAGGATTAAATGGGATGATCCGGGCAAAGCATCTAAAAGACAATAACAGCTCAATAAACATTAGCTCAATTGTTCTCTTAATTATTACCAATTTTATCTCTCAAGAGACATCTGTGAAGTAGGTATTGTGCAACTGTTAAAGGTAATGCATGAATGGAATAAAGGCTTTAGTTCTGGTTTCCTAGAGCACGTAAGCCCTGAAATCACATCCTTGAATTTGGCAATAAGGAATTTCTTAAATTTTTTTAGATAGAAGCTTTCAAAGAGTGATGAGTTTGAATGCCGGTTTTCAGGCTGTGAAGAATCCTATTGATAAATGATTTTTAAAATATACAAATGAGTACAATTCAACTATTAGAAGAGCTTGGCAGAAAAATCATTGAGGGACTAGATGGTATTTAGGTGACAAAGAAGTAGATGCAGATTTTCAAAAGAAATTTTATATACCACCAGGAGTGATAGAAAGAGAAGCTGAAATTAAGAAGTGATTGGAGTAAGAGATATCTGAAGAGCGTGGAATGAGTGGGACACAGAACAAAAGGCTGACCTGTCTGAAAGGAGCAAATTGGCTTTGATGGTACTGAAAAGGATAAATAGAGTAGAAAAAGAGAAGACCACAGACTTTTGGGGTGGCGACAAATGAGTATTGCCTTGTATGTGTAACAAGAAATTTTTTTTTTTTATATTGTTGAAAAAGTAAAGATATTATGTTTGGCCCATAAAGTGAAAGAGTAAGATTGTCAAGGGCCATCTGGTTGTATCAGAATACAAATGTGGATTTAAGAGCTCCTAGAGGTGGGATTTTTCCCAAGTGTGGTCTTAATAATTGGTAGTTAGTACCAGGGTCAATGTGTGTGTGTTCATTACGTCAAAAAAAGAAAAAGAGAAATAATTAATTCAAGTAGTCCATGCCCAACTGCATTTTGGGTGATAAGCATGCCATTTATTTTAAGAATATCATGCTGAGAGGGGCGCCTGGGTGGCGCAGTCGGTTAAGCGTCCGACTTCAGCCAGGTCACAATCTCGCGGTCCGTGAGTTCGAGCCCCGCATCGGGCTCTGGGCTGATGGCTCGGAGCCTGGAGCCTGTTTCCGGTTCTGTGTCTCCCTCTCTCTCTGCCCCTCCCCCGTTCATGCTCTGTCTCTCTCTGTCCCAAAAATAAATAAAAAACGTTGAAAAAAAAATTTTTTTAAAAAAGAATATCATGCTGAGAGTAAAAAATTCAAAAGAACTGAATTCCTTGTGTTATCTTTTCGTCCAAAACAGCTGAAGGTAACACTGAGTCCATCATCTAGACTTACTGTGGTTGTTCTCAAGCCATACTGCATATTACAATCATGTGATGAAGACATTAAATATATTCTCCACGCCCAGGTCACACTCAGGGTGAGTTAAACTGGAATCTCTATGGCGGATCCCAGGCATTATTTTTTTTTTTTTTTAGTGCTTTCCAGGTGATTACAATACGTACCAAAGTTTAAGACTCAGGGCTTTCTGCCACATGGAAAAAGATGCTAAGGTTTTACCTAGTCTTCTCACTTTGGAGGGGACTACACAGGCTAGAGAGAGCTTCAGATAAAGAACACACAAGCACTAGTGTATCAGTCTGCCATGCCAAAGGTTGTCTGGGCTAGCTTTTTGTTCAGAGTGCAATCTCACTTTCCACATTCTTAGTTTTGATGTCACAGAGGGCGAAAGAGAAAAATATGGGAGGAAATTAAAGAGAGTGAAACCAGTCCTTAAATATCTTTGTTCTGAAGCTGAAAATACTGTCATATTCAGCAGCAGTACATAATCCAGGGCCACGCTATGCTAGTAAACCATCCACAGATAATGACTTCAATTAAAATTAGTAGCAGGGTGGCTTTTAGCTTTGGTAATAGAGAAGTGCCTTATTAACAATTCTTTTATTTTTGTAGAAAACACAATAATTGATTTCTTTTATTTTGTAGAAATAGTTTTAAGATTTATTTATTTTGAGAGAGAGAGAGAGAGAGAGCATGGGCAGGGAAGGGGCAGAGAGAGAGGGAGAGAGAGAATCCGAAGCAGGCTCCACTCTGTCAGCGCAGAGCCCAACACTGGGCTCGATCTCACGAACCCTGAGATCGTGAACTGAGCCAAAATCAAGAATTGGACACTTAACCGACTGAGCCACCCAGGGGTCCCAGTTCCTTTAATTTTTACTTAGAATTTAAAATTTAATGCATAATGGAGCCCTATGTACAAATCAATAAAGAGGAACAATACAATTTAAAGAATGTGAGATCAGGTATTTTGAGACAAGAATACAAATATCTTACATCATTGTAAAATGATGTAACGATAGAGCTATATATCCTAAAGTTTCCATTAGTTATGGGACATCCCGAAATAATTTCACAACTTGAGATATCAAGCTAAAGTATGCTATTCATATAAATGGTCCAAAAAACTGCTTGTGGAACATTTGCTAGATAAAAATAAATTTCAGTGCATATAGGTCATATTACCCATAAATACAGACTACCAAAATGATAAAGGGTGATAACATTATAAGATAATATGGCCAATGCTAATATTTTTTATATATTACAATGAACCATGGAGTAACTTCTCAACTTGATGGATACGGAGAGTATAACTAATCAGGACTATTGAATGGAATCATCGATGGCTAATTTCCCTAACAGCCATCTGACACATCTGTGTGATAAAAGCATCACTCAAACACTTTAAAATCATCTAAACTTGGACTAAACTGAAATTCAAACTTCTTTAATAATCACTGCACACTTAGAGTCAAATAAAATATAAATATGAGCCGTTACTGAAAGCTGAGAACAGAATTTCCACTTTGAGAGAATGAATCTGTTTTCAAAATGTAGGAAAGCTCCAACATAACAGTGAGATGAAACGTCATATACTTCCCAAACACTACGGTGACCAGAGTGACAAGATATCTTATACCTTATAATACTGACAAGGGCATGCTTTTCAAAATGTGTTCCAAGTATGAGACAAAAATGGAATCTTCTGATAAAGGCAGTTTTATTGTTTATCATTTCTCTACCATATTTTGAGAATTATCCAAAGTAGGAAAAAAAAAGAAAAAAAAACAATAACATCAAACATGTGACATCAGTGACAGACACTGTCTTACACTCATTCACTATATTTAACTGCATTCTGAATGTATTCAATTTTATTCTCACATCACACCATGAGAGGGATATTCTAATCCCCATTCTACAGATGATGAAACTAATGTTCAGTTAGGTTTGATAACTGCTTTAAGGTTGGTAACTCACACACAGTATATGACTAAGCTTAGACTGAATCACAGATCATTTATTTGATTTCTAAACCAAGAGTCTGTCCATTACATGAGGCTCTTTTCCTACAATGCACTTGGGAACCCTCTAAAAAAAAATGGGAATGAACGGAGTGCCCATGGGACTAACCGGAGGAACTTTTGCCATTAACCTGAAACATTTCTGCTTAGGAAACTGTTAGATTATATAAATTTAAAAGGATTGCTTTTTTGTAGCTTCTGCTGCCCCATGTGTAACTATTTGAGGTCAAAATAAAATTAATTAAAATAATATAAACTTTGAAAAATTAAGCTCCTCAGCCACACAAGTCACATTCCAGTGCCCAATAACCACACATTGCTAAAGCCTACAGTATTGGATAGTGCAGATATAAAATATTCTCATCATTGCAGATAGTTCTGCTGGGAAGTATTATATACCATTATCTTAAAAATCTTTAGAGTCAGGAAGTACAGTATGATCTTTGACTTTGCAGCTTTAAATTTTAGCAATAATTTTCCTCACATGTTTAATGTCTATAACACAGTTACTACAGCATTAGCATTCAGATGACACTTAGTATCAAAGCACAAAGAAGAGCTTTCTCTTCAAAGTCATCAACTAACAAATACAATTTACGGTGCAGGGCAGTGGTGGAGGAGGAGAGCAAGACTGCTGGGCTTCAGGGAAAAATTAGAACCAGTGTTTTTACCACTGTCAGAACTCTGTCTCTCCATTTCTCATCTGTTTTCATTCTTATTTTCTGCCCCAGTCTCCCAATGCCAGTGTCATTTTCTCTGTCAAGAATCACATATAATAGTATATCAAATTTTGGGCTTTCTTTTATATTTTGATAAATCGTATCTCAATACAATTTGTTTTATTTATAATTTCAAGTATTTTATTATATGCATTTCACCAAAGCGATCCTTGTGACAAAAAAAAAATGTTTATAAACAGGTGCATCTACACTAAAATTATATTCTCTCTGGCTTCAACTCCATAATTCCCCCCAAATAGTTTGAGCAGCCCAAATGGGTCAGATACCTATCGTGGAATCAGGGTTAGGCCCTATGAACACACAAACGCTCCACCAGAAATCATATATGTGAAATGAATTTGGTGTAGCAACAAGAAAAATGGGGGTTTTGATCCAATATGAGAGATTTAGAGGAAAGAAAAAATAACTATTTCCCATGTTAAAAGATTGAATAATTTTTATGCCGCTATCATAGCATTAAATAACTGAGCAAAAAAAAACAAATTACCTCAATAGAAGGGAGGAATAAAAAAGTCTGTTCAAAATTCATTTTTAGTACTATATTCCTGCCACGACCTCTTCAAAAATCTTCCCTGCCTATGATTACATGGGATTCGACAAAAATTGAAAATTTCTATCATTCCTGTGTCTTTTTGATAAATCGATCCTCATGTTCCAAAACTGCTACAAATTTTGAGGATATCACTACAAGATACCATTTTTATTGGAGTCAGTGCCTGAGAAACATCAGCCCTGCGGAATAGCAGCTCCAAAATCTGATCGAATGTACCTTAGGTAAAATTACTGGCATGTAGCAAACCAGAGACAATAATGTGCTATATGATGTCTCCTGCTTTCTTTGTGCTTGGTAGTTGTGATGATGGGAAGAAAAGCAGTGTTCAAGTATTCTCAAGTTTTACCTTAAAATTATTTTAATGTAATACCTGTGTTACATTGTCCATCCAAGTAAGTGGCTATCACCCTCATAACAGGAAATTATATGGTGTGTCTGGTAATAGCATATAATTTATTCCATGATTTCATCCTGTGTCTAGTCCCTTAAAATGCAGAAAATAAAACAAAGCAATATGCCCAAGTGTTTTCACTGCAGTTATAACAAAAGCTGGGAAGAAAACCTAACACATGAGATACGATAAAAATTGCTGTGTAAAGCAACTCACAATCTATCCCTTTTCAATTCATGAAAATCTAAAACTCCTCGAACACACTGTTAATTCACTTGAGTTTTACCACTTTCACAGAATAAATTTTAAATCATTGGACAGGAGATACTAAGTAGGGAATTGTTAACAAGCAAATATAAAAGACTCGAAAAGGTCAAAAAAATTAAACTCAAATGGCAGGGAAAATACAACCCACGGGAATATTTGGAAGATATAGAGCATCCCTGTCCAATAGCAATACTGTGTGAACCACGTACACAATTTTAAATTTTCTAGTAGTTGTGTATAAAAAGTCAAAAGCAAACAAAACTAAACTAAACTCGGGTGAAATAAATTTTAATAATATATTCTACTCAATCCAATATATTTAAAAATATGTAATATTTCATCAACGTAAGAATGGATAGATTTTACATTAATTTTAACATTAAGTCTTCAAATTTATTTTCTATTATATATGTACAGCATAACAGCCACATGCAGGGTTCTCAATAACCACCATATTGGACAGTGCCAATAGAGAGAGATGGTTAACGAGAAACCAGAGTGCAATTATAGTGACTCTGTCCCCTATTTCCAGCTTCAATCTATTAAAACACCCTGGGTCGGTAACTTAGAACTCTTTTCTTGTAAATCATCCCTCATTTATATCGTAATAACTTAAATATCGGTGCTTATAAATACTCATGTGTAACTTTACTTCTTCTGCACCACGAACAGTTGCCTGCTGGGTGGGGGTTGTTCAACAGCCTTCTTTTTGTGGTTTAGGCATGTGAGAAGATGAACAAGAGCAACTTGATAGAGAAAAACTGTGAGATATAAAAGAGGGTTTTTTATTATAAAGAATGTAAAATACAGGATTTAGTCAAAAGTAAAAACACAATGAAAAGTGTAACTCACGAAGGCCTGCATAATTTCTCTATTCTATTCAAAGGAATGTCTTAGAAACATGACCAACTAACCTGATTTTTAAGCGCTTATAGTACCCAGAGCTTCCCATCCAAAACATCTAAAGAATTTCAAATTGAAGCAAAGATTTAAATGATCCCAATTGTTAAGACTACTCCACAATTCAAGAATGAAAATTATAGGGTAAGATTCAGGGAAGGAGAATATAATTACTTGAACTGGGATTTGGCCAAACACTGGTTTTCTATTCAAAGCACTCACTGAAAATGTTCCGTAGTTTTCAACAAACATCACGGTGCTGTATGTTAATCTGAGATTCTGAGAGTAAAATGCAGGATCTCCAGCAAAAGAATTATTCACAAACATTTGTCACTGCATTATTCTCAGAGTAATGGTGGTGCAGAGAATGTAATTTCCAGAACCACTCCTTCAAAATCTAGTTGTACTTTTTTTTCAAATTCTGCTTTAATAATTTCTGAAACAAAATGTGAATCAAAGAAAGAGATTTAAAAAAGGGGGAAATACAAAATTACAAAGTTTAGTTAACTGCTGCATCTTTGAGAACAACCAGCTTTACAAAGATTGGTACGTTAGATTTCCTAAGTGTGCTAAATATTTAGTACCATGTCCTATCATGATTTGGGGAAATGGGGAGTTAAAATATGAACAAAAGAAAGAGTTAAATCCATTTCAGACTTTATTGTGTACTTTGTACCCATGCAAAGGAATAAAATAAAATTTTCAAATAGGCTTTAGAAATATTCCTTGACCAGGCACCTGGATGGCTCAGTTGGTTTAGTGTCATGATCTCAGGGTTCCAGAATTTGAACCCCACATAGGGCTCTGTGCTGACAGCTCAGAGTCTGGAGCCTGCTTCAGTTTCTGTGTCTCCCTCACTCTCTGCCCCTCCCCCACTCGTGCTGTCTCTCAAAAATTAATAAACATTAAAAACAAGAAATATCCCTGACCGATAATACACTATAAAATCCTAAACTTTTAATAACTTAGATTGATCATCAGAAAAAAAATGGGGGGAGGTGCTATTTCTGGCATTAATGTCTGGAAAATGTCACATATTCTACCCTTTTTCCTGAACATTTGCCAAGCACTTTCAAATAGTGAAGGTTTTGGAGAATACCATAATAAATGTTTAATAGGTTACATTTTTAAATCCTTTTATATGCCACATAAGTAAAAATACTACTAGAGTTCTGAAAAGAACACTTCTACAAATGTTTCCCTAGAGTAACTATCTTGATTGTGTGTATGTTATGTCTGTGTATATGCATATATATATATATATATATATGTATGTATATATGCATATGTGTGTATACATACATATATACATACACACACATATATGTGTGTATACATGTATGTATGTATACATATATGTATATATGTATACATACATGTATATACATATATACACATACATATATACATATATACATACATATATATACATATATATGTGTATATATAGCAAGTTTATTTTTGTTGTTTTATTTTGCCTGATATTTCACCAAATCCTTCTACAATTCATTCTGTTTGTATTCTTTTGTGCCACATGATTCCATGCACTGAAAAGTTTTCATGAAAGTAATAGATTTTATAATGAGCCACCACCTGTGAAAGCCATTGTGTATTTTCTGATACTTAAGAATCCAAATCCTCTTTTCTATATTTTACAATATTTACTCTAAAATGACCAATACCTTGGAATTCTGTACCTTTAAGTGTAAAATCACTATATTCTAACAGCATTTTATATTCCAGTACTAACACAGATATTCGAGGCTGAAATGATTGGTTACAGATAGAGAAGAATCTAGAAAAGGACTATAGGAAACACAGAAAAAATCACTAAGATTACCCAGTTGTAGCTTATCATATTTTTTAACACTTACATGAAATGCTTTTTGTTTTTGCTTTTATAAATATGGTAATAGGGAACACACTATAGTCATTGGCATCAGATGGCAGAGATATAGAGCCCTCATCATGTCAACACTTCCAAGAATGGTTTTTGTTGTGTTTTTAAACAGAATTATTTAAAAATGCTTTCCAGTACTAGAAATATATTAAAACAAAATGCTAAGCATAATCAACAAAGGAGAATGAACATACACATTTGTAAGAAATACAGTGGGTGTCATCACCAACTTGTCAGCAACAATCTATCACCTTTCTTGTTTTCATTCTGATATATGGTGGAGTTTTGTCAGGATGTGTTATTATACACAGGAGATCACTCTCCTTACCAGGCTACTATTCTATTTGAGCCAAGTAAATAACCTCTGAGAGCTTCTAAGGTATGAGCCAACTCTCAGGTGATATTCTTTCAGAATGTGATGTGTAATAGTTATTAAGAAAAGCCAAAGAATATTCTACTTTTCGCACAGTTCAATTCAAATAAACGTTTTCCTTGAAAAAATACACAAGAAACAAAATGGAGAGTAAAATCGTATCTACAAACATTATCAAATATTTGCACCTGACTTTATTTTACAAATGTTTCAGAAAGGCAGATATCACCTAGGATATTTCAAAAAATATAACTGCGGTAAAAGTCATCAAAATATTTTTGCTTATTGTACGTTTGTTTTTTCCCTGGAAGGATCTCAGTAAGGATAAAATATCCACTCGTGCACATTGGAAGAAAGGGTAGTCAACCAGAAAAATGTTAATGTATACAAGGATAAAGACAGACTTCTAAAAAGTTAGTAAGTTAGTTGAACTTGACTATCAAGCATGTAAAACGAGGGTGTTTGTTAGCAAAAACATGGGAACAAGCAGGAATAAAGGTCACATTAGCCATTATAATCCTTGGTATTAACCTAGATCCTTTATAGCCTGAAGCAAGTTATTTAACCCAAAGAAACTGTTTTTCTCATCTGAAAGGTAATGGCTATCTCATATAATTGCTATATTAAAAGAAATACTGCCTGCTTAACACACATTTAACCATGTGTGGGCCACGATAAGTAGCATTATAATAACATATGCTTGGCATTCTTTTAAGCACTACTCATGTATTATCTCAGGTAACAACTAAACAACAACTCCCCCAGTCTAGGCTTTCCAATAACGTAGCCACTAGTCTCATGTGGTTACTAAATCTTAAATTATTAAAATTAAAAATTAATTTCTCAAGCACGTTGGTCATATTTCAAGTTCCGAAGAGCCCTATGCCTCTAGTAAATACCATATTAAACAGCACAGAATATGGAACATCTCCATCAAGATAGAAAGGTCTGCTGTACAGCATTGCTCCAAGGCATATATTCATATATTATTACATATCTCCATTTAATAAAAGAGAAAAGAGAGTTAGACAAAGAGGAAGGAACTTGACCAAAGCCACATGCTAGCAAGCAGGACTAGAGCTAGGATGACACCATGGCATTCTGATTCCATATCGTGGCAAATGGTCAATATGAACCAACTATATTTACTCTCAAATTTTTGTAAGGTTACATGTAACAGTTTTCACTTTATCATTACTAAATAAAAGATAAATACCTGATTTATATTTTTCCATGTTTCATTATGTTTCATAGTAAATGCTAAAATCTAATTAAATCATATTAATTAACTATATATTTTTTAAATCATATTAATTAACTATATAATATTTTTCTTGGCTTTTTATTATATTTGTCATTTAAATACAGTTTTTGTACTAGTCAATCTGAATCTTGCAATTAAAAATGGGATTTTTTGGGGGTGCCTAGGTGGCTCAGTTGGTTACACGTCAGACTCTGGCTCAGGTCATGATCTCATGGCTCATGAGTTTGAACCCTGCATCATCAGGCTTTCTGCTGTCAGCACAGAGACCTCTTCAGATTGTGCACACACTCTCTCTCTCTCAAAAATAAATAAACATTAAAAAAAATAAAAAAATAAAAATGGGATTTTTTTTTTGATAAACCTACATTTTAGGTAATCCTTACCATGTTAAATATGAGAAAATGTAATAACATAAACACATGTTGCTTACACCAGATTATCCTGATCAGCAAATTAGCTGATAATTACCCAAGTGACAATGTATGAGATTTGAGTCAGTATGATCCAGAAAGAGCCCACATCTTAAATCTGAACATAAACTAGGTCTTTGGATAAAAGTTTGTTATTTCTAGGTAATGTAACTGATTTTATAGCTAATCTATTAGACTCTATAAAAACAAGAAGTTCTCATTTATTCTATGAAAAAACAGACAGGAAGCAGTCTTAAAAGTTTTATTTGCAGTATTGGAATGAAAAATAAGATCATAGGATTTGAGGTTAAAATTTCTGGATCTCATTTTTTTTCAGAATATTAATCCCACAAATAACAGGACTATTCTGTCTTGTTCAAACAAGAACAGCTCAATGCTCCATTGGGAATGGGAAACAGCAATATACTGTATTGTTATAATGAACTAATTCTATTCTCAAACAACTGATTCATTTTGCATCATTGAGAACAATTAACATTCTAACTAACAATATTTCAACATATTTACATACATACAAAAATCATGTGGGTTTTATAATCAATACAACCATATTTCCTAAACTTGAGAAATAGTGACTTATTCTAAGTCTGTATATATGGTTTTGAAGAAAACATGTAAAAATATGTAGATTCAAAACATTAATGAGGCCAAATGGGGCTTTGGAACACAAATTTGAAACAAAATAAAAGCTAATATTCTTTCCGTGTTGAATTAAATTCCTAGAAAATAGTTACATTAAATGTATAAAATGAATATGTAAGCTGTATCATATTTATTTTAAGACCATATATAAACACGAATCAGAAAAGACTTTTTAGTGCATTTTATTTTGAGAAAGACAGACATAGTGTGAGCAGGGTAGGGGCAGAGAGACAGGGAGAGAGAGAATCTCAAACAGGCTCTACACTGCCAGCTCAGAGACCAATGTGGGGCTCGAACCCACAAATCCCGGTTTCATGGTCATGATCACGAAACCAAGAGTCAGACACTTAACCCACTGAGCCACCTTGGTGTCCCCAGGAAAGACTTTTTAATGGAGTGTGTAGTGGGAGGGAGACATGTCAAGCACAACAAAATATTATAGATCCAAAAATACTGTACGCACACACAAGTGGGAGTTTCCAGAGATTCAAGAAAAATCCAAACAAATGTCAAGGATAAAGATATAATTGAGAGGACACCTGTGCTAAAGGAATAAGACATATTTGGGAACAGTCAGGAAAACTGCCACTCATAGAGATTCAAGATTGAGGGAACTGAAGGAGAACTAAGTTTTCTGTAGTTATCTTCATCCAATAATTAGCAAAAGCAACGAACAGACAGAGTAAAATCAATGAATTCTGGAAACTGATTTACAAAAATCTATATGGTTTAAATGCCATTATACAGAGAAAGTAACACACTCTAAGAGAAAAGGCAAATTACTATTCAATACAGACAACCAAAGAAAACAAAGTAACTCATGACCCACGTTCAATGGGAATTCTATGGAGAAAGAAAATTTGGGGGAAAAAGTTACTAATATAAATACAACTTGTATTTCACTGAACCCAAAATGACTATTTTCTTTGATATTGTAGAAAACTGAAAAAGTGTCTACTATTTTAATATCCTCCAAACTGAAAATGTATGTACTATTTTAATATTCTCCAGACAAAAATAGAACATTTCAGATGAAATATCTTCTAAAATAAAAAGTCAATGTCTACTGGATTCTAAGAAATTAAAACATAACTGAGCGTTCCACAGAATCCAACAGGCACAATTCTTTTCAACTTTACCTCAAGGCTATACCATTTTTCTTACTTGCTGAAGTGTTTGACAGCCTACAACTCTCTTCCTTTGTACTGCACTAAAAGGTAAACTGATCTGTCAGTGACATTGGTACTCCAATCCATCTCTCAGGAGCTGGAAAATGTTGATTTTTTTTTCCTAAGCTCTCAAGAGTTCATGTGCTCTTCCTGTCAGAATTTCTGCATTTTTATAACTCTCGTTATAAAATCACCTGTAAGCTTTTCAGCAATTAGTTTCCTGGGGACTAGTTAATAGTGTCCCGTCAGACAGCTAATATTTATGACAATGGAGGGTAAATGGTCTGTTGAAATGCAGCCCACCAATCATTAATTTCATTCCTCAGTGGGAGAACAGTAGTTTACATATTTCTTTTGAAAACTGTTAAAAATGTATGCGTGGGATTTTGAAAATGGCAGTGGTTTTAAAATACTCAAGTCTTTTTGTACCTTGGTTCCATAGTGGAATAAAGTATAAAGCAGGTCTATTCTGAGTATTTCCCAATGATTTTGGTCACAAAAACAGACTTTTTTCATAATGAATTATACTTATGATGGAGTTCCATGTCCTATATATGTTTGGAGAAGCAAGAAAAAATAAAGTTCCAGTGTATTTCCATGAGTTAATGGAACACTCCCAAATGAATGTATGAATGGCCTCACATGACATCTCATTTTATTTACTTCTTGCTGGGCCTGCCTAAACTCCTTAAGTAACATTTCACTCATCTTTACCCTGCAAATTCCATCTTGGTCTTTAGTACCCTTTTTCTATATCTTTCCTCATTAAAAATAATACAGTTAGATTATAAGGAAGTATAATGGATCATCAATAATTCCAGAACTATGTATACAAAGAGTAATAGTCACAACATTGAACTTGAATTTCTTGTAAATGATTTTGAATTGAGTGGGGATCTAGGGAGCAGTCCCTTTGCCATTATGAAAGCTGATTGAATTTTGTAGTGAGAATAGGAAGTGAATTTTTAACAATATTCCTTTCACCAGCTGCCATGGGCAATTCCTAATTATTACATATGATTCAAAAGCAGGGACTTATTTCTGCCAGTGCCTTGCAATTCAACATAATTATCTTGAGTCAAACTTCATCCACCTGTTAAAATAGTTTTGGAAAACTATGATAAAATCATCAACATACAAGGTGGTTCCCACTATTATGAGGAGGAAACTAAGAAACCAAAATAATAGTACATTTTTTTGTGCAAGAATCCAGGCTAAGAAATATGAAACCGCATTTTCTATGACAGAGGATCCATTTAGTGAGAAGCTACAACAGGGTTAAATTGAGTCTAATTCAAAACAAGATCATTTGATTTGATTTGATTTGATTTGATTTGATTTGATTTGAATAATTCAGGGAAAGGAACAAATGTAGACATGGAACATTTATTCCAGTATCCAGTGACTGAGAATAATAAATTTATTTGATCAATAAATAGTTTCAATTTTGTGTATATATCCATATGTATAATATTACAGACTTTGGAAGTTCAAAATACTGCCATATTCTCCTTCAACACATACATAAATAATGTTAAGAAACAGTATAAATACATTTTTAAAATAGTAGTTAAATGGCTCAAATTCATTTCAAAAGACTAGTCATTTCCCATGTTTATACCCAAGGTCACCATTTATGAAAGCTACTGTTTTACTATTTTAAATATAAATAAGAGATACTGTCTAATTGATTTGACCTACATAAAATTCCAGAATAAACAACCTGAATTTTACAAGCTATAAGACAGTTTTTGAAAGTCTAACATCTTTAGGTAAGTCAAAGCAAAAGTTCTAAAAATGCACCAGCTGTTTATGGGATTATTGAATTGAAACATTATTCATTCACTGATTCATTCAATAAGCATCTTGCTATATATGCCCATGATATGCTACATACTTTTTCAAGTTGTGATCATGATGAGAGCAATCATGTACTGATTAATTGTAAAGGAACGGAACTGATCTAAGCATTTTACTTCTATTAACTCATTAAATCTTCAATACGATTCTCAAATTATCCCAGTTTCACTGATGAGAAAACTGAGGCACACAGAGCTAATAATATTTTGATAGAGTCACACAACTAGGAAGTGGCACAGCTTATCTTTGAATTCTGGCAATATGGCTACCAACCTAGATTTAAACTACTGTTTTCTATCGATTTTATAAGTTTATCATTTTATAACAAAACTTGATAAACAAAATAACTGATCATCTGAAATACCCCAAAAGGAGCATCACATTTCAGAACATGGAGGTGACAGGAGCCCCCAAAGTGAAGAAGAGTCAAATTTCAGCTGTTGAAGGTGTGCCAAATTCAAGCTTTAGATTATGCTATTTGCAGTGTTAGAAAATCAAAAGACAGAACAATAGGTCTGACTGATAGCCAGAAAAAAAATCAAATCAGCTCTAGCCGTTAATGATTTCAAAAGAAAGGGAAGTGGGATGGGAGGAAGAGGACAAAAAAGAGAAACTTGTAAGCAACAAGGGACAAAGAAGCAGAAATTTTCCACTGGAGATTAATTCCCAAGCATTTTTTTTTAATATATGAAATTTATTGACAAATTGGTTTCCATACAACACCCAGTGCTCATCCCAAAAGGTGCCCTCCTCAATACCCATCACCCACCCTCTCCTCCCTCCCACCCCCCATCAACCCTCAGTTTGTTCTCAGTTTTTAACAGTCTCTTATGCTTTGGCTCTCTCCCACTCTAACCTCTTTTTTTTTTTTTTTCCTTCCCCACCCCCCTGTGAAGTTTCTCAGGATCCACATAAGAGTGAAACCATATGGTATCTGTCTTTCTCTGTATGGCTTATTTCACTTAGCATCACACTCTCCAGTTCCATCCACGTTGCTACAAAAGGCCATATTTCATTTTTTCTCATTGCCACGTAGTATTCCAACCCAAGCATTTTTTTTAAACCGTATTGACAACAGATGATTTGACAGACCATGTCATCCAATTCCCTAAGTTTCTCAGTTAAAATACTTTTGCTATACAAATATGACTTATTAAGTAGATAAGTTGGGAAGAGAGAGTTCATCTGTTTCACAAATGATTTTATTCTTCTTAATACCCAGTTATACATTAAAAGGGTGCACAACATGCACAGGTTGATAAAAAGTGAAACTATAAACTTTTTTAAGACTACATCTATTAAACAGCATCAAGTACCCTATTTGTCATTAACTGTGTCTATTACAGAAGTCTCCAAATAGGAAAGAGGTTGACTTCCAAAAGTATTTTTTTTAAGTACTTGCCTGAAGCTTTTCCAATGGGGGAAAAAAATGCATCAAAGGTGCTTAAGTTCATCACCAATGGCTTAATCAGGCCTTGAGGTTGGCTGAAATATTAACATTAAAATACAATAGATAATAACAATATAATGTGGCCATCACGCAAAGGACAAAAGTTCATATTTTCAGTTAAATATTTGAGGTCCTGAAAAATCAACATAGTTTTAATTAGAGGAAATTAAAGAGTCAGGAGGGACAATCTGAAAGCAGACCCTAATTATTTAAGAACGTTTTGAAAACTCATGACACTCTTTTTAGGTTTTAACTAATTTTGCATTAAGTCTATGGCATTATTTTCTTTAATATGAAAGGATCATTACCTTATTAGGTATCCTTCTCAAGAGCTCACTTTTTTTTTCCTTTTTTTTTTTTTTTGAGAGAGAGAGAGAGGGTGCAAGTGAGAGAGGGGCAGAAGGAAAAAGACTGACAGAATACCATGAGGGGCAGAGAGAGAGAGAGAGAGAGTGGAAGAGAGAGATCGAAGCAGGCTCATCTGAAATGAAGCTCATGTTTACTCCAAGCGGGGCTTAAGCTCACAAACCATAAACCATGAGATCACGACTTGAGCAGAAGTCAAATGTTTCACCTACTGGGCCACCCAGGCACTGAGCTCACTTATTTCTATCCTCATGTATTATGAACAAGAAGGGGATAAATAGAAAGACCCAGAAGAAAACGTTTTTACATGTTAATTTAAAAATTAATAGCTTAAAAAGCAACGGAAGAAAACTGAGGGCAAAGGAAGGGCACTAGAGAGGATATGGACAGACTTAAGACAGCATCCAGCAGGGTGAACTTAACCGGGCTTAGGGAAGAAAGGAGAAAAGCTAATGCGAAGTACAGTAAAAGTTCACTGCCTGTGGCAAGTCTCCAGGCAGGGCCCTCTGTGCGGGCCAGTTCAGGGTCCCTGAAACAGTAATCAGTTGAGAACGGCACTAGGAGATGGACACAGAGCAAGACAGAGGTACAGCATGTGCTGTGTTTCAAAGTGCAATATTCCTTGGGGTGCCTGGGTGGCTCAGTCGGTTAAGCGCTGACTTCTGCTCAGGTCATGATCTCATGGTTGGTGGGTTACAGCCCCGTGTGCTGACAGCTCAGAGACTGGAGCCTGTTTCCGATTCTGTGTCTCCCTCTCTCTCTGCTCCTCCCCCATTCATGCTCTGTCTCTCTCTGTCCCAAAAATAAATACACGTTGAAAAAAAAATTTTAAAAATGCAATATTCCTTACCCTGAGTCAACGTTTATTGTAATCAGATTTTTTTCATAGGGTAATTGTTACAAATTTCTTTGGTTTAATATTTGTCATCCTTCTGATAGCAACGTCACTGAATTTTAGTTTGTCAATTTACAAGTGATTAGCAAGTATAATTCATTTTTCAGGGTAATGTGTACCCAATTAAGAGACATCCGCTTTCTAAAATAGTGCCATCTTCAGTAAGAGAAGAAGCCCCTCAACATGACGTTTATGTAAGCTGACAACTAACCATTCCTATCTATTGAAAGAGGATTCGTAATAATTATTTCTTCCTTTGCAGAGCTCAAATCATTATGCACAGATACAAAGAAAGCATATTACCTAAATGCACAAGATAATTTCAGATTAGTTTCCCCCAATTTGTTCGATTCAGTTAAATCAGTTAATTTATATTATGCCCCAGTTATAGCTAGACACACAATTCTTTTAATAGAGTGGTTATAAGTTAGAATAGAGGTTTTAAAAAATAATATATGGATATAGATACACACACACACACATCTATGTACACGTGTGTGTGTGTGTGTGGTACCCATGCAAGCATTTCATTTTGGAAAGAAATCTCTGGTTGACAGTTTATCACAGGTTTCAGGGAATGTGGCAAGATTTCAGAGCTCATACTTTTTCAAGAGTAAGTTATTTTGAATAATTTTTCATGTACTAAATATGCAATATCTGACAAATCTGATCACAGGAATGAATCCTTGTCCCTGTTTTTTTCATATTCTTTACATTAATTAGTCTCGAAATATACAGAGCCATATGCAAATCCAATATTTTCCTTTCATCTCTATCATTTCATTAGCACCAGGTACCTGCAATCCAGGGCTGTAAGCCACATTTATGTCTCACTTGCCTTAGTTAAATTTTTGTGACTTCCTGCTTTCATTCACTGGGATGAGAGATGGGGAATGGATGCCCATAAGTACTTTGTTTATCTATGCATTAGTGGCACTCCATTTGATGATCTGAAATGGCAGTACAAAAACTGAAATATCTCTGTATCTTTCCTTTTCATTATTTTCTGCTCTTTCGTTCACAGTGAGTCCAGTCACTGTTATTACAGCCTCTCAATATATATGTAAATAGCTTGCACAATATTGCCTCACATATTCTTAAGTTTCTTTGCATTTTGTAACTTTTCTTTCTGATACTGAAGCCTATATTTCCAACTACCTTGTAAATTTCCTGAATGAAGTGTTTGTAGCCCCTACTCTGAATTTAAAGGACGTTTATTAGATACTGTTACTGAATTTCTTCATCTAAAATTATTCTTGGGGCGCCTGAGTGGCTCAATCGGTTAAGCGTCCGACTTCAGCTCAGGTCACGATCTCACGGTCTGTGAGTTCGAGCCCCGCGTCAGGCTCTGGGCTGATGGCTCAGAGCCTGGAGCCTGCTTCCGATTCTGTGTCTCCCTCTCTCTCTGCCCCTCCCCCGTTCATGCTCTGTCTCTCTCTGTCTCAAAAATAAAAAAGTAAAAAAAAAAATTAAAATTATTCTATAGTGACAATGACAAAAAGAAAAATCCATCTTAACATGAAGAGTTCTCTAATCCCTGTTCCAATTATTTCTTTACTGACTTAAGCTTCTTTTTGTTAACTTTTTGTTAACTCAACAGGCATTTACTGAATGACTACTAAGTAAACAGCACTGTGCTAGGTACTGGGGTAACCAATCATGACCGTCTCTGACTTCAAATATCTGATGTACAGTGAGAGAGGCCGATAAAAAAGAAAGAACCAATTCATGATTATAATCTAATGAGATAACTGTGGAAACAGAAGTGTTCCAATTCAGAGAACCATACTGGATTGAGTGGTTCAAGAAAAACTTCAGGGATGGAGCTTCATCTTGAAAACAGAGACCAACCAGACACCCCAGGCAGAAGGAACCAGTTGGAGTAAAGGCAATATGCAATATGGGTCATTTCAAGTTGTTTTTGATTGAAAATTTTTCTCTGATTTTCAACACTTAAGTACATAGATTTGCTACTACTTTTCTTAAAGGTTTAATTTTTTTTTTTTTTTTTTGAGAGAGAGACAGAGAACACAGGCTGGGGAGCGGCAGAGAGCGATAGACACGCAGAATCTGCGGCAGGCTCCAGGCTCTGAGCTGTCAGCACAGAATCCGACATGGGGCTCGAACCCACAAACTGAGATCACAACCTGAGCCAAAGTTGGATGCTTACCCAACTCAGCCATCCAGGCATCCCCAATTTTTTACTACTTCTAATAGCTTTGGAAATAATACAGTGTTATTTTATTTATCATTCCTTAGGAAAGAAGATAATGAATAGCCAATCCAAATAAAACATACAATTACATGATACTTCTTTTCAAAGTAATCGAAATGTATATGATGTATTTTTTATGATTTGTCCCATATGATATTACTATTATTCAAGAACTGTTTTATTCATTCAATAAATGGCAAATTTTATGTTTTCCAAAGGTTAATAAGAAAGTGAAGGACTTGAAATAGTAATACATGCTACCTACATATGAGAAAATATGCATTTTTTTTAACATTTATTCATCTTTGAGAGAGACAGACACAGTGTGAGTGGGGGAAGAGCAGAGAGACAGGGAGACACAGAATCTGAAGCAGGCTCCAGGCTCTGAGCTGTCAGCATAGAGCCCAATACGGGACTCGAGCTCATTGACTGCAAGATCATGACCTGAGCCAAAGTCAGACGCTTAACCGACTGAGCCACCCAGGCGCCCCGAGAAAAAAATGCATTTTAAAGCACATTCTATGTTTCAGAGAAGCAAGGTATGAATAAAACTATTTGTTATAAATGCACTACAAATTGTACTCTAATGTTTTGAGGAATAAAAAAAAGCAAGTAAGTTCCCTAAAGCAAATAAATAATTTAGGCAATAGTTTGCCAAAATGCACGGCGATTTACGACTGATTTCTCCTATTCCACAATGAAAGAAGGAGGAGACTGCTTATGAAGTTTGGCATTCAGAAAAGTTCCCAAGGACCAGGGAGAATGAGGTAGTGAGTGCTGACATGGAACCAAGACGAAGGAGATGAGCCTAAAGCTTGTGGGATTGAGCTGTGGCCCTAGAAGCCAATAAAGATGCTGAATTTGGAGATGAGGCTAAAGCAAACAAGAGACCTTCAGCAGAAACTGCCTCAGAAAAAAAGGCTTTAAAGTAGGGTCTTGAGGGGCTCATAAATAAGCTTTGAAACAACTTCAAATAGTTTGACATTTATGCAAAATTTGTGTTTACGCTTACAGACCCCCCCCCCCCCACACACACACACACACAGCACTTTCCTGGGGAGAAACCAATCTTTTTTGTAGTATATATCCTCAAAGGACTCCTTGAAGTTTTAAGCCCCATTGATCCAGGACAAATCTAAGGAAAGTGAGATTCCAGTGGTAAATACGATTTGGTTTGCTCGTTCTATATTATGATGTAGCTGCCACTTACTATATGTATTAAACATACTTTTTTTGCCTACCCCCTGCAGAATTATTGAGGATGCTCAAATGATATAGTAACCACATCCCTAAGCAAACTTCATGAGATAACTTGAATGACTTAAAGAACTTCCAAAACCACTAAGGAAATTCTCTATAATTATAAAAGGGAGTTGTTTTTAGAACTATTAAATTGTCATTTCCCATAATTGAGATTGTATCCCAGTTGTCATATCAGTGGTACCATTTCTTATTAAACCAATAAGTCACAGTACCTTTACAACATGGCAAATTCCCAATCATGCTGCCCTTTAAAAGAACCACCTTATTCAAATGAAAGTTATGGTTAAAATAATTCTTTGATTTTTTTGTCTGTTTCTGAAAGTATAGTCATAGCTTTCACATTCTAAGAGTTTCTTTTCTTTTCTTTTCTTTTACTTTATTTTATTTTTAAAATGTATTTACTTATTGTGAGAGAGAGAGAATGTGAGGGAGGGGCAGAGAGAGAGGAAGAGAGAGAAAATCCCAAACAGGCTCTACACTGTCAGCAAGGAACCCAATGTGGGACTTGAACTCATGAACTGTGAGATCATGCCCAGGCCGAAATCAATAGTCAGATGCTTAACCAACTGAGCCATCCAGGCTCCCCAAGGAGTATATTTTAAATGCACATAATAAAGGGAGCCTGGTTGACTCAGTTGGTAGAACATACAACTCTTGATCTGGGGGTCATGAGTTCAAGCCCCATGCTGGCTGTACTAAAAACTAAATAAACTTTAAAAATAAAATAAATGCAGGTAATAATTATTATGAGTTGTTTGTGCCCCCCCAACTAAATTCATATGTTGAAATCCTAACCCCCAGTACCATATAGGTTGATGTTTGAAATTAAGATCATTTCAGAAGTAATTAGGTTAAATTGAGGTCATTAAGGTAGACCTCGAACCAATCTGATTGGTAATCTCATAAAACGGGAAAATTTGGACACAGAAACACACAGAGAGGGAAGACAATGTGAATACCAGGGGAGGAGACAGTCATCTTCAAGCCAAGGAGAAAAAAATGAAAACACACCCCTCACAGCCCTCAGATGGAACCAACTAGGCCAACACCTTGATTTTGGACTTGTAGCTTCAGAACTGTCAGACGGTGAGTGTCTATGTCTAAGTCACTCAGTTTACGGTATTTTCTTACAGTAGCCCCAGCAAACAAGTACAACAGTATTAATAATAACAAAACTATCAATATTGTACTAATGTCCTTTTGCCTCGTAACAGAATTTAATGGCTTAAACACTACAGACTCATAGCTTATATTTCCAGAAGTCAGAAGTCTATGTAGAGTGAAATCAAGGTTCAGCACAGCTGCATTCCTTCTGGAGGCTCCAAGGGGAAACCAATCCCTTGCCTTTTCTAGCTTCTGGAGGCTGTATGTATCCCTGGGTGCTTGGCCCCATCACTCTGACCTCTGCTTGCATCTTCTTCTCTGATGCTTATCCTGTCCCCTCCCTCTCATAATGACCCTTGTGATTCCACTGTGTCCACAGGACAATTCAGGATAATCTCCCCATATCAAGATACTTAACTCTATCTGCCAAATCCCTTTTGCCATATAAAGTAATATAAGCATGAGATCTGAGAACCGGGACGTGAACAATGCTGGGGCCACTTTGCAGATAATACTGAGCAACGAGGACGCAGAAACATGCAGCTAATAAGCACTTCACCTTAATTTCCTCATTCACTTTTCCCAGCCATTTAATGGTGTGGATACCATTGCTGTATCCATTTTATCTAAGAATTTAAATTTTTGTATGTCTTTTCAATGAATTCATCTGATCTAAACTTTCCTAAGTTATGTAATTGAATGCAACTTTTTGTAGTCAATATGTCTCTATTGTCCATAAACATAGCTGCTTTGTACATAACAGTAATGCCTCCATCTCTTCTAGCTGTTAAATACCAGGTTTTAAAAATATTCAGTCCAGTTTCCTAAATACGGAGCAGCCGAATCTAGGCAATGAGTGTGACACGCAGTATCAAATTGAAACCAGACGGATTAGAAATAAACCTGTCCATAACAAGGCCGAAAAATCCTTAGCTTCCACAAAAGTGTAGTTAGGGCTGCTACATGTGGGCACCCAGACAAGGGGTCCGCGGAGGCACGGACCAGCCAAGCCCTGCAGATCAACCACTTTGCACAGAGCAGGTGCATGGGCCTGCAGGAGCATTGATGGAGAGGCTGGAACTGTGCACCAACATGTCCCCAGCATTGAGGGTTGCTAAAGAACTGATGAAGTTGAGAAACGGTGCTCGTTTTTCAAGACATGCCAAATTGTGGCATTGACAAGGCAATTTTTAACTAACCTCTACTGAATAGGTGAAATCGCCATTTTCAATAAACTAGACGGGCAATTATTTAACAAGGCACTAGTTTTCATGGGCTCTTCCTGACACCCGTAAATAGGGAATTGATCTGTGTCCTCAGCAGCCTGAGAGTGAGGTCACGGCAGAGGACAGAGAGTCTTCAGGCGAAGCATTTGGAAGGGGGCAGATCCAAATTCCCAGAAACCAGGGCCATGAGGCACTGATGGCCAATAGCACCTTTCCTTTTTAGTGTGTCAGGTATGTTCTGAGAGCTTTTTACATACTAATTAATTTATAATAAAACCCTATAAAGCAAAAGAAAAAAACTCCATGGAGCAATTATTACTCATTCTCTTGTCAAAAACGACAGGGGGAACACCTGTAGTTTCACATTTTGGTTTAATTCCTGTTGCGGCAAGTGAGACCCACGGAGATCCCTGGGGCACCTCAGACAGTGACAGAAAGACTTATCTTAGAATTTGGACTCTGGTGAGGGGATTTCAGAAGACGGTTCCAGAAGCAGGGTTTCACTGTTTTGAGTGCTGTCTGCAAGCAGGGAGAATTCTATGGTTGAGTATATTAAGAAGCTTTTTTTAGAAGGAGGGCAGACTACAATGAGGCTAATGACGCAGCAGTCACTCATTTCAGCAGGTATTTTGTTATAACTTTGTCTTTTGTATGCCCTTAGACAAAATGATCAACCTCTCTTGCCTCGCCTTACCTCAGCATGGTCACAGAATGACTATGTCTGATGTTGGTGTTCTGTGAGATTTTTTTTTTTAATTTTCAATAGAACACCAAGGCCTCAAATTATAATCCCAAATATCAAGGCTGCTTTCTCATTTCTTAATCCTCACATTACAGATAAAGAAACAGAGGCACAGGAAGTTTCAGTGACTCACCAAAGGTCATAGGGCTGTTAAGTGCAAGGTAGGGTTGGAACCCAGGCAGCTGAGTTCCAGATTCCAAGTCTTGTGCCCTATGCTATAATCAGCAGCAACCCGCAGTTGTGGTGAAAACCCTCATGCTAGGGTCCCAGCCCAGAGCTCACCACAAAGATATCCCAAGAGGCTTGCTGTCACAGATGCTTTTACGGAAATCAATTTCCACACCTTTAAACTTATATTCCTTTTTCTTTTTTTTTTTTTAATTTTAGAGACAGAGAAAGTATGAGTGGGGGGCAGGGACAGAGGGGGAAAGAGCATCTTAAGTAGGCTCCGCTCTCAGCATGGAGCCTGATGCAGGTTCAATCCCACGACCCTGGGATCATGATCTGTGCAGAAATCGAGAGTCACCGGCTCAAATGACTGAGCCACCCAGGTGCCCCTAAACTTCTATTCTTTTTTTAACATTCATTTATTTGAGAGATAGAGACAGAACGTGAGTGGGGGAGGGGCAAAGAGAGAGGGAGACACAGAATCCGAAGCGGCTCCAGGCTCTGAGGTGTCAGCACAGAGCCCCACACGGGGCTCCAACTCATGAACCGTGAGATCATGACCTGGGCCGAAATCGGACACTTAACCGACTGAGCCACCCAGGCGCCCCTAAACTTCTATTCTTAATGCGACCTTAAGAATTGGTATTCTGTGATGAGGGTTTCACAGCACAACATTTACATTAACCATTCTTCCATTTAACTATAATATTCTTCTGTTTAAACAACAATGTTCATTTATCTAGTCTTACTGTGGATTGAACATAGCCTCAAGATGGAAAAAAACTAAGTATACATTCAAAGGGCAATTGAAAATATTGTCATCAATGAAATTACTTTTAATCAAGTCACCGAACCCTCCTATCTCATTGAGAGTCCAGTTCCAAATCCTTTCTTCCTTTCAATATTAACAACTATTGGAATAGGATAGTAATATATGTTCCTCTTTGACTCTATATAGAGTGGTTGATATAGTGGTTATTTAACTAGTTGTTACATTACTCAGTCCAATAGAAAAGTCTGTGAATGTTAAAAGTTTCTATAAAACGGAGCTTTATTTTTAAAGTGTCAATCTTTACAATATGTTTTAAATTATGTCTTATCTAATTATACTTGAAAAAAATTAAATGTCAATTTCAAAACTTTGTGACTACTTATTTTTCAGAATCATTTTAAGGATCACATGAGTGAGATATTTTTAAATGACTGATTTATACTGCTGCTATTTGTACAAGACAGCTTATCAAACTCCTTGAGATTCTGAAAAAGGGAACACAAGGCTAGGGTCCCAGCACTTATGCTGATGATGCTATGAGTCCATCCATTGTTACTGATATCCATTTCCCTTATGTTCTGCCCTATGGGTCAAGGTGGAAAAGGCATAGGTTGGAGCCTCCACTCTACCACGTTCAAGGCATAGGTTGGAGCCTCCACTCTCCACGTCTACCACGACTCTGCTGCAGAGCCTGTCCCCAGTTTGCAGTGCTCAAAATAACATCAGAGGCAGGCTCTAAAAATTTATCAGAGCAGGCACACAAGTATAAATCTACTTTCCATTCTGTCCCTGGGCAATTTGGTCCCAGAAACCTCTTTGAGTTGCTAAAATGATTTCCCAGAGGAAATATTTTTTATAATCAAATCACTTCTTTTTTTTCATTCATGGCTGTTTTATTTTCTTAATCTAATTCATTATGCATGGATTTCTTATAATCTTAATATAAAAATTTAATGAACAGCCATGACAACCTATATTGATTTCACTTAATGTACTTTTAACCTGAGAAAGAAATGGACATTGTACATTTTGTTATGTGCATATCAGAATGATAGTACACTATAGTAGCCAAGATCTTTTCATTCACAATATACAAGAGGCAGGTGTCCTCACTATGCCAGAACTGAAATTTCAATACGTCTGTTAGGAGAACTTAGGAGACATACTTTACCTTCATTTAAAATTTATTTCCATCTACTGATTTACATGGAAGCTGATAAGATTTCTTGGAAAGAAACTCAAAATATCATGCTGAGAAATCACTCACAAGAAGGGTAATAAAACTGGCATGGGGCATACAGAGGGGAGAGGAATTAAAGCTCCAAAGGAAGGTATATTACAAGAAAGGAACATGGATTTCCTGGGAGTGACTCTACCCCACACGAAGAGATTTAGTTAACAAGTGCGACCCAATTACAGTGGAATGGGGCTTCTGAGCTGCCACATGATGGTTTCACCTCAACACGCCTTCCTTAGGGGCATCTTAGAGAGAAAAGAGCCAAGTGGAGATTTAAAAGAAAGAAAAGAAAAGAAAAGAAAAGAAAAGAAAAGAGAAGAGAAGAAAATGGCAACCACTCAGGGTCGAAACTTTACCAAGCTGGGATGTTTCAGAGTAGAAGCATTCAGAGAAGAAAGGAATGTTCTCCAACCAACCTCACAAAATAAACTAAGCACCTGCCATTGAGACAGAGGAGGAGAACTGAGGATACACCAGTTCAGAGTTTACTCGCTGGTCACAGAAGCAGGTGAACTTTGAAGAGTGCCCCCCAAAGTAAAAGCTGTGGTGGTCAGGCAGGACAGTGGGATGTCTGCATGAGCAGTAGCCTAGAGTTAGTGTCAAGACACAATCAGAAGCTCAAGAATCATTATCCACGAGGAGAAAACATAACATAAAGGGAACCTTGAGACTGTGTTCCTGTAAGTATGTAAGTAGGTTCTATTAAGCAAGAAATATTGCCGCCTATATATCAAGGTCTCATTTTTATGCACAGAATAATGAGGCATCATGACATTTCAGCATTTATATTTTAAAGATCAATAACCTAGTTAGTGATTTTTTTTTATATTCTATAGCTACAGGAAAAAATAGTTAAGATTTTGAGTATGAGCCCAACAATACAGGTATTTAATAAATGTCAAATTGAATCCAGGAAGATATGACCTAACATTTTGAGAAGAACATCCATATAAGAGATGATATTTTGGTTTTAAAAGCAAATGCTACCGATAAATTTTCAACCATCTGAAAAGTTAAAAGATGGATGTGTTCCTACAACATCAAAAATTGAAAAAGTACAAATTGTCTAACTTAAAATTATTTGGGTGTCTTTTAAAGTTTTCCATTTATTTTCATTTTTTTTAATTTATTTCGGCAAGAGAGTGGGAGCAGGAAAGAGGGGCAAAGGGGAAGAGAAGAGGAGAGAGAGAGAGAGAGAGAGAGAGAGAGAGAGAGAGAGAGAGTGTCTTAGGCAGGCTCCACACTCAGTGCAGAGCTGGACACCAGGGTCGATCCCCTGACCCTGGGATCATGACCTATGCCGAAATCAAGAGTTGGATGCTCAACCAATTGAACCACTCAGGTGCCCCATCATTTAAATGTTTACTATAACTTGGATCATGTTGAAAAAGACCAATCCATCATGCACTGATGCATAAAATGTTCATTCATTAAGAGTGACCTCAACTAGATGTATTTCTTTAAATAAGAACTATAGCCTATGGCTCCCAAATTATATCTTTGTCCCGTTTACTCCTCAGTACTCCAGATGAGTACTTATATCTAAATGCCTGCTGAATGGGGTGCCTGGATGTCTCAGTCGGTTAAGTGTCCAGCTTCGGCTCAAGTCATGATCTCACAGTTTGTGGGTCCGAGCCCTGCATGGGGCTCTCTACTGTCAGAAGCACACTGCCCACTTCAGATCCTCTGTCTCCTGCTCTCTGTGCCCCTCCCCTGCTCATAGGCACATGCACATGCACATGCTCTCTCTCAAAAATACACATTGAAAAAGTAAATAAATAAATGCCTGCTGACAAATTTTGATGTCTGCCACAAATCTTAAACTTAACATGCATAATAGAAAATTTGACTTTCCCCATAAGGCTGCTCTTCAGCAACTTCCCCATCTTGTTTAAAAAGCAACTTCCATTTTTTAAAATACATGGGGCAAAAAAAAAAAACCTCGGGTAAATCTGGTTTCTTTCTTCCCAGGCTTACATTGAACCTGTCAGCAAATCATGTCACTCCTCCACCAAAATATATCCCAAGCCTGACCATTCCTCACTAACTCTGTTGCTACAAAGCCCTCATCTGTAAAACCATTGGTAGAATGTTCTAGCTTGACTCCAGGTTTCTACTTTTAGTCTGTTCTGCGAACAATTTGATCAAATGATACCTCTGTTTAAAACTTCCAAGCCTCCCATCTCTCCAAGATAATGTGACCCAAAACACTTGACTTAGCTATAAGGTTATATTACGATTTAGCTCCTTAATGTCTCCCTGACTTTATCTTCTGCAATTTCTGCTTCCACTTCCTCCATTCCAGTCACAAAGACCTCTTTGGTATAATTCAAATTCTCATACTCCCAACTTAGTGCTTTTTCACTTGTTTTGTCCTCTAACTAAAAAGCTACTCAATGAAATATCTGTATGGCTCCTTCATTCTTTTTTTCTAAGCTATATTGTTATTGTAATAATCACCCAAGTTAAATTCATTTTTGCTTATATTTGTCTTCCTCCACTAGAATGTAAGTACCATGGGGTCTTAATACATATATATATATATATATATATATATATATATATATATATTTTTATATATATTTAATTTTTTATGTTTATTTATTTATTTTGAGAAAAGAGAGAGAACATGAGCACTGCCAGTACGGAGCCTGATGTGGGGCTCAAACTTGCGGACCATGAGATCATGACTTGGGCAAAAATCAGGAGTCAGATGCTTAACCAACAGAGCCACCCACGTGCCCAGGAGATCCTGACACTATTTAATATTTCCACCATGGTATCCCCAGGACATGCGTATCAGATTCTCAGTAAAGATCTGTTGGGTAAATTAAAACATAGCAAAAAAATAGAACTTCATAAATTTCTCATCTATTCTGTTTTATCCTATCATTTTATGACTTCCTAAATAACTTACTGTGCAGAGTTACAACCCATAAAGTTCTGGAAAATTTATGGTTTTTAACAAAGTATTAGAGAATACATTGCACACACTCTTCCTTTGTTATGTTTTCCTTAGATATCAAGTTTGAATCCATGCTTAGCTTCCTAACCCTCAAAATACAACCACGGAATGCAGTATGTGCCATTTTTTCCAGCAGAATAGGAATTATGCATAGTTAAGTATGATAATATGAAGCCAGTACTAACACTACCCCCACCTAGCCCCACCTAATCCTCTCTTATTTATATATGAGCAAAAGAATGTCAAAAGGAGTTCTCTGCAGCCAAAAGAAAGAAAAACAAATAGCTATTGTCCATGCTCATGCTCAAGGATATTTGAAAGGAGTAAGAAGTTGATGGGTGAAAAGCTACATTATGAAAAACACACCCCACAAGTACTTGTCAAACAAAGTTCTTGTTTCCTTTCTTACTTATTTTTTGGTAGATTGTGTCATTTATCTCAATCCTCTACATGTTCTTGTATTCACATTCCTTCTGTGGTTTTATTATTGACAAAGAGGAGGTGTCCTTCACTTCAGGCTATGCCACGTACTTGATTTGACAAATAGCATGAAGCAGAAGTGATAGTGTGTCAGTTCTGAGATTAGAATCAAAAAGACTGTCCAGGTTTTTGACTGTCCTTTTTTACCCTTGGTCATCCCAACGATTAAAGCTGGCCCTGTCTACTCTGATGGTCAAAGAACAAAGAAGGCTATATGGAACAGGGCAACTCCGACCCAGCCCACACAATTACAGTAACAAGCAAAGTCTCCCAGCCACAGCAGCCTGAAGAAAGTTCTAGGCTGTGCTAAGCCCAAGCCAGCTAAGCCACATATATTTGAAGAATAAATGATCACAGTTTCAAACCACTGAGTTTTGAGGTAGTTTGCTATGCAGCAGTAGCAAGCCAATATAATCTTCTTTCCAAAATATTCCTTTAAACTTCCTAAAAAAGATTTCTTCATGGTAAGTCAGAAAAAAGTTCACTCAAGTACAAAAGTATGAAATGACTTCCAACCAAAGTTTAGGTTGAAACAGCATGAAAAAATGACACTTTTTAAAAGAAAACATAATGCATAGTAAGAATTTCTAATGAATGATCGTATAAAAATATGAATAAAATGTGATACTGAAGAGCTTTCATGACAAAGAAGTCTGAACAAAACAAAATAGGAATAAAGAGAATGGAAGACTTATAATATTCAATGTTAGGATTTTATTATTCCACAAAGAATTTGTGCATACAATAGCCACATAAAACTATAGTTTGCCTAAAAGAAGTGAATCCTCATAATAATAAGAGTTATCCTTTGAAAAATGTAATGAAGAGAAGCATATAATTTACTAGACTGTAAATAAGAGATGATCTAAAAGCCTATAATAATAGTGCCAGCAAATAGTCTTCAGCCAACAGAGCTTACTAGAATCAATCTAACATTACTCTCAGGGCCCACGTGGAAAAAAAGAAAAGATACAGAAGCAGTATCTAGACATAGAAACTTTTATTAAAGTTTGTCATAAAACAGTGATTGAAAAACATTTTCGAATATCATACCAGGATCATTTATTTGAAGCCCAAATGGCTCACGAGTTACCAAGATGGTAATAAATCAAAAGGGTCGTGAAGGTAATTTGCTTAAATTCCCATTTGTTCTTGTTAAATATATATACACTGAAAGAAATCAGCCTTTTTATGTGCACAATAACATATCTCTTAAAGAGAGACTTCAACTTGAAGGGACTTGGAAATTAATCCCCTCTCAAACGTATGCCTATTTTCCTGAAAGAATCATCATACATATATTTGAACATCAGCTATTCCTTTAGTCTGACAAGAGAATATATCACTAACCTTAATTTGGAAATAGCCAATTCAGGCTTAGGTGGCATATTTCAACTCACGGAATTCAGGGGGCCAACAGCATGAACATCAGTTATCTGTGTTTCAAATGTTCCAAACTCGCTATGCAGCATTCCCTCCTATCATAACTGACATTCTCCAGTATCCAGCAAAAAACCATATACATCCAGGATTCAGAACAGATAATTTTTACTGAGCATTTCCACTGAACCACACACTACTGTAGGCACTTCACCAGAATTTTCTCCTTTAAGACTCATAACCACCCTATAAAACAGATTCTATTATTATCTCCATCTTACAGATTAAAGAAATGAGTATTAGCTTTGCCAAAACAAGGCCAGAATAATATACTGGGCTGACGGATTCTCTTAGCCATTATATCACAATTCACAGTTCTTGAAAAGAAGAAAGAAAAAAAAGAAAAGAAAAGAAGAAGAAAAGAGAAGAAAGGAAAAGAAAGGAAAAGAAAAGGAAAAGGAAAAGAAAAGGAAAGGAAAGAAAAGAAAGGAAAAGAAAAGAAAAACAGATGTCACCAGATTTCATATTAGAAGAGAATAGTCTGATTTGAAAAAAAAAAATCTTGAAAATGTTCTTCATTTGGAAGCTGAATTAGTTATTTTAGTTTTTTCTCGGGAAAAGAATAAAATTTATCGTTAATGCCCTTTATATATGGAATATATGGCAACCTGGTGGTGAAGGGACAGAGCTGAGTCTGGACACTTACTTGGCAGAAAAGGAAATAGAAATTATTTCTAGTGATGTCTGACAATCAATTTTAAGTCGTTTGAGTCTGTATTATGCAAACCTTCCATATTTTCAACAAGTTGGCTATATTCACCAGCTTTGTATGAGTAATATTTTACTTGCTTTATGCATTGTGGCTGGCTAGAAATCAAATGTCTGGGTTCTACCTCCAGGTGAATATGTTAAATGAATTCAGCAGAAAGAGGAGACTAAAATGTGGCAGTGATTATGACAGTGTTAAGTTCTTGGAAATGCACAGAAATCTTAAGAACTTTCTTAAGGTATTGGACTTTCATCAGGACTTGAAATGAGAGGGAGAAGGAGTGGAAAACATTTTTAATTAAATATTAACAGATGGGCTAAACTCAGCTGACAAATATGTCATACATTCCCTTTTTACTGTAACACCCTCGACCCTTGATAAATGAGTCGATCAGCCATCTTCTCCTGGCTTCCAAGAGCACTCATTCTCCCGGAAGCAGGTGCCTCACCTAGACCCAGACATTTGACTGTACAGTGGCTCCTTCTCTCCAGCCCTCTCCCTTAATTCATGTTCGCCTCTTCTGCCCTTCTTCTCTCCCCTTTCTCTTTATCCACCACTCCATGGCCATGAGTCAAGATTCCCTGTGTAAATGCCGTCTGTTGTGTGGGTTCAGCTCCTACAAATAATTGGGCTGATTAGAAAAATACAGTATGCAGGGAGTTGCACCTCTAAGAAGAAAAACCAACCTAAGTTGAAGACCTCCATATTTCAGCTTAAACCAGTAGTGTGGAAGAGGCAGTCCTCCATAGTGACAGCTTCCCCTTCACACAAATTGGAATTTAGATCCTGACAACACATAGTGTAGGAAAAAAATTTATGTGCTGACTGAAGGTAAATCTAAATACAATTAACGACCACTGAATTCAGTGTTCCAAAAATCAATTATTTTAAAATAGTGTTTTTGTCCATTCTTAACTTTTTATAATAAAGTACCTTTTCAAATAAAAATGAAACGTTATATCTTTCCTTTCCCTCTTCTTTCGTCAGGGTTTAGATACCCATACACTGATCAACACTACTGTATTAATTAGAGTAAGAGGCAACTAAATGCTTTTTAGTATTTCCAAATTTCATAGGTACATCCTCAAAAATAACATATACCCCATGCTTCCCCATTTACTCAGATTTATTTTACAATAGTACTCTAAAAAATAAAAATATATGATAGTAATATTAGGAAAAGGAGAAATATGGAAGAATAATTTAGAAGACCCCCATAGCATGTAGAACTTCTCTTTAAGATAAGTATTCTTCAGTAAAATAAAAATCACATGAAACAATTAATTATAAAATTTTAGACATGGATATTACAACTCAACTTATGTTCATATGAAAACATAAATGCAAAATAAAAATAAGATATAAATTAAAAAATCCAAATGTTTATTTTAGGTTTAAAAATACATATTCCGGCTTTACATTTTTCATGTTGCATCATTAGTTGTTCATATTTATTTTATTATTATTTTTTTGTAAATGTTTATTTATTTATTTTTTTAACTTTTATTTATTTTTTTTTTAATTTTTTTCAACATTTATTTATTTTTGGGACAGAGAGAGACAGAGCATGAACCGGGGAGGGGCAGAGAGAGAGGGAGACACAGAATCGGAAACAGGCTCCAGGCTCCGAGCCATCAGCCCAGAGCCTGACGCGGGGCTCGAACTCACGGACCGCGAGATCGTGACCCGGCTGAAGTCAGACGCTCAACCGACTGCGCCACCCAGGCGCCCCAACTTTTATTTATTTTTGAGACAGAGAGAGACAGAGCATGAACAGGGGAGGGGCAGAGAGAGAGGGAGACACAGAATCTGAAACAGGCTCCAGGCTCTGAGCTGTCAGCACAGAGCCCGACGCGGGGCTTGAACTCACGGACCGTGAGATCATGACCTGAGCCGAAGTCCGACGCTTAACCGACCAAGCCACCCAGGCGCCCCTAAATGTTTATTTTTGAGAGAGAGAAGGAGAGCTTGTGAGCAGGGAAGAGACAGAGACAGAGAAAGACAGAGAATCCCAAGTGGGCACTGCATGGACATCAGAGAGCCTGACGCAGAGCTTGAACCCACAAACCACAAGATCAAAACCTGAGCCGAATTCTGACGCTTACCCAACTGAGCCACCCAGCCGCCTCGTAGGTGTTCATATTATAACAAATCTATTCAAGACAAGGACCAGTTGTAGGATATAAAATATACAATTATAAAATAGGCTAATAAAATATAACTCTATAACTTTATATTGATTTTTTAAAAATACAGTTCATAGAGTTTCAGAGATCATCTCATGCCCCTAAAGCATCCAACAAAAGCCATCTTAGTTATGATGGTGACCTT
Organism: Prionailurus viverrinus; assembly: GCF_022837055.1. NCBI lineage: Eukaryota > Metazoa > Chordata > Mammalia > Carnivora > Felidae > Prionailurus > Prionailurus viverrinus. The sequence continues at coordinate 61,361,377 of NC_062564.1, read as the reverse complement.
CCCATTCATCCAGGACACCATGCTCCAATTCTATTTTGCCTTCTGTATTCAATGGCACAAAGCTTTGCCGTTTCTTTCTAGAAAGGAACTTTAAGGTTCCAGGATTATTTTCTACCCAACAACAATTTGCCAGATGGCCTCCCTCATTTTATTCCTTTTCCTTTTTTATCAGCAAGTATTGATTTTCAGACAGCTCTTTCTTAAGTGCTTTTCTCATGATACTACTTCCCTAATCATGAAACTAACATGTTCTCCACTTTCTGCATAATCTAACACCCTAACATTCCATTTTTTTCTCTCATACTTTTTCATAGTCTACTTTCCATTCCAGTCTAAACTTAGTCTTTATGCCCCAATATACATACATATACACACATATATACATAGATCTTGAAATTATTTTCATATTAATGTTTTAAGTGTTTTAAATTTTATTTCCAAATTGTATTAAAATTTGGAACCCAGCACAGAGTTAAAAGAAAGATACATATAGATGGAATATCTATGCTTATTTGCTGACTTGCAATTCCAAGGTCTTCCAGGATTTCTATACTTATTTACATTTTAGAACAATAGAAATGAATATTCATCATGCAAATAAACAGATCAGCTAAGTTTCTATATAGTCACTTGCTCCTCTACTCCACTGTTCATAACATTTGATTGGCTAGTCTATATGGTCAAGTAGGTCACCCCTAACTGTTAAGCATGTGTACCTGGCTATCTATGATGCTGCTTTTTTTTAAATATGTTTTTAAAAGTTTCCCAGAAAGGAATATTTTCTCAATTCTTCCCACAGGGATGAAAATATTTACCTATGTAGGATTTTAAAATATTCACTAATTCTCCAAGAATTGCAGATAATTTCCATTTTTACCTAAGAAAAACAGGATTCTTGTTATAAAAGTTGTGAGGAAACAGCACTGGACTGGTAGTTGAATATCCCTAAATTCTAACATAAGGCTCTTTCTTGTATCTCCTGGTGATTCTAGGTAGGAAGTTTGGCTGATATGAAACTAAATCAAGAATATGCAAAAAAAAAAAACAAAAACAGAATGAATGACTTCTGTTTTATAAAATATCATTTAGTTATGTTTGTGATTTACCCTCAAGCAATCCCATAAAAAACTGCTCAGAATTATATAGTGGAATTAAATGTAATGTTCTGATTAAAATATTGTGATATTCAATTAATATATCAGACTGATTCATGGTAATATACACAAAGCAGCATTATATAAAACTCATACCCATTTAATTTGACCATTTGATAAAAAGAGATGCACTTCTCTAAAATTATTGATCAAAGAATAATATATGTATAAAGATGGAAGTTCATAATCAAGAGATTTTTAAATGAAAAATTATTACAATAGTACATAGTATCTTCCTGTTTAATAAAGATACTAAAGAATGTATAAACACAATCATAGCATTGTTTATAATTTTAAAAGATCTGAAAAAGCCTATAACGTCCAGCAACATTTCACTGATTAAAAAACTTATGTTATATCCAAATGATGAAGTACTTTGCAGCCATAATAAAGGAGGCAACTCCATTTTTCCTTCTATCAAACAATCTTTGACAAATGAGATAAATTTCCACTACTGCTTAGGATGTGGAAAGCCACAAGAGAGCACTGTCACTGCCCGTAATAATAAGACATATAATCTATAAAATCAAACATTTTAATCCATCAGAGTTCTGCGATTATAAGGCAACCAGAACTGCATTCGAGGAAAGACAAGATACCCGTCAGTTTCCCCTCTGACAGCAGGCAAAGAAGAGGAGCTGGCGTAAAAGTGGGTAAAAAGAAGACAAGACAAATTTTAACAAACTTTGAAAGGTTAAGTGTAGATTAGCATGATTGTTTCGAACCAATAAAAGTCCCAGCATCAAGATGATTCTATATCCACTCACCAGCACTTTTTCCCAGGACACCACTTTTTCTGCCTGAGGGAGCAGAGGGAGTCCTGAGAGAGTTCTTGCCTGATATTTCATGAAAAGACTGACAAAATTTGATCATGAACAAAAAACACCTGGGGAAGCACATGCGTGCCCCAGATTCGGCATGAGTACAAGGTGCTGGCTGACGACCACTAGGGGACAGCCATAACAGTTGCCCATGCTCCGTATCCTGTGCTCATACAAGGAAAGAGCTGTCTGCTCCTAGAAGAGGGGCTATGAAACATGCTTATGTGTCAGATAATATTCTTTCTGAAGAAGGACATGAGATGACTCCTACTGAAGAAAAGGCTGGGAATACCACCCGCTCTAGCCAGTCCCTGACCTGACACCAGGCTAAGGACGGCTGCCTCTGGGAGATGAGAAAGAAATCAGCCAGCCCACCTTAAATAATAGTAAGCAAATCCCATTTGCCATCAATATAGGAGCAAATCATCTACTTGTACCCTGGTTCCTGCATGGATATGATGCAGAAGATTCTTACCAGGCCAGGCCATGCAAGACACTTTATTTTACCTTAGATAAAGTGCAAATATAAGGTAGATGTGGATTGCCATGCAAGGGTGAGACACAGAAAAAAGACTGCCCTGCGCTGAAATACTATCAATCACTTAAACATATTATTAGAGAACTCAACCCCTAAATAACAAGATATATATAGTTTTTCATTGCAAAGAGAAGATTTACCAAGATATAACATATCCTAGACCATAAAATGTGTTCCAATAAATTTAAGAGAATGGAAATCATAAAAAATATTTTCTCTGAACATAAACAGATTAAACTAGAAATCAGTAACAGGAAGACATATAGAAAGATCCCCAAATATTCAAAGATGAATAATGCATGTCTAATTACACATGTGTAATTTACACATGATTAAAAAAGAAAAGAACATTTTGAACTAGGTGCAAATTAAAACACAACATATCAAAGTTGCTCTGGAAATGCTTTGCCAGTTTCTTACACAGTTAATAATATGCTTATCATATGATTCTATTCCCAAGTACTTAACCAAATGACAGGCTTATTATTATATAAATGTTTAAAAATATTCATGAGCTGAAAGAAATTTTGAATGACCATTAACCTACTCTCCACATCACTGTATATTCTATCATTTCTTTTAGTTTGTGTGTGTGTGTGTGTGTGTGTGTGTGTGACAGAGAAAGACAGACAGCACGAGTGGGGGAGGGTAGAGAGGGAGACACAGAATCAGAAGCAGGCTCCAGGCCCTGAGCTGTCAGTACAGAGCCCCATGTAGGGCACGAACTCACAAACTGTGAGATCATGACCTGAGCCGAAGTTGGATGCTTAACTGGGCCACCCAGGCGCCCCTCTATCATTTTATATGTGTATATATATATATATATATATATATATATATATATATACATATGTGTGTGTGTATATATACACACACACATATATATAGTATACATTATAATAGTATATATATAATAGTGTGTGTGTGTATATATATATATATAATAGTAGTACACACACACACACACACACACACATATATATACTATTTTTGCCTAAGAAAAATGTTATGTCACATTGAACCTACTGTTTGCAGCCTCTTAATCACTTAAAAACATACCAATCTACAATATTTTTTAATAGCTGAGCACTCTGATACACAGATATGGATTAGAATATATAATATTATTTTACTTTTCAGTTGCTTGTGTTTTGTTCCTTTTCTTTTTGAACTATGTAAAACTGCTATAATTAACATCCTTAATATATTAGATTGTCTATTGCTATATAACACATTGTCTACCAACTTAGATTAAAACAACAAGCACTTACTAATCCTACAGTATCCATGTGTTAGAAGTCTGGGCATAGCTTAGTTGGGTCCTCAAGTCAGGGTTTCAAAAGACTCTGATCAAAGGTGTTGGCCTGATACATCCTTGCTGGTGTTCAGGGTTCTCTTCCAAGTATAAATGGTGACTAGCATAATTCAGTTCCTTGCTGTTGGAGGACTGAATAAAGTCTTTGCTTATTCACTGGCTGTCAGCATAATCTGCAATGATGCTCACAGGCCCTCTCACAACCTGCCGACCTACTTCCTCTGGGCCAGAAGGAGAATTCCCCCTATAATCAGCTAAGGTGCAATCACATATGATGTAGGTAATCACAGGAGTGACTATCTCATCACATTGCCACAAAATGTAACCTAATCACAGCAGTGACATTCCACCACCTTTTCTAAATATCACTGGCCAGAAAGCACACCACAGTTTCCACCTGTACTCAAGGGGAGAGGATTATTCAAAGGTGTGACTCATTAGAGGTTACCTTAAGGTATGTCTACTACCATTGGGTAAACTCACTGTATAACCATGATAATTTACCCAATCAAATCTTGAACCTTAGGATGAAATGTTACACACATTTTTAAGGCTTTCGTTCATGTTGCCAATTTACCATTTAAGAAGGGTAGAATTGGGGTGCCTGGGTGGCTCAGTCAGTTAAGTGTCAGACTTTGGCTCAGGTCATGATCTCACAGCTCGTGAGTTCGAGCCCCACATCAGGCTCTGTGCTGGCAGCTCAGAGCCTGGAGCCTGCTTCGGATTCTGTGTCTCCCCCTCTCTCTTCTCCTCCCCTGCTCATGCTCTGTCTCTGTCTTTCTCAAAAAATAAATTAACTTAAAAAAAAAGAAGAAGGGTAGAATTAAGGGGCGTCTGTGTGGCTCAGTCAGTTAAGCATCTGACTCTTGGTTATCAGCTCAGGTCATGATCACAGCACGGAGCCTGCTTGGTATTCTCTCTCTCTCTCTCTCTCTCTCTCTCTCTCTCTCTCCAAAAATAAATAAATAAAGTTAAAAAAAAAAAGAGGTAGAATTAAGTTACAAACCTATTGAAGGGCAGAATTGTGTCCCACTTTATAAATTCATTGATTTTACTGTCACAGATCTAGGAATACACTCAGGGCTATCAAAAAATGATACTAGAGGCAAAACAGACATAACACTCATAAAATTAAGAATTTAATTTGAGTTTATACACCTTAATTTATGATATGTGAAATCTTACACTACTACTTAAAGATAAGTGAATTTATAAAGAAAGTGAAAATAAACTATTAGGAATTCAAGTGTGAGAAATCTATGGTTCATTAATTTTATATTTCTACATAAACACTTGAAAGTTAAATCTCTTTAAAATTATCTGAAGGTTGCACTCTAATGTCTTAATTGCTTTTAATCAGAAAAAAGAAGCATCAAACCAAAGTGGCAATAAATTTTTATAAGTCACTTAAATAAAGTGAAAATAATTAAGAAACATGATGAACGTTAAGTTTTCATTCACAAATTGGCTATTTCCATTCCCAAGTTCACTTAATGTACATGTTACATTTCAAGGGTGTGCTTGAAATATAAGCATGCTAAATGAGGTGAGCCCCCAAAAGGCCTTTGCAAAGAAGCATCCTGATCCTTAAAACAAACATTGCTCTCCCATTACCATCCACAGGGGGCTGATGCAAACTGCAGAAGTCCTGAATTTAATGCTAACCCCTGGCTCTCTCAGCCTGCAGGCGGATCAGTGAGTGGCTTTGTGGGGCCCTTAGCAACTCTTTCACTATGTTGCTGATACAGCTTGTCTCAATGAAGAATATCTCTTATAGTCCTTTGTGTTTGGCTTATTTTATTTTACATTATACATTTTTAAAAATCAATGTGTGTGGCTATTCTTAATTCCCTCCAATATGACTGTAATCAGATCAGGAATATTTATAGCCAACTATAGAAATATGGATCTAGAAAAATATATTTTGTTCTTGAAAATAAGAATATCAAAATGGGGCTGAGATCCATTCAGTCTTCATTAATGCAATTCTAAAATCCTCATTACTTAGCATTAAAAAGCAATAACAAGGGCACCTGGGTGGTTCAGCAGGTTGAGCTTCTGACTTCAACTCAGGTCATGATCTCACGGTTTGCAAGTTCAAGCCCTACTTTGGGCTCTCTGTTGTCAGCACAGAGCCTGGTTCAGATCCTCTGCCTCACTCTTTCTCTGCGCCTCCCCTGATATCTCTCTCTCTCTCTCTCTCTCTCTCAAAAATAAATAAAACATTAAAAAAAAACATATTTCTGTGGCAATCCATGTCAACATCTCCCAAACCAGAGTGCTAAAATGGCTTGTGACCCTGCTAAGTGACAGCCCTGTCCAGTAATTTGGATATCTAGAGGATGTCTCAAAAGTTTCTGGAGAAAACAATGAACTCACCTCATTGAACCTACAGCTTTTTAAAAAAATGAACATTCATGGATGTTTCTAAGCAGATCAGTTCACAACCATCTATAAGAGGACCCAATCTCCAAATGCAAAAATGTCTTTAGATTTTTACGCAGAAGTAACAAAGTCTGCATTTAATTGATACAATGGTAGAATACATAATCCACTATTAGGACCTTGCATATAATTTTCACATAATAATGTCAATAATTATGGAAGACAGTAGTTTTTCCTGTTTGTTTTTATTTGTATTTTTCTCTGTTCTTGTATCATTGGATCCTCTTTTAGATGTTGTATGGGTCCATGTTCTGCATCTCTTTAGACTGAGCTCATCTCGGCCCAGTTCAGTCTCCAAGAACCATACTTTAAATCTGACAATGAAGATAGCAGCCCACTCAAGTATAGACTTTAGAGGGTCAATACTTAGGTTACAAAACTGAACTCAATCAGTTAATGACTGTCATGTAGTAAGTTGGATCAAAAGTAATAGATTTCAATACTGTTTTGTTGTTGTTGATGTTTATTTACTTTTGAAGGAGAGAGAGACAGAGCATGAGCAGGGGAGGAGCAGAGAGAAAGGGAGACACAGAATCCAAGGTGGGCTCCAGGCTCTGAGCTATCAGCACGGTCAGACGTGGGGTTCGAGCTCACAAACCGTGAGATCATGACCTGAGCCAGTCGGACGCATAACTGACTGAGCCACCCAGGCGCCCGGGATTTCAATCCACTTTAATCAGGCCTATAAAATATATAGCCCTAAAGCTTGCCTTAAGAAGGCCCCAAAAGATATTAGGTGGTACCTAAAAACATCCTTCACATTTTACCGAAAAGATCTCATACTTCATATTGAGTTGCCCACAAGTAGATTTTTGAATACGTGAAATAATCATTATTTGTACCGAATCTTCAGAAAAACATCATAAAAGATGAAAATGCATTCAGGTTAACGAGGGCGGCATGGGATCTGTTGTTGCCTGAAATTTTAAATACATGAAATCACGGAAATCATTTTTAAGTTGACAAAATATCCAAGAAGAATAGGAGTTATGACTCTCAAAATGTTAAATAATTTTGTGCGCCACTGAGGTGCCTCTTCTGGACACAGTCACTGATCACCCAGCTGTGAGATGTCACCTAAAGATGGCCACAGTTGGGGGTGCCTGGGTGGCTCAGTTGTTTAGCGTCCCACTTGGGCTCAGGTCATGATCTCATAGTTCATTAGTTCCAGCCCCACAGGCCTTCCATCGGGCTCTGTGCCGACAGCTCAGAGCCTGGAGCCTGCTTAGGATTCTGTGTTTGCCTTTCTTTCCACCCCTCCCCCCTTCAAGTGCTCTCTCTCGCTCTCTCGCTCTCTCGCTCTCTCGCTCTCTCTTAAAGATAAATAAACATTAAAAACAAATTAAAGATGGCTACAGGGGACTCCCTCTGCAGACACTGCTTCCATCAAAGGCAGCTGCCTAACCAGTGGTTACATCCCATACCTGGAGCCAGTCCATATCCAAAAAACTAATCAATGCACAGCAGCAAAGGCTTGGCCCCCTGCCTCACATGGTATAATCCTTAAGGGCCATTTTAGTTGCACAGTTCCTCAAACTATTGACTAATCCTGCCGTTGCAAGTTCATTCCAGGTCAACTTCCCCTCTCCCCTGCTTCCTTTCTCCCTGACAGGTGATGTTACAAAGAACACTCCCCAGTAAACTTCCTGCACTCAAATCTGAGTCTGCCTCCTGGGAACCCAACCAATTATAGTATGTATGAAATTTTAAAATATAATAACTTTAAGGGTCAACACACACAATCATGGTTATCACAGGATGATGAAATCATAGGCAATATTTTTTCTTCTCTGTGCTTTTCTGTACTGACTATATATTTTATTTTAAACCCTGTGTATTTTTATAGCTTTGCTTTAAAGAGAAATAATCTTGGGGTGCCTGGGTGGCTCAATCAGTTAAGCGTCCGGCTTCAGCTAAGGTTGTGATCTTGAGGTTTGTGAGTCTGAGCCCTGCCTCAGGCTCTGTGTTGACATTTCAAAGCCTAGAGCCTGTTTCAGATTCTGTGTCACCTCCTCTCCCTGCCCTTCCCATGCTCATACTCTGTCTCTCTCTGTCTCTCAATAATAAATAAACATTAAAAAAATTTTTAAAGAAAAAGAATCTCTCTATAGAGAAATTTTACATAGAAGGGAAACAATGACTGCATAATTACTAAAAATGCAAAATAAAAAATATACAATGTATGGAAGGTCTATGTTTAATAGTAAATGTTTGTCTTGGAAAAGAGAAGACATAATAAATGCCTTCGGATATTTGTGTAGTTATTATAAAGCTAAGAAAGTATTTCTTCAGAAGGCAAATCAGTACCAATGCATGGAATTTGTTCATTTGTACATTGGTTGCACACAATGAAGCTTTTCCAATAATCACTGCCTGTCTGAAAATTCAGGAGGCAAAGGAGGAGGTACATAGGGGATTCATCTACTTGATGGATTGAAATCCTGCTTAAAATGGATGATCAGCTTAGAAATTTCTATGTATTCAAAGGAATACAATGTTATCTCGTCCTTGCTTGAACACATAGGAACACCACAAAGAATGAATTTAGTCAATTCCACTGACACAGGTACAATGCAACTATGAAATATGCTCTTTATGTTGTTTAAGGATGCCATAGTCACTCATTAACAACCAAATCCATAGGCTGAAATTACAAAATGCAAAATACAGCAGGGGATGCTATACTGAAAAGGCAATTGACCCCATCCGTCACCAGATACACCACAGAGTATTCTCCACAAATATCTTTTTCATAGATTTTTATACTTAAGCATTTTTACTGTAATAACACACATATAATATTACAACAGATAACAGCTATGAATAGTAAAGTCATCAGATAATGAGCACAAACTGAGGAGCAGAAAAGGTCAAATGATGCAAGCTGCCTCCTACAGTTGCTGACTTCACCACCACCCAGGATCCTGCAACAGTAACTTTGAATTTCTAACCTTGGAAGTAGAAAAAACAACCTGGAAGTTTTGTCGAGTTATAAGTCACTTCATATGAAATATAACAGATAAAACATTATTTATATTATTAAGAGCAAAAGTGCCCAGAACTTTTCATTGACAAGAAATAAAATAGATCCTATTTCTATAGTACCCTGTATAGTACTTCGTCCCAAACACAGCCCTTCTGCAAAAGCCACCCTACTGTGGCCCTGCACTGACACACCAGCTATAATTAAACAACTTAATTTTAACTTTGTTGCACAGTTTATTAAAGCTTCTTATCAAACTTTGAGACAATTGAGCTGAATAAAACTTCCTCCTTGGGATGCTGGCAATTTCTCCTTGGTAGCACTATGGAGAGAAAGGAAAGAGAAAAAAAGGAAAATGAAAGGTATAAAAAGAAGACCGAGAAAGAGAAAATAAAAACGCATTCTTTTAAGAATTAAGTAAGAATGTAAGAGATTTGAAAATCAAAACTATATTGCATGTATTATGTTTTCTCTTTTTAAATTTTTTTTTAGTGTTTATTTATTTTGAGAGAGAGAGAGTGCAAGAGGGGCAGGAGAAGAGAGAATGGGACACAAGGATCCACAGCAGGCTCCATGCTGATAGCAGGGAGCCCAATGTGGGGCTCGAACTCGTGAATTGTGAAATCATGACCTGAGCTGAAGTGGGATGTTCCCACTAAGTCACCCAAGTGCCCTGTATTGTCTTTTTTTTCTAATACTACTAATGAACATAAGTATTCCTTGTTACATCATTTTACTGGATTAAAACATATTTCCAGGGGTGCCTGGGTGTCTCAGTCAGTTAAGTGTCTGACTTTAACTCAGGTCACGGTTTATGAGTTCAAGCCCCATTTCGGGCTCTGTGCAGACACCTCAGAACCTGGAGCCTGCTTCAGATTCTGTGTCTCCCTGTTTCTCTGCCCCTCCCCTACTTGTGCTTTCTCTCTCTCTCTCTTTCAAAATAAATACACATTAAAAATAATTTAAAAAAATATATTTCATACAATGATGATACTCTTTCTTGGTCATCTAAAAGAACAATGTATAGTAAACAAATTGTATCCAAAAAATGTACAAAATATATGGGAGTTGAAAAGAAAAAATATATGAAAACTGATCACAAAACCTCTCATATTTTCCTTAATGTAACTGATGTACTTCTTAAATTGAAAGCCAAAACCATTACTGAAAATAAACAGCCCAAACGAATGACTGCCTGGTTTTGCAAGAGGAATACTATCTAATTAGTAGACATAATTGTATAAATGTATGTAGTGAGTGGAATATAAAAATGTATTCTTGCATAATAATCACATTTAAACACATTTTCTGAATTATAACAGAAGAATTCAGTTATTTTTTTTTTGTCCAACAATGACTACCAACACGGGGTTATTTCACCCATTTTGGAAATTAAAACCAAACATTTCACCTGGTTGTTATGTGACGTATTCAAAGTCAGCAATATAGTAGAATGATACTTACTAGAATATCTTTTAATGATCCCTGACTAAAGAAGTTGAGAGTTGTACCTGCAGATATTTCCAGAATAAATGCAGTTAATGATATGATTAGAAGTATTACTTCTATAGAGCAATTTCTCAGTTCCCAATACCATTATCATAAACTCATGAGAGTATAATCTTCTTCACCTTTGTTCAACTTTATGAACTTTAATGCATAGACTAGAATTTACTGATCTTTTGGTCAACTCAATGTATTCTGTCTTCCAAAAATAAATGCAAAGTTTTAAATCACAGGGAAGTAAATGTTATTTTGTAATTTCATAACCATTATCAGAACCCACTTGTTGTCCTAATCCAAATGCTCAATACATTATTGCATTAAGTCTCAAACTTTCCTCATAGATGCCATACCTTGCCTGTGCACTTGAAACAAGTAATTTTCAACAAATCATGTTCCAATTACACAGTTATATAACAACAACTGCAATCCTTTATTTATTCTAACCAAATAACATTCTGACAGAAGTGATGTTATAGTTTGGGTATACTTTTAGCTGATAGATATAGATATGGATGTAGATGGATATAAGATATAGATATGGATATGTGAGAAAAAAGAAGACTGCATTCATGACATTTTACACAGGGCACACAAAATGTAGTCAGGTTTGTGAAAATGACCATTTAACTAGTTAGCAGGTAACATAGAAGCACACTTAATAGCTCACTATGGTTTTGATTTGCATTTCCCTGATTTTTGTGATGTTGAACATCTTTTCATGTGCAAGAGATATCACCTTACACTAGTTAGAATGGCTAAAATTAAAAAGACAATAAATAATGAGTGTTGGCAAGGAAGTGGAGAAAAAGGAACTCTTGTTCCCTGTTGCTGGGAATGTAAATTGGTGCACTGAGTTTCCTCAAAAAATAAAAAATAGAGCTACCATATAATCCAACAATTCTACTACTGGTTATTTACCCAAAGAAAACAAAACACAAATTTGAAAAAATATGTATGTACCCTATGTTTATTGCAGCATGATTTACAATAGCCAACATAAGGAAACAACCTAAATGTCCACCAGCAGAAGAATGGACAAGGATAAGGAAATACTATGCAGCCATAAAAAAGGACAAGATTGTACCATTTGAGACAACATGGATGGAGCTACAGTGTATTATGCTAAGTGAAATGAGTCAGAGAAACACAAATACCATACGATTCCACTTATGAGTGGAACAAATGAATGAAACAAGCAAAAACAGCATCAGACCTATAAATACAGACAACAAACTGATTGTTGGCAGAAAGAAGGAGGGTGGGCCGTTGGGCAAAATGGGTGAAGGAGAGAGGGAGATCTAGGCTCCTGGTATGGAATGAGTAACTCACAGGGATGAAAGGACAGGATAAGGAAATAGCCAATGATATTGTTATAGCAATGTTATGGGACAGGGAGGCAGATGGTAGATACACGTGGTGAACATAGTGGTATGTATAAAATGGTCAAATCACTATTTGTACACCAGAAACGAATGTAACATTGTGCGTTAATGATACTAAAATAAAATAAAATAAAATAAAATAAAATAAAATACAATAAAAATGAAATAAAATAAAATAAAATAAAAATGAAATAAAATAAAATAAAAATAAAATAAAATAAAATAAAATAAAAATGAAATAAAATAAAAAATAAAATAAAATAAAATAAAATAAAATAAAATAAAATAAAAGTAAAATAAAATCTTCTCAATGAGCTCTTTGAAATACATAGTGATAAGATTAAGTCCCTGGAGGAGGGAGGGAGTCCACATTTTGTGGACAGTTAGAAATGTTATCTGACTTTTATTTGACCTAAATGAAGTTCCATGATGGTGTTCACTAAAAATAGATTTTTAAGAATCAAATACAATTTTGGAAGGTTTTAGTTCACTTGTTTTTAACAAAGAAATTTTGTTGTTGATGGTGGTTGTAGTAGTCATGCTTTGTATTTTAAATAAACATGACATTTTTAGGGGCGCTTGGGTGGCTCAGTCGGTTAAGCATCTGGCTTCAGCTCAGGTCACAATCTCATGGTTTGTGGGTTTGAGCCCTGCGTCGGGCTCTGTGCTGACAGCTCAGAGCCTGGAGCCTGCTTTGGATTCTGTGTCTACCTCTCTGCCCCTCCCCAACTCAGCTCTGTCTCTCTCTCTCTCTCTCTCTCTCTCTCTCTCTCTCTCTGTCTCTCTCTCTCTCAAAAATAAAATAAACATTTAAAAAAATTTTTAAATAAACATGACATTTTTTATCACACACACAAAAAAAGCACACCTGATATACCTGAGTTTTTTTTCCAACCAATGCATCACGACATTTGGAGATACCACAGGAATCTTAGCATCTATGCTACAGACTGTTCAAATAGTCTAAATGTCATTATTTGCCATGGAATGTATTTTTTAGACTTCTCTTAAAAAGCACACTGTCCAATAACAAGTGTAACAATAATTCTCAGCCTTGGCCTCCTGTTAGAATAACTGGGGGAGTTTTTAAAAATTGCCAACTCCTTCCCAGGTTGTTTACTAGAACAATTAATCAGAATCTCTGGGGATGCGACACCGTCTACAGTGGTTTGTAAGCTCTCTAGGTGATTTCATTGTGTAGCTAAGGTGCAGAAATACTGCGCACAAAAAGATTTAATAGTTGAAATGAATAGAACTGGGGTAAAACTTAGTGAAACATTATTGTTACTCTTCTTAAAATTTAGAGTGTGAGATTCTAAGAAATGAAAAACCATTTTACATGTATGATTTTGTTTCTTTCAATAGAAGTCAAGCCTCCAAAGCAAAAAATAAAAGCATACTGTCAATATCAACTATGAAAAGTAGGGATCTGCATGTTTCCCTCCCAGCTATGAAATAATGTCTTTTCATACTTTTGATGTAAGAACCATTCCTGAAAGAGTACAACTATTTAGGGAACAAAACTGGGGAGAGTACCTTTTTTGATTTCCATTCATCCTCAGTTCAAAACCAAAGATAAACAATATTAAGATATAGATTAAGAGATATATGAGGCCATATGGCCTATATTGGAAGATTTTGTAAGATTATGATTTTTTTCTCTCCCTTAAACATTCCTTTTGAGATATTTAACTTTCTTGCATTTGCTCTTTTCCTCTATAAAAACTTTAAAATAATAATTTTGTTATAGCAAAATTACTATCAATGTATATATAAGTAAAAGTAAAAAAAAATGGACAAGAAGGACTTTCTATTATTATTTAAAAGTTTAATAGTTTTAGGGGTGCCTGGGTGGCTCAGTCAGTTAAGCGTCTGACTTCAGCTCCAGTCATGATCTCATGGTTCATGAGTTCAAGCCCCCCATCGGGCTTGCTGCTGTCAGCACAGAGCCTGCTTTGTTCCGAACTTCTGTCCCTCCCCCACCCCACCCCTCCTCAGCTCATTCTCTCTCTCTCTCAAAATAAATAAGCTGATAAAAATAGCGTTATAGCTTTATATTTTACATTTGGATCTGTGATCCATTTTGAGCTAATTTTTATTTATTTTTAAATATTTATTTTAATTTTTTGAGAGAGTGCAAGTTGAGGAGGGGCAGAAAGTGAGAGGATCCAAAGCAGGCTCTGTGATGTCAGCACAGAGCCCGATGCAGGGCTTAAACTCACGAACCAGAAGATCATGAGCTGAGTGGAAGTTGGACCCTTAACCGATTGAGGCACCCAGGAGCCCTGAGGTAATTTTTATATAAAGTATGATGAGAAAGCTGAGTTCATATTTTTAAATATGGATGTTCAATTGTCCTAGCACTATTTTAAATTGATTTGCATTATTTCAAAAATCAGCACAATCTAATTTTAATAAAGATAATTTTTAATTTTAGAGAATTTGAAAAGGCCAGGAAAGTAAAGAAATTATTCATAATATCATTGCCCAAAGAATAACCACCAATTATATTATTATGTTTTTCCTAATTGTTTTTTTAAATGCCTTTGTAAGTTAAATAGTAGGTATTTTTACACATAAATACAAATTATATGTATTTATAAGATTATGTGTTTATTATAGAAAATGTAGAAATTATGGGAAAAGGCACAAAGAAGGAAGTAAAAGTATATATCCTTGAATATAAAAGAGAAAAGATACATATAATTATTCTTAATGTGAATAAATTATACAATACTTGATAAGATTAGATAGTTATTTTACAAGAAAGAAATACTTTCAGGTATTACCGATTATTCACATTTTTTTTACTATTTTATTTGAAAACTATATTCTGTTAGTTATCACTAAATTTAGCAATATCACAATGACAATAACATAAAGTTACAAAGAATTTGTATTTATTAGAAATCTAATATTAAAGAAGCAGAAACTTCTATTTTTTAACTAACTGCCAGATGAGCTTTCTAGAAAAATGTTTAAAAAAAATTTTTTTTAATGTTTATATATTTTTGACACTGAGAGAGACAGAGCATGAATGGGGGAGGGTCAGAGAGAGAAGAAGACACATAATCTGAAACAGGCTCCAGGCTCCGAGCTGTCAGCAACAGAGCCCGACGCGGGGCTCAAACTTACCGACCGTGAGATCATGACCTGAGCCGAAGTCGGATGCTCAACCGACTGAGCCACCCAGGCGCCCCGAGAAATGTTTTTAAACTGAATAACCAAACATCTTATGTACATTCAATTTTTTTTTTAATTGTGAAAGCTAATTGTGGTAAATACTCTTGGATGCCATCCAAACCAATTCTTCCAAATATCTTCTTTTCTGGTAAAGCACATTTCACAATAAAGATGCTGAAAGTAACAATATAATAGACCCTGCAACCAAGGCAAAAATTTGTGGCCCAATACTGGTCACTGAAACCTGAAAGAAATCCGCTTGGGAGATTATAGAAAAGGTTTTCCTATATGAGAACGGAAGGAAAGATGGAAGGGAACCAAAAGAGGAAATAAGGTGAAGCTGCTCTTCCCACATTTGGACATGTCTTTCTAAGACAGTGATGCCTGGAGCTGCAACAGCCATCTTGTGACTATGAAGACAAAACCGTGCATAAGTATGAATGACACTCTTGCTGAGGATGTGGAATGAAAACATAGAAAAATTGTGTAGTTTTTTATAAAATTTCTGATACTTGAAACAACCAGTTCTATCACAGCTCTTGTTGTGTAAGGTAAGAAATTACAATTACAATTACAGTTGAAGCTACTTAGAATGTAATCACCTGATACTTGCTATTGAAAGTATTGTTAAAAGATACAATACTATTTAAGGTGAGCAATGTTTTAATGGAAACCTTCTCAAATAAATATATTCTAATATTTCTGTAACATAAACTGCTAGTTTCTACCTAATATTCATTCTCCCCTTGTGGTAGCAAGAGAAAGTCTAAGTTTAGATGTACACACAGTTTAAAGATTGTATTTCCATCTCGTGAACTCAAGTCACTAAGTACTGGCCAAAGAGATACCGGTGAAATCGTTGTGTACAACTTCCTAGGCTGATCGCTAAAAAGTAACTCTGCTCTCCTTTTCTCCCTCCCTTCCCCTTCCCAGTGACTGGAATGAAGATGTCCTGGCACAGCTGGAGATGCCAACAGGAACTACTAGGTATAAATGTGTTGGGAGAGAAGGGGAGAACAAAGAATAATTTGTTCTTCAGCGTGTGCTGGCACCATGTCTGTCTTTGGTTGATGACGTGAGAGAAATAATCTCCTGTTAAAAATCACTCTTCTTTTGGGTCTTTTTCTTTTCTTTTTTTTTTTTTTTTTCCTGCAGCTTACCCTGGATCCTAATGAAAATAATTCCTAAACACAAAAAAAGTGGCATTTATTTTCTCAGCTTTAGTTAGTTTAAATACTTTTAAAAAAGGTTTTATTTTTCAACTCATTTAAGCTTTCTACCCATCAGAAGTTTACATTATGTACCTACGATTCCAGAAAGTATTTTAAAATATGTATATTTACACATGTTCCAGACACAGGTTGAATATGCAAATCGCTCAGAAAAAAAAAATTAGTTCTGCAAGCAAACCTTAATAAATTATTCTACTAAGTAACAGTTGATTTAAAATATGCAAACATTACAGAAAAAGCTAAAATGATTGTGTTTTTCAAAAAGTTCATCAGGGGTAATGATGTTCCCCTTGTTATTACCTCAACAAAAGTAGATGTCTGCTTGGGTAACTTAAATGTCTTGAGGAAAAATAAATACCTCAAGACACATGTAAGATTTTATTTTATTCAAACAGAATATTGCACAAATTGGACATCATCAAACTCAATTTTAAGACCTAAACATTTCTGTTAACAGCTTTCTTTTCTTTTTTAAGTTATAATATATTTTGTTCTGTTTCTGTGTTGGACTTTTTGGCCTGTTTTTAGTCTAATGAGCAAGTCGTATGGCTGAAAATTATCAACATGAAATAACCAAGGAGCCAGCTGTCAATTCAAAGATACTCCATGGATTTTGTATTCAAGTTATTTTTAATTGTCTGAAATGAAATTATGTGAAAATACATAGCCAATAAAGCTTGAGTGGTTTGATTTACTAGTTAGATATACACTATTACTTGGTTATGATCTCTGACAGTAAACTGGTAGAATTACTTTGACAAAAGAAATCAAGACCTGATCAAAGAAGTAAATGAACTTTCAAGTACCAGCACTTTTGTAGTCATAGTGTTATTAATGTATTTTAGAAGTGTATCAATGCAATATATGTTAATATACTATTGTTTTGCTTTCTACTAAAGAAAACTATAAATTAATATAAGAAAATAACAGTAGAACAATAATTATCTTTCAATTATGACACTATAAGGCACGTATTTGGTCTAAAATCACTACAGTTACACATAAATTTTATGTGAACCTTTAAATACTTTCATCAGTGATGAGCATAGTATAAAATCAATAATGAACAAAATTACTCAGTTATCACCCACAAACCCACAATAGCCCTATTGAAAATATTTATTTTAATATGTCATTTTAAATATTGTGAAGACTTTTAGACATTTTTGAGCAATGGTTAATACTAATGGAAATCTATTTCAGTAAATTAAAGTACAATGATCAGTTTGGGATCACTCATATTTTGAACTATATAATAAAAATTAAATCCCAGATTGCGTCTCCTAGTCAGTAAAATTTGAGCCATGCTGCTTTCATTTAATTTATGATGAAGGAATGCAAACACATCTTAACGTGAAGCCTAGGAGGCCTGATTTGTAAATAACCTTCTGACCTTTCCTGGCGTTTTTATTTTCTTACTCACAATTCCCTCTAAGTTAAATGCCACCCCAGACTTCAATCCCTAGCACCTGGCAAATACATTCTCATTTCCCAATACTTACACCACAGGAACTGCCACTAGGAGATATTTCTAGACCAGAAAAGAAGGAAGGAAGGCAGAACTGTTAAATATTTATCTTTGAATCATCATTGCCTAACACAGTAGGGAAAAAAAAAATGGTGAGGGGCAATTTCATGGAGATTTATTGAATGATAAATGAAATTAAAATGTTATAGCAACAGGTATACATAGCAAGAGGTAACTTGTTTTTCTACTATTTGTAGTTTGCTGTGATATTTATAGTTGTTCCTTTCTATATGCAGGAAACGTAGCTGTTTTATTTTGGAGCTATTATTTCATCCCAAATGGTTAGAGACTCAAGTCATTTCCTTTTTGGGAAATTCAACCTAATTTGGGAAGTCAGTAGAGAATGGTGACTATGATCCTGGACTTCAGAGTTAAACAGGTGACCTCTGAATCTTACTAGGTAAGTTACTTTGGGCAAATAACTTAAATTCTCTCCTTTATTTTCCAAATTTACCTAGAATTTGTATTGTTTTCTTTTTATCTTCTTATACCTTTTCCAACTAAGCACATTTTTGGAAATGGAAACACATATTACTGCTTCATGCTTGTAAATGACATTCAATTTAGATCTTCTTGAAAATATGACAAAATATTTATATAAATTTAGCATGCCTTTACTTATTAAAATCACTATTCAGTGATTATTTTATTCATATTTTTCCAGGAAACTTTCTTTTCCTATAGCAGTTATAAGTAATAAGAATCTAAAGCAGTATCAGGGTGCCTGGGTGGCTCAGTCCTTTAAGTATTTGACTTCAGCTCAGGTCATGATCTTGTGGTTCCTGGGTTCCAGCCCCATGTTGGGCTCTGGGCTGACAGCTCAGAGCCTGGAGCCTGCTTTGGATTCTGCGTCTCCTCCTCTCTCTGCCCCTTTCCCGCTCATCTCTGTCTCTCTCACTCTCAGAAATAAATAAACATTTAAAAAAAATTAAGAATCTACAACAGTATCCTAATAAAGAAGTCATATTAAAAGCTTATAAAGATTAAATACAACAGCCTGCACATTATAATTTTTAAAAAATAAATACACTAGTTAAAACTTATTTATTTGTATTTTGCAAATGAATCACTAGCAGCTCAATTTTGCCTTTGACATTTTAATATACAAATAACAGTGGGAGTCAGAAATGTTAGATTCAGATTTTCCTCGCTCCTTTGCTATAAACAACAACTACTACAGCCACAACTGAAGCCAGAAGGTCATCTGCAGTTTAGTTCAATAAGGAGAAAGTCACATTAGCTCTGGCTTAACATTGTGCTCACCAGACTGAAGTCCACGTATTGGGTGACACGCTGTAGGATGCTCATTGCCACTGGAAAAGTAGTGCTTTCCTTTTACACTCCCAACACATTCATCTTCCAAGCAGTAGGTATTTGAAAATATTACTTTTAAATTGAAACAGTGATTGACTTATGATGCTTAATCTGGGTCTTGATGGATGGGTAGTGTTTGTCATTTGTACCAGAACAGAACGCAAAAGGTATATGAATTTTAAAGAAAAATGCTATTTCAAAGAAACTTAATGCAAACATTTTTAAGCTTGCAATCTGAATGGCGTGGCAATTAAATTGTGTTTTATGTGCTTGGAGGGTAGAAGGAAACCTTACAAGTCTATGCAAGTCCTTATGTTCAAAATATCCACCACCACCACCCCTCCCCTCCCCCGCTTTTTTTAGGGATTTCTTCACGTCTGGTTTGGGATACAAAATTATATCAGTCTTCAGTCCTACTTAAGTAGGTAGACTATAAGATGTGAATGTATTCACAAGGCATTACATGAAAGACTAACAACTTAGTGCTGCACTCCTTGAGATATAGCATGTGCTCAGAACCCTAACAAACTAGAGGTACTAAAACAATAAAAAATGAAAAAGATAAAGAATTTTGCATTTTTAATTTTTTCTGAAAGAATCAATCAAAGTAGATATCACAGGGGGATAGGCAAAACTTGACTGAAAGTCCTTATACTAATCCCACACTCTCATTTTTATGTTCAATTTCATATTGGAAGTAAAGGAGGCCATTCAAGGATTAAGATCTGCAAAGGTTTTACTCTGACCCTGTGGACATCCATCAAAATCAGTCAAGCAGCGACTGCTAAGTGGTAATTGTAGGAACCCTCCATTGTCTATAAAGGACAATCTGTTGCGGCACTTGGGTGGCTCAGCCGGTTAAGCATCTCACTCTTGATTTCTGCTCAGGTAATGATTGCACGGTTTGTGGGATCGAGCCCTGCATAGAGACTTGGGCTGACAGCACAGAGCCTGCTTGGAATTCTCTGTCTCTCCCTCTCTTCCCCCTCTGGCTCATGCTCTCTCAAAATAAATAAAAATAAACTTAAAAACAAAAGGACAATCTTTTAGCACATTTTAGAAATACCTTTAAGCCTACAGAGTGCCTGGGTGGCTCAGTCAGTTGAGTGCCAGACTCTTAATTTCGGCCTAGGTCATGATCTCAGTGTCTGATCAAGCCCCACATTGGACTCTTCCCTGACAGCACATAGTTTGGGATTCTCTCTCTCTCTCTCTCTCTCTCTCTCTCTCTCTGTCTCTCCCTCTTTCAAAATAAATAAATAAACATTTTAAAGAGTTAACTTAAGTCTGGTCTTAACACTTTTGTCTCTCCAATAATTCCTTATCATTCACTCTTTATTTACATCAGACCTAAATTCTTGTATTTATAATACCTGCCCTGCATGCCTTTCCAACCTCCATAGCTTTGTGCATGCAGATCCCTGTTCCATATGCTTTCTTCCATTAAGCCCAGGTTAAAGGTCATTGACTCTGTGAAGACTTCATTGCCTCACCTCCCTCTACAAATATAATTTGCATGTGCTTATCTTATTGCCTTTGTCGTGATACATTCCAATCATTCTTCAACTCCTCAATCACTTCAACTATTCCAATGATTCTTCAGGCAGTAGGCAGGGTGGGGGCTAGGCTAAAAGTAGCACACATAGTTATCTGAAAATAAAAGTCTTCTTCTCATTGTTTTGATTTACTTTTAGTCTCAACTTTGATTATAAATTTTATAAATAATCAAAAGTAAATGTGTATAGGGGCACCTGGGTGGCTCAGTTGGTAAAGCGTCCAACTTCAGCTCAGATCATGATCTCACAGTTCATGAGTTCGAGCCCAACATTGGCCTCTGTGCTGACAGCCTGGAGTCTGGAGCCTGCTTCTGATTTGTCTCCCTCTCTGTGCCCCTCCCCCTCTTGTGCTCTGTCTCTCAAAACTAAATACACATTTTTAAAAAATTGTTTTTAAAGACTTTAGGAAGTAAATGTGTTTATTTAGGAAAGAGAGACAAATTTATAAATGGAGGAAGAGTGTTTGTCTTCAAAATGATACCATGCTTTAGCAATTTATTATTTTCCAAAGGGTTTGCATGTGCATTTGAACATTTGATATTTATAACAATCCTCTGATTTTCTGAGAGAAAATATTGTTTTCATTTTACTAACTAGCTGAGTCTTACAAATGTTGTGTGATTATCTCTAGAGCATGTACCTAAGTGCAAAATGCTCTTAATCTACACGTTTTTTCTCTTAATATCTGATAAAATTTATGATTGAATAGACACCTGTGATTGGTTGGAAAATTCCAACATATTTCATTCCTACATATTTCATACAAAATGCTTCACCTAAATGTGATTCAACTCTTGGGCAGTGAATATTCTTTCTTAAGAGTTCAACTTGAATTATAAACTTAAATAACAAGGTATTGATGACAATAGAAATATTTATGATTTACATGTACCATGTACTTAACATATACTGGTGTGAACTAAGAACTTCGTACGTATTAATACATAACGCTCCAATAAAATATCATACAGTAGGGGCTAATACCATCCCCCTTTTGCAGAGCCAGAATATGTGGACAGAGGATAACTTGCTCAGGGTCACCTAGTAGTAAATGGCAGATTCAGAGTTCAAACCAATCTAGCAGTAAATGGTAAAGTCAAGGTTCAATCTCAGGGAGTCTGGCTGCAAAATGACAGTAATCCTATAATGCTTGCATTGCAGCAGCTAGAATTAACCTCACAATATTCAACAGCAAGATTATGTTGTATTGAACTCAATAAGTGACATCTCCACTATGTTTATGGACTGTAATAAGGTCTTGCTATTACAGTATAATGAAGCATTTTCTATCTTGACATTGGTTGAATATACTCAGATCAGCAGGCAGTCAGATCAATAACGTCAGTCTTTGATTTTCCTAAGATGTTAATAATACAAAACTTAAGAAGAACTTTCAGAAACAGGTGCCTAAATCCATAGGAATCTCTGAATAATAGAATCCAGGAATCTCTGAATAGACTCATTCATGTATGCTCAGTATTTCAGAAAATAGCACAAAATAAACTCTACTTTTTCTTATAAATTATCTCCTATTTTTCTAAACTTTGCTATATATACATACAAGTATATACACATATGTATGTACATATACATATATATAATATTTTTGTAGCCCAAGAAGCCCCCAAGAATCATGCCAGCTTTCATGCATAGCCCCTCCAGTTAAGGGAGACTGCATTTTCTGAGGTTGATGACTTCTTCACTTCAAATAATAATGATCTCACGAAAGGAGAACAACTCTGTTTTTCCTAGATGAGATAGCTAATTTCAAATTATCTTTCTTCAAATAAAATGCAAACATTTGTCCATGTAATCTAATGAGTCAATTGCTAATATTGTCTTAGATCATGTCAAAGACCAATTACATACACTGTATTTTTTTTTTACTTATTTGAATGGTCTCTTAATGGACAATTAATGAATGGAGGTTAAACTATAAATCTAAACAGGAAACTTAGTACAGTTAATCAAACCAGCTTTGATTATAGTTAAGATGATGGTATAGTTTTTCTTTGTTTAAGTCATATTAGGATTGTTCCTACCTTTCCACTTATTTAATAATAGTTTTCTGAAACAAAAATGAAACCAAAAACATTGTCATATTAAAGCTATATACCTATTTTAGGGGCACCTGAGTGGCTCAGTCAGTTAAGCGTCCGACTTCGGCTCAGGTCATGAACTAGTGGTTCATGAGTTCGAACCCCAAGTGGGGCTCTCTGATGACAGTTCAGAGCCTGGAGCCTGCTTTGGATTCTGTGTCTCCCTCTCTCTCTGTTCCTCCCTCGCTCGTGCTTTCTCTCTCTCTCTCTCAAAATAAATAAATAAATAAATAAATAAATAAATAGCTACATACCTGTTTTAAAATTCATTTTAGTTTCAGGAATGTCCTTTGAAAAGTTAGAAAATGAATGTATTAAAACGTAGTAAATTTAGTACTTATTTGTTATCTCTCTTTGATTTTTTTTTAAGATTTATTCTTTTATCTTTCAACTACAGATAAAGACCCCGGATCCAAGAAAAATTTTAATGATTTTAAGCTAAACAATATTTTCTCCTATTCCTTTGCTTCAATAAGAGTGAAAGTTATGTCTGTATGAGTAAACCTTTTGATAGAGATCAGAGAGTCAACAATCAAGGGTCACATTTCTTCGGCCAGATCATAGAAAAAAACACAAACCTTAATCAATCCAAAATCCATGTACAATCATTTCAAAATCGAATTAACACAATATTGTGAACACGTTTACATGATGTCAGTAGAACTCTTACAATCTAAGCTCCTAGAAATCTTGTCACAAGGTCAAGATATTTTAGACAATTACAGGAAATTATTTTTTCAAGACGTCTGGCAAAATACAGCACAAGTACAAATAGTATGAGTTTGGAAACCATCTTAGCATGAATTTAAGAACTACTTTAGAATATGTGGTTGGGCTACTACCACTGCCTGTAATGAAAATGCTGAAATATAACCTATACCTAAGCATTTTTCCAGCTGTTCTTTTATAGTCATTTTAATGCTCTCAGCAGCATGTGCTTGAAACACTTAGGTTTTGCATAGACAGCATGGTGTCAGTCGATGCTCCTTGATAACATAGTAAATAATAACGTTGCTCCCGTGGTTCTCAGTTCCATGCTAGAGAAATAGCGGTGCCTATCTTCTGTAATTTTTTGAAATATACAGCCACTAACACAGGATAATTATTTATTTTTAATTTTTACTCTTGATATAAAATGAGCTTTTTACATATGTAATTTCCTCCTATGTTTGTGCAAAGGCAGGTGTCATTCTGTGTGCCGTAGAGTCATGCGTAATGAGGTGCAGCAAAGGGAAAGCAGGAGCACCTGTACAATTCCAAAATAACTAATTAAAAATAAAGAGCCAATATATTTATAGCTATTGCAACCATTAATTACATGGTTGCATCAATTAACAATGTAATAACAGTAATAATAAACAACTACCTTTAAACTTACATATCATGTTGAAGGGCATATGGGAAAATAAGTAATTTGGTATTTTCTTTTTTTTTTAATGTTTATTCTTTTTTTTTAAATTTTTTTTCAATGTTTATTTATTTTGGGGACAGAGAGAGACGGAGCATGAACGGGGGGAGGGGCAGAGAGAGAGGGAGACACAGAATCGGAAACAGGCTCCAGGCTCTGAGCCATCAGCCCAGAGCCCGACGCGGGGCTCGAACTCACAGACCGCGAGATCATGACCTGGCTGAAGTCGGACGCTTAACCGACTGTGCCACCCAGGCGCCCCACTGTTTATTCATTTTTGAGAGACAGAGAGAGAGAGACAGAATGTGAACAGAAGGGCAGAGAGAGAGGGAGACACAGAATCCAAAGCAGGTTCCGGGCTCAAGGCTGTCAGCACATAGCCCGACCTCGGGCTCAAACTCAGGAACTGTGAGATCATGACCTGAGCCAAAATTGGACGCTTAACTGACTGAGCCGCCCAGGCGCCTCTGGTATTTTCATATAGGGAAAAAAAAATCACATCTAACTAAAATAGATTTATTTATTTATTTATTTATTTATTTATTTATTTATTTGGGCTTTATACCCAGCGTGGAACCCAATGCAGGGCTTGAGCTCAATGCCCTGAGATTAAGACCTGAGGTGAGATTTGGTCAGTTAAGCATCCAACTCATCTTGGTTTCAGCTCAGGTCATGATCTGGCAATTTCGTGGGTTCAAGCCCCAGGTTGTGCTATGCACTGACAGGGCCGAGACTGCTTGGGATTCTCTGTCTCCTCTCTCTGACCCTCCACTAGTCACACTGCCTCTGTTTCTCTCAAAAATAAACTTAAAAAAAATTTTAAAAAAGTAAGAAAGACCTAAGCTGAACTGAGATCAAGAGTCAGATGCTTAATGGACTGAGCCACTCAGGTGCCCCTAAAATGTTCACTTTTCTATTATTTTGCTATGATGTCTGATACCTATAAAATAGTACCAAATTGATCTTCTTTTTTCATGAATAGTACTTAGATCACAAAATTTTGATTTGCTTCTCCTTTTCTAATTATAATTTGATTATTTTTATGCAACAAAATTTTGTTAAATGGCATTTGAAATTACTTTGATATTGCTATTATAGATGTACAATAATTTATTAAAAAGTTGGAATCACTGTTAAATCTTTTCTGCTACATGAAGATATGGTTAAGTATTCACTCCATTTTTTGCATCCCATTTAACCTCACTAATGATAATCTTAAAAAATACGTTCTAGGGGCACCTGGGTGGCTCAGTTGGTTAAATGTCCAACTTCGGCTCAGGTCATGATCTCGCAGTTTGTGAGTTCAAGCCCCACGTCGAGCTCTGTGCTGACAGCTTGCTTAGAGCCTGGAGCCTGCTCTGGACTCTGTCTCCCTTTCTCTCTGCCCCTGTCCCACTCACACTCTTTCTCTCTCAAAAATAAATACAAACATTTAAAAAAAAAATGTTCCAAATACATGTTCTAAGTGATAGTTTAAAAGTAACTTTCCAAAAAATGTGGAAAACTTCAATATTTGCAAGATTTTAATTTTATGTCATAGTTTTTTCCACTAGTATCAGCTGTATTTAGTGCTAAATAAGAAATGTAGAGCTTTACTTTGAAACGTAAATAGTATTACCGGAACTTTTCATTTAAATACAATGAAGAAAATAGAAATTTTCTCCCCACGATCAATTTCAGTGTCAAATTTGTGGGAGGAGGTCATCGAGAGGACGTGACCACCAGTTCAACCAAGAGCTGGACCTGGGCATCAAAAGTTCCTTATTTCCTCCCCGTCCTTGGAATGTACACTCTATTCCCTATTCCCACACTAGGAGCCAAGTGAAAGATGCAGCCTGGGAGAGTAATGTGCTGTTGAGACCCTCTGGACTGTGTACGTGACCGAACCCACTTAAGGCCTCTATATGAGCATTTTTTTTTCCTTTTTTTTTAAACTTTATTGAAGAGTAATTGGGGAAAATTGACAAATATAATTGCGTATATTTTAAGTGCACAACACTTAAGATTTGATATACATACACATTGTGGGATGATTAGCAAGATCAAGATAATAAACACATCCATCCACATAGTTAACTTTTCTCTGCTTTTGTTCTTGGGGGAATGCTTAAGATCCAGTCTCAGCAGCTTCTTTTTTTTTTAATTTATTTTTTTTTATGTTTATTTATTTTTGAGAGAGAGAGAGCAGGAGAGGGGCAGAGAGAGAGAGGGAGACACAGAATTTGAAGCAGGCTCCAGGCTCTGAGCTGTCAGCACAGAGCCCTAGGCGGGGCTCAAACAAACCAGGAGATCATGACCACAGCTCAAGTCCTAAGGTACCAGACTGCGCCACCCAAACGCCCTAGTCTCAGCAACTCCTAAGTAAACAACACCATGCTATTAACTATAGGCATCATGGGGACCTTTGATGCTCAGAACTCATTCTTACAACTGAAAGTTTGTATCCTTTGACTTGCATCTCCCCATTTCCTGGCCCCCAGCTGCTGGCAACCACTATTCTACTTTCTGTTTCTGTGAACTCAGCTTTTCAGGTTCTGGCAGACAGGTGCAGAAATCGACCTGTCTTGGGGCACCTAAGACAAGCCTTGTATCTTTCAAATTATGTTCAAAGGCCTCTTTTTTGTTTTCAATTTTAAGGGCATAGACACTGCTTCCATCAATTGGCTTCAGGATGTCTTCCAAGATGTAAATTTGGAAAACATTTTCAGAAAATAGGAAAGCACAACAGTGTAAAAACACTCAATAGATACTGATTATAATTCTTGGTTTTGGTCTCATATATGTTGTCATTACTGTTTTTACATAGTTTAAGATATTAAATGTCTACAAACAGTAGTTGTTATCTTTTCTTTCTTAGGTAATTTTAATCTATGTTATAGATCATACAACTTTCATTGGTATTTTAGATTCCCCCAAATTGAATGCATAAGATGATAAGATTACAAGCAAGAAAAAAAAGAAAAGTTTATGCGAGAAATTGTAACTCAAATTTCATTTGGGATACTAAAAAATCTTATGTTTTAATTTATGAAAGCAAAACATCAGACTACCTAGTATATCTCAGAACATTTGTATCTTTCAAAAGGTGTTTTCCAAAAATTATTGTTCTTAACATTGTATTTTTATTATAAAATCAGGTTAAGAAGTTTACTTTCAGTAGATGCTCTTCCAGAGAAAATAAATCTCTATATATTTCCCTCTTATATAATGTTACTACAGTGAATGAATCAATTGTTTGAGTCTTAACAGTAGTTTAAAATGTTTCCTTAGGATACTCATTTTTAGAAAGCTTGAGTTTAGACAAAAACAGGCAGGGAAAGTCCTTTTCCTCTCTTTGAAAGCCGGCTGTGGGGTGGCTAATTTCTGCGACAATTTATGGCAAAAATCCAGCAGCCTACTGTTGACATTTTCATAGTAATTATAGATCAGGAGTTGGCTGCTTGGAAAAGCAAAAATGTGTCATATATGACATGGCAAACCCTTGTTAATATTCTTTTTCTTCTTTTTTTTTAAACTATAGTTCACAATTGGTGGTAAAAATCAACATCATTCTTGTAAAATCAACGAGAGCTTAAATACAGAAATCAGACATTTAAGAAAGACGGCATAGAAACTGGGAATGAGTAGAGGATCCATAAGTGACACATTCAATGAAACGTCTAGGAAAAAATAAGATAAGATGTTGCGATATCAACTAATAGTATTAACATGGGTTTTGAGCTCTATGTTAACTGTTACCTCCTGTATTTGATCTGAAGAGAACCAGTGATATCTTCATTCACCCATCCACGTATTTCATAAGTTTTATGAGTATTCCTTCTACACTCCTGGATTGCAAGGCAAAGACCTCTAAAGATGCGTGGGTCTTTCCATAGTTACCACTGCCTCTCAAAAAGTGCTGCAGCAGTTTAGGGAAGAGAAATATTGCCTCTGACTGTGGAAATCACAGAAGATATTAGGATAAAGGGGAATACAAAATGTGCCATGAAAAATGAGAAATACTAGGAAACAGAAAAAAAATCAGACTTCCATTCCAGAGGGACAGTTTATGAGAAAGCCACACAAAAAACAGAAGGTGTAGCAGGAAGATAGATGATAACTCAATTCAACCAGAGTGAAAAGTGCATGAAAGAGAAAATAAGGATGAGAAAGTTCAGAGACAGGACATGAGGGCTTTTGGATTTGAGAACAGAAAAAAAAAATTTTTTTTTTTTTTTGGATTTTATTTGGTACTGACATTTAAATAGAAAGCTCCTGGCAAGATCTGTCTATCACCAGGAAGCTCCCAGTGCCTACCAAAGACCTCCCACTGTGATATTACCTTGATGAATTTAACACCATCCAGGCTCTGGCCTTCAGCCCTGACGCCTCAGAAACCTGGTTCTGTCAGCAGAAAACACATGTCAGCATGACTGGTACATTCTCTCCCTGAGGCTGAGCTACATTAAAATCAGAAGTTTGCGAGGTGAGCATGGAATCAAAGACAGGGGAATATTTTTGTCATCTACATGTTACAGAACATTAGAACAACATTTAAAGTGACCGTTGTCTCTCTCTCCTGAGCACGGCCAAAGCTTGCCTGGGTGGATTACTTCTCCCTTTCTGATTTTAGACTCCTGGTATATTTATCCCCCAGGTATATTTTATGATATTCAAACAGATTACGATAACTCTAACAGACTTAGGACTCACATCATCTCTAAGATGACTTTACAAACATATGAACTGACCCGTTATTGTGGATTCCACAATTTATCCCATGGGGCATAATTCTATTCACAAATTTTTTCAGGGTAATTTACATTTGCAGTTATATGCAGTCCTGTTCTATAATAAATGAAAGGATGAATGGGCATTTTTGAACATAGAAGCAAAAAGATCAGAGCTAATTTGAGTAAATTCACTTATCAATGAAGCTTTAGATACTATAGGCAAGGAAGAGCCTGAACACATGAAAGTCCTATATAAGACTAGCTTACATGAGAGGTAATGATTTGAGCCAAGGAAGAGTGAATTTGAGTGAATTTCTGGATTTGAAAGGTACTACAGAGACCTTAACAGGACTCATGATTTGACTAAATTTGTCTGCCAAATTTGGAATATCTGGATGGCTCAGCCGATTAAGTATCTGACTCTTAGTTTCGGCTCAGGTCATGATCTCAAAGTTCATGAGTTGAGCCCCAGGTCGGGATCTGCCCTGCAGCACAGAGCCTACTTAGGATTCTCTTTCTTTCTCTTTCTGCCCCTCCCTCCTTCCCTCTCCCTCTTTCTTTCTCTCAAAATAAACAAACTTAAAAAAATATTAAACTTCGATGCCAAACTAAATACACATATATAGATTTATTCTAATTATTGCCTTATTATAAATAACCCACTATGCCAAGTTTTGTTGAAAAAAAAAATCTATTTGTTAAACAGTGTGAGATGGAATTTATGATGCTATTTTTTTTTTTGCCTTTTTTGCTTATTCTTTTATTTTCCTTTCTTCTACTTTAGCCTTTGAATTCCAAAACAAAAACAAACTTTTGTTAAAAATAATCTAAATCTCCTTCACTAGCTGGTCAATTTTATATACAAAGTTATTTCAGTTAAAAATTATAATATATTGGGGCACCTGGGTGGCTCAGGCGGTTAAGCATCTGACTCTTGATCTCCGCTCAAGTCATGATCTCACTGACTGTAAGATCGAGCCCCAAGTCAGGCTCTGCACTGACAGCCTGAGTTTCCTTGGGATTCTTTATCTCCCTGTTTCCCTGCCCCTCCTCAGCTCATGCTCTCTCTCTCTCTCAAAATAAAGAAGTAAACTTAAAAAAATCATAATACAGCGAAATATTAAAGCTTGGGAAATATGCTACATCAAATTTCTGTAATACACATAATTCTATTATCATATGTTTTTTATACAGCTTATTTTGGTTTCTATGTGATTTAGCCAATATCTTTTTCAGTAAGAAACTTCATGGGGGTGCCTGGTGGCTCATTCAGTTAAGCCTCTTACTCTCAGTTTAGGCTCAGGTCATGATGTCAAGGTTCATGGGTTCAAGTCACACATCAGCTCTCCACTGACAGCATGGAGCCTGCTTGGGATTCTTTCCCTCTCTGCCTCTCCCCTGCTGATACACGCATTTTCCCTCTCTCAAAACAAATGAATTAATTAAAAAACAAAGAAAGAAACTCAGTAATGAACATACACATTATGTCCACTTAAAATATCAGTCAATATGTTTTCAAATATTGGATAGTTTTATATAATACCAATATTACTGTATCACTGTAAAAATTAAATTGTGGGACTCTTATCATACCATCTAGGAGAAATTTATTTAAATTTATAGTCATTCAAGTTTTAAAAAGTTAGGCTCACAAAACACAATAAAAGGAGGGCTTTTGTTCAATCAGTAATGCAAATCAGAAACATCATAATCTAGTCTAAGGACAAAAAATTAAAAAAAAAAAAACCTCTGTAGGTGGAAGAATTAAGAATAAACATGTTTTAATTACACCTAAGACTCTCTAATCCTAAAACTACCTACCACTAACAAGGACGGTTCACAAAGAACTTATTTTTGGAGTCTAAGATGGCAGGCTATGGAGTAAGGAAACTTGAAAGCCATTCAAGGACACATAGGCAGACCAATCAGAAGTCAGCAAATTGTGGGGCACCTGGGTGACTCAGTGGGTTAAGTGTACGGATTTGGATCAGGTCACGAACTCACAGTTCCTGAATTCAAGCTGCACATTGTGCTCACTGCTGTTAGCGCAGAGCCAGCTTCAGATCCTCTGTCCCTTTCTCTCTCCAGCCCCCCTCCCCTGACCCATGCACACACACGCACTCTCTCTCCCTCTCCCTGTCTCTCAAAAATAAAATAAACATTAAAGGGGGGGAAAAAGTCAGCAAATTGCTTTTAACTCAGAAATGACTGTGTGTGAACAGCCAAATAACTGTCCCAGATTCCCAAGGACGTTACCTTTGCCTTCGATGATGTTTGATGTTGTACCTTAATCTTATCTTGGTGCTAAGGGTACCAAGAGTAATATCAGAGGTACTTTTGTCACCTTTGGGACTGGTGGCAAGCTTCTTTTAGTGCTCTCCCAAATCCACACGTCGGAGCAAACAGCGTGCGTAAAGGGACACTCATTCTAAGAATAAACACAAGACTCTGGGCGGCAAAAGCCAGGTGGCTTTCTGCTATTCAGAGCAAACAGAGCAATTCTGAAATTAGATTTCCAGATCTCATTCACTGATATAAATGCTGTGGTTTTCAATGATATTTAAAACTTGATGCATGGCATACATTCAAAATTAAATTCTTTTTCAAGTATGTCTTATTCCCCAAAGATGTTGTGGGGTGTTTTCCCCTATACTTACTACTAATTTGCTACTTGAATTAAACATGTCATTTTCCACTGGCAATGTTCCCACGTTTAAAAGACACACACACAAAAAAAAAATTAGGAAAATACGTAGAATTAAAAAAAAAAACATAAAACTTTCGATTCTGAAACAAATAATTTCAAATGACAGTAACATCAGTCAGCAAAGTTGACATGTTTAATCAACAAGAAACTCTGGGAATAATATACTAAAATGTGTTGATGTATGTAAAAACATTACTTTGCCTAAGGTTACTTTGAAACTTCACAGCTTCCAAACTAGCACTTCTTCAGTTATCAGTGTGAAAATATGCCTTGATTCACGTAGTTTCAGTAGGTGTAATAGTTATTTAAAACCATAAAATATATAACATCTTAGCTCCAAGAAATTACATTTCATGTCTAAGAAAATTTTCTTAGGTAATCCTAGGTCAATGCTTGTTGATACAATGTTCTAGAAAAGTTTTGCCTCAAGGAATGTTCCTTTTAGATGAATCTGGCTGCCTCCCGGACATTTGCGGAGAATATCAGATGTTGTCAAGGGCACCTTAGACAATCTTAGTGGAAGACTAGGAGGTTGCCTATAATTTCATACTATACTGTATGCCATGAAAGGCCTATAAATATTCTCCTGATATTCTAAAACTGGTTCTTCAGCAGATGCTAATACCATGTGCCAAAGCAATTAGCAAGCTCATATTTCAGAGTATCCTGCCTAGAGTACCCTATGTAAATATTTTGAAAGTCACAAAGTGGCCTGATGATAGAAAAGTAAAAGAGAGCTGTGAGGTAGAGACTATCAAATTACTATATTAGGAGCTATAGCTAGTAAGCATTTTACCATATTCAGGAAGATAAGGCCCTGTAATGTTTTATATATTTGGAGACCCAATTAAATTAAGTTCTTGCATTTTTAGTCCCTCTCCTTCTTTCAATCCTGCTAAATAATGGGCCTTTCCTTATGCTAAGAATAAAAAAACCTACAGAATTATCTAGAACACCGAACATGTTCCAAAACTGACCAGATACATTTATTTTAATTTTTTATCAGAGACTATTTCACATAAATATTAATTATAATATAAATTAGCCATTTATTTCACATAAATATTTAGTGTAAAATTTAGCATCAAATAAGTTCACTATTACCTAACTTTAATCGGTACAAAACAGGGAAATCACTGAATTTTATTCACTCCATATTTTCTTCAGTCTGGCATCTAATTAATTTCACTCTTGTACTACAAAACTCTAAAAACACAAGAGTCTGCTTTCAGTGAAATAGTTCATACTTAATAAATTTAATGAATTTTAGATTGAAAAGTCTCTAGATTATATGTAAACAACAAAATTATTTTAAACGTTAGACACACAATAATCTATCTTATATATGATGCAATTTCATTTCTTTTTAAGCCAACAGAATTGCAACAATCTTTGATATTCAACATGGAGCACATAGAAAAATAAGTGATCTACTATGGACTGAAATTGGTAGGCTGCCTCAGCACCCATTCAGTACTGATTACACTTGATTGTATATGATAATAATTTGTGAATTCTTGGTATTGAATTGTAAGAAATAATACCTTTTCCTTTTCTACTTTTATCTACTTTGAAAATAAATCCACAACTGTAATGGGTGGAATTTAGGCTCAATGATGCCTAACAGTTTCCAAAGATATTTTAGTTATAAGCCAAACAATACCTATTGTAAGAACACTTAGTATTCCTTTTAACAGCCACTTCTGCCTACCTAAGATATTCAGAATTTCATTGTGATATCAAAAAGAAAATCACTAATAAAAATGCAATAGTATGCAATTGTCATATTTAGTATGTCTATTGGAATAAACCTTATTCTTTGAACAATACTGTGTTATGCAACCACTGGCTTTCCATTCACTAATGTAACTTACTCTAAAATTAATGAGGGACAAGCTACTGGAAGTCAAGATACAATTATCAAATTATAATGAAATCACTGTCATTTTGTATAAGTGACCTTCCCTCAATAATCGTAATAAAAATTCCAAATCTTTATCAATTTATTTATCTAGCAGAAATGGAAATGAAGACAATTATTGTGACCATTTAAAACAACCAAATATAACATTTCAAAAGACAGAGAAACAATTGGAGTTGTCTGAAATGACTTATTTAAAGTGGCCAACAGTTAATAAATAAGAATAACAAACAAACATGATCTTTAGAGCTAAAGAAAGTAGATTCAAATTCCTTGGGCAGATTACTTAAATTTGTTGATATTAAGTGATCCCATTTGTAAAAGTAAATTGATAATGTCTACTTTTAAAGTTATTAAAAGATTATACCAAAAAATAAAAGCTCAATTGAAAAATGGGCAGTTCCTAAAAAAAAATTTAAATAGAATTATGATTTGATCCAGCAATCCCAATTCGGAGATATCAAAAAAAAAAAAAAATTGAAAGTAGGGCCTTGAAAAGATATTTACACACTCATGCTCATAGCAGCCTTTTTCACAATAGACAAGATGGAGAAGCGATCCGAGTGTCCATCAACAGACGAATGGATAAACAAATGTGATCTGTACGCACAATGGAATATTATCCAGCTATAAAAAGGAAGGAAAACCTGCCATTTGCAACAACATGGATGAACCTTGAGGGCTTTATGCTAAGTGAAATAAACCAGTCACAAAAAGAAAAACACTATATGATTCCACTTATATGAGTTCTCTAAAGTAGTCAAATTAACAGAAACAGAAAATACAATGGTGGTTGACAGATGCTGGGAGAAGGGAGAATGAGTTGTTTAATGGGTAGAGTTTCAGTTTTCCAAGATGAAAACATTCTGAAGATTGGGTATACAAAGGGGTGGATATACTTAACACTACTGAAATGTGTACTTAAAAAAGGATATAGTAAATGTTATGTAAGTCTTTTTACTACAATGAAAAATAAACTGCTTCTTAAAAATTATACTAATGGGATTATGTACTTAAAATTCCTGGACTATAACAGATACCTGAAAATAGTATTATACCCCAGAATGCATTACAGGACTGCATGTGAGGACAAGGTTGTGGAGCCAAAATGCCAGTACTAGACAGAACCCGACTGATACTATTGCCTGTGTAACTTTGCCTCAGTTTCCTCACCTACACACTGAGATAATAATTGTGCTTTCCTTATAGGATTGTTACTAATGAATATCTAAAAACTTACAATACTACTGGCATCCGATAAACTCTATGAAAATGCTTATTGTTGTGTTATTATCAATATCTAGACAAGGAATAATCTGTCATTACTTAATATATATTTAAATAAGTTTATTTATTTGTTCTTGAAAGAACAAATAGGCGGCACTAGCAGGAGAAGCAGAGAGAGAAGGCGAGAGAATCCCAAGCAGGCTCAGCACAGAGCCCAGTGCAGAGCCCGATCTCAAGAACTGTGAGATCATGACCTGCGCCAAAATCAAGAACCAGAAGCTTAACCAACTAAGCCACCCAGGCACCCCATACTATATATTTATTATAATTTATTTTATTTTAAATATTTGCCTCATTTGATATTTTGAATTAGTACATTTTTACCATTATACCCCCTCTATTTATGAGTAGAATTTTAAGAGTAGCTTATTCATACGAGGTATAAAAATTTATTCACTTAAATAATTTAAAAGCCATTGGCTTAGAGTAATACCTATTCAAAAATTACAATATTCTAGGGCACCTGGGTGACTCAGTCAGCTAAACATCCAAATCTTGATATCAGCTCAGATCATGATCTTGTTTGTGGTTGGTGAGTTGAGCCCCACAGTGGGCTCTATGCCCACAAGCTCATAGCCTGCTTGGGCTTCTCTCTCTCCCCCACTTCCCAGCAATCTTTTTTCTCATTTACATTATTTTTGGCATTTCAGTTGAGATACACACAAACACACACACACACACACACACACACACACACACACACAGATAGATACAGAGATGTAATCATTACATTAAGTTTTTTTTAATTTCAACATAATTAGCACAAATGGTTAGTTTTCAAAAATAAAATAAGGAAAATAGAGGATACCCATTATAAAAAATAATCTGGCCAAGTTTAAATGTAGTTTATTTTCCCTTGTATGTTCAAAAAACATAAAAATATGGTATTATTGAGAAAATACCAAAACCATCATCTGAAAAAAGGCACATTATCATACAGTTAATTCCTAAATTAATATAAAGAGCCTAAAAGAAGTGTATGGGGCAAAGAAAGACTGACCTATTTGCTACTTGCTATGTGACCGTGTGTAGAAAATATACATATATACTAAATTTAAGTTCCTTTTCTAATTTATGTCATTAATAAACCAAACTATCAAATATTAAACCTAACAAAATAATAAAAATCACATATTGCTGTAATGGCAAGAGACTTAATACTTTCTCTTGCATGTTTAACTAGTATAACTTTAAAAATGAGTATTTTTTCCAAGGAAGCAATCATGAAAATATAATATTGAATTTTATTTAATTATCCCTATTTTACAATAAGAACAATAATGCTGATTAAAAGTATACAAAGCACATAAACTACATATAAAAAGGAGTCTACCTCACTTAAATTGTAAAGATTTTTTTATTTTCGATTACTTTTAAAACTATATGCATGAAAGAAAAATAAATACCAAAGTTTTCAATTTGCAAGTATGAAGAAGTATTCAAAGCTCTCCTTTTTTTTTAATGGGTATTTATTTTTGAGAGAGAGAGAGAGAGAAAGAGAGAGAGAGAGAGAGAGACAGGTGCATGAGAGAGTGCAGGGGAGAGGCAGAGAGAAAGGGAGACAAAGAATCTGAAGCAGGATCCAGGCTCTGAGCTGTCAGCAAAGAGCCAGGTGCAGGGCTCCAAGGCACAAACAGCAGGATCATGACTTGAGCTGAAGTCCCACACTTAACCGACTGAGCCACCCAGGTGCCCCAAAGATCTCTTAATAATAATAATAAATAAATAAACTTAACAAAAGAGTATGATGCCCTATCTCTACTTATGATCCAGGCAAGGAGCTCAGCCCTCTCTGATGTCAAGAAACAAACTCTCTTTCTGGCAAATCTTACTTGGTACAGTTTCTATCTCCTAACTCTCCCAGAAATGCTAATGCTGAAGAGATTATTTTCTTTGCTTCCAGGACTAGGAGTTGCATGAATTCGGTAATGGCATCATTTCTACTATTATTCCAGGGAAAGGTACTTCACATCAACCATACTTGTCTTTTCTTTTTTTCTGCATCAGAGTAAATACAACCTTGTAGAGAGAGTATTCTATCTTCCAACTAAGAGGAGTGACAAATTCTAATTCCTTCCCACCAATTACATTACCTACCTGGACCTATGACCAAAGATCCATAACTTAAAAAGAAAAAAAGAGGGGCGCCTGGGTGGCGCAGTCGGTTAAGCGTCCGACTTCAGCCAGGTCACGATCTCGCGGTCCGGGAGTTCGAGCCCCGCGTCAGGCTCTGGGCTGATGGCTCAGAGCCTGGAGCCTGTTTCCGATTCTGTGTCTCCCTCTCTCTCTGCCCCTTCCCCATTCATGCTCTGTCTCTCTCTGTCCCAAAAATAAATAAACGTTGAAAAAAAAAAAAAAAAAAAAAGAAAGAAAAAAAGATAAAGGTTTCACAGAAGACAATGCTAAATGATTTCACTATGAAGTAGGACTTGCCATCAGATGAAGGCTCTCCTTAAAAACATATGTGGATGCTCTTCTTTGGTCTGACCTCCAACATTTCCTCCTAGACATCGGCAGACTACTACTCCCTCAAGGGCCTATATCCAGAACCTTAAATGCTGGATGCTCCAGTTCTATCTTGAACAGAGGATAGAGGGATAATCTGAAATTAGGGAGGGAACAAGACAGAAGGCAAGGCAAACAATTAATGGTAAATGACAAAAATTCCTTTCCATGGGCACAGGGAATAATTTCAAGAGATATTTAGATGGATGAAACAGATATTTAGAAGGATGAAGCCAATGTTTTCCTTCCAGTATCCAGCTGTGCCTTCTTTCTTTTATTGTTAATCCTTTCCCATTAGACATGACATTCCCCTGCCTCCCTTTTGGCCAGGTATAGCCATGTCACTGAGTTCAGGTCAGTGAGATACACACAGAAGTAATGTGGAACAACTGCCAGGTAACTTACAGGGTAATTGCATGTCCTGGACTTTGTCTTAAACCCTTCCTGCTGGATAGGAAATGATAACTGATGATAGAGAACACTGAGGGAATAACCCTGAAAGTTCAGGCCTGGAAAACTCATTTCGTCAAGCCCATCTCAACCTTTACGTGGTCGGGAAATAAAATTCTATCTTAATTCAGGCATGTTGTTTCAGGGCCTCCATTTAGCAAGAACTTCACCTATTTTTAACCAAGGCATTGGCAATTGTAACTGAGGCAGAAGTTAATGAAATAAATCTAGACTATCTGTGAAATATCTGGATCCAGCCACACACACAGCCATTAAATGAAGCACAGTAGTTGAAAAAGAGGGAGATATTGGTGTTTAATATGACATAGTAGGCAGATAAAAATATTTAAAGACTTTAGAGCAAAAATTTATGTGGTCAAGGAGAAACTATCGGAAAAGAACTGGATGAATTGGCAGAGGGAGTGCCAAGAGCCATATAATTACCATCTACTGTTACCACTCTAAAATTGAACTTGACAGTTTGGCACAGAATTTCCATTTTAGTGCACTTTGAAACTTATGGACTAAACCAGTTTTGTACTTGAAGCCTTATATTTTATATAAAATTCAATTTTCATTCATATTACAAAACTGGGCTAACAGTGGTCAGAAATGGAAATGGTCAATAAAAAACAATGCCGTTCTAAAAGCCTTTGCTTAAGGACTGTTCAGATGGCATTGCACACTTAATATAATGTTCCTTTATTTATTTAATATTTTTCTGACGCTAAGTCAGAGTCTGTCACTGGGATCATGCTAGGTGAACTGTTGGATTTTTGAGGGGGAAGAGACTACAATCTTTAACTGTAGAGAGTTCAGAGCCTAATAGGGAGCAGAATCTGTAAACTAAGAAAGGAAGAAAGAGTAGGAAAAAAAAAGAAAGGATTTTCATAAATGGGGAAAATGTATGTAAATACGCTAGGATTTCATAGAAGTTGAATGGCGTGTATAGAAAATTCACAGATCGGACTTTAGAAAATAAATACATAAAATATAATAAAATAATCTAGCCCAGATCGTGAAAACTGAAGTTGCATAAGAACATGAAATGTTAGTCTGAGTCAGAATCATGAGATCTAAAAGCGGTCTTATCATAGTCTTGTTGTAAGAGTAGGAAAATAGATGCTTCATAGCAGTACATGATGTTCTTTTTGTATGTTAGGTAAAAAGTTTAAGCATATAATCCCAAACAAGCTGCTGACTTCCCATAAGAACCAGAAAGGCACACAGTGACCACACATACAACAGCAAAGGAGATTGTGTTTGTAAATTGTGAGATGTGGAAAAACTTCACTGGGGGAAAAAACAAACAAACAAACAAACAAAAAAACCCTAAAACATGTCTTAACAACATTTTAGAGGGAGTGCCTATTTTCTAATTAGCATGTAAAAATATCTATAATGCAATATATAATCACTTCGGTTTTATGATTATTTCATCTATTACTTATTTGAAGGAATACACACTTAAAGCATATGTGTAATACGTATATATTTACGCATACACCTGTATATACATGCATATAAATGTGTAACGCATACACACACACACACACACACACACACACACACAAAGTAATTTATTTCTCATTTCACTTGGTTATACTTTCCTAATTCTTCACTAGAAACTATGAGAGCTGGAGAGTTAAAGTGTTGTGTACTTCCCTATAATTTCCCATGGCAAAACAACTAAATTTTGCCTGATAAGGTGATACAGTTGTACCTGACAGTCCTTTTTCAGAAATCAGTAAATCAGTGGGTATTTTCAGCCCTGCCTTCCTCCTGTGACGTCTGACTTGACAAAACCAATCTTGAATCCTGACTGGTGAGTATGGCAGTGATGGTGGTGGGGGTGGGTGGGTAGGTTAAGAAATAGGGTGTGGAGGCTGTACTAGGATAGGGAAAAGATAGAGGGAAAGATTAGGACCTGCGGTCCCTGGGTGGGAAAAAACACATATTTTAGAACAATGCTGGGAGTGTCTGACCACAGCAAACCCCCTCAGGCATAGTGTTCCTTTTAAGAATGTAACAGACACCACTCATTCCCCATCAGTCTCCCTTCAGGAATTGGACAAAAGACCTGACTAAAAATAAGTAGTAGACCATAGAACTTAGGATCCCCAAGGAATGATCTATGGCCTTAGACCACCCCTCATAAATGGAATCAAGCCAATCAGGAATGGACAACCCAGTGCCCAGAGTCATCAAGTCAATAAGGGTGGGACCTGAGAAGGAATGAGGGGGTAGTGCTGACCAGAACCTTATAAAACAAAGACCCTGGCCTCTAGTGGTGGGTATTCACTTTCCAATGCCCCCCTCTCTGTAAAAGAGAGCTTTCCTACTATTCTTCCTTTCTGATCTTACACTTTAATACACTTTTGTCTGCTGCTCATTTTGTATCCACCTCTTCATTCTTCATTCTTCAAAGCGGTGAGACAACCATCCCCGGCTTTTGAGGTAAAGAATTCTTCCAACAGTACCACAACCATTGCTTGACTAGGACTCAGATGACATGGGTAGGGGTCAGGATGCTGCATGGAGCTAGCCCTTTGCTGCCCTAGTAGCCCCATAATAATCTTCCAAAACTGCCTATTGCTTCTCTTACAGTCAATTGCCTCTCTAATGACTAAATCCTCTAATGATTTAAACAATACGAGTAATAGTCAAATATAAAAATATCACATGCTATAGTCTTTACCAAGTCTGCTCTGCAAATATGTGCACTATATATACACCACATACAATTTCACAGATTTGTAAACATGGTGTGGCCCACAGTCATCAAAAGATCAAAAGAAAAAAAAGAAAAAGATCACAAGAAAGCCAGCAAAACACTTGTGAGAATGCAACAAATTAACTGTGAAGAATTCCCAAGGACAGCCTACGTGCCGCACTGTGAGAAAATATAGGTAATGTTTACCATAGTTAAAAATATCTTTTCATAGTGAAAAACACCAAAAATGTCCTTTTTTTAAAGTCAGAATTAGGTGTTCATTATTGAAAAGTATTCCTGA
Source organism: Prionailurus viverrinus (assembly GCF_022837055.1). Lineage (NCBI taxonomy): Eukaryota > Metazoa > Chordata > Mammalia > Carnivora > Felidae > Prionailurus > Prionailurus viverrinus. The sequence goes on along the minus strand of NC_062564.1, from coordinate 61,320,317 downwards.
ACAAAGACAGCAGCAGTTTAATTTGTTCGATTTCTCCAATTATTAATAATTGTTTTTGTTATATATTGTTGAAAAGCCACACAGCAAAGTTTTCCTTCCTACTATTAACATTCCCCAGAAGTATTCATTTCACAATGCATATGAAGATGAAATCATCATATTGCACACCTTAAATATACACAACTTTTGTCAATTATATGTCAATTAAGAAAGTTAATTTCAGGAAAAGGTACCACGAAGGAGAAGCCGTCAGTGCTAAAGGTATGCTGGCTTCTCAGGAAATCCGAGGGTGTATCACAAATCTAAAGAAAGCACTGACAGTATTCTTTAAAGGTTCTCATTGTTTCAATTGTAAGACCTTTTAAAGCAACGAAATACTTTGGAGTAGGTCTAGAAAGCAATTGTTCATTTACCAACTAACAGCAGTAAAAGTTGATAGACTCTCAGGGGGCTTTACTCCGCTACAGCCACTAAGTGGCAGGAAATATCCCTCCCCATCAGCCATTATCTCTCAAATAATCTGTACATTCTACTAAAATGAAACCTCAACTCAGATGAGAAAAGAAAGAGAAAGAAGTTAAGAAAGGTTACCATCCTACTCAATACATCCAAATCAAGCATTTTGAAAGTCAACTTATAATTTGAGTGCCTCTGAGACATGTAAACCTATATTTTACATGTTCACTTTACATGTCCTTTAACTTACGGTTGAATTTCTAAAGTCAAATTGTAAGACTTTATTATTGCTTTCAACATATCTGAAGGGTATTAAAAACTACTTAAGCGATAAGGGTACCCTGAAGTTGACTGTGGATTTTGCAATAAGAATGGCAACCATTTCTTAAAACAATGTTCAGTGTGACCCCTAGGTTTTTATCTGTTTTCTTAAGGTGATGAGGTTGTGGTTATGATTTTAAGACTCTCTTTTAGAGCAGATTAGGTTCACAGAAAAATTGAGAGTCCCGAGACTTCCCATATACCTCATGCTACCACAAAAGCATAACCCTCATTATCAACATCCCCCCGCCCCAGAGTGCTACATTTGTTACAATAGATGAATGGACACTGACACGTCGTAGTCACCCAAAAGTCCATACTTTACCTTAGAGTTTACTCTTGGAGCTGTGCTTTCTATGGGTTCAGACAAATGTATAATGATATGTATTCATCATTATACAAATACACAGAGTATTTTCACTGCCCTAGAAATCTGTGCTCCACCTATTCAACTTTCCTCCTACCCACTATCCCCCACTCCCAGGCATTTTTATCGAAAAAGAAAACTAACCGAGAAGTATTTGAATTTCAACGTATGGGTACAAGTCTGATTTCATTGTGTGAATTCTTTGTAATTCGTGTGGCCATCATTGCTTCTTATGCTACATTTTTATTATATTGCTTCCAACATATAGTATCTTTTCTGTCATTCTTAATTACAATATGTACTTTGGTGAAATAGTATTTAAGAATGATTATTTTATTATATCATTCATTATCAACTAATTCATTGGTTTCCAAATTTCATACTCATTTATTATGTGATTAAAGGTATAATTTAATTGACTTATAAAACATAAATATTTGAATATGCAGTATATGGGCCATTTGATTCATGAGCTGATAATTCTGTTTTCTTATAATGATCCTGACTTTCAATGTTCCTAACAGGCATGTAAATATTATATATGCAAGAATGGAGTGAGGGAATTCCTTACACCTGTTCTTGGTAAACGTAGTATTTCCACAATTCTCCCACTGGGGAATCCTGTGTTCTTGATTTTACCACTACTCTCCAGAACTAAAAAAAATAGCAAATGCCTTGTAACCAGTGTATCTTCTAAATATATCCTGTTGTTGAAAGTTTCTGTTGTTTGCTTTATTTTCAAATCACATAATTATTCCCTAAACATTACATTCTGGTTCTATCTACTATACTTATTTTCAAATTAGTTGACTTTTCTACACCTTTAAAAAGTTAAACTTTAATTTTCCCTAAAATATAGAAGTTAGAACATCCACAGGAATTTTTACTCTAACAACCAAATACATTAATGATTTTTAAAAGGACAAAAGTTCTCTGTCTATATAATGACATTCTGTACACTTTAAAGGGCAACAAAACTTTATTCAAAGAGCACTGCTAGTAGAAAGTAGTCAAAATTATTTGAAGTTTCTTCTATGTTAAGCTTGCCTTTGGTTTATTATTTCTCTGTGATTTATATTGAGGAAATTGAGAAAAATGTATCATCAATGGCAGTGCTTCCGATGTTCATCTATTCTCACATAATACTTCCTATCAATGTTCCTTATTCTTAAAGCTTAATTATATATATAACATATAGTTGTATCTATTACATATAATGTATAAAAAGTACATTTATCTTAAAAATCATTCAATTAAAATATAATAATGGATTATGTTTTCAAATACTATTCAAAGTAGTTTTCAAATATAATTGAAAAGAACAGTTAGTTCAGGGGCGCCTGGGTGGTTCAGTCCATTAAGTGTCCGGCTTCGGCTCAGTCATGATCTCATGGTTCATGGGTTCAAGCCCCAGGTCGGGGTCTGTGCTGACAGCTTAGTCAGAGCCTGGAGCCTGCTTCTGATTCTGTGTGAGTCTCTCTCTCTGCCACTCCCCCACTCGTGCTCTCTCTCCCTCTCTCTCAAAAATAAATAAACATTACATTTTTTTAAAAAAGTTCAACTTCCATTTAGGAATTATTTATAAAATAATGTTGATTGTGTAAATTAACAAGAAGGTTAATTCTAGTATTACTTATGCTTAGGCATTCCAAAGCTTTTTTTGTAAATAAAATTCACTATATTTTTATGAAAGGAAAGCACTAAACAGAAGTACTTCAGTTAAATTGGATGATTTCCTTGTTTCTTTGCCTTCGTATAACCTAAGTGGCAAATCAACTACTTAAGACATCAATGCTGATGCAGAACATTTAAAGGCAGATTCATGTAGTACATGGGCTTCCAGATGAAAATGGATGAAAAAATAAACAATTCCTTAAAAGATACAGAAAAAAAAAAAAGTAAGTGAGCTCATGATTCCCAAAAAAGGCAAAAAAAAAAAAATCTGTAGATCAGCAGTGAGGTGGATTGTCTAACTAAGGATTCTATATTATGCATTCTGAGTTGCATTCTATATTCTATATAGTATAGAAGTAAGGATTCTATATTATGCATTCTGAGTCACACCATGGGCATACATTTTATCATGTTAATAATAAGCAACAGGTGGTTAAGGGGGAAAAAAAGATAGCACTTCTTTTCTCTATGCCCTCCTGAAGTTATCTTTACAAAAAGATAATGATCTTACTAAAATGGTTAATGCTAAAACTTGCTGTATTTTAAACAGATAATTATTATATTTTCATGTATTGCGTGTATTTCAAAACAGATATTTGCTAAAAATATTTCCATAAGTATTTTACTTAACTTTAACATACACTTTTGATGGATTTTTTTCCCCAGAGATCAAGTAAGAATAACTGAAAATACTATAGCAATAAAATGCTTTACTCTTTGTCTATAGAAGCTGGCTAAATGATTCCTGGAATATTTAATTATTTCAGGCAACTCAGCTTGCTTCCATAGTTTAAACCAAACACATTTACAAACTGTCCAAGTACAACTGGTGGCTCCAAATAATTCAATAAAGTAATTTGAATAAAGTCAGAGAATACTCAGTTCGAAAATATATTAAAGTTTTAAAATATATTTTAGAAAAGAAAGCCTAAAATTTATTTTAAAAGATTTTCAAGCACCCATTAAGAAATAAAATGTCATTATGCGAAGCACTGTTCAAACACTGAAAAATCTTCAATATTTTTTTTTCCAAACGAGAATATGATAAGCAGAAATTCTTCCCCAGGTTTAGAAATACCTCATTTGCTCTCTTGCTTTTTTGATTGTATTCAATATTAGCATAAACTTAAATAAAACAAATGTGTAAGGGATTTCACTTAGAAATAAAATGATGTTTAAGCTTTGTTCATCAAGAATATAAGACAAAACCCTTCATTAAGTATTATCATTATCATTACCATTTTTCATCCCAGCACCCATGCTTAGTATCAATGAGCTACATCTAATTTTGAAGTAAAAATGAGCGTTTCTTCGGGAATCCCTCTGCCAGAATCAGCTACGTGTTTTGGCTTTTCAGTTAACACAGGTCGGGGGGGGGGGGGTGGTCAGGAGAAGGGTTTAGGGGAGCCAAGATGAAAACTAATCTGTGCTTCCATTTATTTTCCCAAATCGTGACCGGGCGACAGCGGATGAAAGAAGTTAACTCATCTCCACGTAGGGCAGTGCAGATGGACTCCACGAGAATTCTCTGAAATGTCACAGTAAAGGTTGGCGATGTGTCTGTGAATCACTCTCACTTCCTTTCGGGCCTTCCGGGTTTTAAAGGGTGGGCTGGGGGCGGCGAACGACTGCCACTGCCCGGGCAGCGACCTCACTGGGACATCCAAGTTGAATGCGTGGAGGTGAACCGCGCTCCTGATGCCCGCGGCTCTCTCACTCGGCTCCATTCAGATCAGATGGGGGGGTGGGGGGCCGGGCGGGAATGACCGGCGAGTCACGGCCACTGGCTCCGCCGCCAACGAACGTCCCTAAACCAGCCTCGGTCTTAACCAGCCTCCAGGAAACTCCCCAGGGCAGCCTACAGTTTAACCCTTCCAGAGCTACCCCCTGCGAAGAAGTCCCTTTCCCCCTTCGCGACCCTCTCACCCGGCGGGTTTTACGGCAGTGATTCAATTCGGAATACAACGTTATCCAACGCACTGTAAACATGTTCCGTGTCAAAGTTAATGCCGAAGCACAAATCTGATCAGCAATTTTATGTCATCAAGAGCCGTTCAACTTCTGCCGACGGGCGCGGCCAAACAACCTCCCGCCCCTTGGAGAGCCGGCATTTATAAATCTTACATCTTCCTACCTCCTCCCTCAAATTCCTTAATGGACCATTAGTAACGGGATCGATCCTAGTTACTTTAGTAGCAAGCACTGCACAGCAAAGGCGCATCTGCCGTGTTTACTATTGCCAGAAACACCATTCAAAAGTTGGGAAGGTTGAGCCAGCACTTTGCAAACCTTTGGGGGCCGAGGGAGGTGGGGAGACACAGTGGGAGAGCGAAGAGGCAGGAGGCGAGCGGGAACCTGGTGAGACCCGAACTCCAGTGCACCGGCGAGCTCGCCGTCCCCTTGCACTAGCCAGGAGGGGTGCATCGGAACTGCCAACTTCTGCAGACCCTGAGCGCCGCCGCGTCTCCCCAAAGCCCTCGCCTCGGAAAACCGAGCCCACTGCCCACCCATCCCCAGCCGCCGCGGCCCCCGCCAGGGAGTAGCGCGCTCTTGTGCCCGGGGACGGGGGTGCGCAGCACTTACGTCTCGGAATTTGTTCCACTGTCCGACTTCCTTGTCATACTGAGAGATCGTGGTGAGCCATTGTTTATCGTCCAGAAAATTACCGCCGTCCGACCGCCCCCCGGCCGCAGCCACCGCCGCGGCAGCTGCGAGAGCCTGACTGCACCAAGCGGCTGCACACACACACAATACGGCTGACACCTTGAGCATCTGGGAAAGGAGACACAACCGGGGGGCCCGGGGGGGGGGGGGGGCAGTGTCAAAGAAGGGGTAAGAATACCGGGATACCCGGGAATGCATGCATCAGCGACAACAGGGGTAGAGGGAGGAGGAGACGAGCGGGGACGGAGTGCCCCCTCCCCGTAGGCTTTACCCCCCAACCCGCGCACTCACACACACGCAGACCCGCAGACCTGGGGGAGGAGAGGTGGGTATGAGGGAGGAAGCCCCAACCGCGGCAGCCCGAGGGGGCAAAAGAATGCTTCCAGGCACATCACCTTGTTGTGAGCCCGCACTGAGCTCGCAGCTCCTGCTGGAAACGCAGCCCGGCTCTGCCAACTCGCTGCTTTCAGGAGCTGCTGCACGCGCCGCTGTCTGGAGCGGTCCACTCAGCTCTCTGCGCCAGGCGCGCTCCCCGCATCTCCACCTCCCCCCGCGCGCTGTTCCCTCGCTTACTCCCTTGGCTTCACCCCTCCCTCCCCCAGCTCCTTTTTTATTTATTTTTTTTCTTTTTTCCCTTCCTCTCCCTTTTCCACCTCCTCCTATCCCACCTTCCTCTCTGGATCCGAGCTGCCGTGGACTCCTGATGCGACGGTCGGCTAAAGGCAGAGGATGCGGTAGCTCTTCGCCCAGGAATCCTTATCTGCTTTATAACCTCTCCCCTCCAGAAGAGGTTCTCATGTTCGCGAGACTGCCTGCACATTCTCTCTGCTCCTGGACCGATTTAACACGAAATATACTGTATCTCTCTTAGTTGCCTCGGCTCTGCGATTTCGAAGCTGGTCACTCAGACGTGGGAAATAAGATCTGAAGAAAACTTTATGCATCACCAAGCCAAGAATCCCTTGCACTTTAGGTCCTGAAAACCTCTTGGACTGAGCTCCACCCTAAGGCAAAGCCATAGCTGCAGGGTCTTGGGAGATGTGTTTAACACCGAAAATTTAAGGAAGGTTTGAGTGAACTTCTGGATTATGACAAATGGCAGACTTTTCACTCTTTAGTGGAAGTTCTTTTCTTTTTTTAAACAGAATCATGAGTGGGTAGGAAGTTTGAGTACACCTAAATTTTCCCCAAGCTGTAGATTATCGCCCCTTAAAAACTCATTGACAAGTGCATTTTATGCTCTAGGACCTGAATCAAAATTTTTTTAATCTTAATCTATGTCTCCCTACTGAAGAATGGAAGAGCATTTTCAACACCCCACACCAATTGTGTACTCCAAACCTCCATTTATGACAAAATACTTGGCTTTTCATTGCTTCTCCACATATTCAAAATAAACTGGAAGGAAATTAGTAATTAGTGCCCTCCCCCAACGGATTCTGATGAAGAGAATCTCTCCCACAGACTTAGAGGATTTAGATGAAGTGAATATTACATGTAAATCAGAAGATCTGTGGAGGCTAAAAGACCACAATAATGTTATATATCTCTGAATTATTAGGGGTTATTTCAACTAAAACTGTATCTCTCAAAGCTATGACCTTTGCAAATTTCATGTGGTTTCCAAAACTTCAGGAGCTAGTTCAATAGCAGCAGCACCTTCCATTCATATTTCCCGCTTCGGGCTCATATAACATTTGTGTAACACTTGTCAAACTATACCAAAATAGGAATCTAACAGGATAATTAACAATGATTTCTATTTTTTGTAAATAATAGGATCTAAAATGAATGTGTCATATGTAAGTTACATGAAAGGAAAAAAGATATTTTCCTCGTCTGTCACCGTTCTCACTCTGATGAAGGGGAGAAAAAATACCAAGAATCTACAATTGCAATTCAGAGATACCCAGACTGATGTAAACTCACATCAGATAACTTAAAAAAAAATTTTAATGTTTACTCATTTTTGAGAGCCTGAGTGGGGGAGGGGCAGAGAGAGAGACAGAGGCGCCGAATCTGAAGCAGGCCCCAGGCCCTGAGCTGTCAGCATAGAGACCAATATGGGGCTCCAACTCAGGAACCACAAGACCGTGACTTGAGCTGAAGCCAGACACATAACGCTCTGAGCCACCCAGGCACCCCATCACTTCAGATATCTTTAAAAACACTGATGTGCACTAATCCTCCAATGATATTTATTTCAGCTTAGTCACAGCTGGCTATGTGATGTATTTCAGAATATTCTAATTCTTGCTTAGGGCACCGTTTAGATAACCATTGGGAAGTCCTACCTTCCACCTATCTCTTTCTGCATTCCATCCTTCAGCCCCCTACAGCCCTGTCTTAACCCCTCTACCTCAAAATTTGAAGAAGTATTTTCCTCTTAATTCAATGAGAATACTTTAACATTTTTTTTAAAAGTCATTCTTTTTTTAATTTAAATCTAATGCAAAAGGCACAAAAACGATGCCTTAGATGACTCTATGATGCCCAGCAGAAGTTAATAATTTTTAAATTGAAAATTACCTTCTAGCCTTTGTAAACTACCTTTTATAAAGAGACATGGTTTTGCTCTAAAATATTTGATGAGGGATAATGCTCTAACACTCCCCCACCCCCATTGTCAGCATCTGTTATATATGTTAACATAGCATATATATTCATTTACCCCAAACTGCATACATTTCATTGCTGACTCTGACATGCTCACAGAATCTCTTCTCATCTAGTTTTCACTGCTTGTACCTATCTTTGGAGAAAAGCCTCTAACAGGGTATCAAACTCCATATCTGACGGTAGAGCAGGATTTGCCAACAAACTGCAGGTTTGAAATGCTGTTAAGTCAAAAGAGATAGAACGAGTGCATTTTTGTGGATCCAGTTCGTCGACTACTACTCCTCACAGAGCTCCTTGGACATCTACCTTTCTTCCAAAGCCACGCACCATTGTTAAGGCTAAGTTTCTGGGCAAGTTAGTAGTCAGAAAAAAAAGTCTACTAAGTGTAATAGTTTGATGTACTAATCACAGGGAAGTCTTCAGTTACTCTATATAACTGAATGTTTGGGTCTTCAAAGAGCCTGCTTTCAAAATTTAAATAATCCTGAGAGAATTCACACTTCAGTTAACACCTTGGTTATCAGTTAACACCTCAATGGAGATTAATTGAAAGCTTGCAGGAGAGCAAAACGCAGCAGGGAAGGATACAGGAAGAGTATTAAGTGGGAGGTAAAATATGGGAGGAGTAGTAGGAACTTTGCAAGTCAAGGTGGGTTGGTACAGAGGAAAATAACTCACTGACTGCTTCCCAGTTCTATTGAGAACTTTTGTGGGGAACTGGGAAAGCTAAAAAAGTGCAAAGTGGAGTGGGGTGTTCTCAGAGGGCAGAATAAGACACTGGTGCCAGAAGTAAGTAGGGAGCAAGAATTTGGTTTTGTGTTTGAGATCATATTTTACAAAAGTGGAACCCATATGTCTTCAGTTTCCCAGTTCCTCTACCGGCACTTCTGTCACTGTATGCCAGATAATTATTCACGTACCTTTATGAAAAGCCAATATGAAGGCCACTCCAAGCTTGAGCCAACCTCTATATTTGTTTCCTTCTCCTTTTCACTCTTTTACTAAACATTAAGTCAGTCAGTCAACAAACATCTGTTACCAAATATTTCCAAGATTTTCGTAAAAATTATTTTTTTTTAATTTTTTTTTTCAATTTTGTTTATTTTTGGGACAGAGAGAGAGACAGAGCATGAACGGGGGAGGGGCAGAGAGAGAGGGAGACACAGAATCGGAAACAGGCTCCAGGCTCTGAGCCATCAGCCCAGAGCCTGACGCGGGGCTCGAACTCCCGGACCGCGAGATCGTGACCTGGCTGAAGTCGGACGCTTAACCGACTGCGCCACCCAGGCGCCCCGTAAAAATTATTTTTATAATAAATCTGTTTCTTTTCCAGATTCTCTTACTCTCATTTTTATATTTGCCATAGTTCTAGAACAATAAATACTAAGTATATGGTGACAAGGAATCCACTTATAACCGCCTTTGAGATTGGGATCTATGAAGACCTTAATGGAACTCCATATGTTTTAATTCACACATGCGTGCGCGCGCACACACACACACACACACACACACACACACACACACACAAATGTCCCTTAGTTGTCTTTCATAGGTTACTTTCCTTCTCAGCTACTATAAAAACATGTTATTCCTAACTATCCTGAGCCTATATAGAAAGGTATAAGTCACTGTATCTTCCACGTGCCAGGCATGCCCAGGATCCCATGGTTAGTAAACACAAAGGAAGGGTTTTTGAGGGTCTGTGAAGTTCTCAAGAATGACAATGCTACATTGCTTCTAGGTTGTCTTTCTATATACAGAAACATCTCTGTTTGGATCTTGTGTTTATGTTCTTAAGTTCCACTTCCCCTGTATCTCTCCTCCTCCACTTGTTGTGCGTTCATTTGACTTAAATTCAGGCAGAGTGAGGATTCATCTCTTGGTAGTCAAAGAATGGGGGGATGATTAAGTCAAGGAGCTTGCTAAGCTAAGACAGAAGTCACTCCACTTCAAGTGGGAATACCTTAGTCCATCACTCAAATGACCTTATTCACTCAGACCTCTACTCTCAACAATATCAAGCCAGGAGCCCAGCAGGCAATCTACCTGCTTGGCTGGAAAGAAAATTAATCAAGACTGTCTCCATCTCTTATGCCAGTGAAACAAATGTTTGCCTTTCCAATACAGCCAGCTGGTGGAAGGTAAGGAGAGATGGGCAGTAAGGGGCTTTGTAGAGTATCTGAAGTAACCAGAAGTTTGGTTTAATGATAGATGAGTTATTCTAAAGGCACAGTTTGGCTATGTCTGAAATATTTCATTATAAGGTGAAGGAAACATGACGATCCATAAAAGTCAACTATCTAGAGTGGTGCCTTATGCCAAATCCATGAACTATGAGCTTGAATTCAGCATATAAAAAAAGTGAAGCAAACTCTGGATATTAAAAATTCAGGAGAAAATTAAAGATCTGCCAACATCACCATAAAAGCATATCAGGAAGAAGCATTCAACGTCCTTATTCTGGGAATTTTATTTACTGAAAATTTAGAAGTCTTATAAAGCATCTGTGTTTGATTTAACAGAAAGTAGAACTAATTATTAAGATTCGCATTAGGTGCATAAAAAATAAATTTTTTTTTAAAAACTAGAATGGAATTGCCAGAATAGTATAATGGTCTTTGCTGTTTGTTTGCTCATTTGTTCTCAGAGACCAACCCCACTTAAGCAAACTTAGAAGATATCAGTTATCTAATTTGATAAACAGGTCCTCTTGTGATTTAACTTAATCTAAAACATCGAATAGATAAACAGACTTAAAAGCTGTAATAAACATAGGAAGCACATCAATCAGTTCAATTACTGTAATTCTTAAAAATGCATTTTTCACCATTTAAACCAGAAGGTGAATCTGATTCAATTAATTGATTGCTAAGTAGATGATCCTGGAAAGTGTCCAATAAGGCAATTAAATTTGGTTTTACTTTATACTGAGATATATTTCTTGACTATTTTTAAGGAAAAATATAAATTTTATTGAAGGGTATAAACTACTGACACAAAAATGGTTAAAATGAAATGTACAAGAATATTTAAACAATAAACTCTACATATACACAGTAAGACACATTCTTATACTAGATTTATGAAATTTTAAAATCTGCAAGTCAAAACGATTTTTACAAATACCTCTTTCCTTGAAATTAAATACAGACTTTTTTTTAAATTCGTTCGACCTGCAGATTATTCATATAGTAACCTTTAGATAAGAATTTGTGTTGAGTCAGAATGTCATTTGGAGTGGTATTCTGTTCTCAAATGGCTGTAGAGTTTCTAAATCAAGATCTACAAAGAACCTGTTTATTTTCATTTTTGTGAATTCTTGTTTATTTACTTATTTTTAGCTGACTAATACAAAACAGACTTCATATATCGTTCTTTATTAAATTATTACTGGTAACCTATTTTCAGAGGATAAAAAGTATTCCAAATGATATTGAAAAACCTTGACACTTACTTCTGTCCTCTTGGATAAATGGGGTGTTCTCTCCATAAGAAGTAATTGTGTTAAAAAAGAGAATGCTATGTTACTGTCCATAATATGTGTCAAGAGTCCCGTACTCTATAGGATTGCTGAAAGTAAAGGAAGTATTTAATTAGAAGTTAAGCAACAACATGAAACAATTCACAAATAATGTAAATTCTTCCTCTCTGAAAGTTAAAAAGCTGTTCTCTTGCTATTTACCTTAAAATATTTATTGATTGCTCTCTAAATGCTATGCAATATTCTTGAACGTGCTCACCATCATTTATCATCAGGAAAACGCAAATCAAAACTACACTGAGATATCACCTCACACCTATCAGAATGGCTAACATCGGGGCGCCTGGGTGGCACAGTCGGTTAAGCGTCCGACTTCAGCCAGGTCACGATCTTGCGGTCCGTGAGTTCGAGCCCCGCGTCAGGCTCTGGGCTGATGGCTCGGAGCCTGGAGCCTGTTTCCGATTCTGTGTCTCCCTCTCTCTCTCTACCCCTCCCCCGTTCATGCTCTGTCTCTCTCTGTCCCAAAAAAATAAACATTGAAAAAGAATGGCTAACATCAACAGCACACAAAACAACAGGTGTTGGCGAGGATGTAGAGAAAAAGGAACACCTGTGCACTGTTGGTGGGAGTGCAAAATGGCTCACCCACTGTGGAAAATAGTATGGAGGTTCCTCAGAAAGTTAAAAATAGAACTACTTTATGATCCAGCAATCACACTACTATTTACTCAGAGAATATAAGAACACTAATTCAAAGGGATATATGATCCTTATGTTTATAGCAGCACTACTTACAATAGGCAACGTATGTAAGCAGCCCAAGTGTCCATCCATAGAGGAATAGATGAAGAAGAGATGGTGTATACATATACATATACATATACATATACATATACATATACATATACACATACATGTACACCATCATAAAAATGAATGAAAACTTGCCATTTGCAATGACATGGATGGAGCTACAGAGCATAATGTTGCAGGAAATAAGTCAGAGAAAAATAAATACCATATGATTTCATCCATATGTGGATTTTAAGAAACAAAACAAATAAGCAAAGGGGAAAAAGTATGAGAGAGAGAGAGAGAGAGAGAGAGAGAGAAATCAAGAAACAGACTCTTAATTATAGAGAACAAACTGATGATTACCAGATGGTTGTGGGTGAGGGAATGAGTTAAATAGACGATGGGGATTAAGGAATGCACTTGTGGAGATGAGCACAGAGTGGTGTATGGAAGTGAAAGTTGAATGGAAGTTGAATTACTGTCATGTATACTTGAAACTAATATAACAATGTATGTTAACTAACTAGAATTAAAATAAAAATCTAATATATATATATATATATATACACACACACACACACACACACACACACAGATAGATAAATTAAATAAAATAATTGGAAGCTATTTTAAGAAAAAATAGCCCCCACTTCCTGCCAACAATGGCAAGAAAATCAATAAAAGACTATGATTATCTATCTTGGAATATCATTTGTTATATTGATACAATTCCTCTTTTTCTTTAAAGAGCTCAGATTTTGAATCTGTGATTGGCATGTCTTTGGTTTATGACATGGATGATGGGAAGAAAATGTGTGAAAAATAAAACTTCTCTAGTGGCAAAAATATATATATGAATAAGCTGCTACATGATCACATTCCACAAGAACTCAGACTCTTGTTGATTTAAATAATTAAATTAATAATTAATTAATAATTAAATTTAAATAATAATTCAAATAGAGTATGATGAGTTTTAAGATAGGAATTATGTTGAGCAAGTCTCTTCCTGAACCAAAAGCACGACTCAGTGAATTGTCACATATAAACAAAATTTTAGGGGCACCTACATGTCTCAGTCGGTTAAGCATCCAACTCTTGATTTTGGCTCGGGTCAGAATATCACAGTTCGTGACATTACGCTGACAGTGAAGAGCCTGCTGGGGATTCTCTCTCTCCTCTCTTACTGTCCCTCCTTCAGTCATGCTTTCTCTCTCTCTGTCTCTCTCTCAACAATAAATAAACTTAAAAAAAAAGTTTAGAGATAGACTTGATCTCAGACAAATAGCTCAAATAAAACTATTGAAGACCAAGTTTCTCCACCATGAGCCAACTTGATAATATGAAACTCTACCCCATCAAATTCACGTTTGCTCATGGTGTTAATAAATGGCTGGGAACAACATTTGCCTCTTTGAATCACATTGGTTTTGACTTGGTTAAATACCCAATCCTGAACAAAGGCCTGTGCCAAGGAATATTGGAGGTCCCAGTAATAGTAGGAGCAGTGATACACAACAGACCCTATCAAATCTTTGATTTGTGAGGTGAGGACGGACTAGTTCCCTGAAGTAAGGAAGGTCAGAGCATGGTCTTAAAAATGCCAGTGTCAAGGATGGCAAAAGTAACAGATTTACATCAGAGGTCTGTGGAGGATACTGTGGGAGCAAAGACACAGGTAATTTAAGGGATAAGACTTATTACTCTTGAAGGATGAGTTATTATCCAGGGGAAGTATGATATAAATAACATGCCTTTCAGAGGAAAGAACACAGGTAAAATTAGAGAACTATGAAATAACACGGTGATCACATTTTTAGGTGTTTTGTTCTGTATCAAAACTATTACTTAGACACAAATAGAATGGACAACCATATCTAGAAAAAATATCAAAGCAAAAAATATTCCCTCTTAAAATACATCTTAAAGATGTATTTCAATATAATTTCAATAGTATAAAATTCCTCACTTAGTTGCATAAAATACTTTCCAGTGTTCACAGATACACACAGATTTCCCCTGTGAATCAAGAAAACACTTATTTTTTAGAACATAAAGAAATATAGGATAATACATCAATACTGCAACTTTTTTTTCTGGTAGAAAAATGTTTTTGCTCCTTTTATTTATTTATTTATTTTGAAACAAGCAACACTAATTAAAAGGATCTGCTGTACTAATGAAGCTCTGGATTACAATCAACAATAAAGCTCAATTTGGTGTACGTTGTACTTTGAACTGAGATATGGAGACATTTTTGTTGACTTTTTTTTTTATTTTGGGAGCTTATTAAATTACAAGTTTAATTTCTTTACTTAGAGTAAGACTATTCAGTTTGTATATTCCCTTATGGTTACAGACTGGTCAATAGTAGTTTTCAAGGAATTTGTAAGTTCTTTATAAATAGTCAAACAGATGAGTGTGCATTTATAATATTCCCCAATTACCCTTTTCATGGATGTAGGATCCTTAGTTATAGCCCTGATATTAGGATTTCTGACTTCTTCCCATCCTTGTCAGTCTTGCTGCGATTTATAATTTTAAGTGGTTTTACGAAGAAATGACTTTTTTGTTTCATTTATCTTCTCTATTTTTCAATTTTATTGATTTCTCCTTTTATCTTCACTATTTCCTTCCTTCTGCTTATTTGAATTTATTTTGCTCTTTTTTTCTGATTTCGCAAGGAAAGAAATCAGAGTGTTAATTTGACAACTTTCTTCTTTCCTAATTATAAGTATTTAGTGCTACAAATTTCCCTCTATGCACTGCTTTAGCTGCATCTCACATATTTTAATGTGTTGTGTTCATTTCCATTCAGTTCCATGAATTTTTATTTCCTTTTAAATGTCCTTTTTGACTCAGAGATTGTTTACGAGTGTATAGTTTAATTTCTAAAGATTTGGAGGTTTTCTTATTCTTTTTCTGTTAAAGATTTCTAATTTTATTCCATATTGTCAGAGAATATACTCTGTATGATTTTAGTTCTTTTAAACTTATTGAGACTTATTTTATGACCAAAGATATAATCTATCTTAGTTTCTCTAGATATTACAATATACATATTTAACTTATGACAGTCTACTGATATGGAAATTTTAACTCTTGTACCTTTTATCTCAACAAAGTATAGAAACCTGGCTTCTATTTAGGTTCAGTTACCCTCTCCACTTTCAAATATAATTGTCTTAAGGATTTCCTCCACATATATAGGGTATGACTTAGATGATGTTATAATTTTGCCTCAACCATCAAATATGATTTAATAAACTCATGAGAAAAATAGTCTATTTTGTTTACTCTTCCTTTTAACCCATTCCAACGTTCCTATTTCTTTCTGAAGTCCCAAGCCTTCTTTTGTTACCATTTTATTTGTCTTTAGAAAGTTTTTTTAGCCATACTTCAAAGATAATTTTGCTAGCGAGAATTGCTTTTAGTTTTCTTTCATCTGAGAATATCTTTTTTCCTCTTCACTCCTGAATGATAATTTCACCAGATATAGAATTCATGGTCGATGGTTCTTTTCATTCAGCACTTAAAAACTGTGTCATTTTCTTCTGTCCTCCATGGTTCAGATGTCCACCGTCATGTGAATTGTTCTCTATAAGTAATGTGGTCTCTCTCTAGCCTTATTTTAAACAAGCTTTCTTTCTTTCTTTCTTTCTTTCTTTCTTTCTTTCTTTCTTCTTTCTAAATATTCATTGATTTGACTTATTTGGATATATCCTAGTTAGTGTTAACTCAGGCTCTTGAATCTGTAGGTATGTGTCTTTCACCATATTTGGGAAGTGTTCTTTATTTCTTCAAGTACCTATTTGTCAGTGTCTCCTTCTCTGTCCTTTCCTTTCCTTTAATGCAAATATGTGGATATTAGTTCTTTTGTTTCACATATCACTGAGAGTCTACTCTTTTGGTCCATTTTCTGATATTCAGATTAGAGAAATTCAGATGATGTGTTCACAGATTCTCAAGTTTGCTGACTCTATTCTCTGTCATCCTCATTCTACCAATTATCCCATATTGTGAGGTTTTTTTTTATTTCAGTTACATTTTCCAGCTTTATAATTTTCATATTTCTATATAGTTATTTTTATAATTTCTATTTCTTTAATTTTCTATTTTCTCATTTGTTTCAAAAGAATTTGTAACTCTTTGCTGAAGCACTTTTATGCTTTCATAATCCTTGTTAGGCAGTTCAAACAACTGACTTTATCTTGATATTGGTATCTGTTAAGTGTATTTCTTATTTTGGATATTAAGTTATGACTGGTTCCAGTTTAAATTCTTTTAAGTATGCTGTTTCCTATGAAGTTATAGCCACGGTGTTAGGTGGATATATAAGTTTAACTTCCCATTTGGACCCTGCCAAAACCACTACTTGCAAAATGGGGAACTAATTTATATTCATACTGCCTCTGAAGATGGTTGGATTGGAAATTCAGTCCCTGCTAACATCTTCCCAGCAAAAATGAGACTTCTCATTGCCTCTGAGTTTGGAACGTGGGGAGTGGAAATGAGAGAAGTAGCTGAGTTCCATGGTGGGCACTGATGACATCTGGATAGAATTGGGTGGAGGATTCACTCATACTTCTTTGTTGCTGCAGAGTAGGGATGGAAGATCAGCTTCCTTGGAACCCATTGACACCAAGAAGATGTTGATTAGCTCAATCTCTTGATGCCTGTTCAGGTGAAAGCTCACCTCCACAGTGAAACTGAAGGGAATAGGGTTATGCATTGGTGTTGGGCTGGAGTAGGGCAGTTATTGCCAAAAAATATGTTCTGTTAGTAGGCCATCCTTTTCTAAGTCCTTGGTCTTGGGAGAATAAGATTTTTAGAGTGGGTTTTTGTCTGTTCCCATTGAAGATTCCAAGTTAGAACTTTCTGTAGTGCCTTGTCTGTGATATACAGGCAGCAATAAGGAACCCAGGACTCATCTACATGGTCTTTCTCAAGATCTGCTGTCCCTAGGCAACTGCCTTCTAATTTCCACCGATGAGAGTCTTCCTAGGATTATTTTTGGAGATATGTTCAGAGTTTTTCAGCTAAAAGAAGGAGAAATTGGGAGAAATAAGGCTTCCCCATTTTTTATCAGAACTAGTAGTCTCTTGATTGTTACTGACTTTCTGAGTAGCAAATGATGGTTGCCTACACTAATGTTGCCTACACTAATGTCCACTTCCATTATCCCTCTTTATAACAGAACCCCAATGTTTAGTTAGATATATTATCATAAATAATAAGAGATTATGTTTTTCAGCCTCCTTGTAAGCTGAGGGAGCAACAGAGTTCTACCCATGGAAGCCTAAATAGAAACATTCACTGAGACTTCCTTGAAATGTCCTTAAAAGGGAAAAGGTACACAATTTTGCCAAGTATTCTCTTTCCTGCTGCTAAAATAAATACCTGGATGACTAGAGCTCCATGAGCCATCTTGAGATCTTCATAATGCAAGTCAGTTGTTGAGGATGGCAGAACAAAAAGATAGGAATGGTGATTTTAAAATATGTCTGCAAGTGTTTTGGACTTAGTGACTCATGTCTTACAAATAGAATATGGATGCAATATAGTGCTATGTGACTTCTGAGGCTAGATAATGAAAAGAATAATTTCCTTCTGGCTTTCTGGCTCTCTCTGCCTATGTCTGTCTGATTATTTGTTTTATGGGAAGCTAGCCACCGTGTGGTGAGAACACTGAAGAATCCTTTATAGAGAAGAACTGAGGCTCCTTACAATTAGCCATGACCAATTTGCCAGGCATGTGAGTGAGCTGCCTTGAAAGCGGATGCTGTAGCTCCAGTTAAGATGTTGAATGATTGTAGCTTTGGCCAAGACTTTGACTGCCACTTTATAAGGGTCTCTGAGCCTGAACTGTCTAGTCAGCTGGTCTTGAATTCTTTATCTACAGAAAGTGTGAGAAGTAATAAATATTTAGTGTTGGCTGGAGGAGCCAAACTTCAAGAAGGCTATACAAGCAAGGTTTTAGCTTCTGTTGTAGATAGGCAGAACTCAGAAAAGCTCCTCAAACAGGAAGTCGTTCAAAAAAGTATCATAAAATATGGCAATCTTTCTCCACATTTACTTCAAGACACTAATTTAGAGATTCTATTTAGAGTGATGACTGGCAATTTTTTAGTTATTGTATGGGGTCAGGGAGTAGCTGAAAAAAATAATTGGTATAAAAGATATTTGTAGGGAAAAATTGTTAATTGACAAGACATACCTTTGATTTAGCATGGTTTTTCTGAAAAATAGAAATAATCCCTCATGAAATTGTAAGATACATTAATTATTAGTTATACAAATTATAGGACATATTGACTCTAAAAATGTAAAAATGGGAGTTGAGTAATAATGTGTTATAAAACATAGGAAATGCTTAGATTTTGAAATGTGTGTTCTAGAGACAGAAAGAAACAAGTCCAGCTTCATTGTTTAATGGATGAGGAAGTTGAAGTTCAAAGAATAAATATTATCCCAAATGATAAAAGTTGATTAACAACAGAAGCCCTCAGGGGGTATATTCTTTCTGATCATGACATAAAAGTAAAAGCTTAGACAGAATTGTGTTTAACTATGATAGGTTAAGTCTATGCATTTATCTGTGGTTCCTTAGAAAGTCTCAAAAATGATAATAAAGGAACAAACATGTTTTAAGTGATTTGCACACACACAAAAAAACATCCAAACAACAACACCCAAACAATTGTACAGGCCAACAATGTGGTAAATCAATTAAATGGAAAGGCTGGAGTATTAATGCAGGGTCTTTGAATTTTATAGTCTATGGACACTCCATTACATTAAAAAGATGTCATACTATAAACAACTTTCTTGTAAGGGGAGTTCTGTTCTCAGGTGTTTCTGCTGTTGTGAAAGTAAACACTTTTTTGGGCCTCCTTCCTTTTTATAACTAGAGAATTAGATTAAGCAACGTATTTTCAAATAATAACTAAACGATGCGTTTTATATTATGGCACAGTATACACATAGCATACTCATTCAAACATACCCACGCATGTTTCACAAAACAACACACCTTTACTGCATAGATAACACAATTCATATTACCTTGATATTTTTTGTATTATCTCTTTCAGTTGTATTTCACTTTGTTAAAGCAGAGAGTATTTATATGAATTGCCTAACTCACAAATGGGTTTGACATGCACTTTCAAAAACATTAAACTGGCTTTTTTAAAAACTTTAATCAAAGTGATGCATGCTGTATTTTAAAAGATAAATCATTCTACATGGCTTTTTATGGAAAACAGTGACTTTTCTCCCTTGTCCCCATCTATTTTTTTATTTCTATGTTTCAGCTTTTTAATTTTGCTTTTATTTCCACATCTCTACATTATATTTATTATTTTTATTTCTACAGTGTTAGGTATTTCTTATTGATTTTCCTTGTTTCCTGCTTTTCTCTACCATACCCTCTAACACACACACACACACACACACACACACACACACATTCTTATCATCCTCCCATCATCCCAGTATAGGTGTTGCAATTTTTGTTATACAAATACACAGCTTTTCCCATTACCTGATGAAGTAAATTCTTTTCACAGTTGAACCATATAATAAATTCTAAATTCATTCTTGCTTCTTTTTTTTTCTTTTTATCTCTTTCTTTCTTTCTTTCTTTCTTTCCTTCTTTCTTTTCCTTCTCTCTTTCTTTTTACAAAATTGTTTTCTTAGAGTTAATAATTGTATTTTCTAGGTTTTTAAAAGATATTTAACACTTCAAAACTTTTCACCAATTATTTCAATCTTCTCTCAAGTTTTCCAGAGAAAATCGTTTCACCAGTTTTATCTTTCCGAAGAAACCTGATTTGGAACCATCTGACTACTTTCATCTGGACTGTTTGTCTTCTCTATAGGTAGACAGCTGTCATCCTGACATTAACCTTCATCACCACTCTGCAGAGTCCTGATGCCTCTCTCCTGTAATTGATCTTCCATTTCCTATGCTCATGTCTCCCTCTTTTTGGTGTTTGCCTATGTTTGGTGGAATACATCATCTAGTAACTTCTCTTATGAGCATACAAGGAAAATAAACAATTTGAAATTTCAGATGTTGATCCAACCCCCAACTGTGGTTGATGACTTCTCTTGATATAGATTTCTAGTTTTAAAATGATTATTATTCAGAATTTTTAAAGTATTTCTCAATTGCCTTTTACTATATAGTGTTACTGTCTGAATGTGAATTCAAGATGATTCCTAATTACTTTACATGTGATTTTATTTTCTTCAGATATATATCGTTATAGTCTAAAATCTCCAGAGGAAGTTCTTTGAGATAGATCTACTTTGATCCATTATGTTAGGTACTTACTCATTCTAGAAACTACACTTTCCTGGTTATGTCAAGTTTTCTTGGCTTGTTTCATGAGTGATTTTTCTTTCTATTTTTCTTGCTTCTCTTTTTCCAGAACTCTTTTAATTTGCGTTTTTAACTTCCTGAACTTTTTAAAAAGTCTTTGGCTCATTTTTATTGATCTTTTGTATTTTTCTCTACTGTCAGAGAAAATAATACCCTTCTATCTGAGAAGGTAATTTCCAAATATTATGTCAAAGTTTCCCTTTCTGCTTTAATATCATCTCTGGTACTTACCCCTGTTGCTCCTCAGATTCTTGTGGGGAGACTCTTTTAGGATGCAAAAAAGATAAAAGCCTAATTTGCAGGAAACAAGGTAATGTGAAATGGACTGGGGTGGAGTGAGGTATCTTAGTTCACTATGTTTATGTTTGCTTAATCTCTCTGCTTTTGGATGCAACACTTTACACATCTGTGCTTGATGAGTTTCTATCAGAGAACATGTGTTTTACCATTTCTAGAAAATAAACCACCATCTCTTGCAGGGGTGAAGGAAGGGAAATTCGAGTAGGGAAAGGAACAATAGGTCTGACTACTTCTTAAATGGATTTTCATCAGTTTTCCTTAGTTTAAGCTTCTCCTTTTTTACCTCAACGGGAAGAAGTAACTAGGTACCTCTAATTTTGGATTCTCCTGGAATTCTTGCAATGTAATTATGGTTTATGTTTTTCTTTCCTACCTACCTTTGCATGATTTTGTGTTCTTGGGTCTTATCATTTTCCCTTGACCTTCTAACTTCCATCATCATTTTGTGGTTGATGTTATCTGCTCTGTTCTTCCCTTGTTTTATGCATCTTTAAAAATCCATTTATCTTTATTTTATGGTGGTTTCAGGAGATGGTGAAAGTTAACATTTGTATTTATGTTGCCACCTTTCTGGAAGCCCTTTGTCAACTGAAAATTATTTTTAATAAAATGAAACATTTGGAGAGTTTTGAGTTAAAATTTTGTCTTCAGTTTTAGATTACTTCCAAACTTATTTGTTAGTTTATGAAGAGAAAATGCTTTCTATTCTCCAGATATAATTATGAAACTATTGGATATTTTAATTGTCAACATTAAAATTGAGATCTCAGTTTAGCTTTAAAAATTAGGACAAACTCACATAGACCACATTGTGGGAAGCTTAGAAGGCCAGGGTTGTCTGTCCTAGCCAAGTGAATATTATGAGCTCTGAATTAAGCTTAACTTTCTCACCTTAAAACAGGACAATGTACCTTTATTAGATATTTAGTAAAATGAGTCTTTCTGATACATTTCATGGAAAATTCTTTACTATGAGAGAGAATCCTATTCTTCAAAATAAATTTTTAAAATGCCTCTAAAGGTACTGTAGGGCAAAAAGAAACCACACTGAGAATTTGAATGTTCATAATCAATTAAAATTACATAACATCACAACCAAAAGGTAAGAAAGTAGGTAGGTATATCCTATCCTACTACGTGAGATTTCAGGCACGTATGATTCACTGCTGCTGCTGCTTGTGAGTTTTTTTAATATTTGTACTATTATCACAGATAACTCCTTTTTTCTTATACTAGTGTCATCAGACTTCTTTTACATCTTCGTTTAGATGGTAATTGACTCAAAGCAGTCCTTTGAATTCACAAATTGTAATCAAGAAAAAGATTTCCTTAAATTTAAACAACAGAAGAATGTATTTGCTCCAAGGGATTAAAGGGATGTAAGAGTGATAGGCAGTGAATTTAGAATATATACATATATATTTTATATATTATATATATATATATACATACATATATATATATATATATATATAATATACATACACACACACACACACACACACACACGGTTGTTTACAAAACCAGACCAATGAACATAAAAATTCATCATGAGTAAATAAAAATACAGAATATTTAATACCCTCCTATGTAGAAGGTGAATATAACTTAAATAATTGGTAGATTCACATTGGAAGGGTTTGGATGTGGTTGGAATTTGGTTTTATGCTTCTGAGGCAGGGAGAGCATGTGTCTTTCATAGCCACAGTATTCCTGATTACATTTATAATAAGCATATTAACTTAACCCCAATATTTATGGATGAAACAAGCTTTTCAACATATTTAATGTTAGTTTAATTGTTCAATGATAATTATGTTTCTCTATAGTAGCTTTTTAAATTTAGGCCTGCCCTTAATATTTGTGTGGTCTAGGCAAAAGAGAACAAATCATGGCCCACATATCATATGTCTAAACTTTAAAAGTTATTAATTATATTATACCCATCCCACTCCATATCCTCATCCAAGACCCCAACCCAAATCCCTGGAGATTGTCCCTATGAAAACTAGACTCAGAGAAGCATGCTTAGTGCTGAGTCTCCCTGGTCACCATTCCCCCTGCGTCATAGCACTGATTAGAGCAGAATACAGATGGGCCCAGATCAAGTACTTCTCGGAAGTCACTGCCCTCCCTGAACTAGGATGGCATCTGAACCCATTAATTGAAAATTAAAAAATAAACATTTAACTATATTATTCACTGTTAATATAGTAACCATTAAAAGAACAGAAACAAAGTCTCTTTTCAAATTATGAAAGGAAAGAAAAAAGATTATATAATTAAAAAGAGAAACCAAGCGAAATATCAACAAAGTGATTTGAAAATAAATGATAAAAAACACTACAATTATATAATAGGCTTAAGGTCAACTACTGGTTATGAAATACGTGTAAATGGGATCTGCTCAGCTTTTTTTAAAAAAAAGATGATTAGATTCAATCAACAAATGAAATCAAACTACAACAACACATAAGAGATTATCAAACAGAAAGTAATTCCAAAGGCTGACACATTAAAATGTGAAGATCAGGTACATATAAGGGAAAGAAAGCGCAGAGGTTGTTAGAGTAATATCGCATATGGTCAAATTCAATGGAGAATTAGTTTTTAAAAGTTATGCAAAGCTGAGGCACCTGGGTGACTCAGTTGGTTAAGTGTCCAGCTCTTGATTTCAGCTCAGGTCATGATTTCACGGTTTGTGAGTTAGAGCCCCTCCTTGAGCTCTGCACTGATAGCATGGGGCCAGCTTGGGATTCTCTCTCTCCCTCTCTCTCTTTCCCTCCTCTACTCTCTCTCTCAAAATAAATAAATAAGCTTCAAAAAAAATTTTTTTAAAATATCAAAGCTAAGGAGGTTGCCTCAGACTGAGAATATTTGATGTTATTAGAATCACTGTCATAAATATGCATATAATTGTACCAAATTGTATCATATTGAATATGTAAATTAAATAATAAATACCTTACATAAGAAATTAATAGAAATTTAATAATAGCAAAATATTAGGTCGTATTTCTTAACCCAAATTGGCAAACACAGGGATATGAAAAAGCTGAATAATACAATTTTAAGCAGTTGACAGAACTTTTATGTCAGTTGAGAGTAGGTTTAACTAAATGTATGCTAGGAATCCAAATTAACAGTGTCTTTGTCTAACTCGTATAGAAGTACATAATAAAATCCCAGACATAAGCATGTCTTTCCAGGAAACTCCATAGTAATTAGACACTTGAATATCTTCAAGATCTCTAAAGAATTTGACGGGAGTGACTCTCATGTTAAGATGACTATTACAGTTCTAAACATCATATTCAAACAATAGAAGTGAGGAAGGAACAAAGAGTCTATTCTCTTTCTCTGAAACAACTTCCTAGGTCTTCTGGGCAATAAGCCATCCTCTCCATCAAGCTCATATACAGCTAATCACAGCCTAGCAATTAACTAACAGACATGATTTCTGCCTACAGTACCTTCAATGTAAAATGGAGGATGAACGACAGAATAATCAAATAAAAAGTCCCATTTGTAAAGGGAAACAAACACAGCAGTTATTGATCAATGGAGTCAGTGCATCCGAAATTGCCAGCACTAGATCTCTTCCCTTAAGGAGTAACTGATTTGATTAGTCAATATTACTATCCTTATCTCTTATCTGGGGAAAAAATCTTGTCTGTTATCCTCCAAGGTTCTTTCCTCGGCCAGATTACTTCTTGTTCCTTATCCTCCACAGCCACCACCAAGGCAGTTGCTGGTACTGGAAAAGATTCGGAGCCCAGTAGAATGTCTCAGGGCATGACCATCACAGGTTACTTGCTAGACAAGGAACTTTCCCCAATTGTAGTGTATTTCTTAGCTATTGCTTTTTCTCAGTTGCATGCACAAGTGAATAAAGCCCAAAGACCTTATAAGTATTGGTCATCACCTGAGACCATTTGGCCTCACAGCCTCTAAAGAGGGCTTGATTTTATTGTTGGCAGAGAACATCTTCAGAAAGAATCTGAAACAGACTTGAAGTGAGAGTCTTAATTTCTGCTAAGGCAGCTGTTGCGCTGTAATTTGTAATTAGTTCCTTTTGTGGACTAGAAGTATTTAGGCTTTTCAAATCTGCAAGGCCCACATCACTGGGATCTCAGTCAAATTAGATTTCTGACTGCAGTCAGAAAAGCTGGAGAACTACCTGTAAAATATTTAGACTAGTAAAAAAAAAAAGGTAGGTCAAAAGAAGTGATCCATAACCTAGAATGTATGTCTTTGAAAAATAGAAACATTTATACTAAATAAACTAAGCATTTGTCTCAGAAAAAAAGTTAT
Source organism: Prionailurus viverrinus (assembly GCF_022837055.1). Taxonomy (NCBI): domain Eukaryota; kingdom Metazoa; phylum Chordata; class Mammalia; order Carnivora; family Felidae; genus Prionailurus; species Prionailurus viverrinus. The sequence continues at coordinate 61,294,934 of NC_062564.1, read as the reverse complement.
AAACAAACAAAAAAGAACAAACGATCTGTGGAAACCCCATGGAAAAATCAAGAAAAAACTTTTAAAATACTAGTTTATCAAACAAGGAAAATGACAAATACATTTTAAGATTTAAGATGTGGTGGGTAAGATGAAATAGTTGGGTAAAATGAAAAACGATTTAGTCACCCAATCCAGAAAAACAAAACAAACAAATGATGTCCCATTCTAATTGGAGAGGTAACCGCATATTTTGGAGCAGACATGTTAATAATAAAAATATGTCTTACTCAATTGTGGGCACATCAACTTAAAAATTTGGAACAAACTAATGATTTTCAGTACAAATATAAATCACCTTTGTTGACTACAGAGAAGATAAAAAATACACTAAAAGTGCTAAAAATCATAAATGGACTTGAGAAAAATTACCAGACTCGGGTCCTTACATAGATGAATGTTTATTAAAGTTTCTTCTAGAAACAGATGCTTTTGAAGTTATTCAAATTATCTGAGAGAGAAAGAAATATTGTAGAAACCAGCAGAACACTGGTTCAAAAATAGAATACCTCACTCATCAAATTAGAAGGTATTTTAGATGTATTAAACATTTTAAATCATAGAAAGAGAATCTTTAAAAAAAAGTATTAACTTCATAATCTTAGAAATGGGGGATATGTTACTAAGCATAACCATAGTCCAGAAAGCAAAAACTTGAAAAAGGATAAATCTGATCACATAAAAATGAAAATACTTGTTATGCAAAACAAACAGACAACACAAAAGAATAACAAAAAACTGACAGAAAATATATTTGACACATTTACAACATAGTGTTAATTTATTATGCAAAAAATTATAAATCAATAATAAAATATTTTACAATCCAATAGAAAAGCAGTCAGATTAAATTAAGAGAGGTGTAAAATATAATACAAGACAGCAGTAATTCAAAAATTTTCATAGCTTTTAAATATCAAAAACAAACACTGATAGAACTTGAACTTCAAGTTCATGGTATTAAAATCTATGACAGGGGGCACCTGGGTGGCTCCTGTTAAGGACTGGACTTGATTTGGGTTCAGGTCACTATCTCATGGTTCCTGGGATGGAGCCCCACATTGGGCTCTGCACTGAAAACATGGAGTCAGCTTTGGGATTCTCTGTCTCACTCTCTCTCTGCCTCTCCCCCGCTCATGCTCTCTCTTTCTCTCTCTCTCTCTCTCTTAAAATAAATAAACTTAAAAAAATGAAAATAAAAGCAATGATGAATTTTGAATTACTCTTCTGTCTTGAACTATAGCCCCAAATGTGCCATCAATGGTGCAGCTTAGGATAAGTCATTGTTCAGTCCTTTACTGTTCTTAATCAATAAAATAACAAATAAGACTAGATATCTTCTAGGACTTTTTCCAAATGTAACTTTCTATAACTTTAATTTGAAAAAAAAAATCACTTTTGGGGACCAATTTCTCACAATTCTTTCTTTCTCTATTATGAAACAGACATAACGCTAATCCCGGTGGTAGAAAACCTCTTCCCCCTTGTGAAATGATCTTAAATATAAGTACAGACAGAAATGCTGTAGAATTGGCTTCTTCTTACTGTGAGACTGGGATCAGTTCTCAAGAAGCTACATGGGGGACATCACTTGTTTCTGGACTAGTGATTAGTCTTCCCACCCCAAAAAGCGCTGAAATTGAATTTACCCCCTTACCTAAATATTATTAATCTCTTTTATATCATTACATCATCTTTAACATATAATATTGAATATATGAAGTTAATACTTTATATATAATATTGACTATAATGATTGCATTATAGTCAAATTAACCAATTACCTTTTATTATATATCTAAATTCTTGCAAATCTTTGCTACATTAACATAATTAAATTTGTTTTATTCCATCGCCATTTATCTTAGATAAAATTGAAAAACTTTGGAATTTTCTACAATTATTACTAATTACCCTGTGGCAATCTGACCATTTTTATGCCAACCAAGGTTCTTAATTTAATTGCATTGACCATAGCAACCTGATAAGCACTTCATTGATAGAGATCTTATTATCATAGAATACTTAGCAATTTCTAAAGTTGTCATATGGGATTGATTTAATTGCTCCAAATAGAGAACTTGAAGAATGCCACGACCTTCTTGAGGTTTATTTGCTGAAGATGTTGTGGAGTCTAATTTTCATGTTCAAATACAAGAGCAATACAAATGAACCACCTTTTTTGAGGACGGGGGCAATGTTTTTGACATATTGCACTATTTATGGATAGTGACAACTAAAAAGCATGAATGTTTGAGAACTCACACTTGTTTTAATACGTCATACAATATATTTCAACACTTAAATTTTTTTCAGTAAAAAAACAATGAACAAAATGCCCACTTAGACTAAAATAAATTATTGCTTGAAAAAAAATAGTGTGTTCTTTGGAAATATAGACCCAGCCTTAAAAACTACCTTATTAAAACCAAAATCACTTCAGAAAATGAATAACCCCAAATTTCACTTTCTCTGTTTCTAAAAGAATAATTGTTTATTCATTAAATCATCTTTATATTAATATGATTATTGCTATTTCTTTGATAAATATTTTTGAGAGCAGAATAAATATGCTAAACAAAAGCAAAGTGGGATATATCATTCAGATCATCTTCATGTTGATCAGAATTATTATGGTCTACCTGGTTACCCTGATTGTCATAGGAAATCAACTTTAATTAAAGAAACGCCTTTGTGTTAACCAATATATCATTTTAAAATAACAGCTATCGCTTTCAGAAAGACACTTTATCTTAAATTTTAAAAACAAGGCATAGATAAGAGGTCAAACAAGAAATTCTGTAAAACCATCATTAATTTTCCAGAGGATTCTGTTTCAATATCCCAAGTAGAATATTTAGCATCAGTTAAAATATTCAATCATTTGTTGCTAAACATATGCTGGAGGACTCTCCTTTTTATAGTGAATATTACGTAAGAGTATCATATTGTAGGAATACATTTCAAAACTCACTGGAATACTATTAACTAGCTTTATGCTCTGTCAACAACAGTAGCTATGAGACAGCTTCATCAAAGACCTGGATCCCCCATTTTAGGACCTATGAAGTAAAGAGAGCTGCCTTGAACTTTTCTTAGTGAGTTACGACAGAGTGATGGTTGGCCTTTCCTCTTTCTCGTCATCAGACTTTTCAATTATTGCTCTGAACTTGTGACTTTATTTCTCAAAACCTTTTCTTTATTCACCTGATTGCAAACCTGCCTACGTCCTCCCACTTTACTAAAAATAGTAGCCTAGATTTCACAATGTTTCCTCATATTCATAAACTACTGTATCTTTTTGCAGCATTTGACACGACAGAACATATTCAACCTTGGCTCACATGAAACCAACCTATTGTTTCTTCTCCTCTCTTACTGAACTATTCCTTTACACTCTTCGTTTCTGGCTCTTCCACCTGGTGCTTCTTAGATTTCTGACATAGACTCTATCTTTTTTCTTCCTCTACACATATATCCATTTCTTTCTGAAGATTGACATACAATAAGATATGTTCATTGCTGTTATATTTCTCCACCTGCATATCAAACATGTATCCAAACAATCCATACCAGACTGAAATCATTAGTTTTCATATATCCCCTTAACAACCTTTCCATATTTCTTTATTTTCTTGCTTTTGGTATTGTATCTAAGTCATTATGAAACTCAAGATCGTGTATGTTTTCTCTTATGTTATCTTCCAGGAATTTTATAGTTTTGCATTTTCCATGTAGTCATATAATCAATTTTAATTTATTTTCGTGAAAGGTCTAAAGTCTGTGCCCAGATTTTTTTTTCTTTTTCTTTCTTTCTTTCTTTTTTTTTTTTTTTTTTTTGCACATTGTTTTATGAGTTGTTCCAGCTTTATTTGTTGGGAAAAAAAAAAAAACCTTATCCTTTGTGCATTCAATTACCTTTATTCCTTTGTCAAAGATCACTGTGCATGGTTTATTTCTGGGTTTTCTATTCTTTTCCATTGACCTGTCTATTTTTTCCCACCAATATCACACTGTCTAAATTACTGTGGCTTTACTGTAGCAAGTAAGTCTTGAAATCTAGTCTGACTTTATCCTTCAATATTGTTTTAGCTATACTGAGTCTTTTGCCTTTCAATATGTATATTCTGGGGCACTTGGGTGGCTCAGTTGGTTAAGTGTCGGACTTCAGCTCAGGCTATGCTCTCACAGTTCATGAGTTCAAACCTTGCATTGAGCTCTGGGCAGACAGCTCGGAGCCTGGAGCATGCTTCTAATTCTATGTCTCCCCTTCTCTCTGACCCTCCCCGACTCTGGCTCTGTCTCTCTCTCTCTCTCTTTCCCCAAAATAAACATTAATTTTTTTTAAAAAATGTGTATTTTTAACAATGACATCAAAATAGATCCATTCTTTATTTTCTTCTCTTTTTCTCTACCCACCACTCTCACCATCATCATATTATGAACACAGTCATTCCTTCCTCTGAAGTTCCTCTTCCTCATGAAATCTGCTCTTTTATGTGTCATCACAGGCACTGTTGGCATTCAAATCCTTACCTCTACCTGTAATAAGACATCATTCTCCTCAGAAGTATTTTTGTTATCAGCCTCTTCCCTTTGCAGTTCACCCCCATGTTGCTGTCAAAGTTGTCCTTTTTGGAAATTAAGGTAACATTTACCTCAGTCAACAACCTTAAGGATATTCAGATAATCTTAATTCAATGAGTTTTTTAAAAATACATATTCTATGTAACCATGATACTAATCAAGAATTGGAAAACTTTAATCTCTCTAGAAAATGTCCTCAAGCCCAAGTCTAGTAAAGCCTATCCCTCCTAGAAATCACTATTGTTGTTGATATAATAATAGATTAATTTGGCTTTCTTTCAACTTCATATAAATGGCTTCAGACTATAGATATTCTTCCATGGCTTTTTTGCTCAGCATAGTATTTTTTGAGATTATTCATGTTGTATTTCAAAGGAGGTTATTAGTTTTTATGGATGAGTCGTGTTCCAGTTTGTGAATACATCACAATTTGTTTATCTGCTCTGCCATTGACAGACGTTTGGATTAATTCCATACTTTGGCTATTATGAATAAAGTCACTGTGAAAATTCTTGAGCATTCGTCTTTGCAAACATATATTTACATTTCTCTTGGGGTAAATTCCTGGGTCATGTTATATACTTTTAACATTGTCAAAAGCTGCCAAACAGTTTTCCAAAGTGATGGTACATTTTGCACTTCCCCCAGAATTGTTTGAGTGCACCCACTGCTCCATACCTTTGACACCTTTTCGTGTCGTTAGTCCTTTTAGTTTTTGACATCTGGTGGGTGTTTCATGGTATCTCATTCTGGTTGTCAGGATGATAACTTAGAAATTAAATTAGTTCATACCATCCCTCTTTCAACACTTCTGGTGACTTTGCAGTTTTCCTCGGGCTTGCAAAATAAACTTCCCATGCTCAGCATCACAGCAGGCTTCTCACCTGCTCCCAGGATATACTGCCATGTGTCTAAACCACTAGTCTCATATCCATCTGCTTCCTCATTGCCACTCTTGCTCAGGTTAAGGTATTCCTGAATGCTCAGTTACCTCTGTGCTTCTGTGTATGTTGATATCTTCCCATTGAAGGCCCTCCCTTTTATACCATCTAGGAAAATGCTTTTCCTTTGACCAGCTCAGATGCCCCCCTTTTCTGGAAACATCCTCTGTTCCTCTATGCAAATATAAATATTCATCCTCCATGCTTCCAGAATATATTATATCTTGTGTTCATGTTTCTATTTGAGCTTTTCAGGTTTACTTTAAATTTTTTTTCATGTCAATATATTTATCAGAAGACTGTGATCCCTGACCCAGAATTCATGAATAATTTAACATTGCACCCTAAGCTTGAGAATAGTATCTGTCAGTCAAAACTATGTATTAAATGAGAGAATGAGTAACATCCGTACTATATTCGTTCATCTTTATTATAGAAAGTATTTCCTTGGGGAAGCTGGCTGGCTCAGTAGGTTAAGCATCTGACTCTTGATTTTGGCTCAGGTTCATGAGTTTGTGTGCCACGTCGGGCTCTGCGTTGACAGTGCGGAACCTGCTTGGTATTCTCTGTCTCCCTCTCTCTCTCTGCCTCTCTCTTTCTCCCTCTCAAAAATAAAAAAACAAACTAAAAAAAATTAGAACATATGCCTTTGTGAACAACATATTTATCTCTACATGAATGACTTGAGATTTTGCTCTATAACAATGCAAGAAAAATTCATTCTGCAAAAATTTCTTATATGCTTTATTTAAAAACTCTAGGTTTTTGCCTTAGATTTACGTCAAAGTAGACATTGGCACACTTAAGGTGGATTTTATTAGAACTTCCACAACTCAACACTGACAAAACTAACAATCCAATTTAAAGATGGGCAAACATTTCTTGAAGGAGCGAATTTCCTGATGTTTCTTGGAAATCTTCACTAACTCAGTTTTCCTTGTAAAACATTGTAGAAATTCCCCATCTTTATGATTTTTATGAGGGTTATCACTCACAGTCTCACAGTGAGAAGCCAGTTCTACAGCATTTCTGTCTGTACTTATATTTAAGATCATTTCACAAGGGGAAGAGGTTTTCTACCACTAGGATTAACATTATGTCTGTTTCATACATCACCTTTGATTTGTATAATGATAGAGAAAGAAAGAATTGTGAGAAATTGGTCCCCAAAGGTGGTAAGTAGGAGTAAAGAACAAATTAAATACAGCTAAGGTAAAAATATTGGCAGAATATCAAAATGTATGGTAATCTGAGACTAGTTGATACCATGGGCTACGTAAATCTTCTATCACTGTTTCCTTACTGGCAATGGCCCGTCCTTCAAATAAATGTATCAAAATGCCAGATACTAACTTTTCAACCCCTGTGCCCTAGTCTTGACTGACGAGATTTGAGAAATCTGAAGCAACACTTCAGGAGAAGACATTCATTCCTGAAAGAAGGAGACGTGGGAGTATAACTGTCTTAGCAAACTGGCCAACCAGCCTCCAGCTCAAAACACTGAATGAATTCTCTGAGAACGTGGTCCTGGAAGCCATTTCATGATTATGAACTGAAGGATAAAAAGGCAATGTATTGTGTGTTGTCCAGGCCTCATTTCTCTTCTGTGAGACTCTCTCTGTACACAGGGATGAACTTCTAACTGTAGATTTATAGGACATGTATTGGCTCTTGTCCACAGTTGACTGGAACCCCCACTTGATTGTAACAATCAGATTCCCTCCCATAGGAATTAGGAAATGGAATTGAAAAATTCCTGCCAGTCTGGGCTGAACACCAAAATGGGACCGTAAAAGCAGAGTTTGATGTTGAGGTTGCCAATTCAGTAAAAGTGGATTAGCAGGAAAAAAAAAATGATTTAAATAGATGTCCAAATCCTTACTCAGCCCGACTTTTGCCACAGTGTTTATTTTCTTCTAACATAATATATAATTGATTCAACACTATGCTTATGGCTTATTGTTTGTCTCCTACAGTAGGAACTTAGTTCCATGTTTTCCGGGATTTCTATTTCCATTGATAAGAACCAAGTGTTAAGAATAATTCCTGGCACATAGCTTGTATCCAATTTTTAAAGAAATGAATACGTGTTAGCTTCAAATTTGGCTCATTCCAAAACAACAGATTCGCTCCATGTAGTATGTAATCTTGTTATAGAGTTATTGACCAATTTTTGCAGTCTGAAAAAATTCAAAATTATTTGAGTGTAAAAAGTTTCACTAAAAGAAAAAAAATCTGCTCACAAATGCAATGGAGCAATATGATAAATTGAGAATTGGTTGGAAACTTACAGGTCAAGAAGTCAACTAAATACCTAGGATGGGACATTCAAATTTACACATAATTGGCAAAACAAATGGAAAATGCCAGGTTAAAAAAAATTGCAGTGTCTTTTAGATGTTAAATTGTTTTTTGTATCCTTGAGTTTAGTTAGCAGAAAGGTGAATGTACTTAGAACACATTGAACGTCAAACATAACATTAGTGACTTTGGAGCTTCAAGTACTATTTAATTTAAAAGTGAAATTTTTTGAATTAGCCATAGAGACAATATTGGTGAGAAGATCAAAAACCTTGAATGCTTCCCAAAATGTGTCTGTAACTTGTGATTCAGCCATTCTGAGTTCTTTTGGACCTAATCAGGATAACAGCCACCTGAATAGATAGATGATAGATAGATAGATAGATAGATAGATGATAGATAGATAGGTGGATAGGCAAATAGCTTGACAAATTTCTCGACTTGATTATGTTAAATGTGCCCCATAATCTTATTATTAAGCTATTCTGGCTGGAATGTTAATATTTGATCTCTGAATATTGAAGGAAAGAGTATACATTTGAACATGAGAAATCAACTAGTGCAGGTCTGCTACTAAATAGCTGTGGGAATTTGGATAAGTCACTAAATATCAAAAACAGTAACACGAAGTCGTATTTCACAGAAAGGCATGTACTTTTTTGGTGGGCTTCACAAAGCAAACTGTTGTATGTTATATTTCTTCTTAGCCTTTTCAATGTCAGAATCAATTCTGAGGAAGCAGATGTTCTTGCCAAATGACGATTTAACAGAACAGACCATAAAAACACAAGACAAATGCTTTATAGCTTACTCAAGGCTTTCCCATAGCTGTCCCTATTTATTCCAAACAACAAACCGGTGAGAAGTAGGAAAATTACTACTATTAGCCCATTACAAAGTTAAGGAAATGGAGGCTAATAAGCTTATAAAGTTCAAGTAGCTTGCACAATTTTACAGCGTGTAATATACTCAAAAAAATATTGCACTGTCAGAAGAATACAACTCTCTCCCAAGGCAGCAGCTTTAATTAGCAGCAAATTTAACTCCTATTGGTTCCACTCATTGTCATGCTCTTCTCTCCCCTCTCTGAAAGTCAATAGAGCAGGCAGAGCAATTTTCCTAAAGTATGTATTATGTCACTTCCTAACTTAAGGCTGTTTAATAGGTTGCTATTGAAACTAGAATACAAATTGAAGCAATTAACTCCACTCTGGTTGGCCTTCCGGTACATTCCTGCTAATCCTCCTTTTTCTCTCTGTTCTCTCCTCTCTTCCCTTCATTCACTGCCCATTATCCTAATTTCTGCCCCTCCAACAAGTGAGGCTCTTAATAGTTCCAAGGTCTTTGCCCTTACTTGTCTTTTTCAGAATCCTCTTCCACCAAATCTTTTTATGGCTGCCTCCATAACTGAGAATGTTGAACATTTAATTTTTTTTAACATTTATTTATTTTTGAGAGGCAGAGAAAGAGGACAAGTGGGGGAGGGGTAGAGAAGGAGACACAGAATCCAGAGCAGGCTGTCAGCACAGAGCCTGGCACGGGGCTCGAACTCACCGACCATGAGATCATGACCTGAGCTGAGGTCGGACCCTTAAGCCACTCAGCCACCCAGGCGTCCCAAGAATGTTGAACATTTAATTCTCAATAGAAATATCCCTTCAACGTAGGGTCTTCCATGACTCCCTAGCCCAAGCAGGTCTTCCCTTGATTGGTTTCTTTATTGAATTTATCTGTAACTAAGATTATTTTATTGTGTAAATGTTAATATTGTAGCCCCCAACCCCCAATAGAAAGTCAGCGACTTGAGGATAGAGATTCTTTCCTGTTCTCTACTACATTTCTACTACTTAGGATGAAGAACAAGTGACCAATTAATGTGAGTTACTGATGAAAATAGAAACAAAACCAACCTCTCTTAATCCTGTTTACCATCTGCATATTAATCTATATCTTTCATGTCATTTCATTCTACTTTCCACACACTATTCACTTCTCTACTCAACCCATATCACACTGCTGGACTCCCCTTGAGGTCACAAATAGCATTGCTTTCTTTACACATCTCTCCTCCTTGAATTTTCACCATACATGTGTAAAGTTTTCCTTACATCAACACATGTTATTTCCACTTCCTAACCAGTTCCTTTTAAACCTCCAATCATCTTTCAAATGTCTCTGAAATCTCCCGAGGTCCTTTTGGTGACTATCTTTGTTTCTCTTCTGATGTTCCAAGTGCCCATGAAACATGAAACAATCATTTTTATTAATTATTTGCCTGTCTCATTCCCCTCTGTAATTTAAACTGCTTAAGGGCAGGAAGATTCTTTACCAGTTGTGTATCCTTGGTGCCTAGTGTTTGACTCTAAATTTTGGAGCCAAATATCTCTCTCTTAGATAAGTAAAAATGTGATGATGCTATACAACAGGATGGAAACCCTCAAATCATTTTTGGGTACTATTTTATACAGACTCAGTTTAAGATATAGGTCAGCTTGGAACTTCAGTTAATATGGGTCAGCCCAAAATGGACAGTAGGAGAGACCAAAGTGTCCATAGGAGGGATACAGCAACATCAAAGTCCTTTACTGCAGACAGCTCACTATGCTATCCTTAGGTAGTGCTCTTTCTAGTTTGTATAAATAGATGAAGTCTCACTGAGAAAAATATTCTTGAGGTCATCCTCTGATGACATTACAAATGTGATATATTAATTGAGTAAAAAAGAAAATCCTCAAAAGGGCATCTAATCAATAAGGATTGCTGAAACAGAGCTGTGAAAATATTGGTAGCATTTCCTTACTCTTTTGTTAATAGAAAGAACTTTTTCATTAATTAGAACAGAGATCTTATACAGTCAACTTTGCTTTAAAAAAAGGATGCTTCTAGGGGCACCCGGTGGCTCAGTCGGTTAAGCGGTCGGTTAAGTTGGTGAAGTGCTGACAGCTAAGAGCCTGGAGCCAGCTTCGGATTCTGTGTCTCCCTCTCTTTCTGCTCCTCCCCAGGACACACTCTCTCTCACTCTCCTGCTCAAAAATACAGAAACATTAAAAATTTTTGAAAAAAGGATGCTTCCTTTCGTGCTAGTTGACATTGAGTGGAAAATAACATCAAATAGAACATCAGGGCAAGTTCTGGAATTCATGTTCCTTATAGTGGATTAAAACAGCATTGGAAATCACTGACAACCTGACAGCGGATGCTATCAAATGGGCTGTTTCATATGTAACTAATGGGAAAATAAAGAAGCACAGTCTTTAGAAGAGTATTGACATTTATTATAAAAAATCTTAAAATGTTTACTCTCCTTCGTGACAATGATTTTGTCTGTGTTAGTCTACCATACAGAAGTCAAACAACAACAATAGCAAAATGTTACACTCAAAAATATTTATTACAGTATCATTTATAGCTACAACTGGGTGGATAACCTCGTCAACAGTATGACCAGTGCTGTGCTTCAGATAAAATGCAGACTGATCACTATACAATCCTAACAAATAATTGAGAATTATTATGAGATAACCAGATAATTAACCAATGGGATATTATGCAAACTGAAAGTATTTCCAAAGATCTTAAAGGAATATGGGATTTATTATATTTTGGAACAAATTTTAAAGCATACAAAAACAATAGCAATGACAAAGAAACTGCACAAACTGTGTGATTACAAATTTATAAAAGTTAATACGAAGAAAAGGCTAATATAACAACAAAGATAATAGCAAGTAAAATGATCACAGTAATATGACTTGTCTTCTTTCTGATTTTCTATATTGTAGAATTTTTTCCCAATGAGTATTGTTGCTTACTAACAGGAAAAAAAAAAACCAACCTCATACTTCAAAGAAAGCTGGTGAGTCACCTACTCACATAGAAGTTGTGTTGGAAAAGAAAGAACTCAGCCAACTGTTACATTCATTGGCATAAAAATCTAGTTTGAATTAACCCCTCACTAATTTCTGAATGAATCATGAGTTGGGAAGGAAATGTAGGAAACAGAAATACATATATTTTCTCACTAGCATGGCTAAAAAATTTTCTCTGAGACAATGTAGATATGTGGCACTGTGAAAAATGTTGTTAGAAAATTATATTCTTTGGGGCGCCTGGGTGGCGCAGTCGGTTAAGCGTCCGGCTTCAGTCAGGTCATGATCTCGCGGTCCGTGAGTTCGAGCCCCGCGTCAGTCTCTGGGCTGATGGCTCAGAGCCTGGAGCCTGGAGCCTGTTACAGATTCTGTGTCTCCCTCTCTCTCTGACCCTCCCCCGTTCATGCTCTGTCTCTCTCTGTCCCAAAAATAAATAAACGTTGAAAAAAAAATTTTAAAGAAAATTATATTCTTTTAATTTTTTTTTAATGCTTATTTATTTTTGGGACACAGAGAGACAGAGCATGAACGCGGGAGGGTCAGAGAGAGAGGGAGACACAGAATCTGTAACAGGCTCTGGGCTCCGAGTTGTCAGCAGAGAGCCCCACGCGGGGCTCGAACTCACAGACCGCGAGATCATGACCTGAGCCAAAGTCAGACGCTTAACCGACTGAGCCAGCCAGGCGCCCCAAGACAATTATATTCTTAAAAAAAGAAATATTTTTTAGGAAAAGGCATTGGGAAGGATAATGAGAAAGATGGCTTGTAAGAGAAGAGAGATAAAGGAAGGGCTGAAGACAGAGAGAGGGAAGGATAAAGGGGAAAAACGGGCGGAAAAAAGAAAGGATGAAGATGCTTGAGGCTCAAATCTTGATTATACAGAGACTGTGCAGTTATATAAATCACATTTTCTCAATGTAATTTATCATTCCTAGCACATGTGCATTACTCAGAAATTCAGATATGAATCCAACGATTGTATCATGAACAACAAAGGTGTATTGCTTCCTAATGCCTTGAGCTTGTAAACACTTCTCCAGCCACCTTAATGTTGTTTTTACCTTCCATTTGTAAGCGTTATTATCATATTTTTTTTCAAAACAGAGAACAGTTTTGACTAGGATATAGACCTATCCTCCAGTAATATTACTAAAATGTATCGACAGAAAACTTGGATTTTCTTTTCAGAGAGTGCAGTTTTCTTTAAGAAATCCACATAATTAAAGTGAAATTTATTTTACTAGAAGCAAATGATGATAAGCATAGTCATCTCAAGTATCTGCCAACTCAAAATTTAAATTAATATTTAAAATTTAGTTTCATTCTAAAGCCTGAGACTTGGTCACCTGCACAGAAAACATATTTTTGGTAGCTATGACATTGTGGGAAAACACTGAGATTTTAGTGAGAAAACTTGAGTTCCAGTTCCAAGCCTTTACCTAACAACACTCATGGTCACAAACGACTTCACTTTTGAGAACGGAAGTTCAACAAATATTGTTGAAATTTGATGATTAAATCCCGTGTCAGAATGAGTGCTTGGTGTAAGAGTTAATAGTAATAGTTTTAAAAATCTATATAATACAAATTTATATCTAAAACTGCAACCAAGATATGATAATATTTTGCATAAATTCTAAAAGGCAAATCTCCACATAATGAGAAGAAGCCATAAAAGATTTTCATGATGGCTCATTATGATAAGGGCTGTCATATCCCCAGGGTTGCTTAACAGTGTATATTTTCAAAACTCATATAACTTTGTTGGTATAAGCTTGCCTAGATCCTGCAAATATTTTAAATATATTGTAATATAAACTATTATAAAAATAAATTGCATTAAATTTTGACATAGAGTCGTCGAAATCTTAGAATATGTGTCACCATGTAACCCGATATTTGAGCCTAAGTACTTTGCTTCATTTATCAACTTTTTGATCCTTAATTATTTGAACAAATTGCAACTGAATGCTTATTATATTAGATAAAAATATGATCAAAGATAACTAATCAAATCATAGATACTTGAGACAGAAGGATCTCAAAAGTTAATCTATTTTTTTATGTTGCAACAGAATAATGGAGAACCCCAGGGGTTAACTGATCTGCCCACAGCTGCACAACTCATAAAAGGACACAGCCAAAAATGTAGCTAAGGTTTCCAATTGTGAAGTTAGGGTGCTTTTTGCTAATTTTAGCAAAATTTAACTACTCTAGGCTCTTCTCTAGGTATTATCGGTATTTTCTTTGAAAAAAAAGTGATTATATTTATGATCTATAATTTTTCTTATCTATTGGATTACCTTTAATTAGAATCTTTTATTTGAAACACTTTAAGTCTAAATAAATCTTGGACTACCCTTATCCTCTTCACTTAGAAAGTAATTAAGTTATAATTGCTACAGTTTTTGAAATTTTTTTCTACTTTTTATTTTTACTTCTGTTAATCAGAGTAATAGATTATATTCCTACTTAGTGTAATGCTGGTTTTGTACTTATGTGGCCTACTTAGTTTATTCTCATTCCTACCCTCTAATATTTCCAGTTCCAATTATGGTCATAAGGGCAAATAATGTACCTGTGTTTATTTTCAAATATCATCATCCCTGAATCACTCAGAATAGCATTATTATAGTATAGGGAGATTAATAAAATTTCATTTTAATGCAGGATATATTACTGATCTCTGCTAAAGTACCTCAAATATATAATTCAGGGAAAGATTAAATGTATTTTAGTCAACAAAAAGAATATTTACAAATGGTAGCTTCATCAATATTCTTTTTAGTATCAACAGAAAAAATGATTTTTCAAAAAAAATATTCGGTGCCTAAGAAAGCAAATTTGAGTAAATATTTGAAAACTTAGGTTCTGAGGTGCGTAGGTGACTCAGTCAGTTAAGCGTCTGACTTCTGCTCAGGTCATGATCTCATGGTTCTTGGGTTTGAGCTCTGCTTAGGACGCTGCTGACAGCTCAGAGGCTGGAATCTGCTTTGGATTCTGTTTCTCCCTCTCTCTCTGCCTCTCCCCCGCTCACACTCTGTCTCTTTCTTTTTCTCTCGAAAATAAGTAAACTTTTAAAAAATTAAAAAAAAAACAACAACAAAATCTTTTGTTCTCAGTCAAAATATTAATTCATTTTCAAGAGAAGTTTTTGTTGTATTACAATTTCAAAATTTAATTTGCTAACCTTTTGATGCAAAAAAGTACTTTTTTACATTTGAATTCCAGTATATTTAACATACAGTTTTATATTACTTTCAGGTGTATAATATAGTGATTCAACAATTCTATGCATTACTCGGTGCTCATCATGCTAAGTGTACTCTTAATCCCCTTTGTAAAAAAAAGGACTTTTTATGGGTAAGGTCACATGTTTAAAATAATCTAAATTTAACATTGAAAAATGGTATTAGATGTGTATGAGTAGGACTACTATATCATTAAAAACTATTTTAAAAAGTCACTCAAATCATTGCCCTTTCTCCTGAGGTATTTAGTAAAAGAGTGCCCTCTTGTGATTTCTGAAACCTTATACGAACAGCAAGATATACTGCCAGTGGGGACACTTTTTAATTAAAAAAAAAAAATCTTACCATTCTTAAAATACACTCAATTTTTTTTTTGCACATGACACTAGTTTTATTTTTATTATATATTTTTTTATGTTTTCATGACACTAATTTTAAATTTAAATTTATTTTACTGGAAATAGAATAACATGCTTCATGGGGATAGATTAGAAAGTAGTTTTAAGGAAAGCATGAGACCTTCCAGCTAATGGAATGCATATACTACTGCTTTTTTCCACTTTTATGACCGTATCGGAAGCTCTCTACAAACAGAACACTGTTTCTAGAGAATAAAGCTGTTGAGCTTACACTGATTAGAATTTTCCTGACAGCGTGGCATAATTTTGATGTGTTCCGGGCTTGTTCTTCATTATGACCCTAAGGATGCAATAGAAAGGCCATATGTTCCTCATAGTCCTCAGTGTGACTTCCAGTGATGTCAATGGGGTGTTGTTTCTGTAGATCACAAGAACAGCAAAGCTCACATTGGGACTGAGAATGGCATGACCTTGGGAACTTTTGATCACGCAGATCTGAAACACTGGAGAACATCCAATGTAGCATTAAACTGAATTCCTCAGTAATGAGAAATTAAGAAATTGAGTTAATGGAAGACTAGGGATTTTATGCAAAATTACTAGACTGTGCCTACCGGTGTTTATACTCAGTGAATAATTTATGAGCGATATAGCTAATGAAAGTTACACGGTGTCATGCTTTTTAAGAAGAAGGACAAAGAGCATTCATATATAGTAAAAAATAGTTTGCTCTGAAATAACTTTTGACTCTCTACAAACTGACATACACTTCTATCCATGAAAAAAAAGGTTCTCTCTCAATTTATTGTTAAAATATAATAGTGAAGGACAAGAATATAGCTTGGGTAAAATAAAAAGTTGATCAATAAAACAGGGAAGCAGGAAAGAATATGAGTCTTTTTAGTAAAAGTCAATTTGTCAGAAGTGGACCAACTTTTGTAGCCTAACTGTAGTAAAAGCTAGAAATATGAACAAAATCAATGGTAAATATTCTTCAAACTATCTAGATTTCACTGTCATCAAATTATAAAGCACTTGTGAGTGAATACACAAGAACAAGAAATCTGTTTCCCATAAACATTTCCCTGGACTAGTTTGTCAACTGTGGGTGGGTGCAATTTTACCTATAGGAGACATTTGGCAGTGTCTAGGAATATTATGGTGCCACGAATGGGGTCAGGGTGCTACTGGCATCTCATAGGCAGAGGCCAGAGATGTTGTTAAATCTAGACCACAATGACCCCAAACAATGAAGAATTATCAGGTGGAAATAGTGCCACGATGGGAAACTCTCTAGACCTGGAATTTTAGATTTAACTGACCTAAAGAAGTTTTCTTAGCCAGTTTTTGTATGTCACTTCTCATAATTTTTACTTTGAAAACTCATTGAAGTTGAATGTGATTGGAAGAGGCTTTCTTTACAGATATTACTATTTCTCTTAATAAAAATCTACCCATTTGTCAAAACTTTTAGGACAGTGATTTTTTAGTTATGTGTAAAGAAAAATGATGAATGAATATATAGACTCCTAGGCTTTATCACTTTCCTCCTACACCATCCTGATTTGCCAACTCCAGGTTCATATATTTGGGATGGTGTTCAGAAATTTATATTTCAGTAAGATACCCAGGGATGGTCACATAGAGGTTACGGTCCACATTTCGAAAAATACTACTCTAGATTTCTCTAAAGATGCCTGTAAGTCAGGAATACATTATTCCTTTGTTTTTATGCAACTTTACAGATTCAAATTCTAAATATGAGTTTCACTTATTTAACTTGATTTATAACCTATTTTAACTTATTTTCTTCTTTCTTTCCCTGGTAGGGCTGAATCTATGAACCAGTTATACCTTGAGTAAAGGAAAGTATATAAAAGGGCCAAGGGAAAAAGACAGATGAAAAAAGAATGGGTGTCTCATTACATGTGAACAAATAGAATACTTGGCTTGTATGGTGTGTTTTTAGGGGTCATGGTTGATAAAGGTTTGCAGAAGTGTGCAAAGAACCCTGGAAATCATAGAGCAGGAGGTAACTGTGAGTACCTTCTAAAGTGTAGAGAGAATTTTAGGATGTGTTAATTGACTATTGATTGTTTATATTCTTACTTTTCTAAATAAAATAAAACAAAGCCACTCAATTCATGGAAATTGAAATTATAAAAAGGTACTTGCAAATCTCTAAGGAATAAGTCATATCTTTGTATTTCTTAAGACAGGTTGCATAAAAGATCATTAACACATTCCTAACTGTGGTACGCATCAACTTCATTCATTCAAACTCTGAGCATACAACTCAGATTTCATAAATATGTCAGATACAATGATATTAAAAAATACACACTAACACAGCCAAGTTCCAATGGGGGCCTAGGAGGGGGGGAGTGATGGAGGGAAAGTCACTACCTAACTGATGAGAACAATTGACCCAGAGTGTTCTCTCAATTGAATCAAGCTTTACAGATAAACAATAAAGAAGCCATTTAGAGATTTGGATTAATCAGCATAATAAATCTTGAAACAATGCCATTACAAAGGAATTTAACCTTCACAGATTACTATATAATTTAAGACTCCATCTGACAGACATATTAAACTAAACCAAAAGGTAAATCCTTAGAATTCTAATTAGCTTACAGGAAAACTGCTATTAAGTTTAACCATTTTGCTAACGGAATTTTTAAAAGAAGCCTTTTATGTTACGCTTAGACAGCATAGTGACTGCTAAATAAAAACTGAATGCTTTGTAGGCAAGAATTTGGATTATATAACTTTAGCATTCTAAGATATATAGTTTTCAAACCATTATGCAATTACACTACAGTGGGATAAACATAAGTTTTCCTGACTATTAACAAAACTTTCCCTATCCAAAATTAAATCTCGTAGCGTGGACTTTAAATGTACTCCCCAGATTATACTCCGTTCACTAAACTGTTCTCTGTTACCTTTGCCTATATACTGGTTTCATTGGTCTCTATAAATCCCTTATGAGAAATAGGAAAGAAAAAGTTAGGTGGCAAAAGGAGATTTTTTTTTTAATATATGAAATTTATTGGCAAACTGGTTTCCATACAACACCCAGTGCTCATCCCAAAAGATGCCCTCTTCAATACCCATCACCCACCCTCCCCCCCTCCCACCCCCATCAACCTTCAGTTCTCAGTTTTTAAGAGTCTCTTATGCTTTGGCTCTCTTCCACTCTAACCTCTTTTTTTTTCCTTCCCCTCCCCCATGGCTTTCTGTTAAGTTTCTCAGGATCCACATAAGAGTGAAAACATATGGTATCTGTCTTTCTCTGTACGGCTTATTTCACTTAGCATAACACCCTCCAGTTCCATCCACGTTGCTACAAAGGGCCATATTTCATTTTTTCACATTGCCACATAATACTCCATTGTGTATATAAACCACAATTTTTTTTATCCATTCATCAGTTGATGGACATTTAGTCTCTTTCCATAATTTGGCTATTGTTGAGAGTGCTGCTATAAACGTTGGGGTGCAAGTGCCCCTATGCATCAGTACTCCTGTATCCTTCGGGTAAATTCCTAGCAGTGCTATTGCTGGGTCATAGGGTAGGTCTATTTTTAATTTTCTGAGGAACCTCCACACTGTTTTCTAGAGTGGCTGTACCAGATTGCATTCCCACCAACAGTGCAAGAGGGTTCCCGTTTCTCCACATCATTGTCAGCATCTATAGTCTCCTGATTTCTTCATTTTGGCCACTCTGACTGGCGTGAGGTGATATCTGAGTGTGGTTTTCAATTGTATTTCCCTGATGAGGAGCGACGTTGAGCATCTTTTCATGTGCCTGTTGGCCATCTGGATGTCTTCTTTAGAGAAGTGTCTATTCATGTTTTCTACCCATTTCTTCACTGGATTATTTGTTTTTTGGGTGTGGAGTTTTGGTGAGCTCTTTATAGATTTTGGATACTAGCCCTTTGTCCGATATGTCATTTGCAAATATCTTTTCCCATTCCGTTGGTTGCCTTTTAGTTTTGTTGATTGTTTCCTTTGCAGTGCAGAAGCTTTTTATCTTCATGAGGTCCCAATAGTTCATTTTTTGCTTTCATTCCCTTGCCTTTGGGGATGTGTCAAGTAAGAAATTGCTGCGGCTGAGGTCAGAGAGGTTTTTTCCTGCTTTCTCCTCTAAGGTTTTGATGGTTTCCTGTCTCACATTCAGGTCCTTTATCCATTTTGAGTTTATTTTTGTGAATGGTGTAAGGAAGTGGTCTAGTTTCATTCTTCTGCATGTTCCAGTTCTCCCAGCACCATTTGTTAAAGAGACTGTCTTTTTCCCATTGGATATTCTTTCCTGCTTTGTCAAAGATTAGTTGGTCATACTTTTGTGGGTCTAGTTCTGGGGTTTCTATTCTATTCCATTGGTCTATGTGTCTGTTTTTGTGCCAATACCATGCTGTCTTGATTACAGCTTTGTAGTAGAGGCTGAAGTCTTGGATTGTGATGCCTCCTTCTTTGGTCTTCTTCAAAATTACTTTGGCTATTCAGGGCCTTTTGTGGTTCCATATGAATTTAAGGATTGCTTGTTCTAGCTTCGAGAAGAATGCTGGTGCAATTTTGATTGGGATTGCATTGAATGTGTAGATAGCTTTGGGTAGTCTTGACATTTTGACAATATTTATTCTTCCAACCCATAAGCACAGAATGTTTATCCATTTCTTTATATCTTCTTCAATTTCCTTCATAAGCTTTCTATAGTTTTCAGCATACAGATCCTTTACATCTTTGGGTAGATTTATTCCTAGGTATTTTATGCTTCTTGGTACAATAGTGAATGGGCTCAGTTTCTTTATTTGTCTTTCTGTTGCTTCATTATTAATGTATAAGAATGCAACTGATTTCTGAACATTGATTTTGTATCCTGCAACTTTGCTAAATTCATGTATCAGTTCTAGCAGACTTTTGGTGGAGTCTATCGGATTTTCCATGTATAATATCATGTCATCTGCAAAAAGTGAAAGCTTAACTTCATCTTCGCCAATTTTGATGTCTTTGATTTCCTTTTGTTGTCTGATTGCTGATGCTAGTACTTCCAACACTATGTTAAACAACAGCGGTGAGAGTGGGCATCCTTGTCGTGTTCCTGATCTCAGGGAAAAAGCTCTCAGTTTTTCCCCGTTGAGGATGATGTTAGCTGTGGGCTTTTCATAAATGACTTTTATGATCGTTAAGTATGTTCCTTCTATCCCGACTTTCTCGAGGGTTTTTATTAAGAAAGGGTGCTGAATTTTGTGAAATGCTTTTTCTGCATCGATTGACAGGATCATACGGTTCTTATGTTTTCTTTTATTAATGTGATGTATCACGTTGATTGATTTGCAAATGTTGAACCATCCCTGCATCCCAGGAATGAATCCCACTTGATCATGGTGAATAATTCTTTGTAAAAGCTGTTGAATTCTATTTGCTAGTATCTTATTGAGAATTTTTGCACCCATATTCATCAGGGATATTGGCCTGTAGTTCTCTTTTTATTGGGTCTCTGTCTGGTTTAGGAATCAAAGTAATACTGGCTTCATAGAATGAGTCTGCAAGTTTTCCTTCCCTTTCTATTTTTTGGAATAGCTTGAGAAGGTTAGGTATTATATCTGCTTTAAATGTCTGGTAGAATTCCCCAGGGAAGCCATCTGGTCCTGGACTCTTATTTGTTGGGAGATTTTTGATAACTGATTCAATTTCTCTGCTGGTTATGGGTCTGTTCAAGCTTTCTATTTCCTCCTGATTGAGTTTTGGAAGAGTGTGGGTGTTTAGGAATTTGTCCATTTCTTCCAAGTTGTCCAGTTTGTTGGCATATAATTTTTCATGTATTCCCTGATAATTGCTTGTATCTCTGAGGGATTGGTTGTAATAATTCCATTTTCATTCATGATTTTAACTATTTGGGTCATCTCCCTTTTCTTTTTGAGAAGCATGGCTAGAGGTTTATCAATTTTGTTTATTTTTTCAAAAAACCAACTCTTGGTTTTGTTGATCTGCTCTACAGTTTTTTAAAATTCTATATTGTTTATTTCTGCTCTGATCTTTATTATTTCTCTTCTTCTGCTGGATTTAGGCTGTCTTTGCTGTTCTGTTTCTGTTTCCTTTAGGTGTGCTGTTAGATTTTGTATTTGGGATTTTTCTTGTTTCTTGAGATAGGCCTGGATTGCAATGTATTTTCCTCTCAGGACTGCCTTCGCTGCATCCCAACGTGTTTGGATTGTTATATTTTCATTTTCGTTTGTTTCCATATATTTTTTAATTTCTTCTCTAATTGCCTGGTTGACCCATTCATTCTTTAATAGGGTGTTCTTTAACCTCCATGCTTTTGGAGGTTTTCCTCCAGACTTTTTCCTGTGGTTGATTTCAAGCCTCATAGCATTGTGGTCTGAAAGTATGCATGGTATGATCTCAATTCTTGTATACTTATGGAGGGCTGTTTTGTGACCCAGTATGTGATCTATCTTGGAGAATGTTCCATGTGCACTCGAGAAGAAAGTATATTCTGTTGCTTTGGGATACAGAATCCTAAATATATCTGTCAAGTCCATCTGATCCAATGTATCATTCAGTGCTCTTGTTTCTTTATTGCCCATGTGTCTAGATGATCTATCCATTGTTGTAAGTGGGGTATTAAAGTCACCTGCAATTACCACATTCTTGTCAATAAGTTGCTTATGTTTATGAATAATTGTTTTATACATTTGGGGCTTCCTAATTTGGCATATAGACATTTATCATTGTCAGTTCTTCTTGATGGATAGACCCTGTAATTATTATGCAATGCCCTTCTTTGTCTCTTCTTACAGCCTTTAATTTAAAGTTTAGTTCGTCTGATATAAGTATGGCTAGTCCAGCTTTCTTTTGACTTCCAGTAGCATGATAAATAGTTCTCCATCCCCTCACTTTCAATCTGAAAGTGTCCTCAGGTCTAAAATGCGTCTCTTGTAGACAGCAAATAGATGGGTCTTGTTTTTTTATCCATTCTGATACCCTATGTCTTTTGGTTGGCGCATTTAGTCCATTTACATTCAGTGTTATTATAGAAAGATATGGGTTTAGAGTCATTGTGATGTGTGTAGGTTTCATGCTTGTAGCGATGTCTCTGGTACTTTGTCTCACAGGATCTCCCTTAGGATATCTTGTAGGGATGGTTTAGTGGTTATGAATCCCTTCAGTTTTTGTTTGTTTGGGAAGACCTTTATATTTCCTTTTATTCTAAATGACAGATTTGCTGGATAGAGGATTCTCGGCTGCATATTTTTTCTGTTCATCACATTGAAGATTTCCTGCCATTCCTTTCTGGCCTGCCAAGTTTCAGTAGAGAGATCGGTCACGAGTCTTACAGGTCTCCCTTTATATGTTAGAGCACGTTTATCTCTAGCTGCTTTCAGAATTTTCTCTTTATCCTTGTATTTTGCCAGGTTCACTATGATATGTCGTGCAGAAGATCGATTCAAGTTACGTCTGAAGGGAGTTCTCTGTGCCTCTTGGATTTCAATGCCTTTTTCCTTCCCCAGATCAGGGAAGTTCTCAGCTATTATTTCTTCAAGTACACCTTCAGCACCTTTCCCTCTCTTTTCCTCCTCTGGAATACCAATTATGTGTAGATTATTTCTCTTTAGTGCATCACTTAGTTCTCTAATTTTCCCCTCATACTCCTGGATTTTTTTATCTCTCTTTTTCTCAGCTTCTTCTTTTTCCATAATTTTATATCTAGTTCACCTATTCTCTCCTCTGCCTCTTCAATCCAAGCTGTGGTCGTCTGCATTTTATTTTGCAGCTCATTAATAGCATTTTTTAGCTCCTCCTGGCTGTTCCTTAGTCCTTTTATCTCTGTAGCAATAGATTCTCTGCTGTCCTTTATACTGTTTTCAAGCCCAGCGATTAATTTTATGACTATTATACTAAATTCACTTTCTGTTATATTGTTTAAATCGTTTTTGATCAGTTCGTTAGCTGTCGTTATTTCCTGGAGGTTTTTTTTAGGGGAATTCTTCCATTTCATCATTTTGGATAGTCCCTGGAGTGGTGGAGAACTGCAGGGCACTTCTACTTTGCTGTCTTGAATAACTTGTGTTGGTGGCCGGGGCCACAGTCAGACCTGATGTCTGCCCCCAGCCCACTGCTGAGGCCACAGTCAGACCGGTGTGTGCCTTCTCTTCCCCTCTCCTAGGGGCGGGATTCATTGTGGGGTGGCATGGCCTGTCTGGGCTACTTGCACACTGCCAGGCTTGTGGTGCTGGGGATCTGGTCTATTAACTGGGGTGGATCGGCAAGGTGCACAGCAGTGGGAGGGGCAGGCTCAGCTCACTTTTCCTTTGTGGATCCTCTTCGGGAGGGTCCCTGTGGCACGGGGAGGGAGTCAGACCCACCAGAGGGATGGATCCACAGTAGCACAGAGTTGGGTGTTTGCGCGGTGCAAGCAAGTTCCCTGACAGGAACTGGTTCCCTTTGGGATTTTGACAACAAAGGGAGATTTAAAGAATAAAAGCAACAGCTTTTAGCCCTTTGCATGTCACTTTCTGATTTGCATATAATATACATTTATATTCTTGAAAAATTTCAATTTCTTTAATCACTGAAGAATTTTATATGAATATGCTTCAGGAAAGGAGTATAATAATTAATTTTATTTGTTAATTTTGCTGGGCTATGGTGCCAGATATTTGACTCAACATTCTGGATGTTTCTGTGAAGATGTTTTCTGGGACATTAACATTTAAATTTGTACATTTTGAATTAATCAGATTGCTTTCCATATGTAGGTGGGCCTCATCTAATTAGTTGAAGGCCTGACCAAAACAAAAAATTGATCTCCCCTGGGTGAGACAGAATTATGCCAGCCGACAGCCATCAGTTTTGAACTACATCAGCTCTTTTCTGAGTCTCCAGCCTGCCAGCCCACCCTGCAGACTTTAGACCAGCTCACTCTGCAGGTGTTGGGCTTGCCAGTCTTCATAATCACATGAGCTGATTCTAGAAAACAATTTTTTCTCTATACATACATATCTTATTGGTTCTGTTTCTCTGAAGTACCCTGACTAGAAAAAACGTAGGCACTGTAAAAGGCAATATTTCATTCTTTTCTATGGATGAGTAATATTTCATTTTGTATGTGTGTAATATATAATATATACAATAATAAATACAATATATAGTACATATACATTATTTAATAATATATATAATATATACACTATATATAATATATATACAATATATGTCATAGTATATATAATATATGAACAATATATAATATACATATAACATATATACTATATACACAATTTTAAATATAAAATTATATATTTTCTTTATTGATTAATCGGTTGAAAGACATTTGGACTCTTTCCATAATCTGACTATTATTGATAATGCTGCTACAAACATTAAGATGCATGTATCTCTTTGAAGCAGTATTTTTATATTCTTTGGGTAAATGCCTACTCTTGAAATTACTGGACATTAGGGTAGTTTTTTTTTTAACTTTTTGAGGAAACTCCATATTGTTTTCCAGAATGGTTGCACCAGTTTGCATTCCCACCAACAGTGTAAGAGGGTTCCCCTTTCTCCACATCCTCACCAACACCTGTTTCCTGTGTTTTTAAATTCAGCCATACTGACTGGTGTGAGGTGATATCTCGTTGTAATTTCGATTTGTATTTCTCTAATGATGAGTGATGTTGAGCATCCTTTCATGTGTCTACTGGCCATCTGTATGTTTCCTTTGGAAAAGTGTCCATTCATGTTTTCTGCCTATTTTTAAATTGCATTATTTAGGGGGGTGTTGAATTTAATAAGTTCCTTATAGATTTTGGATACTAACGCTTTATCCGATACGTCATTTGCAAATGTCATCTCCCATTCTGAAGGTTGCCTTTTAATTTTGTTGATTGTTTCCTTCACTGTGCAGACGCTTTTCCTTTTAATGAAGTCCCAGTAGTTTACTTTTGCTTTTGTTTCCCTTGCCTCAGGAGACATATCTAGTAAGAAGTTGCTACAGCAAATGTCAGAGAGGTTACTACAGGGTTCTCCTCTAGGATTTTATTTTATTTATTTTATTTTATCTGTTTACTTTATTTTTAAATTATATATATATATACTTTATTTTTAATTTATTTTTAAATTTAAATATATATATTATATATATATTTTTAAATTATATATATATATTTTAAAATATATATATATTTACTTATTTATTTTGAGAGAGAGAGAGAGAGAGAGAGAGAGAGGCAGAAAGAGGGAGAGAGAAAGAATTCAACAGAGGCTCCTCACTGCCAGCACAGGGACCCATGTGGGGCCTGCACTCACAAACCTGTGAGATCATGACCTGAATTGAAACCAAAAGTTGGATGCTTAACCAACTGAGCCACTCTGGTGCTCTTCCTCTAGGATTTTAGTGGTAGCCTGTCTCACATTTAGGTCTTTAATCTATTCAGATAATACTTTTGAAACATCACCATTCAGTATGATCTACTGCAAATATTTTGTCAATATCTATTAGAGATTAAAAGAGCTTCACCTATATGTGATTTTATCAGTTGATTTTGAGGCATGGCTGCATTTATAATGATGATTATGTGATTTTTCTATTTTATTCAGTTGAGTTACCTTAGCTGATTTTTTTAAATGTTAAAGTCAACTTTGCATTTATTTTATTTTATTTTATTTTATTTTATTTTATTTTTTATTTTATTTTATTTCGTTTTTTGTTTTGTTTTATTTTAGAGAGAGAGGGTGTGTGTGTGAGCAGGGGAGAGAAGCAGAGGGAAATAGAGAATCTTAAGCAGGCTCCATGCTCAGTACAGAGCCTGACCTGGGGATCCCATGATCCTGGGATCGTGACCTGAGCCAAAGTCAAACGCTCAACTGATGGAGCCACCGAGGCAACCCTAACTGCATTTCTGGATTAAATCTAATTTAGTTGTGAACTATTATCCTTTTTTATTTCATTAGATTTGATTTGCTAATATTTTAATTTGAAAATTTTTGCTTCTATGTTTATGACAAAAGCTATAATTTTCTAGTCTGGTCTGTTAATATCCTTCTTAGGTTTTGATATCAAGTTTATGATGTAAAAGAAAAAAAGCTGGGAAAGTCTTCACTTTTTCTGCTAGTCTCTGGAAAAGTTTGAATGAAATGTGCATTATTTCTTCTTAATTCTTAGCTAGAATTCATGGCTTAAGACATCAGGTCATGGAATTATTTTTTAAGATAGTTTTTTTTATTACAGATAAATTTCCTTTAATAAGTATATGCTATTCATATTTCCTATTTCCTCTTGTTTCCAAAAGTTATATTTTTCTAAAATTTTGATTATTTCACCTAAATCATGAAATTAACTGGCATAACAGTGTTCATAATATATACACATGCATATACATACACACATATTCCATAAAAGTTTACTACCACTTTTGTTATTTTAATTTTTGCTTCTTTCTTTGACTTCCATTTGACTTTTAAAATAACTTCTTGTGAAGAATGTTTTCAAAATAGATTTGCTGTCTTACTCTTTTAATATGTACAGTGAATTTAAAGCTGCAGAATTCTTTCTAGTTATGATTTAGCTGCATTCTAAAATGACTATATATGGTATATAATAATGTTATATTTATGTGTTTTTATTATTACACATGTGTATGTAATCATTTAGTTCAAATGTTTTCTAACTCATTGTGAGTTTTTGACCTGTTGATTATTAAGAATTAATTTCCATATTTATTAACTTGAGAATTACTTTAGAATTTTTATTTTTAATATCTTAAACTTTTAAATATTTGCTTATTTATTTTGAGAGAGAGGGTACAGGGGAGGGGCAGAAAGAAAGGAAGAGAAGAATCCCAAGCAAACTCCACACTGTCAGTGCACAGCCCAGTGAAGGACTCAGTCCCATAAACCATGAAATCCTGACCTGAGCCAAAATCGAATCAGATGCCTACCCAACCCAGCCATCCAGACACCCTTTTATTTTTAATTTCTATTATAAAACCATTGCTGTTAGATAGCATATATTATATGTTTTAAAATTTTTGACATTTTAGATGCTTAACATATTAACATATGGGAATTTAATTTTTTTTGGTCACTTATTTTAGAGAGACAGAGGGAGAGAGAGAGAGCATGAGCGGGGGAGATGGAAACACAGAATCTGAAGTAGGCTCCAGGCTCTAAGGTGTCAGCACGCAGCCAGACACAGGGCCCTAACCCAACAACCATGAGATCATGACCTGAGCCGAAGTCCAATACTTAACTGACTGAATCACCAAGATGCCCCCTAACATAGGGTAATTTAAAAAAATATCATGTGGTGGGGCTCCTGGGTGGCTCAATTGGTTAAGGTCGGACTTTGGCTCAGGTCATGGTCCGGTTGTTCTTGGGTTCAGGCCTCTTGTCGGGCTCTGTGCTGACAGCTCAGAGCCTGGAGCCTGCTTTGGATTCTGTGTCTCCCTCTCTCTCTGCTCCTCCCCCATTCGCCCTCTGTATCTGTCTCTCTCTCTCTTAAAACTAAATTAAAAAATATTTTTAAATATGTGCATTGGAAAAGTATGTTTTTCTGCAATTTTTTTGTACATACCATGCATATGTTGTTTAGGAAAAGTTTATGTTTTTTATATATTTATAATCTTACTAGTTTACTTGTATCATCTGTTATTGAGAGATATCTGTTAAAATCTTGCAATAAGATTGTTTAATTCTCTTTATTTTCTTTGTTTAATTTTTGTAGAGAGAGTGCTAGCAGAGGAAAGGGGCAGAAGCATAGAGAGAGAGAGAGAGAAAGAGAGAGAAAGAGACAGAAAGAAAGATTCTTAAGTGCCTCCATGCTCACTGTAGAGCCCAACACTGGGCTCAATCCTATGACCACGGGATCACAACCTGAGCTGAAATCAAGAGTAGGCACTCAACTAACTGAGCCACCTAGATACCCCAAGATTGTCAAATAATCTATTTGTTTTAGTTTTGTCGATTTTTATTGTTTCATATTTTAGGGTATATGAAAGTAAAATTGTTACAGTGTCTTGGCAGATTGAAACCATTACCAATGTAAAGATTCTCTTTATCTGTGTAATATTTTTCATGTTAACATTTGCATTTTCTAATTATATAACTAAACCAACCTTGTTTAGGTTTAATGCTTTCATAATATAGCTAGTCATGGATTTCCTGGTTTTGTTCATGTTCTTCCTTTCAGTTCTTTATATTTCAGTTGTGTCATCCATTTTTCTAATCTAGTCAGACAGCTATTGTCCTGTTATTGTTGCATTTACTTCATATATTTAATGTGATTTCTGATATATTTGTATTTAAATATTTTATTTCTCTTACTTTTTCTTTGCTTTAATTATTTGTTTTACATCTTTATTTGTTTTGATAGAGAAAGAGAGAGAAAGCAGGGGAGGGGCAGAGAGTGAGGGAGAGGGAGAGAGAGAGAGAGAGAGAGAGAGAGAGAATCTCAAGCAGGTTATGAGCTGTCAGTGAAGAGCCTGCTGTGGAGCTCGGACTCACAAGCTGTGAGATGTTGACCTGAGCTGAAACCAAGAGTCAGATGCTTAACCAACTGAGCCACCCAGGGCCCCTCTTTTAGATTAAAAGAATATTTTTATCATTCTATCTTTTTTAAAGTTTACTTATTTATTTTGAGAGAGACAGAGACAGTGTGAGTGAGGGAAGGGAAGAGAGAGAGGGAGAGAGGAAATCCCAAGCAGACTTTGCATCACCAGTGAGGAGTCCCATGTGGGGCTTGAACCCGTGAACTGTAAGATCATGACGTGAACTGAAATCAAGAGTCAGATGTTTGGGGCAACTTAACAAGCTGAGCCACCCAGGTGTCCCTATCATTCTATCTTTATACCTACTAAGCTTAGCATTTAAATGTGTCTTTTTCTTTCTGTTAATGCCTAATGTAGTGCATCCTTGAGTTATCAAACACTAATATAAAATATCCTTATATTATGCATCCTTGAGTTATCAAACACTAATATAAAGTAAGACTTTTACCCTTTTCTAGACCTACCCTGTCCAAAATGGTAGAACCTGACCCTACGTTATGTAGGTTTGAAATTACATTTACTAAAATTAAATAAAAGCAAAAAAGAAAGATATGATGTCTTCAAAGTCTAAAATATTTACTACATGGTCCTTTACAGAAAGTTTGGTGACTCCTGGTATAAGGAAAAGCATAGATATGTAGATCAATGAAACTACATAGAGAATCTGGAAATAGACAACATATGTTTGCCAGCAAAGATATAAAGGCAATTCAATGCTTAAAGTGAAATTTTTTCAGTAAATAGTGCTGTACCAACTGGATATCCATATGCAAAAAGTGAACTTCAGTATGAACCACACCATATATGAACTTTAAATCAAATTGCACTATAGGCCTAAATGTTAAACCAAAAATTATAAAACTTCTGGAGTAAACTATAAACGTTTGTGACTTTAGTTTAAGCAAATACTGCTTAGATAACATATCAAAAGCACAACCCATAACAGAAAACAATGATAAGGTGGACTTCAAGAGGTATTGTTAGAAGAACAAGGAGACAAAACACAGAATGCAAGAAAATATTTTCAAATCACATCTATGATAAAAGACATTTCTCAAATACATAAAAATTATCAAAACTGAATAATAGTCATAATGATAAACATCTGAAAATAGACAAAATATTTGAAAACACCGGTCAACAAAGATGTGCACGTGACAAATCAGCACATGTAAAAAGGCTCAACATCATTATTCATCAGGGAAATACAAATTGAAAACCCATACAATATCTACACACACCATATAGAATGTCTACAAAATTTTTTGAATCTGGCTATAATAAATCCTGGTGAGAAGACATGTAACTGGAACTCACATATATTGTTGGTAGGAGTGAAAAGTTGAAGAGTGCTTTGGAGGACACTTTAGCCACAGTCACTTGGCAATCACTGATGCAAAGTGATTGACAAATCAACAATTACAGAATTAATTCTTTTATGTCACTCTGATTTCTTGGGTAAGCAAGTGCAGCATTATGATTTAAAAGTGTTCAGTGTATAGTCAAGAAAATGTCTACACAGGTTGATATCAAATGCATTTTCATGTATATATTAATATTGCACCTAAATTGAGTACTTGTTAGAGTTAAACTTGTACTTTGGCTGTGAGAATCAAAGAACATAGAACATTTCAAGATATAAATTATTAAGCAAAGGGTTTAAGAAGTGGGTCGGCATACTTATCATTTGGGTTAAAAAAATCAGGCAATTAGTGCTGAAATAGATTTAATATGTTTTTTGTCTGGACACACCTGGATTCTCTAGGCCTTCCCAGGCCAACGCCTTATAAATTTCATGAAACCTATGTGTAGTCTCCTCAGAGCTATAAATAATATTGAGATGGCCCCTTGAGGTTATGAAAGGAATTGGGTGGTCAGTCTTGTACGACTATAACTTCACATTTCAGATTTTCTGCTGTTTAACTTCTAGAGGAGAAAAGATTTGTGTTTCTTTTCAAATTTAGACCTAGCCTCCTTCTGTGGCCCATGAAAC
The DNA here is from genome assembly GCF_022837055.1 of Prionailurus viverrinus. Lineage (NCBI taxonomy): Eukaryota > Metazoa > Chordata > Mammalia > Carnivora > Felidae > Prionailurus > Prionailurus viverrinus. The sequence goes on along the minus strand of NC_062564.1, from coordinate 61,264,038 downwards.
ATTTTATTTCTGAACTCAATTTTGAGTGAAAGACACATACCAGCGTGTTGGATTTCATGTTTTCAAGGACATGACATTTTGTAAGTCTTGTTTATAGCGCACTCCAGGAGTTTTGTGAAATGTAGTGTTTCATTTCTGGGTCACTGGTTGAAATTGGGATCATTAGTGAGGTAACTGTTACAGTTTACCTGAGAAGAATCCTTCAATCAAACACGTTTTTATTGAATGGAATAAAGTGAAGCATTGACATAGGTCACTGCCACCCAGCGAATACTCATTGCGGTGACTGTCAGTGTCCCATTTGTTGCACTACAGGCAGCAAAACTTTTGCTGTGTCACTCTGTCACATGCATCATCTAGTCAACTTTTTTATATGGAAATATTTTCTTTAAAGTGCACATTGTGCCTAATTTTCTCATGAAATTTATTTCTAAATGATTCCCTATCCAGGATGAAAACTTGAACTTGATAGAAATCACAATAAATTTGGGAGAAATGGTAGATGCAACTATTAAGCATAATAGTAGAACACAGAAAACATTTATAATGTCATGTTAACATAATTTGTTGAGTTCTTTATGTGTGCAACATTCATATCCTACAAACGTGAAAAGAGAAAAATGAAAGAACGGTTATTAAAATGTACTTTGGAGGGTAATACTGACATGAAAAGGCATATTATATATCTTTTATTAAATAATATTTGGATATCGAGTATGATTTATATGGGTTTTAGAGTGCTGGTGACTTAGAGGTTAATGTTTCATCAAGGATTGAAGCACATGCTTAGAATCAAGTCTATATTTTACCCATCTTGTCCAAAGGAAAATTGGATTTTCTGTCACATGTACCTTATGTTCTCATAAAAGATGTGAGACAGAAACTTACAACTTTAGCTTAATATTACTTTATTTCTCCAATAACCTGGTTATAGAAAAGGTCATATGGATTAAAAAGCAATGGTTAAAAATTAGTAAGCATCAGCAAATTGATTCAAATCTATTTGAGCCATTGGAAATAGTGTACTATCCACAGATAAATAGGAAAACAATGGTTCTATGAAAATAGATTCCTCATGTTGTCATTGTATGATAAAACAAATACATGAATAAATGTCCTACACGTTTTACCGTATTAAAAAAGAAATGAAATTCTAGAGAAAATCTGGACTGTAAACTGACATAAATTCATACAGTTTATTTACTTGCCTAAAAAAGCTAAAATGTTAAAAAATAAATTTCCACATAGGCACTTCTCTTTTTGTAAAATATTTTTTAAATGAAAAAAAAATAGTTCTCAAAGAAAATTTTAAAGAGATTTACCAGAATCTTTGACTGCATAATTAGGTTGATATATTTTTTTTCAAAGCAAGCTCATTTATTTCAACACTTGAGAACCGTAGCTTAACGAAGTACTTTACATATTAATTTAAGAAAAAGCAAGGCAATGATTGCTGCAATTTTCCTCAACACGTATCTCACAATTAGCAGCTAGAATTTATTTACTAGATCATAAAATTAAAAAAAAATTAAAAGCAAGTAGATTGGTGCCAATGCTAAAGTTAGAAATCATTTTATTTTGGGTTGTATAAGGCACTGAATATTTTGTTATAGGTTTAAGTTCATTTTCAATTGTTCAGTGTTCTTGCTGGTCCCAATAAATGTTTATCAAGCAGAATAAATGTCACATGGGTAAGGGTGAATTCTTGATGTATCCTGTTTTTTTTTATTTTATATTTCAGAAGCTGTCTTATTTCTGTAGTGAAAATGTACTATCTAGAGCCTCCTGCTGGATCCAATTTTTTCTCTTTGAGTTTCTGTTCTCTTTTTATAAATATATATATATATATTTATATTTCATAAATGTATATGTATGTATGTATTTATATAACTCAAATAATGTTCTTTTTTTTAAATTAATGTTTATTTATTTTTGAGAGGGAGAGACAGAGTGTAAGCCAGAGATGGGCAGAGAGAGAGGAAGACACAGAATCTGAAGCAGGCTCCAGGCTCCCAGCTGTCAGCACAGAGCCCGATGTGGGGCTTGAGTGCATGAATTGTGAGATCATGCCCTGACCCGAAGTCGGAAGTTCAACCAACTAAGCACCCAGGTGCCCCCATGGTCTCAAAAATAAAAATTAAGGGGCACCTCGGTGGCTCAGTTGGTTGAGCATCTGACTTTTGATTTTGGCTCAGGTCATGATCACAGGGTTGAGGAATCGAGGTCCTTGTTGGGCTTCACGCTAAGCATGGAGCCTGCTTAAGATTCTTTCTCTCTCCCTCTGCCCCTCTTCCCTACCTGCATGCTCTCTCTCTCTCTCTCTAAAATAATAATAATAATAAAAAGTAAATAAAAATTAAGAAATAAAAACTCTTCCCTGTAATTACAAATAATCAATGGAAAGAAATGTCAGAGCCATTACTTAGTAAGTCTTGGATTTTGCTTTCTGAAACTATGGTTGAAATATTATTTTCCACTAAATGAAAATCATTCAGAAATTGTTGAATTTTACCAATATTATTCTGAAATACTTAAAAAAGGAAGTCACCCAAATCAAGTAAGCAGAGAGTTCAATGAAATGTTGTAGAACAACTTCATGAATTAATTTATGAAATAATGTTACAAGTAAGCACAGATATGTAGGGTAAAGCAAGAGGAAAAAGAACTAATATAATCCTAACTCTCCTTTATTGCTTCATTTCAAAGAAAAAAATATAACTTAGGAAAAAGTTTTTAAAAGTCACCATTTTTTTCTCAACTTTTTATTTACATTCTAGTTAATTAACATACAGTATATTATTGGTTTCAGGAGTAGAATTTAGTGACTTATCACATACCTGTAACACTCAATGCTCATCACAAGTGCCCTCCTTAATGCCCATCACCCATTTAGCCTGTCTCCCTACCCGCCCCCCCAGCAATTCTCCTTTTTTTTTCTCTATTATTACAAGTCTTTTATGGTTTGTTTCCCTTTCTTTTTTCCCCTTCCCGTATGTTCATCTGTTTTGTTTCTTAAATTCCACATGTGAGTCAAATCTATAATATTTGTCTTTCCTTGACTGACTTATTTCGCTTAGCATAATACTCTACATTGTTGCAAATGGCAAGATTTCATTCTTTTTTTGATGGCTGAGTAATATTCCTGTGTGTGTGTGTGTGTGTGTGTGTGTGTACATATGCTACCTCTTCTTTATCCATTTATCAATTGATGGATATTTGGGCTTTTTATATAGTTTGGCTATTGTACATAATGCTGCTACAAACATCGGGGTGCATGTACCTTTCAATTTTCTGTTTATGTATCCTTTGAGTCAATATCTGGTAGTGCATTTGCTGGGTCATAGGGTAGTTCTATTTTTAACTTTCTGGGGAACCTCCATACTGTTTTCCAGAGTGGCTGCACCAGTTTGCATTCCCACCAATAGTATAAGACAGTTCTCCTTTTTCCACATCCTTGCCAACATATGTTGTTTCCTGTGTTGTTATGTTTAGCCATTCTGATAGGTGTAGAGGTGATAGCTCATCATGGTTTTGATTTGTATTTTCCTGATACTGAGTGATATAGAGCATATTTTCATGTGCGTGTTAGCCATCTGCATGTCTTCTTTGGAAAAATGTCTATTCATGTTTTCTTTTTTTTTTAATGTTTTTATTTATTTTTGAGACAGAGAGAGACAGAGCATGAGCAGGGAGGGGCAGAGAGAGAGGGAGACACAGAATCTGAAACGGGCTCCAGGCTCTGAGCTGTCAGCACAGAGCCCGATGCGGGGCTCGAACTCACAGACCGTGAGATTGTGACCTGAGCCGAAGTCAGACGCTTAACCAACTGAGCCACCCAGGCGCCGCTATTCATGTTTTCTTAACTGAAAACATGCACATTTCTTAACTGGGTTATTTGTTTTTTGGGTGGAGAGTTTGATAAGTTCTTTATAGGTTTTGGTACTAGCCCTTTATCAGGTATGTCATTCACAAATAATTTTTTTCATTCTGAAGGTTGCCTTTTAGTTTTCTTGATTCTTTCCTTCAGTGTGCAGAAACTTTTTATCTTGATGAAGTCCCAGTAGTTTACTTCTACTATTGTTTCCTTTGAGTCTGCAAGGTGAAGTAAGTTGCTACTGTGGAGGGCAAACAGGTTGCTGCTTCTTTGTTTATAATTCTCAGGAATGTTTTCTGTTTACCCAGTGTTCTAGAATATTATTATCTCTTTAAAGACAACTGTATACTTTCTTCCAGAACATAGTTTCACAATTACACTTGACAAGAAATATGGCAAATATATATCTCTATGGAAGGGAGTTTTGAACACTCAGGAAGCCTTCATGGAGGTAGGAACATAACTGCTTTACTCAACTCTGGATCATCTGCAACTCAACAGTTGTGTGAAAGAGGTGCCTGCCTCAGGTAACTGCTCACTCATTGTATTTTCTACGATTACCAAAAATTTTACAAAGCCAATATTGATAACATTGGCTTCAGGGTATCAGAAATAGATCCTCAATAACATTGAAAAGATACCATCTTTTTCTTTTGCCAATTAAGTGGATCTTTTCACTCTTACCTTCTGAAATTTGCATATCAAACCCTCATTATATATTCACTGTTAAAAACCAATAGCTTGTTTTAAAATGATAGTATTATATGTGTTTTCAGTATCAACTCACCATTCATAAATCAGAATGTTTAATGTTCTCTGCATGAGAACTCATAGATAAGAAACATACATCCTTTTCTTTTCCTTTCTTCCCCTTCCTTTTTGTTTCTTCTCATACAGAGCATGTACTTGATAAATATTTGAGAAAAATCAAAATAAAACCAAAGGATGAATAGGTGAATTCTGTTGCATAGCATTTGATCTTATCTAAACTTAAATAATCATATTTGTTGCCAGCTTAAACCAATCTTTATTATAAAAGTGAAATATTCATACCCTTCCGGCTATACTCTATCACTGTTATTCTTCGTGAACATGTTAGGAGATAATTACGGATTAATTATGTCATGAACATTTATTTTCTTTATAGTGGACCCTCTATATTTAAAACAAAAAACAAAAACTCTGTTTTCCTGACGGAGTGAAAAAAATCAAATGTGCTTGCTTTATCACCATGAGGGTCCATTAAGACTTGTGTCCAAAATGGATGGCAGGGACAGGTTGTATTTTAGATTCAATTGATTTTCCTTCTTCTACTCTCCTATATAATCTTACTTTATATTTATACCTTTATTATTATGATGGACTACTCAAGGAAAAATATGTACTACACAGATAACTTTCATATCTAGGGAACTCTTTGCTTTTCTCAAAGCATTCATCATCATTTATTTATATATTATTATGGGTTATTTACTTCCTGGTATTATTATTTTTAATAATTAAAAATAAATCTGCTAGTATATATTCTTATTATTAGCCATTGTTATCTAAGTAAATAGGTTCTATAGCTGAAAGAAGAAAACACAAAGGTTACCATGACCTTGCCACAATGCATACAGGTGGTTTACTTTTTTGTTGTCATTCCTGCAGATGACAATTGTGACAGAAACTGCTGACCTAAGGAATTGTTGAACAGCACGGGGTTTAGAGAACTCTGTAACCTAACTGTATAATGATAATAGCAGAGTTCATAACCTTTTGTCATCCTACAAAAAAATATCAAGGAACTAAAAGCATCCACAAAAGAAGAAGAGTTTATAGAAATAAGTCATGGGAACTAAAGACTGACCTACAGTAACAGTTCACTGAACCCGACTTTAAGTAAATAAAACATAAAAAACATCAAAAACTATACAATATTGGACTATGGTGTATTTTTTTCCACTACCAAAAAGGTTTTCTAAAGAAGAGAATGAGAGAAATGTTTACAAACACATCTAACAAAACATATGTAAGGCATCTACAAAACTAAAATTTTTACACTTTATTTGAAGAAATTAAAGAATGTCTTAAGAAATATAATTGTATGTGTATGGATAATAAGACCCAGTGTTGTAAAACATCAATGCTCTCCAACTTATCTATGGATTCAATGTAATCACAATCAAAATCCTAGCCTGTGCATGTGTGTGCGCATGTGCATGTGTGTGTGAACTGCAAGCTAAGGTTCCTTCAGCAAGATGTAAGATGGAGGGCAAGAAGGCTCCAATGATCATCTCCCATACATGAGCAATGAAAAAATGAATAAATAATAAAGCAATGAAAATAGTTCATGGGAAAGCCCTGAACTGCAATGCAGGTGCGGCGTAAATCTTGAGGAGTTCAAAAACTGATGATAGCCACATAAAAAAACCATAAGAAGCATATTACCTATGCCACCCCATCCCCTAGTCCAGAGCACCATGGTGCCAAGAAATATACTTTTGGAGGGATTTCATCCAATTGGGAAAAGGAGAGCACGAGAATCCTAGCAAGCTTCACTGCCATGAATATCTGTAGCTTCTGTTACTGAGGACCTCCACATCTTCACCAGTGCTGAACACAACTGACAGAGCTGCCCGGAGTCTCTGTTACTATGTTTCCTCCTGAGGCTGGAGATGTCATGGCAGTGAGACCTGTGCCCACGTTCCTTAGTCACTGCTGTGCCCTGCTATCTGCAACTAGGTTGCCACCACCACAGTACCTTATCCTCTGAGGCACCAGAGCTGTTGCTGCTCTGAACCCCACCCTTAGGTCCCAAGTCTTTGTTCTGAACTTTCTTTACCAAGACTGAGCTGCCATGTTTTGCCCTCTGCCCCCCACCATCTTACATTGGGGCTTTGATCCCTCATAACCGCAGTGCTGCTGTTGCTGCTATGCATCTCAACCCCAAGTCCAAAGTCTTGGCTTTGACCCGTCATCACTGAGACTTGGCTGTCGCGGCTCTGTGCCTCACTCCAGGATTTGTAGTTGAGGCTGTGACCTGCCATCACTGGGCAAGCTGCTGCTGGTCTATGAGTACTGTCTCTTAGAGTTGGGGCTTGAGGCCATGATCCCCAGAGTGTGCTGCTGCTCTACCTTGCCTCCTAGGGTCAAGCCACTGCTCCAGCAGTGAAAGACCCTGCCATCTTAGGGTCTTTCCTAAGACCCTTGGATTCTTACTGCTTATTGCTTACTGCTTTCCTATCCCTTACCCAGTGCATGAATCATTTCTGTGAACACTGAAGAACAAGATCCCAGTTCCATGGGAAATCTGACATGTTTGCACTTCAGACACTGGTGCTATACCACAGTAAGTGCACCTAGACCCTAGGAGCTGTGGTAATTCCATGTGCATCTGATCCCAGGATCCCAGCTCCACTACTACTCTGAGTGCTAGCACGCCAACGCTGGTGACAAAAAAGATCCATTTGGCCAGAACTTCCCCCCATAGGGGAAAAAAAGGAAAATGAGGACTACAGCAGTCTTCATTTCCATGAAGCCCAAGAAAACTAGCCACCGCTGCTACACATGGGACCTCCATAATCTTGCCCTTAGAAGACACTTCCCCACCTAGAAGTCTTATCCATTATTTACCTCAGCTGACAGAGACACATGAAGATTATGCCAACGTGTTACCCCAGGAGCGAGAGACCAATGCCCCTCACAGCCGCAACCTGGTGAAAACCTTTCTGCACCAAAGCCAGTCAGATAAGTCTAAAAGATGTAACTGTTCCCTCAAATGCACAGATGTCAATGCAAAGCCATTTGACATATGAGAAAGCAAGGGAACTTAACATCACCAAAAGAACACAATAACTTTCCAGTATCTGACCCCAAAGAAATGGATATCTGAAAATTACCTGAAAGAAAGTATTCAACATAATTACTTTAAGAAATGTCACTAAGGACACCTGGGTGTCTCAGTTGATTGTGTCTGACTCTTGGTTTCTGCTCAAGTCATGATCTCATGGTTCATCAGATAGAGCCCCTCATTGGGTTCTATGCTGACAGCATGGAGCCTGCTTGGGATTCTCTCTCTCTCTCTCTCTCTCTCTCTCTCTCTCTCTCTCTCTTTCTCTCTCTCTCTCTCTCTCTCTCTCTCTCTCTGCCTTTTCCCCACTTGCATGCACTCTTTCTCTCTCTCAAAGGAAATAAACTTTTTTTTTTAAAAAAGAAATGTCAGTAAGATACAAGAGAACACAGAAAGACAACAATGAACTCAGGAAACCAATACTTGAAAAAATAAGTTCAACAAAGAAATGGAAACCTCCAAAAGAACCAAACAAGTATTCTGGAGCTGAAGAATAGATGGATGAAATAAAAACTGCAATAGAGAGCTTCAACAATCAAACAGAAGAAAGAATGTGTGAGCTTGAAGACAGATCTCGTAACACCACGCTATCAGAGAAGGGAAAACAAATAAGAATTAAAAAGAGTAAAGAAAGCCTATGTGAATTATGGGATAGTATGAAATGAATCAATATTGACATGAGAGCCCTAGAGAGCGAAGAGAGAGAGAAAAGGACAGAAGACTTATTCAAGGAAATAATGACAGAAGACATCCCAAAGTTAGAGAAAAATAAGGTCATGCGTGTATGGTCATAAAGATATGGCACCAAAGTGCTGAGATTCAAACCAAAGAGGTTTTCACCAAAACACACTAAATCAAATTCTCAAACACTAAAACAGAATTATGAAATTGTCAAAGGAAAAAAAGACTCAAAATACATAAGGGTGCCCTGAGAAAGGTATAAGCTGATTCTTCAGCAGAAACCTTGCGGGTCAGGAGAATGGGGGGATGATATATTCAAAATGCTCCAAAAAAATAAAAAGAAAACTTATCCAAGAATATCTTAGCCAGTAAAGAGAGAAGTCTTTCCTAAAAAAAAACTGAGCAAATTTATCACCAGTGAACATGCCTTAAAAGGAGTGCTAAAAGGAGTTATTCAAGCTGAAATGAAAAGATGCTATTAGGAACAGGAAAACATATGAAAGTGTAAAATTCACTGTAAAGGTAAGTATATAGTCAAATTAAAAATACCCTAATAGTGAAATGGTGGCGTGTAAATCACTCTGAACTCTATAGATCAAAGAAAAAAGTGCCAAAATATCTATAGTTACTATAGTTATCTATACTTAAAATATTTGTTAATAGATACATAAAAATATGTAAATTTAGGGATGCCTGAATGGCTTGATTGGTTGAGTGTCTGACTCATAATCTCAGGGTCATGGGACAGAGTCCCACATCAGGCTCTGTGCTAATAGTGTAGAGCCTGCTTAAGACACACTCCCTCCCCCCTCTGCCACTCTCTCCCCTTCTCATGCTCTCTCTCTCTCTCTCTAAAATGAAAAATATAAAACATCAGTAAATTGAGTCATCAGTAACATAAAATGTGGAGGTGGCAAGTAAATGTGTAGAAATATTTTTATACAATTGAAGCTGTTATCATCTTAAAAGACACTGTTACCACTATGAGATGTATTATGTAGGCCTAATGGTACTCACTAAGTACAAACCTATAATAGATACATAAATGACAAAAAGAAAGTCAAAGCATATCATTACAAAAAAATCATCATTCACCAAAAAAAAAAAAAAACACCACTTGGACATCTACATGCAAAATAATGAAGCTGGACTCATACCATTCACAAAAATGAACTTAAAATGGATTAAAGACTTACATGGAGATTTGAAGCTATAAAACTTATATACATACAAAGAATAGAGAAAAAACTCTTTGACATTGGTCTCAGCAATGATTTCTTGCATAGGACACAAAAGCATAAGCAACAAAAACTATAATAAACAAGTGGGACTACATCAAACTAAAGAGATTCTACACAGCAAAGGAAACAATAAGTTGAAAAGCAACATACTAAATGGAAGAAAATATTTGCAGTTTATATCTGAGAAGGGTTAATATCCAAAATATATAAAGTGCTCCTACAAGTCAATAGCAATAAATCATGTAATCCAACCAAATCCCATGCCCAAATCATGGGCAAAGACCCTAATCAACATTTTTCCAAAGAAGATCTATAAATGGGCAATAGGTACACAGAAGGTACTCAGCATCACTAATCAGGGTAATGAAAATCAAAACCACAGTAAAATATAACCTCACAACTGTTAGAAAGGCTATTTTCTTTTTTTTTTTAAATTTTTTTTTCAACGTTTATTTATTTTTGGGACAGAGAGAGACAGAGCATGAACGGGGGAGGGGCAGAGAGAGAGGGAGACACAGAATCGGAAACAGGCTCCAGGCTCTGAGCCATCAGCCCAGAGCCCGACGCGGGGCTCGAACTCATGGACGGCGAGATCGTGACCTGGCTGAAGTCGGACGCTTAACCGACCGCGCCACCCAGGCGCCCCGAGAAAGGCTATTTTCAGAAAGACAAGAGGGAGGTAACAAACGTTGGTGAGGCTGTGAAGAAAAGGGAACCCTTGTGCACTGCTGATGGGAAAGTAAATTGGTGCGTCTATTAAGAAAACAGTATGGAAACCAATTTGTCAATAAATTTCATAAAAAAAAAAGAAAACAACAAAAAAAGAAAACAGTATGGAGCTTTCCAAAAACTTAAAAATAGAACTAGCATATAATTCAACAATCCCACTTCTGGGTACATATCCCCCCAAAATACAGGATGTTGAACAGATGTCTGCATTCCCATGGTCATTGAGCATTATTCACAATAGCAAAGATATGCAAACAACCTAACTATCTCTTGATGGGGAATATATAAAGAAAGAAAATGTAGTATGTAAATTCAAATACATACACACACACACACACACACATATATATATATATATACACACACATTATACCATTATTCCTCAATAAGGATAAAAAAAAGTAAACTGACAAGCTGATCCTCACACTTATATTAAAATACAAATGTCCAGGGGTGCCTGAGTGACTCAGTCTGTTAAGCATTTGACTTGGGCTGAGATCATGATCTCGTGGTTCACAAGGTCAAGCCCCGCGTCCGACTCTGTGCTGACAGCTCAGAGCGTGGAGCCTGCCTTGTATTCTGTCTCCCTCTCTCTCTGCGCCTCCCCCTCTTACACTCTCACACACTCTCGAAAGAAAGAAAGAAAGAAAGAAAGAAAGAAAGAAAGAAAGAAAGAAATATAAAGAAATAAAATACAAATGTCTAAGAAACATCAAGGCAGTCTGACGAACAAAATTGTAGATCTTATAATGACATTTCAAAACCTATATAAAGGAATAGTAATGAAAACAGCAGTCTTGTTACACAGATGAAAAATAGATCAATGCAACAGAATGGATTTGAAACAGAGGCCTATATGTATAAAAGACATTAGATGCTTGATGAGAGTGACCCTGTAGTACAGTGAGAAAAAAACAGTTTCTATAACTGAAAATTCATGTTTGAAAACCAGTATTGACTGCATTCTCACAACATTCAGAAAACAAATTATCAGTAGGTTTTGGTCTAAATGCAAAGGGTAAACAGTAAAGTTTGCAGAAGATAATATGGGATAACAACTTCATGATGGAATATGTCAAGACTTTTCAAACATAATTTTAAAAATGCAAATTTTAAAGGAATAAACATGTCATAATTTGATTATGTTATTGTTAAGAATTTCCATCAAAAGTCACAAGGAAAAGGTGAAATGGGAAACCACAGAATAAGTGAAGATATTTGCAGTACATACATGAGATATGTACTGCATTCAGAATATGTAGAGAACTACTACTGATCAAGGACAAAAAAATATGGAAAATATATTATTCAAGCAGACATTTTATTAAATGGAATATATACCTGACCCATAAACATGTAAAAGATGTTTGAATTCATTTTCTTTAGAGATATGTAAATTACTGCCACCACATACACTGGAATGTTTGAAATGAGAACCTCTAACTATTTCAAGTATTGGTGAGAATGTCAAACAGCCAGAAGTCTCTAACACTGCTTGTGGGAACATACACAGTGTAACTGCTTTGGAAATCTGGCACTGTCTACTAAAACTGAACATATACATAATTTTGACCCAGTGATTCTTGTCTTAGTTATAAGGTACAATTCCAACAGAAATTCATAATATATTTACCAAACATCACATATAATAATGTTTATAGTAGCATAATTAGTAATATACAAAATCTAAACATTTATCAAGCACCCATCAGATGTCATCAAGAGGAGATTGGATAAATTATGATAGTCACACATCTATAGCAACGAAATCAAAAGCTCTTCAACTGCATACAGCAATATGGCTAAGTCTTATAAACATAATTTTAAGCAAAAGGAAAAAGACATAAAAGTGGATATTCCTGTATTGGTTCATTTATATAATATAAAAGCAAGGCATTGAAATTGGAATAGTGATTACACTTGAAGGAGAGCAGTTTACTTAAAGGGAGCTCAGTGGAAGCTTCTGTGGTGATAAAGATGTTTTATATCTGGATTTGGGTTCTGGTTATCCAGACAAGCTCTTTTACTGTAAATTCATCAAATTGTATGTGCATGAAATTATGCCTTTTTCATGTATGTATGTTATACAATTTTTTTTAAGATTGGTTGAATTCCTCTAAACTGTATTTAATTTTTAATTTTTAATTTATTTTTTTTAAATTACTGTTTATTTATTTTTGAGAGAGAGGGAGAGAGAGAGAACGTTAACAGCAGAGGGGCAGAGAGAGAAGAGGGAAAGAATTCTAAACAGGCTCTACTCTGTCAGCACAGAGCGGGGCTTGATCTAATGAACCATAAGATCATGACCTGAGCCAAAATGAAGAGTCAGATTTTAACCGACTGAGCCACCCAGGCACCCTTCCCTCTTCCCTTGTGAGATATGATTTTATATTATTGGGTTCTCTTCCTTGACAGTGAGTTAGTTGTTAAATTCTGTCAACTCTGTCTTAACGATATATTTGGCTCCTTTTTTCCGTTCCCACCACTATGGCCTTGCTTCAAATCTCATTAGAGCAATCTTTTATCTTGCCTCCACTATCACTGCCAAATATGTTTTCTGATGCATAAATGTAATGATGTCACCCCTTTAACAAAACAAAACTAAAACACTTACCCCTCATGGGCAAAACCTTAATCGATTTGACTGTTTGCTCTATCAAAGTGAGCTTCTACAGCTGTCTTCTCTATGCTTATTCTTCCATCTGGGAAATTCTTCTACCCAATGCCCCCAACCTTATGACTACATTTCCAGTATTTCATTATTTGTATAGCATCCGGCAACACTCTCGCAACTCTATGCTCTTTGCACCAATCTTATGCCAAGTTTCTTCTTTTTTTTTTTTAATTTTTTTTTCAACGTTTATTTATTTTTGGGACAGAGAGAGACAGAGCATGAACGGGGGAGGGGCAGAGAGAGAGGGAGACACAGAATCGGAAACAGGCTCCAGGCTCTGAGCCATCAGCCCAGAGCCTGACGCGGGGCTCGAACTCACGGACCGCGAGATCGTGACCTGGCTGAAGTCGGAGGCTTAACCGACTGCGCCACCCAGGCGCCCCAAGTTTCTTCTTTTTTGGCACATAACTCATTCTGCCTTTTTCTGCTACTTTTTTACACATCTGTATTTCTGGATTAGCATATATTAAGAGAAAAGGAAAGATTCCCGATTTTAAAAATCTTAGTCTAAAATATCCCTTTTTAAACCTAAACTGTGCAATATATCCCTGATTTTGGATAATTTCCATTTTTTCTTCTCTGGACTAGATATTTTAAGTTCCTTTATACTCTTTTTTTTTTCTGTTTAATCATTACATTTACTTGCCTTCATCTGCTTAGCCATTACCTTTGGATATTAGATACTTTGCCAGTTACCCTCAAAATGTATGCTTTCAACTGAATGTAGTTGTGATATTGTGATCAACCTGTATTTTATATTTTGATCTAATTAATTGAAATATAGAACAGGGTAGGGCCAGAGACAGACTTCTTGACTTACATACAGTTTTATTCCTTATTATTAGGGTATACCCTTTGAGTAAATCTATAATTAACTACAAAATCTTCCAACATGCACAATAGCTATTTATGCAAAAAATGAAATAAATGTAGCATAGTGTGTTTGTATAAATTCTCTACTTTTCCATCAAAAGAAACATGGAAAAAAAAGTGATTATCATTATAGCCTTAATTATTGGTATTTAGAATCTACTTATGCTTTGCTAAGTAACCCCACAAATTATCTAAATAATGGCTTAATACACATTATGACAGAATGTGAATGTGTAGACTGATATAAATCTTAGCGATTACTTCTGAATTCTATAATTTTTTTCTTTTGGTAACTCATGATATTTGGCTACACTGAATCTTATGTCAACCTTGTCATGTCATATGATTCCTTAAATACATTGCCCTGTCTGGACCCAAGATTATTTTTGCAAATCTTTGGTTCTATGATCTAACTCACTTCATCCAGGAGACCTAAGTTACATTTAAATGGATATGGTAAACTGTCATCAGATCTTCCTCAACCCTGAATTTTAATTCCAAATCTTTTTTTATGTGGTTTTGTTCTTTCAGGTTGAAGATTAACTTCTTCATCAGGAAATATAGAAGCTAAAGAGAAACACGAATTTATTTCTTCCCTGTCATCTGTTAACATATTAGCTACCAACTAGAGTTACATATGTCTTTCATGTTCAAGCAGAAGTGAAAAAACAATGTGCTCAGTTCTTGGTGATTCATACTTTGTGCTTAATAGTTTTGACAAAATTATTATGGGTTTATTTTATTTTATCCTTTTAATTTTTGTACATTTATTAACTTTAGGCAAAGAGGGGGAAAGAGGCAGGGACGGTGAATGAAAAAAACTTAGAGATAAAACCAGGGAGGTGGCATGAAGTTATTTTGGGTTTATTTTGGAATTTTGTTTTCCTTTTGTTTCTAGTTATTCCATTATACTTGGCTCTTTCAAAGTCTGCAATTTCATAAAGCAGCCTGGCTGCTGTATTGATTTCTTTAAATACTTTCATATTTTTTTAATCGAGATTTTTGGTTACTTAAAATGTGGACATATTCTTCCACAACTTTTCATTGCCCACAGTCCTTTTAAAGGACTGTAAACCTGGTATACTCTTTATGTTTTGAAATTCTGTTTTTTAAAAATTTTGTTTCTTAAAAATATTTCGCAGTCCAATGATCAAACTGATTGATATGGAATAAAGATCTAAGGTCAGAACAGAGGTTATAACCTTATATGAAATCCTGAGTTTGGAGAAAAGATAGATACCCTGCCACTAAAGCCTCTCTGAGGAAGATTCATTTAATTTCTTCTGGGCATTCTTCCTAATGATTGGAATATATCAAAGAACAAGATAGAGAAATTCCTGCTCTCATTGAACTTAAATTTTGATGCTCTGAAGGGAAGAACATGAAGACAATGCTATAGAAACAGGAGTGTTTTTGTGTTAACTCATTTCTTTAAAATTTAACAGAGAAGCACATTTTATAACCAAGTTATTTGTAAATATTGATTAATTATAATAATTTAATGTATATTTTATAGAATGTATCCTGAACTGTTAATCAAAAGCCAAGTATGTTTTTGGTCAAATATAAAGTTTGACTTGATATTCAGTTATTATTATTATCCAATGATGTGAATTTTTTAGTTCATATTAGGTCTAGATGAATGAAATCACAATAAAAGTGATTATTAAGCCAAACTTTGGAAAAAATATATATATTATATATGCAAAAATTACATATATTAATTACATATATTACATATTATATGTGAATTCAAAAGGATACCAAAGGAAAACTTATAATTAAGAGAAAATTTTCACTTCAGATAGTTTTTGATCAACTGTGAAAACATTATGACAGAACATGAATAAATATTTGTATAACTGTATGCATTGAAGCATTAAATCATTTATTATCCCTATTGATTTATTTAACATAAATGGTAGATATTGATATGTTAGTCATTAATACTGTAATCCATTTGCCTTTCTTGGGAAATTGGGAATTCTGGAATCTGAGATATAGCAATTAAAAATGAACAGCCTCAAATGTTTGAGTATAGGTTTTTATTTTGCAGGTACTTTTGCAATCATAAAGCTTTCTGGATCATAAAATTATGCAAGCATGCATATGCCATGCATCCTTTGACATAATCAGAGTGATTTGATTTTTATTTAAATGTTATTAAATTTTGATTAAAATTATCTGAGGCAATTTATTGCTCTGATAGTTCTAAGATCCTATTTGTTAAAATATACTGCTTCTGAGGAAGTAATTTAATTTTCAACCTGGTAGTTCAGTTCATTAATGATTATATCTTCAAAACCGAAGTTCTTTTGTAAACATGTGATGTGATCATGTTCAGAAGCTAAGACTGAACGGGTTGCAGACAATAATCCCTGTCATACTTTCCAGACTTACTTATTACCACACTTTTATTCAATGTTTTAAAACCCAAAACCTCACTGCTAATTTCCATAGAACCAAGTGAAAGTAGTTTATATTGGTGCTATGTTGAATATTTTTTTCTTTCTGTTGTTTGTATTTGTTAAGCCATTATAAAATAATTCAAGAGCATTTCAAATTTTTTAAGACTTCACAGGTCTTTCATATCCTTTAGATCAGTTTTTAGATACTCTTTGAACCCTTCCTGAAGAAATATTTGTAGTCACAAGTTATTCAGTTTTAAACGTATGTTGTTTAATCATTTTCTGTTCAGGGCCAAAAGCGTGCATTTTGCTGAAATGTGTGCAATTACATTTTTAACGACCAACACAGTTCAATGTTATCAAGAAACTGAAAGTTGTCATCTGGGAAGAGCTCGGAAAAGCGGTTACTAACATTTTTGACTTATAATGATTGAATTTAATTTTTATTTCAATTCATTGTATGCATTAGAATAATGATCTGTATTATATTTTGCAATTCTCAGCTAGATGATCCTGAAATTGGAGAGGTATGATTTTATTTAATTTTATTTTTTAATTTCTTTATTTTTGAGAGGGGGGAGGGGCAGAGAGAGAGAGAGAGGGAGAGAGAGTATCTCAAGCAGGCTCCATGCTGTCAGTGCAGAGCCCAATGTGGGCCTCAATGCCATGAACCGTGATGACCTGAACCAAAATCAAGAGTCAGACCCTCAGCCGACTGAGCCACCCAGATGCTTCAATTTTATATAATTTTAGATTACATATTAGCAAGTAATAAGAATTATAAAATCGCATTTGCTGTTATGTTCAGTTTTTGTTGTATTTTTCCTATTGCTTGATTAATTGATTTAGTGATTTTCTTTTTCTTTTTTTTAAGTTTATTTATTTTGAGAGAGAGAAACATACACAGTGTAAGTGGAGAGGGCAGAGAGAGAGGGAGAGAGAGAAAGAATCCCAAGCAGGCTCCACACTGCCTGTGCAGAACCTGATGTGGGGCTTGAACCCACAAACTGTGAGGTCATGACCCAAGCTGAAACTAGTAATTGGACACTCAATTGACTCAACCACATGGGAACCCCAATTTAGTGATTTTCAAATGCTTTTTCGATACTAACATAATAGTGTGTTTGACGAAAGTATAAATAAAAAATGTAAATTAGAATAGACAATTCTTGAAGATATAATTGTCATATATGCAAATTTCACATTTATTAGAAAGTAAAGGTGGTTAAATAGTGAGATTTTTGTTTAATTTATATGTTTTGTTTTATCTGTCGTTAAAATTATATGTTTAATAATTTTTAGCATTTTGGAAAATATATTTAACAAAATTATTTCATTGACACTTTATAAGCAGGTTGCTTTCAGGTTTGGGCAATTATATAATGTCTTTCATAAATTTGTATCTAATTATGCAAACTCAATGCACATGGCATTTGAATTTCTGCTTTATTTATGACAAACTGTATTAATTTTTTATACTTTATATAAAAAAAGATTATTTTATTTCATTCTCCAAAAAGCTTCATATGTATATGTTATTATTGTAGTTTCACAGAGATTAGAGCTTTATGACCAATTATTACATGGCAAAGCTTCTCTCAATTTCCAATATTTCAGCTCCCTCCATTGCTGATTATTCTATAACACACTCTCTGTATACATGCAATAAAAAAAATAGATTGATGTGTCAATCAGTAGACATATAATAAATTGGAGGAGGGTATGAAAAACCTGAATAAAACTTCATTACTATATTTGAATACCAAATTCACTTCTGAGCTCTTGGAATAAATGAATGCAATATAATGGATGATATCTTTCTTGATATTTAATAAAGGAAAATTTCTGAACCTCGGGAACTACTCCTGATATTAAGCCAAAAAATTTTTTATAAGAAAATATATTTTTATATTAATATAATTAAATATCAGTGTTTTGATAGCAAGTTTATAAGAATGTAAAAACATACACCACATGTTTGATTTTCAGAATATCTATGTCTTAGTGCTTGTGTATGTAACAGGCACATGAATAGAATAGGTGATGGAAGCTGTGAAGAAATTTAGCAGCATTTCTTTCTCCCCAAGGTTGATAGTTTTCTCGTGCTGCTGCTTGTCCAACGTGTCAAGAACAGAGACGGGAGATGAGACCTTGATATGGCACCATCCCTTAAGAAGACCTTTTGGCCATGTAGTGTCGATATGATTACATCACACCTTTCCGATCTGAAGGTGTCTATATTTAGGCCTTACTGGATTGATAACTCTGTTGGATGTGGATTTGCCTTTTCTGCCTACAATGTTACTGGCTTATCACTCTCCAAGTAATCTTACAGAATGGCATATCTATTTCAATGGGTTTCATAAGGGATTGGTTCAAGGAAGTTTTATGAAATCCACTGTTTTCTATATCACTTGGATGCAGCCAAATAGAACATTAAATACATTATTAAAGACTCATCTAAGGAGTTAGCATTGGGATCACGCCTTGTTGGAGTGCAGTATTCTCAAGGATGTAACATTTATATTCATCTAATGACAAATATTGTAAATCCACACAAATAGTTAGAATATGGAGTGGTCTGTAAACTAAGGTTCTGATGGATTAGGTATCCACGCCAGATCACGGTTCTACTGGGGGTGGGGGGAAGTCACATTCCTCGATCTTTCATAGTCATGACATTTGAAGAGTACTGGTTATTTATTTTGAAAGGCATCTCTTAATTAGTTTTGTCTGATTTTTCTCAAGATTTAAATAAGGTTATTTTTGACAAAAATACCACAGAAGTGAGGAATCTATAAGTTCATCATATCTAAGAGTAAGCAAGGTTGATATGTCTTCTAATCTATGAGTATAGAATGTTTTTCCATTTCTTTGTGTCTTCTTCAATTTCTTTCATAAGCTTTTTATAGTTTTCAGCACATAGATCTTTTACCTCTAGTTAGGTTTATTCCCAGGTATTTTATGGTTTCCAGTGCAATTATAAATAGGATCAATTCCTTGATTTCTCTTTCTGCTGCTTCATTATTGGTATACAGAAATGTGACCAATTTCTGTATGTTGAGTTTATATTCTGCGACTTTGCTGAATTCATGGATCAGTTCTAGCAGTTTTTTTTGTGGAATCTTTTGTGTTTTCCATGTAGAGTATCACATTGTCTGAAAAGAGTGAAAGTTTGACTTCTTCCTTGCCCATTTAGATGCCTTTTATTTCTTTCTGTTGTCTGATTGCTGAGGCTAGGACTTCCAACACTGTATTAAACAACAGTAGAGAGAGGGGACATCCCTGTTGTGTTCCTAATCTCAGGGAGAAAGCTCCCAGTTTTTCCCATTGAGGATGATATTAGCTGTGGGTCTTTCGTATATGGCCTTTATGATGTTGAGGTATGTTCCATCTATTCCTACTTGCTTGAGGGCTTTTATCAAGAAAGGATGATGTATTTTGTCAAATGCTTTATCTGCATCTGTTGAGAGGATCATGTGGTTCTTATCCTTTCTCTTATTAATGTGATGTATCATTCTGATTGATATGTGGATATTGAAACAGACCTGCAGCCCAGGAATAAATTCCACTTGATCATGGTGAATAATACTTTTAATGTATCATTGGATTTGGTTGGTTAGTAAGGTTGATGTCTTATCAGTGATGATATTAACTTTAGTCAATTGCATAAGGTGGTGTCTGCTAGGTGTCCCCACTGTAAAGTAACCATTTTCTCTAACTAATCAAAAAATATCTCGGTAAGATACTAATACATTCTGCAAATATTCTATTTTTTATTTATTTTTATTTTTATTAAAAAATTTTTTTTAATGTTTATTTTTATTTTTGACAGAGACAGAGACAGAGACAGAGCATGAGCAGGGAGGGGCAGAGAGAGAGGGAGACACAGAATCTGAAGCAAGCTCCAGGCTCTGAGCTGTCCTCACAGAGCCCTACGTGGGACTCGAACTCACAGACTGTGAGATCATGACCTGAGCCAAAGTCGGACGCTCAACCAACTGAGCCACCCAGGCGCCCCTGTTTTTTTATTTTATTAGAGAGAGAGAGAGAGAGAGAGAGAGAGAGAGAGAGAGAGAGAGAATCCTAAGCAGACTCCATGCTGAGCATGGAGCCCAATACAAGGCTTGATCCCATGACCCTGGGATCATGGCCTGAGCTGAAATCAAGAGTCAGATGCTCAACTGACTGAGCCATCCAGGTGCCCTGCAAATATCCTATCTCTTCTCAAACTTTTCCACTAATTGTAGCTTGCATTTTTGAATCTTGACAATGAAACAACTATTCTAAGTTGTTCTAATGATAATTTTCTATTTCCTTCATTCCTTCTACGTTTGTGAATTTGAATTCTTCTGTATAGAAGAGCTCTATCTATCATCTATCTATCTATCTATCTATCTATCTATATCTATTTGGTTATTCATTTATATTAGTATGGATATGAATTTTTTGAATGCTTTGAAATTCTATTCATCTTTTTGCTCAAATTTTTCAGTTTTGGGCATTGAGATATCTCTCAGATTGCTTTCTCTGCCCTTGTGTATATTCTTTTAATAAAGATAAGCCTCAAATTTAGAAACCTACCTGTATGATCTGTTATCTTGCCCTAAACTCTTCTGTAATCCTATTCTTCATTTTTTTTATAACAAATAGTCTATAAATACATCCTTCCCTCCACATTTCACAGGAAACTTGTTGCTACATTTAATGGTCATAAAATATTTATATATTCTGTTTTACTAATTTGCAAAATTGCTAAAATATTTGTACATTTAGGACACTCTGGAAGAAATAACAGATTGGTTTTATTCATTGACAAATCTGGAAAGCAAAAACATGGTAGCATCGATTTTGCTCTGGAGTCCCACTGGTTTCAAATCCTGGCCTGCCATTAATGTCAGAGGATTGTGGGGTATCTCTCACTGCTCCATTCTTTGAAATTAATGCAAGGCCTAGCATACTAAGCATTCAAAAAATAATTAATAAAAAATAATATTATGTAACTTCTTCTTGCCTCACTATGTTCATCTGTAAATACAGGATAAAGTATTATATAGTTATATTATTGTGAATTAAAACACACACACACACATGCACATGCACACACACACACACACACACACACACACACACACTTAGCAGCAATGTCCAGATCACAGTGTGCCTTCACGAAATGGTAGCTACTATCATCGCTTCATGAAATGAATCAATGCTCCACAAAATGGTAGCTGTTTATTTGTTTGCAATTCTTATAAAAGAAAAAAAAACACTTTTATTTTTTAAAGAACAAACTAAGAAATCATTTTCTCCTTCATTAAAATTCTACAATAGTATGTATTTTAAATTGAAAAATACTAATGAAACACTCTCTTGGAGCTGTTTTCAATAAGTTCCTTTCCTTTAATCATTACTTTTGAAACTTAATGTTTCTTTGATAACTGTGCTATAAAGACACATATAGAGGGTATCAAAAATATAAATACATGCATGGAAAGACTATAAGAACATTTAGGAAATTATTAACAGTAGTTGTGTTAAGGGGATCCTGGGTGTTTTTACTAAAAACTTAATGTGTTTAAATTTCCTAAAATATGTATGATGATCAATTGTTACCTTTGTACTCAGTAAAACTATTTTATTGATTGATTGATTGATATCTATTTATTTATATCTTTACTGTTTATTTATTTATTTAGAGCACAAGTAGGGAAGGAACAAGGAGAGAGGGAGAGAGAGAGAATCCCAAACAAGCTCTGCACTGTTAGTGCAGAGACTGATGCAGAGCTGGGACTCACAAACTGTGAGATCATGACCCGAGCCAAAATCAAGAGTTGGATGCTTTTTTTTTTTTTTAATTTTTTTTTCAATGTTTATTTATTTTTGGGACACAGAGAGACAGAGCATGAACGGGGGAGGGGCAGAGAGAGAGGGAGACACAGAATCGGAAACAGGCTCCAGGCTCTGAGCCATCAGCCCAGAGCCTGACGCGGGGCTCGAACTCACGGACCGCGAGATCGTGACCTGGCTGAAGTCGGACGCTTAACCGACTGCGCCACCCAGGCGCCCCAAGAGTTGGATGCTTAACCTACTTAGTCACCCAGATTTCCGGTGATATTATTTTAAAAGTAGTAATACAGATTTGTTTATGCAATATGAATGCAAAAATAGGTAAAGATAATACACCAAAATAGGAACTATTTAAAATATGAACTAAAAGCGTACAGATAATTTTGCTGCTAGTATTCTGTAATTTCTATTATGACTTCATACTACCTTTGTGATAGAAAAATAATTTAATTTTTAAAGGATTACGTAGAAATTGTATATAAAGGGATTAGGTGAGCTAGAGGATTCCAGATAGAAAATTACGAAATGGTTGTTATACATAAAAGAGGGACTTGGAGGTATGAAAAATTAAAAAAGGTAAGGTTCAGAGAAAAATAGGAATAGATGGTTTGGAGAAAACGCACGCTGAGGAAAAGCACTAAGAGTTTTGTTCTTGTGTTCATATTGCAAAATGTAAATGAAACATGAGTTAATGGGCTGAGTGTGTCATTATCATGTATTCTGCTCTTGTTTACAGCTATTGCAGACAAGTCTGGAACAACAAGTTATCAATGGTGGGCCTGGGGAGGAAATTTTATCTGTTTATTTGATTTTTTAAAATTTTCTTTTCAAAAATTTTTATTCCAGAGTAGTTAACATACACTGTTATATTAATTTCAAGTGTACGATATAGTGATTCAACTTTTCCATACATCACCCAATGCTCATCATGACAAGTGCCCTCTTTAATACCCATCACCTATTTCACCCATCCCCCCTCTGGTAACCATCTGTTTGTTCTGTATAGTCAAGAGCTTGTTTTTTAGTTTCTTTCTCTGTCTCTCTCTTTTTTTTCTTTTGCTTGTTTGTTTTGTTTCCTAAATTTGGGGAAAGGCATTTTAAACACTGAGTATTATAAACTCAGTAACCAAAGTCTGTGAGCTTTATAACAATCTACAAATATTTTGGGGACTTAAACACAGGCATGCCTGTGTCTGCATATGTACCTACTACCACACACACACATAAACAAAGTTATACTATTTAAATTCTGAAAAACAGATATTAAATTTAAATATATGAATTAATGACTAAATTATGTTGATGAAATAAAATGTACATCATAAAGCAAAATGATTTATTTTAATACAATTCTAGTCAGTAAAAATAACTTTAAAGGTTTCCAACAAAACTGTTCAAAATGGGATATTTGTAAAGTTTAATACATTTGCCATGCTATAAAGAGATGGGTTTCAAAAGCTGTGGTGCCTGGGCTACTGATTTTTTAAAACAGTGCTTCATGGGGTTCAGCACAAATTTTCTGATAACAAGAATCGAAGTTCCCACAAATCAATAGAACTACAACAATCACTAAAGGAGAGACGTCATATGTGTACTGCAGTGCAACAGTATCCGGACCCACACGCCCTCTAGTTGAGGCATCCCACCAGTATTAATGATGTTGTCTGGGAAAATGGAGCCTGTAGGTGTGAGGTTCAGAGAAGGTCCATATTTCTTCCCACTGCCTGGGTAAGTGAAAATAGTGTTGCTGTACTTAGTTTGGAGGAACCCGGAGAATAGATGGAGTACAATTGTGAAACAAGTTCCAGTCAACATATTCTGAAGATGGGCAGAATGTGGGTCTTTCAGAGAATAGGAAGAAATCTGGGGCATGAAAGGGGAAATGTCAATCTTTTAGGGACTGGTGGATCAGCAAAAAGAGATAGACTCTTCTAGTCACTTTGGAAATATCATTAACATACAGAAATTAAATAGGCTAGGGATGAGATTTTGCAATACCAGGGAGTGGATTGAAAATAGATTATTTCAACCAGCTGAGTCAAAAATTGTGTGTATATAAATGTGCAAGTATGTGTTTATAGGGCATGTTAAATGAAGGAATATCATCAGGATTTAATTCATGTGATTATACTGAAGCCTATTAATGAGTGACAAGACTAGACTATCACATGAACAAAGAAAACACATGATTTTATTTATTGCAATGAGTACTTTTGCCATTAACTCATGCTATTAAAAATTACTTCCTGTGCTATTTTTGTGGATAGCTATATATATGATGAATGCAGAATGGCACTCTTCTGATTGCTAATCTATACAAGTTGTAACCTGATTTATCTATTAATGACCTTGGAACTAGTTATACATTCAAATTCCACATGACTTTATTTATTTTAGTCATTTTTTTAATGATAGGCATTCCAACAGAACATTTTGCAGCTACATGAGAAACACTACTCTAACTGCTATTCTGTCTTGTACACCCATGATTACATTCTGCTTACCCTTTGTTTCAATGTTTTCAACAATTGGTTAGCCTCCTAACCTCCAGTTCTCAAGTCTTTGAATTGCAGCTTAGGGGCTTGGCTGGGTGGCTCAGTTGGTTGAACATCTGGCTCTATTTTTCATTTTATATTTTATTTTATTTTATTTTATTTTATTTTATTTTATTTTATTTTATTTATTAATTAATTTACATTTTTAGACAGAGAATGCATATATGAGCAGGGAAGAGGGGCAGAGGGAGGGGGACAGAGCAAGAGAGAGATAATCTCAAGTAGTCTCCATGTTGAGCATGGAGCCCAATGCGGTACTCAATTCCACAACCCTGGATCATGACCGGAGGTGAAATCAAGAGTCAGATGCTCAACTGACTGAGCCACCCAAGTGCCCCCGAGAATTTTAAACTCATGATTTCGGCTCATGTCATGATCCCAGTAACATGAGATAGAGCCCTGCATCAGGCTCTGCCCTGAGCAAGGAGCCTACTTAAGATTCTCTCTCTCTGCTGCTTTTCTCTGCTCCCACATGCTCTATGTATAAAAATAAATAAATGGATAATAAAAAGCAAAAATAAGCACTGAAGCTTGTATCAAGTTGACAAAGTCCTAGATATAGAAAACTAGAAAGAAAGAAATTAACATAATAATTTGGAAAAGGAACACTCTTTAGAAAGCTGTCTGGTTGTAGCCACCTGCCTCTTGAAATTGATTAGAAATAGAGAACTCAGAATGGAAAGGAAAACAAAATCTGTTTCTCGAATCTCTGCTTGTTTTTAATTTTTCTCTCAACATCAGGAAATAATAACTTTTCTTTTTCAATAATGTTATGTCATATGTCATAAAAGTTGTATTTATCTCTCCTCCTAGGACTAACACACATTTTATCTATTTGTTTTTCCTTAATAAAATCAATGTATTCACTTTTTATTTTATTTTTTTTTTCAAAGTGTTCACTTTTTAAATGACAGGTAAGTGTATGGAGTACATACACATGAATGTGAATGCATTTTGTCATTTGTTACGCAAATCTATCCAATGATTTCATCTTCTTTGAATTCTGATTCCTGGGCTTAAAATGATCCCTTCCTGCACTATTTGGTCAGTACCTTTCTGGTTCTTAGGTGAATGATTTTCTTACCTACTCTCATATTTGCATATGTAGCTTTCTCTTTGCAATCAAGTCTCAATTTTCTGTCCTTTACAGTTGTCATGGCTAAGAATTTCAAGACCTTTAGTTCATTTATTTTTATATATTTCTAATGTGAATTTTAATCAATGAATAATTCTTTCACTTTGATTCACCAGATGACTAAAGTATCTTGTATTTGAAAAGTGTTTTACTTTGTGATGAGATGATAATGGTTGTGTTTTATGGAGTTTGGGATACACAGATATATGCATTTTCCAAAACCTCAGTAAATGTTCACTTGAGATTTGCATTTAATTGTACCTAAGTTTTATACCAAAAGAAGAAAACTGTAAACAAACATGGATATCTATATAATATGCTTACTGAGATATTCAGAAAAATAAAGATATCTTGAACTTATTTTGAAATGCATAAAAACACAAGATGCATTCATGGATGGAGAGATAAGTGATAAATATATGACAAAGTATAATAAAATGTTAATGGTAGGATCTAAGTTGTAGTTTGTGAGTGTTTAGCGTAAAATTATTTTAACTTTTCTATATGTTTTTTAATTTTTGTGTAATAGAATGTTGGGGAAAATAATACAATGTCCCATGTTTTGAAATATGGTTGCTTTGATTGTGACCTATATTTAAATGACAGCACCAGCATTAATTTCAAATACTGATTCCTGAAATGACTTAACTACTCAAATCTTGATCAAAATGCCTTTATATAATATTGTTGAACAAATGAAAATCTGCCTTTGATGGCCTTTTTAAATGTACTGGGTTCCGTTTTGGGCACATTAAATGTATTATCTTTTACATTTCCATAGCCCAGAAAGATAACTGCTCTCCTCCTCCTCCTCCTCCTCCTCCTCCTCCTCCTCCTTCACCACCTTCTTCTTCTTCTTCTTCTTCTTCTTCTTCTTCTTCTTCTTCTTCTTCTTTCTTCTTCTTCTTTGAGGCTCAGGGAGGGTTAAAACTGACTAATTAGTATAGTTGCTTGCTTCATCATATTAGTCTTAATATACTGACTGTATTTGTTTTAGTATTGTTAGTAAGTAGAAAAAGCAGAATTCAACTCCAGTTTTTCTGCCCCTTCTATGTTCTATCTACTCTTTTTTGCTGCCTCCTTAACTCTTCTCACCTAAACTAATAGGTACCAGCACAAAATTAGAGCATTTCGAAGAATGTGTCTAATGCCATTTTTGACTGTTTTCTTTTAATGACAATATCAACTTAAAGTTTATATGAATATATAATGTGTTATAGCCTTAACACCTTGTATGTTGTTCTAAGTTAGGAATCTATCAGGTCTTAATGTGTAATCTAGAGCAGTGAAATTGGAAAATGATTTAATCATTAGGCTGAATAATCCTTTTTTCATCTTGCAACTATATTTTCTGTCTAGTGATGAATGTGAATGCACAATTTGTGACTGAATTATGGTGTCATACATTTAACCATATTTTCTTACAAACTTCCTTGGCAGAGAAATTGAGTATACCTTCTAAAGTCTTCACATTACTAAGATGTTTATATAGCAGTCAAAGATAATAAATTTTATATCAATCTTTAATGTACTGTTCACTTATTTGTTTTCATGTCTGGAAGTATATATCATTTAGCCAGACACAGCTTTTCACAAAACTGTCTTCCTCTTGGTGTTCATACATTTCCTAAAGAGTGCATTTTTTTTTGAATTATGTTAAACTACACAAAATGAAGCAAATTGAACAACATGATTTCCCAAATGAATTATTACATTTCTATGACGTAATTTGTTCTGACAATTTTTGTAACAATACATTTTTCTTCTGACAAGTACAAATAGGTTGGAAAAGTGTACTTATTTCATGTTTCTGAGAAAGTAACTCAGATGGAGAAATTTTTGTGCTAGAATGGACAGGGGAGAAGAAAGATATGGTAAATTTAAGTAAATGTTCAACTATGGTTCATAAAAGAAATCCATCCACCACTATTATAAATTTAAGCAAGAACCTCTTTAAAATAGAATAGATTGTATAATGGTATGTTGCCTTTTAGATTCAGAGTTGAGAAAGAAAGAAAAATATATAACAGCAGAGAAAGAGAGAAATTCTCGTTAAGCTGCTAGAGCTTTTAATGTCTTGAAACATGTAAGAAGAAATTGTGAGGCTTGGTCAGATCCCTCTCTTGGAGGCATTAATGGCATCAGAAATCCTTTCAACGCATTTATCACATTTAGAATTTCATATGTAGCTGAACACTTGATCAATATCTGTCTACTTTATAAGATTGTATGCTACACAGCGGCCGAGATCATATCTGGTTTTGTTCAACATTTTCCTCCAGTTCCTAGTACTTGGGCTAAACCAAAGGAGGCATCTAAAATATTGATAGAATCAATGAGCTAATGGTTATACTTTCTGAAATTACCTCATAAATTCTATCTAACACCTAAATTCTTGCACTAAAATCTCCATATGCTATAGCTTTTATAAAGGGCAGCTTTTATAAACATCCATTTATACAATTCATTATAGTGTCTTGTAAACTGGGATGCTTAGTTTGGTACATATTCCTGTGTTCTCTATATTATGTCATATGTTTTCTATGATAGACATTTTTTTTCCTGGTTTTTGTTTTCTTTTGTTTTAGAAAGAGTGGCTTGCGTGCATGAGAGAGTGGACACACATGTGAGGGCAAGGGAGGGGCAAAGGGAGAGGGAGACAGAGAATCTCAGGCAGTTTCCACACCAGTGCCAGTGCTGAGCACAACTGACATGGGGCTCCAACTCAGCAAAGCGAGATCATGACCTGAGCCAGAATCCAGTCAGGTGTTTAACCGAGTGAACCACCCAGGCACCTCCTATAGGTTTTAAAAGCACGTCTCTGAAGAAATATGTTTTTGGATTTCTTGATTATATAGCACTTAACGGTATAATGCCATAGAAAGTTTATGGACAGAGACACTAAAAGTTATTGACTACCATTTGGAATAAATTAATGTTTGAAACTTCTATAATTATAAATTGACAATAATACATTTCTCACCAAATAGTAAAATTCCTACTGAGCAGATGGTCATTTGAGGAATACATTTCCATAGCATACTAAGTTTTAACTCCCTTTTTGGGTCTTATGATCCGGTCTCAAATTTCCTATCTGTCGTACAAACCAATTTGGGAAAAAAAAAGTTCCTCACACATTGGATTAGCAACCAGTTATCATGTGTCCCTTTTGCGAAATGACTGCATTTTTGGAGTAGGAACGAAATTGGTCATTTTGAAGGTGGTCTGAGTTAGACTTAATCATATATAATTTTATACGCAAGCTTATAATCAATTATAGGACAATTAATAAAGCTCTCTTCAAATTAAGATATTTTTGAAAATGAATTTGCATATATTTCTAGAGGAATATCAAAACCATAATTTATTTATTTATTTATTTATTTATTTATTTATTTATTTATTTTTAATTTTTTTAACCTTTATTTATTTTTGAGACAGAGAGAGACAGAGCATGAACAGGCGAGGAGCAGAGATAGAGGGAGACACAGAATCTGAAACAGGCTCCAGGCTCTGAGCTGTCAGCACAGAACCCGACGCAGGGCTCCAACTCACAGAGCTGAAGTCAGATGCTTAACCGACTGAGCCACCCAGGCGCCCTTCAAAGACATAATTTAGATATACAGGTAATTATACAAATGATAACCTATTTCCTCAATAGAATATGTGAGTCTCCCTAAAGCACTAGAGAGAATAATATCATTGGAAATTACCTAAATTCTAGACATATTATAGATTGATTTATTGACACTGATTATAAGGTATTAGAGAAGTTCAATTCATTGGCAATATAGTCACAAGTTCATTGCCTTTTGGGTTTTTTTTTTTTTTTTACTTCTAACATAACATAAAATCCTATGGCCATTTGAGATTACCTTTCCTTTAGAGGTGCCATTGCACCATTGACCATAGGATTGTCTACTGTTAATTGATTATATAAAAACTCAGTTTCCACCAAACTATTTCTGAAGATTTTTGAAGTATAGATTGTTTATAATCTATGTGGCACATTCTCTTATTTATTTATTGATTGATTGATTGATTGATTTATAATTTTTAATTTTTTAAAATTTACATCCAAATTAGCATATAGTGCAACCGTGATTTCAGGAGTAGATTCCTTAGTACCCCTTACCCATTTACACCATTCCCCCTCCCACAACTCCTCCAGGAACCCACAGTTTGTTCTCCATATTTATGAGTCTCTTCTGTTTTATCTCCATCCATGTTTTTATATTATTTTTGTTTCCCTTCCCTTATGTTCATCTGTTTTTTCTCTTAAAGTCCTTATATGAGTGAAGTCATATGATTTTTGTCTTTCCCTGACTAATTTCACTTAGCATAATACCCTCCAGTTCCATCCACATAGTTGCCAATGGAAAGATTTCATTCTTTTTGATGCCGAGTAATTCTCCATTGTATATATATATATATATACCACCTCTTCTTTATCCATTCATTCATCGATGGACATTTGGGCTCTTTGCATACTTTGGCTATTGTTGATAGTGCTTCCATAAACATGGGGGTGCATGTATCCCTTTGAAACAGCACACCTGTAACCCATGGGTAAATTCCTAGTAGTGCAATTGCTGGGTCGTAGGGTAGTTCTATTTTTAGCTTTTTTGAGGAACCTTCATACTGTTTTCCAGAGTGGCTGCACCAGCTTGCATTCCCACCAACAATGCAAAAGAGATCCTCTTTGTCCGCATCCTGGCCAACATCTGTTGTTGCCTGAGTTGTTAAAGTTAGTCATTCTGACAGGTGTAAGGTGGTATCTCATTGTGGTTTTGATTTGTATTTCCCTGATGATGAGTGATGTGGAGCATTTTTTCATGTGTCGGTTGGCCATGTGGATGTCTTCTTTGGAGAAGTGTCTATTCATGTCTTTTGCCCATTTCTTCACTGGATGATTTGTTTTTTGGGTGTTGACTTTGATAATTTTTTATAGATTTTGAATACTAACCCTTTATCTGATATGTCGTTTGCAAATATCTTCTCCCATTCTGTCAGTTGCCTTGTAGTTTTGCTGATTGTTTCCTTTGCTGTGCAGAAGCTTTTTATTTTGATGAGGTCCCAGTAGTTCATTTTTTGCTTTTGTTCCCTTGCCTCCAGAGCCATGTTGAGTAAGAAGTTACTGAGGCCAAGATCAAAGAGGTTTTTGCCTGCTTTCTCCTCAAGGACTTTGATGGCTTCCTGTTTTACATTTAGATCTTTCATCCATTTTGAGTTTATTTTTGTGTATGGTGTAAGAAAGTGGTCCAAGTTCATTCTTCCACATGTTGCTGTCCAGTTTTCCCAGCACCACTTGCTGAAGAGACTGTTTATTCCACTGGATATTCTTTCCTGCTTTGTCAAAGATTAGTTGGCCGTACGTTTGTGGATCCATTTCTGGGTTTTCTATTCTGTTCCATTGATCTGAGTGTCTGTTTTTGTGCCAGTATCATACTGTCTTGATGATTACAGCTTTGTAATACAGTTTGAAGTCCGGGATTGTGATGCCTCCTGCTTTCGTTTTCTTTTTTGAGATTTCTTTGGCTATTCAGGGTCTTTTCTGGTTCCATACAAATTTTAGGATAATTTATTCTAGCTCTGTGAAGAATGCTGGTGTTATTTTGATAGAGGTTGCATTGAATATGTAGATTGCTTTGGGTAGTATCGACATTTTAACAATATTTGTTCTTCCTATCTAGGAGCATGGAATCTTTTTTTCATTTTTTTGTGTCTTCAATTTCTTTCATCAGCTTTCTATAGTTTTCAGTATAGAGATTTTTCACTTCTTTGGTTAGAATTATTCCTAGGTATTTTATGGGTTTTGGTGTGGTTGTAAATGGGATCGATTCCTTAATTTCTCTTTCTGTTGCTTCATTGTTGGTATATAGGAATGCAACCGATTTCTGTGCATTGATTTTATATCCTGCCACTTTGCTGAATTCATTAATCAGTTCTAGAAGTTTTTTGGTGGAGTCTTTAGGATTTTCCATATAGAGTATCCTGTCATTTGCGAAGAGTGAAAGTTTGACATCCTCCTAGCTGATTTGGATGCTTTTTATTTCTTTGTGTTGTCTGATTGCAGAGGCTAAGACTTCCAATACTATGTTGAATAATGGTGGCAAGAGTGGACACCACTGTTTTGTTCCTGACCTTAGGGGGAAAGCTCTCAGTTTTTCCCCATTGAGGATGATATTATGATTGGGTCATTCATATATGGCTTTTCTGATCTCAAGGTATGATCCTTCTATCCCTACTTTCTTGAGGGTTTTTATCAAGAAAGGATGCTATATCTTGTCAAATGCTTTCTCTGCATCTATTGAGAGGATCATATGGTTCTTGTCCTTTCTTTTATTGATGTGATGAATCACATCGATTGTTTTGCAGATAGTGTAGCAGGTACGAATCTAAGGTATAAATCTCACTTGGTCATTGTGAATATATTTTTTTAATATATTGTTGGATCTGGTTGGCTAATATCTTGTTGAGGATTTTTGCATCCATGTTCATCAGAGAAATTGGTCTATAGTTCTCCTTTTTAGTGGGGTCTTTGTCTAGTTTTGGAATCAAAGTAATGCTGGCTTTATAGAAAGAGTTTGGACGTTTTCCATCCATTTCTAATTTTTGGATCAGCTTCAAGAGAATAGGTGTTAACTCTTCCTTAAATGTTTGGTAGGATCCCCCTGGAAAGCCATCTGGCCCTGGTCTCTTGTTTTTTGGCAGATTTTTGATTACTAATTCAATTTCTTTACTGGTTAAGGGACTCTTCAAATTTTCTATTTCTTCATGTTTCAATTTGATAGTGTATATATTTCTAGGAATTTTTCCATTTCTTCCAGATTGTCCATTTATTGGCCAAAAATTGCTCATAATATTCTTATTGTTTTTATTTCTGCTGTGTTGGTTGTGCTATCTCCTCTTTCATTCTTGATTTTATTTATTTGGGTCCTTTCCTTTTTATTTTTGATCAAGCTGGCTAGTGATTTATCAAATTTATTAATTCTTTCAAAGAACCAGCTTCAAGTTTCATTGATCTGTTCTACTGTTTTTTGGTTTCAATAGCGTTAATTTCTGCTCTAATCTCTATTATTTCCTGTCTTCTACTGGTTTTGGGTTTTTTTTGCTGTTATTTTTCCAGCTCTTTAAGGTGTAAGATTAGGTTGTGTATCTGAGCTCTTTCTTCCTTCTTTAGGAAGACCTGGATTGCTATATACTTTCCTCTTATAACCGCGTTTGCTGCGTCCCAGAGGTTTTGGGTTATCATTTTCATTGGCTTCCATATACTTTTAAATTTCCTCTTAAACTTCTTGGTTGGCCCATTTGTTCTTTAGTAGGATGTTCTCTAGTCTCCAAGTATTTGTTACCTTTCCAAATTTTTTCTTGTGGTTGATTTCAAGTTTCATAGCGTTGTGGTCTGAAAATATGCACAGTATGATCTGGATCTTTTTATACTTATTGAGGGCTGATTTGTGGTCTCTTCTGGAGAACGTTCCATGTGTACTGGAGAAAAATGTATATTCCACTGCTTTAGGATGAAATGCTCTGAATATATCTGTTAATTCCATCTGGCCCAGTGTGTCACTCAAAGCCATTGTTTCCTTCTTGATTTTTTGATTTGATGAACTGTCCATTATTGTGAGTGGGTGTTGAAGTCTCCTACTATTATGGTATTACTATCAATGAGTTGCTTTATGTTTGTGATTAATTGATTTCTATATTAGGGAGCTCTCACATTTGGCACATAAATATTTAAAATTGTTAGGTCTTTTTGGTGGATAGACCCCTTGATTATGATATAATGCCCTTCTTCATCTCTTGATACAGTCTTTATTTCAAAGTCTAGATTGTTTAATATAAGTATGGCTACTCCGAATTTCTTTTGTTGACCATTAGCATGACAGATTGTTCTCCAGCCCCTTATTTCCAATGTGAAGGTGTCTTTAGGTCTAAGGTGAGTCTCTTGTAAACAGCATATAGATGGACCTTGTTTTCTTATCCATTTTGTTACCCTGTCTTTTGATTGGAGCATTTAGTCTATTAATGTTTAGAGTGAGTACAGAAAGATATAAATTTATTGCCATTATGATGCTTGTAGTGTTGGAGTTTCTGGTAGTGTTCTCTGGTCCTTTTGGTATTTATTTATTTGCTCTGTTGCTTTTGGCATTT
This sequence comes from Prionailurus viverrinus, assembly GCF_022837055.1. Classification (NCBI taxonomy): domain Eukaryota; kingdom Metazoa; phylum Chordata; class Mammalia; order Carnivora; family Felidae; genus Prionailurus; species Prionailurus viverrinus. The sequence goes on along the minus strand of NC_062564.1, from coordinate 61,230,032 downwards.
ATTTATTTATTTATTTATTTATTCATTCATTCATCTTTTCTCCCCTCACAGAGTCCCCCTAAAAAGTTTCTTGCAGGGCTGGTTTAGTGGCCACAAACCCCTTTAATTTTTGTTTGTCTGGGAAACTTTTCATCTCTCATTCTATTTTGAATGACAGCCTTGCTGGGTAAAGAATTCTTGGCTGCATATTTTTCTGATTCAACACATTGAATATATCCTGCCACTCTTTTCTGGCCTGCCAAGTTTCTGTGGATTGGTCTGCTGCAAATCTGATCTGTCATCCCTTGTAGGTTAAGGACTTTTTTCCCTTGCTGCTTTCATGATTCTCTCCTTGCCTGAGTATTCTGTGAATTTGACTGTGATATGCCGTGTTGGTGGTCAGTTTTTGTTGAATCTAATGGGAGTCCTCTGTGCTTCCTGGATTTTGATGTCTGTGTCTTTCCCCAGGTTAGGAACGTTTTCTGCTATAATTTGCTCACATAACACTTCTACCCCTATTTCTCTCTCTTCCTTTTCTGGGACCCCTATGATTTTGATGTTGTTTCTTTTTAATGAGTTACTGATTTCTCTAATCCTTAAATTGTGCTCTTTTGCCTTAATCTCCCTCTTTTTTTCTGGTTCATTATTCTCCATAAGTTTGTCCTCTGTATTGTTGATTCTCTGTTCTGCCTCATCCATCCTTGCCACCATGGCCTCCATTAGAGATTTCAGCTCAGTTATAGTATTTTTAATTTCATCCTGACTAGCTTTTACTTCTTATATCTCCACAGAAAGAGATTCTAATCTATTTTTAACTCCAGCTGGTATTCTTATTATCGTGATTCTAAATTCTGGTTCAGACATCTTGCTTGGATCTGTGTTGGTTGAATCTCTGGCTGTCGTTCCTTCCTGCTCTTTATTCTGGGGTGAATTCCTTTGTTTCATCATTTTGAATAGAAAAGGAATTAATGAGGTAAGAAAATTAAAATTAAAAACATATTAAAATAAAAAATATCAAAATTAAAAAATTAAAAACAAACAAACACACACATAAAATCGAATAATTGATGCTAGATCCTAGGTTTGTTTTGGTTTGGGTGTTGAAAAGGGCTTGATAGATTAGGGAAAAAAGGGGAAAGAAAAAAAAGGAAATCATTTGAAAATTTGAAAAAATAGATACAGGGAAGTAGACTAAAATGAAATGATGGAAGTAAAATAGAATTTGAAAAAAATACACAAAAGTAAAAAATATAGTAGAAAAAAATTAAAGAAAATATTTTTAATAAAAATTGAAAATAAAAATGAATTTTTTCTTTCTGTATTCAAGAAAAGAAGTGAAAAAGAGAAAAAAGAAAAAAGAAGAAAGAAAATTGCATAAATGGACCAGCAAACAGACATAAATGCAACTGAAATTACTTCGGTTTCCCCTAGAAGTCAAGCTATGAAGTGTTGTATAGTCCATAAACTAAGCAGGTGGAGAGACTTGTGTTTCTGAAGAGCAAGGTTGGCCCATCTGGGCGTTGCTTAGTGTAATGGTTTCATTCTCCACTAGATGGCACTGCTTAGCGTACTGGTGTGGATTGTGGTGCTTGTAGGTGCATATGCGCATGCAGGGGAGTGGTGAAAATGGCGTCACCCAATTACCCAGTCTCTAGTATTGAAACTCTGTTCTCCCTAATCAGCAATCATGCACCCGTCCTTTGTCTCTGGCTTCTTTCCCGACCCCTTACTTCTGAGGGACTGCTGCATTTTGACCCATTCTTTCCCTCTGCAGGAGGGTCTCACCGAGCAATGGCCGGGTGTTGTCATACCCAGTAGTTTGTGGAACCATACTGCTGCTGATGTCCAGAGACTGTGGCCGGGTGCCAGTCCGCCCCAGAAAAAGTTCACGAGATAGTGTAGCAACAGTATTTCAGGGAATATGGAAAATCACAGCACACATCTGGCACCAGGCTTCACCCTTAATGACCTTGTTCCAGCACCAGCAAATGTGGTTGTTCTCCTGGGTCTAGTGGGGCCTTGCCTTTGGGGGACCCACACAGCCTCTACCAGGTGTCCTTCCAGCAGGAGAACCGCTTTTCCCTATGTAGCCTGAAGAACCCCGGACTCCACTCTGCTCCTGGGGATTCGCCCTTCCCCCCAGACTGCCGCCAGGTATTGAGCTGTGGAGTTTCAGACTCTGCGCTCCCCCATTTATAGTCTGAATGGAATTTAAACCCTCTCCTTTCTCCCTTTTTAGTTCAGTCCCTGCAGCTGTTTCCACTTTCCACTTTCTCTCCAGCAGCTTTCGGGGGAGGTGCTTTTCCTGTATCCTTCTCCCCCCTCTCTCTGCATGCAAAAGTGGCTCCCTGCCCTCCACAGCTTCTGTCTCCCCCAGTTCACCTCTCTGTGCTGTGTACCTGCTGAATTCTGTGGTTCAGGTTGTGTAGATTGTTGTGTGAATCCTCACATCGGCTTTCTAGGTGTGCAGGATGGTTTAGTGTTGGTCTGGCTCTAATTCATGGACGTGAGACACACAAAAAGCTTCCATGCTGTTCCGCCATCTTGGCTCTTCCCTGAGTGGCACATTTCTTCTTATTTTAACTACTATGTCCAGCTGTATTGCAATCACGTAGAAATTTACTAAGGCCCTTAAAGGATGTTCTAGGCTCTCTCTGATCCAGTCTGTCCCAAACACTGACAGATCTCTTTCATTATTCTCTAGTCACAGCTAATATAAGACCAACACTGAGTTTTATTGTATAATGAAGTTTTCCTGGAACGAAATACAGCACAGAGCAGAAAAACAATTTCAACTGAAAACCAGAAATCCCCTCCATCACCTTCTGGCATTTTTTTCTCCTTCTCCTTAGAATGTAGCCTCCAGGCCCATGGCTTTCTAATTGGGGCATTTTCCTTACCTCAGAGCCCCTTTGTCCAGACAGACTTCCATTAAAGAGCTCTGGCCAGAGGAAATTTTAGTACACTTAACATAAAATAATGTCCAGTCTAAAAGAAAATAACCTATTTCATGTTCATATAATTTTATTTTCTAATTGATCTGAATGTCACCATTCTGTATATTGCATCAACTTTGCATAATCAGATAATATTTTATATGAGAAAACAGAAGAAAAGGATGACTCAAAAGACCAATTCAATTTATGCTTGACAAATTAAATGAAGACAGGTCTTTGAAATAACAGGGTTTCCTTTGTTTTGTTTTAATCAGGATCCTTATGAAGGGGTGGTGAGCACAGTCAAGTTACCTCTGGTTTTCTTCTTGCCTAATAGCACCTATCAGCTACAACCAGGGACTCTGGGGGAAACAATCTGTGTATCCTCTTTGTTGAAATGACCCCAAGAGTGTAAGTTTCTTTCACTCTTAGTTTACATTTGTTATCCTTCTCTTTAGTTTGTGGCTCTTTAGTTGTGACTATTTATCTGGACCCATTGGTTACTTCTTGCTCATTGTGGTTCTCAGTAAATAAGCCAATGTGTCAATTCAACAAGAAAATAAAAGTGTGTCACATAAATGTTCTCAATTTTCTTCCCCTCCTTTATAATTGTATTTCCAGTTATTCATTTTCTAAGAAAATGAATCATTCATACTTTATTTGAAGGTGAATTATTTGCTTTCCGGGTCCCGCCCTCTCACTTTGTGAATTGATTATTATTGCCTCCCACTTACCAATTTTTAACCTTGCCATAAACTTTTCTGCTGATTTCTTACCCTATCAAATAATTACAAATATTATTCATATTTCTTTTTCAAATCCTGTCTTCTTCCTGTGTACAGAAAGTCAAACCTAGAAAAGAGTATATTCAAGGAAATAACACTTTGTGATTCAAATTACAAATAACTGACCTTTTCCTCAGCAAATAAGAATACTTTGAAGTGTGATTAACTTAGAGAGTTATATTAGTTTCTGGTACACCATATGATTCAACAATTCTATGCAGTACTCAGCGCACATCAAGGTAAGTGTACTCTTTATCTCCTTTAACTATTTACCCCTCACCTCACCCACCTGTCTTTTGGCATCTACCAGTTCTCTGTAATTAAGGGTCTGTTTTGTTTGTCTCATTATTTCTTCATTCATTTGTTTCTGAAATTTCACACATGAAATTTCACACATTTGTTTCTGAAATTTCACACATGCCACCTCTTTCTCTGATTGACCTATTTCACTTAGCATTATATCCTCTAAGTCCCTCTATGAGGTTGCAAATGACCAGATCTCATTATTATTTTTGTGTGGTGTGTGTGTGTGTGTGTGTGTGTGTGTGTATGTGATTACATCTTCTATATCTGTTCATCCGTTTATGTATGGACCCTTGGGTTTCTTCCAGATCTTATCTGTTGTAAATCATACTGAAATAAACATAGAATTCATATATCTTCTTGAATTAGTATTTTCATTTTCTTTGTGTAAATACCCTGTAGTGGAATTACTGCATCGTAGGATAATACTATTTTTAATTTTTTAGGGATTATATTCGGTTTTCCACAGAGACTGCACTGATTTGCATTCCCACCAACAGTGCATGAGAGGGTTCCTTTTTTCCACATCCTCACCAACATTTGCTATTTCTTGTGTTTTCGATTTTAGCCATTCTGACAGATGTGATTTGATATCTCATTGTACTTTTGATTTGCATTTCCCATGATAAATGACTTTGAGCATAGTCTATTGACCATCTGGATGTCATCTTTGAAGAAATGTTTGTTCATGTCTTCTGCTTATTTTTATTGGATTATTTGCATTTTGGCTGTTGAATTGTTTCAGTTCTTTATATATTTTGGATACCCTTTATCAGACATGTCATTTGCAAATATCTTCTCCCATTTTTTAGGGTGCTTTTTAGTTTTGATGATTGTTTCCTTCACGTTTTATTTTGATACAGCCCCCAAAGTTTATTTTTGCTCTTATTCCCCCTGCCTTGGGAGGCCCATCTAAAAAAATACTGCTCTGGCCAAGTCAAAGAAGTAACTGCCTTTGTTCTCTTCTAGAATTGTTATGGTTTTATGTCTTACATTTAGGTCTTTACTTCATTTTGAGTTTTGTGTATAGTGTAAGAAAGTAGTCCAGTTTCATTTTTTGCATGTAGCCATACAGTTTTCCAAATACCATTTATTGAAGAGACTGTCTTTTTCCCATTGCATATTCTTTCCTTCTTTGTCAAAGACTAATTGACCATATAATTGTGAGTTTATTTCTGGGTTTTCTATTCTGTTGCATTGATCTATGTTTCTATTTTTGTCCCGGTATTTTACTGTTTGGATTACTACAGTTTTGTGACATAACTCGAAGTCTGGAATTGTGATACCTCCAGCTTTGTTTTTTATCAAGACCACTTTGGCTATTTGATGTCTTTTGTGGTTCCATACAAATAACAGAATTGTTTGTTCTAATTCTGTAAAAAAACTACTGCTGGTATTTTCACAGAAATTGCAATAAATAGACATTTTAATAATTTTTTTTTCTGTCAATCTATGAGCAAGTAATGTCTTTCCATTCTTTGTGTTTTTTAGTTTCTTTCATCAGTGTTTTATAGTGTTCACAGTATAGGTTTTTCACCTCTTAAATTTATTCCTAGGTAGTTTATTTTTGGTGCAATTGTAAATAGGGTTGCTTTCTTAATTTCTCTTTTTTCTCTTTCATTATTAGTGTATAGAAGAAATGCAACAAATTCTGTATACTGACTTTGTATGCTGAGACTTTACTGAATTTGTCAGTTCCAGTAGTTTTTGGTGGAGTCTTTGGATTTTCGACATATAGTGTCATGTCCTCTGCAAATAGTGACAGTTTACTTCTTCCTTGCCAATTTGGACGCCTTTTAATTCTTTTTGTTGTCTGATTTCCATAGCTTTGACTTCTCATACTATGTTGAATAAAAGTGGTGAGGGTAGACATCCTTGTCTTATTTCTGACCTTATGGGAAAAGCTCTCAGTTTTTCCCCATTGAGTATGATGTTAGCTGTGATTCTTTCATAGATGGCCTTTATTATGTTGAGGTACTTCCTTCTGAACCTACTTTGTTGAGGTTTTTTTATCATGAATGGGCATTGTATTTGTCAAATGCTTTTTCTGCATCTATTGAAAGGATCATATGGTTTTTACCCTTATTGATGTGATGTATCACATTGACTGATTTGCAAATATTGAACCATTCTTGCAACATGGGAATAAATTACACTTGATTATGGTGAGTGATTTTTTTAATGTATTGTTGGCTTTGCTTTGCTAGTATTTTGTTGAAGGCTTTTGCATCTGTGTTCATCAGAGTACTGGCCTGTAGTTCTCCTTTTTGGTGGTGTCTTTATCTGGTTTTGATATCAGGTATATGCTGACCTGATAGAATGAATTTGGAAGTTTCTTTTCCTTTTTGAATTTTTTTGGAGTAGTTTGAGAAGAAGAAGCATTAATTCTTCTTTAAGTCATTGATAGAATCCCCCTATGAAGGTCTCTGGTCCTGGATTTTAATTTGTGGGGAGGTTTTTTTTTTAATTATTATTACTGTTTCAGTTTTATTGCTGGTAATTTGTCCGTTAGAGTTTTCTATTTCTTCTTGATTCAGTTTTGGTAGGTTATGTTTCTAGGAATTTATCAATTTATTTTAGGTTTTCCAACTTGTTGGCATATAGGTTTTCATCATATTCTGTTAAAATTATTTCTATTTCTGTGGTGTTGGGTGATATTTCTCCTCTCATTTGTGATTTTGAGTCCTTTCTCTTTGTTTCTTGAGTTTAGCTAGAGGCTTATCTATTTTACTGATTTTTTTCCTTTCAAGGAAACAGCCCTTGGTTTCACTAATCTGTTCAATTGGTTTTTTTTGTTTTTTTTTTAGTTTCTATATCGTTTATTTCTGCTATAATTTTTATTATTTCCTTCTCTCCTCTGGTTTTAGGTTTTTCTGTTCCCTCTGTAGCTATTTTAAATGTAAGTTATGTCATTTACCTGAGATTTTCTTGTTTCTTGAGGTAGGCCTGTATTTCTACAAATTTCCCTTTTAGGACCACTTTTGCCGCATTCAAAAGATTTTGGACCATTGTGTCTTCATTTCCATTTGTTTCTGTGTAATTTTTATTTCTTCTTTGATTTCTTAGTTGACCTATTTATTAAGTGGCATGTTATTTAACCTCCATATATTCACGTTCTTTCCACATTTTTTTCTTGTGTTTGATTTTTAGTTTCATGGTGTTGTGGTCAGAAAAGATGCATGGTATGGATCTGAACTTTTTGATTTTGTTGAGACTTGTGTGGTGGCCTGATATGAGATTTATTCTAGAGAATTTTCCATGGTGTGTGTGTGTGTGTGTGTGTGTGTGTATGCGTGTGTGTTTAATAATGTGGATATTCTACATAGACAATCATGCCACCTATAAACAAAGACCACTGTGTTTCTTCCTTCCCAATCTGTATACTTATTATTTCCTTTTCTTGTCTTACTGCATTAGCTAGATTTTTCAGCACAGTGTTGAAAAGGAGGAATGCTGAGTGCACATCCTTGTCTGATACCTCATCTTAGTAGGAACGTTTCCAGTTTCTCATCTTGAGTATGATGTGAGCTACAGTTTTTTTTGTAGACATTCTTTATTGATTTGAGGAGGTTCACCTCTATTTTTAGTTTCCCATCTGAGCCTGGCACTTTCTGTTTTAGAAAGTTAATGATTATTGATTCAATTTTTTAGGTATATAGACCTGTTTCTATTGTACATTTCATCTTGTGTGAGTTTTAATAGCTTGTGTTTGTCATGGAGTGGTTCATTTAATGTAGGTTATCAAATCTGTAGTCATAGTTGTTCTTAATATTCTTTTATTGTCCTTTTAATGTCCATTCCCTATGTAGTGATGTCCTCTCTTTCATTTATGACATTATTAATGTGTATCCTCTCTCTTCTTTTCTTAGCTAATGTGGCAGGAAGTTCATCAATTTCATTGATCTTTTCCAGGAACCAGTTTGTACATTTTATTTTCAATAGCCTGCTGTTAACTTCATTGGTTTCTGCTCTAATTCTTATTTCTTATACTCACTTGGAATGTAATTTGCTCTTATTTTTCTAATTTCCTAAGATGAATAATTTTTTAAAGTTTTTATTTTGAGATAATTAACAGATTTCCAAATTCACACACAGTTAAAAAAATAATACTGAGGGATCCCATCTCTCTTTCCTCAGTTTTCCTCAATGATAATGAGTTGTAGAACTATAGTGTGGTATTGATATAGACACAGTGAAGACATAGAATATTTCCATCTGCATAGGGATCCTCAAGTTGCATGTTTCTGGCCACATCCTCTTCTGTCTTGCTCCCACCCCTTTTTTGATCCCTGACAACCACTAATATGTACAGTTCTTTTATTTTTTTATTTCAAGAATATTATATAAGTGCAATAATGCATTATGTTACCTTTTAAAGTTAGTCTTCTTCACACTGCATACATTTTTGGAGAATTCTCCAGATTATCGCATAGTAGTTTGTTCCTTTTTTCCCTCCCCCCCCACTTTTTTTTTCTGGCTGAGCTGTATTTTATGGTATGAATGTAATATATTTACATTCTGTCTGTTGACAGACATCTGGTTTGTTTCCACTTTTTGTTTATTTTAAAGAAATCAGCAACAACCAACATGCACAGATTTCTGCTTAGGTTATAAGATCATAAACTTTGATCCTTTCCTTATGAATATGTCTTAATTCCTCTATAATAAATGCCCAGGAGTAAAATTGATGGGTTCTATACTAATTTAGTTTTTAAAGAACTGCCAAATTATTTTTCAAAATGGCTGTCTCATTTTACATTTCCACCAGAAATGTATAAGTGATCAGTATCTCTTTATCCTTGCTATCATTCAATTCTGTCACTGATTAATGATGCTGGGCTTTTTTTTTTTCTTATCTGCTGTCTACATATTTAAAAAAAATGTCTCTTTATGTCCTTTGTATTAGTTTTGGATTATTCCCCTTTTTTTGCTGTTAAGTTTTGTTTGCTTTTTTTTTTTTTTACCATTGAGCTTTGAGAGTTCCTTATATATTCTAAATATTAATACTTGATCAGACAGATGGTTTGTAATTATCTTTTCCCTCTATGTGGCTTTTATTTTTTATTCCTAAGATTACAGGGCAAATGGTTTTAATTTTTATGAAGTCAAATTTATTTATTTTAGTAATTAAATTTTTGGTATTGTCTAAGAACTTATATAGCCCTAGAACCTCAAATTTTCCAATTTTTTCTGAGAATTTTATATTTTATGTTTTATAATTAATTTCATGATCAATATTGAGTTCATTTTTTATAGAAGTATTAAATTGAAGTTGAAGTTCTTGAAAAGGCTATCTTTCTTCCATCAAATTAGCTTTGAAACTGTCAGAAATTAATTGAATACATTTGTATGGATTCTTTTGAATTCTTTTTTCTGTTATCGATCTACATGTCTATGCCTCCCTTCAAACCACATAGTCTTCATTACTATAACACATAATAGTTACTGAAATCCAGAAGAATGCAGAATCATTCCTTCTACTTCAGTCTTTCTCAATATTTTTGCTTCTTTTTCCCTTGCCATATACTATTCAGAATAATCTTGTCTATATAAAAAGTATTGTTGGGATTTTTAAAAGAAAATGCATTAAACTTATCAATTCACCCCAAATCGATATACATTACAATTGTATGGACTCATTACATTGAGTCCCTCAGTTCAGGGACATGGTTTGTCTCTCCATTTATTCAGATTTTTGACTTGATTAGTGTTGCATAGTTTTTAGCATTTGAGTCTTGTATAAATGATTGTTACATTTATAATTAAGATTTTTATTTTTCTGAGCAATTATTAATGGTGTTGTATTTATAATATTGGCATCCACATGTTCAGATAATATATATATATATATTATATATATATATAAATCCAATAGATCTTTTTATATTTATCTTGCATTCTGTGATCTTGTTGAAATCACCTTTTCTAAAGGTTTTTTTTTTGGCAGATTCTTTTTTGGAATTTTTATGTAGACAATCATATTGGGGCAATTTAGATAGTCTACTTTATTCCAATCTGTGTGCTATATTTTTTTCCTTCTCTCATTAAACAAGATTAGAACTTCCAGAACTATTTTGAGGTAAGAATGATAAGAGTAGATGTACTTGCTCTCTTCCACATAGTAGGGGAAAAGCACTCAGCCTTTCATCATAAGTATAATGGTATCTGTAGGATATTTACAGGTATTTATAATTTTAAGGAAATCTTCCTTTATTCCTGTCATGTTGGAATTGGCTTTTTTTGTTCTTTTTTTTTTTTTACGTGAATGGGTTTTGAGTTTAGTCAAATGTTACTGCATCAAATGATATGACCATGTGATTTCTTCTACAGCATGTTAATATGGAGGATTGTATTGATTTTTTTTATATCAACCAGCTTTCCATCACTGGTATAAACTCAGCTTGTTCATGGTATATTTTTTTATAATATTGCTGAAATCTATTTGCTAATATTTAAGAATTTCTGCATTGACATTACTGATAAATAGTAGTCTGCAGTGTGTGAGTGTGTGTGTGTGTGCGCATGTGTGTATTTGTTTTAGTAGCTTTGTCTAGTTTTGATGTCAGAGTAATACTATCTTCATAAAATGAATTTGAAATGCTCCTTCCTTATCTGTTTTCTCATAAAGATTCTGTAGAATGAGTGATAGTTTTTCTTTAAATATTTGGTAGAATTCTCCAATAAAGCCATATGTGCCTAGTGATTTTTTTCTGTGATTTTTTAAAAATAATTTGTCAAATTTATGTGTGTAGTTGTTGTTCATAGTATTTATTATCTTTTTGATGTCTTCAGAGTTTACAGCAGTCTTTTTTTATTCCTAGTATTAATTTGTTTTTTCTTTGTTAATCATGTAGGGGTTTGACAATTATATTGATTTTTAAAAATAAACAACTTTTTCTTTCATACATATAGTATTTTTTTTTTAATTTTACTGACTTCTGCTAATATCTTTATCTCCTTCCTCTTTATGGCCTTTTTTGGTTGTTTTTTCTTTTGTCCTTGATGGTCTTGATTTGAGATCTTTTCTGACATATACATATACATATACATATGTGTATATGTATATACACATATACACATACATATATATGTATACATATATGTGTATATATATGTGTGTGTATGTATATATATGTGTATATGCACACACACATATAGTTTTTTAAATTTTCTTCTCAACATTGTTTCAACTGTGCCCCACAAGTTTGATGTTTTCATTTTCATTCAGTTCAATACATTTTTTGAATTTCATTTGTGATTACCTCTTTGACACAAGAATTTTCTTAGAGATGTGTTGATACCAACTGTTTGAGGATTTTTCTGTTATCTCTCTTATTGATTTCTAGTTTGAGTCCATTTTGTCCAAAGAACACAGTCTAATTTTAATTCTTGTAAGTTTGTTGACATTTGTTTTATGAATCAGCATTTGGTCTGTTTTTATACATGTGGGAAATTGAAGTGAATGTTTATTCTGCTGCTGTTAGGAGAGTATTTTGTGAGTGTTAGTTATATTTTCTTGGTTGATGGTATTGAATTGTGTATCATTCATTGTATAGTTATTCTACTAATTGTTGAGAGAGGAGTGCTGAGGTGTCCAACCCTCTTGATTTTCTTTGTAGTTCTATCAGTTTTTGCTTTACATATTTTCAGCTCTGTTTGATATGTTCACAATAAGGGTGGCTATGTCTTTCTACTAGATAAGCAGTTTTACCTTTATGTAATGCCCCCCTTTGTCTCTGAAACATTACATATGGAAAAGGGGCAAATTAAGAACATACAACAATTCTAAATATGTGTTCACATACCATGAGAGCTTGAAAATACAAAGGAGAAATAGACAAATACAGAATTATACCTGGAGAGTTTAATAAGCCTGTAACTAATCAATATAAGTAGAAAAAAAATAAAAAAGGAAAGGTATCAAGACCTAAGAAAGACCAATATCACACTTGAAATTGTTGATATTTTGAGAATACTACATGCTATAGCAGCAGAATATGTGTTTTCTTCATGTAAAACTCAGCGTCAATTCCAAACAAACCTACAATCTCTTGTGCAGGCAACATACACACTTGCTACACTATGTGATCCTCTTGACAAATACATAGACAACTTTTGGTTTTCCTTGAGAGTACTAAGCAGTATATAGTAACTGAACAAATATACAATAATAACCTTCAAAATGATGAAAGGATGCAGAATATATAACGAATAACAAAAAAAAAAAGAGAAGAAGGGATAGAGGAAAAACCAAGGAATGCTTTCCATGTCTCCTATCCACATAGTGTACTAGTAGTTTTCTGACTATGACTTGTGCAGTTGACCTTTGAACAACAACAGGCTTGAACTGCACAGGTCTACTTAAATATAGATTTTTGTTTGATAAATACAGTATAGTACTGTAAATATATTTTCCCTAAAATTCTCCTATAACATTCTTTCTAGTTTTATTGTAAGAATATAGTATACAACATATATAAATATAAAATATTTGTGACTTAACTGTTCATGTCATCCATAAGGCTTTTGGTAAATAGTAGGCTATTAATAAAGTTCTTGGGGAGTCAAAAGTTATATGTGGACTTTTAGGGATATACCTACCATGCTGAGATCTAAGAATATGTAACTTTTTCCTTTATCGCTATCTTGGCATAAACTTGACATTTTGCTAGATACTCTGTCTTTCATAGTTTGGAAAGATTATGTTATATTTGTTGCCATTAAAGTCCTTCCAAGTTTTAAATGATTTTTTTTTTTTACATTTCAAATAATGGAAGGCATAGTCCTTTCCTCCCATTTTGAAGTTAATTTTTAGCTCAGATATATTTTGGAGTTAAAAAATTGTGGGTTTTTTTTTCTGTATTACATTTGGGAGACTTCTGATTTGTTTTCTGGATTGATAAGAAATAATCAATGTCATAAGCCTTATGATCTCAGTACTTTTGTTTATTATTAAATACCAAATAACTAGGGAACATCTCTAATTGGGGCCACATCTGTTACTTATGTCTGTTTAATGTTCCTACTACCAGTGTAAGTCTTTGAGGGACCAAAGAAATGTCATAGAAATACACCTTATTGAGATATAGTATTTTATCTTGGCACTATTTTTAAGGTCATTATTTTTTTAACGTTTATTTTTATTTTTGTTTTTGAGACAGAGAGAGACAGAGCATCAGAGCATGAATGGGGGAGGGTCAGAGAGAGAAGGAGACACAGAATCTGAAACAGGCTCCAGGCTCTGAGCTGTCAGCACAGAGCCCGACGCGGGGCTTGAACTCACTGACCACAAGATCATGACCTGAACTAAAGTTGGACGCTCAACTGACTGAGCCACCCAGGTGCCCCTTTTAAGGTCATTATTAAAATAGATTTGAAAAAAAGTCTTCACAATGTCTTCTTCATGATGTCTTTCTTCTTACTCTGGTATTCTTCTGCTTTAATTTTGTTTCTATTTTTTTTTTAATGTTCTTTTTATCTGTGTTTAACAAAGTTCCCTTTGGCTAGCTTTAATACAAATAAAATATAACTTGGCAATATGTTTTTATTCTAGTTCAAGAATACAGGGAAATTAGTAGCTTCAAAATACCTATGATCATAAGACAATTTCACAATATTTTGGGTAATTATTTAACAAAGACAAAATTGATATGATATGGCTAAATTTTAAATGTGTAGAATATAAATAATAAATTATGTACAGTATATAAAAATGATCTGTTACTCTTATTTCTTTTTTAGACTGATGTAAAAATAAATGAAATACTTCATTACTTTACAAGGAACCAAGAATTTTCATTTGACTCTCATTTATTAGCTACTTGTATCTTTGATAATTATTAAAGCATATTGCATTTTTAAACTTCATAAGCAAGAATTCATTTTACAAATATACTGTAATTAGGATTTTATAGATTAACTTTTATTTTTTATGTAGATTACAAATATAGGAGATCAAAGCTGTAAAACAAAATCAGGTTTTGTCATAATATATTAAATATATGTTGGACTTATAATGGTGTCCTCATATCTCTTACCTTTTCTCTGTATTTAAAATTTTTTTCTCTTTCTGTTTTTTGGATCATTCTTTCTCATTTAGCTTCTAGTATACTAATGCAGCTAAGTCATTCAACATGGTCTTAACTTCTGTGTTTGTTTTTAATCCTAAAAGATTTATTTTTCAAAATTTTACTGTTAATGGTTTCTTGTTCCCTTAAATATTTTAAAGTTTGTGTTTTGATTCTTTTTACTATATATATATGTATATACATATATATACATATATATGTATATATATGTATATATATATATATTTCTTTTTAATATAGATATATATAGCTAAAAGCCACATATGATAATTTTAGAATCTTAATATTTTAGGAATTTTTAAAAATTTTTCTTATTCTGATGCATGAAGTCTACTTTTCTTATGTGCCTCTTTATCTTCAGATGTCGGATGATTATTTTTTAATTAAGAATTTACTTTTTTAGAGAAGTTTTAAGTTTACAGTAAAATTGAGGGGAAGATACTGATATTTTCCATATACTTCCACATATGCATAACCTCCCAATACCCACACCCCTTACCAGAGTAGTAAATTGATGACAATTGATGAACCCACATTGGTACATCATAATCACCCAAACTTCAAAGCTTACAGATCATTATTGGTGCTATACATTCTATTCATCATTCATATATATATATATATTCATCACTATGATTTCATAAAGTGTATATTCACTGTCTTAAAATCCTCTGTGCTCTGTTTATTTTCCCCTAAGCCCTCAACCCCTGGAAACCACTGATTGTTTCACTGTTTCCAGAGTTTCACTTTTTTTCAGAATGACATAAATTAGAATCAGAAGTATGTAGCTTGTTCAGATTGGCTTATTTAGTAATATGCATTTAAGGGCTCTATGTCCTTTTGTAGTTTGATAGTTCATTTACTTTTGGTGCTGAGTAATATCCCATTGTCTGGATGTACCATAGTTTGTTTATTCACTCACCAACTGAAGGACATCTTGTTTGCTTCCAAGTTTTGACAATTATGAATAAAACTGCTATAAATATCCATGTGCAGGTTTTTGTGTAGGCACAAATTTTTATTTCCTTCAGGTAAATACCAAGGAGCTCAGTTGCTGTGTTGTAGGGTAACAGTATGTTTAGTTTTGTAAGAAACTATTTTTGTTATTTTTTGCTAGCAGCATTCTATTTTGGCCATCCTAAAAGGTTTGTAATGGTATTATGTTATAATTTGCATTTTCTTCATATGATGTGGAGCATCTTTTCATTTGCTTATTTGCCATCTTTGTGTCTTTTTTGTCTATCTGTTAATGTCTTTGACATTTATTTATTAGCTTTATTGAGATACAAATGACATATAGAATTGTGTAAGTTTAAGGTATATACGTGTTGATATACTTATATGTTACAAAATTATTGTTGTTATACCATTAGATGACACCACCATCACACCACATAATTATTATCTTTATTTTTGTGTTGAGAACATCTAAGATCTATTCTCTTAGCACTTTTTATGCATATAATACAGTATTGTTGACTTTAGTCACCACACTGGGCATTGGATCCCCAGGTCTTATTCATCTTATAACTGAAAATTTGTATCCTTTGATGAGCATCTTCCCCATCCTCCCACCCCCACCGGCCCCTGATAACCATTACTGTTATTAGGGGTAACCATTACTGTTATTAGGGGAAACCATTCTCTGTTTCATTGAGTTCATTTTTTTTAGATTATGCAGATAAGTGACATTATACAGTATTTGTATTCCTCTGTCTCACTTATTTCTCTTATCCTAATGCCCTTAAATCCATTCATGTCATCCAACAGTACATAAGGGATCCCTTTTCTCCACATTCTTCCCAATGTTTGTTATTTCTTATATTTTTGACAATAGTTTGGTTTATTTTTTTCTTTAGGTTTTTTGTTGAGTTTCAGGTGTTATTTGGGTATCAATCAGATGTGTGTTCTGAAAATATTTTCTCCTAGTGTGTGGTTTTTCTTCTCATTTTCTTGACAATTTTTTTTGTCAGAACATTTTTAATTAATATGTCAATATCATCCAGCTTATCCATTTTTTCTTTCATGGTTTTTTTCTTTGGTTTTGTTATCTAAAATGTTATCACCATAACCAAGGGAATATAGGTTTTCTTCTATATTCTAGGAGTTTTACAGTTTTTTTTTAATAGTTTGGTCTCTGACACATTTTGATTAATTTTTGTGAAGCGTGTAAGGCCTCTGCCTAGATCCTTTTTTTTTTTCTATTTTTAAGTGTATGTCCGGTTGTTCCAGTATAATTTGTTGAGGAGATTCACTTTACCTAATTGTGTTGTCTTCAGTCCTTTGTAAAACATTGGTTGACTATATTTAGGAAGTTCTATTTCTGAAAACGATATTCTGTTTCATTTACCTACTTTTTATTCATTCATTAATGCCACACTGTTGTATAGAAAATCTGGGTATTAAGTACCATTACTCTTCCAATTTGTTATTCTTCAATATTGTGTTGGCTATTCTGGGCCTTTTGCCTCTCCATATAAACTTTAGAATCAGTTAGTTAATAAACACAAAATACCTTGCTGGAATTTTGATTAAGATTGCATTAAATCAATAGATCAGATTGGGAGCTGACATCTTGACAATGTTAAGTTTTCCCATCCATGAACATGGAATAAATCTCTATTTGTTTAATTCTTACTTCATTTCATTCATCAGTACTTTGTAGTTTTTCTCATAAAAAATTACATAGTTTTTAAAAATTATTCTTAAATATTTCACTTTTGAGGAGGTGATATAATGTAAATGGTATTATTTTTTAAATTGCAGTTTTCATTTGTTCCTTACTGTCATGTAGAAAAATGATTGATTTTATATTTTAACCTTGTATCATGCAACCTTGCTATAGTTACTTATTAGTTTCAGGAATTTTTAGTCAATTCTTTTGGATTTTCTACAATTATGCCATCTGTGAATAAATATACCTTTATTTCTTCTTTCCCAACTTGTATAACTTTTGTTTCCTTTTCTTGTCTTACTGCACTAGCTAGATCTTGCAGTACAGTATTGAAATGGAGTGGTGAGAGGGAATATACCAGCCTTGTATCTGATCTCAGTGAAAAAACTTTGAATTTCTCACCATTACTTATAATGGTAGATGTTGGGTTGTTTTTTTTTTTTTAAGGTATTCTTTATAAAGTTGAGAATGTTTCCATATACTCCTAGTTTACTGATATTTAAAAAAAAATTCATGAATAGGTGTTGGCATTTGTCAAATGCTTTTGCTGCATGCATTGATATGATCATATATGACTTTTTAGCTTGTCATTGTCAACGATTACATTAATTTATTTTTGAATGTTGAACCTGCCTTGCATACCCAATTAGTTATGAGGTATCATTCTTTTTATACATCGTTGGATCAGATTTGCTAATTTTTATTGAAGATTTTTTTCATCTGTGTTTATGACTGATAGTGGTCTGTAGTTTCTTGTAATATTTTTTTCTGGTTTTGGTATTAAGATAATTCAAGGCTAATAAAATGAGTTAGAAAGTATTTACTCTTGCTATTCTCTGAAAAAGAATGTAAAGAATTGGTATAATTCCTTCCTTAAATGTTTGATGGAATTTACCACTGAATTCTAGTGCTTTCTGTTTTAGAATATTATCAATTATTGATGCAATTTCATTAATATAGGCCTATTCAGATTATATATTTCTTCTTGTTTGAGTTTTGGCACTTGTGTCTTTCAATAAATAGTGCATTTCATCTAGGTTTTCAAATTTGTGGGCATGGAGTTGTTATTAATACTTATTTATTTTCTTTTAATGTCCATAGGATCTGTACAAATGCCCCTATTTCATTTATGATATTAGTAATTTATGTCCTCTTTTTCTTAGTTAGCCTGTAGAGAGGCCTATACATCTCTTCAAAGAACCAGCTTTATTGATCTCTTCAAAGAACTTGCTTTTGGTTTCATTGATTTTCTCTATTAATTTCCTGTTTTTAGATTTTACTGGTTTTGGCTCTATTATTATTACTTTTTTTCTGCTTTCTTTGACTTAGTATGCTTTTCTCTTTCAAGTTTCCTAAAATAGAAACTTAGATTATTGGTTTTATATTTTTCTTCTCAAATATATAAATTCAACGCTATGAATTTTCCTCCACAAACTGCTTTTTCTACATCCCACAAATTTTGGAAAATTGGATTCTCATTTTCATTTAGTTC
Source organism: Prionailurus viverrinus (assembly GCF_022837055.1). Classification (NCBI taxonomy): domain Eukaryota; kingdom Metazoa; phylum Chordata; class Mammalia; order Carnivora; family Felidae; genus Prionailurus; species Prionailurus viverrinus. The sequence goes on along the minus strand of NC_062564.1, from coordinate 61,211,775 downwards.
AAAATATTTTAAAATTACTTTTAAAATTTCTTCTTTGTAGGCCCATGTGTTGTATAGAAATGTGTTATTTAATCTCCATGTATTCAGATTTTTCAGTTATCTTTCCATTATTGACTTCTAGTTTAATTTTATTGTGGTCCAAGAGCAGATATTGTATTATTTCTGTTCTTTTAATTTTATTAAGGTGTATTTTATGGCCCAGAATGTGGTTTATGTTGGTGAATGTTTACGTGATCTTGAGACTATGTATTCTGCTGTTGACAGATGAAGTAGTCTATAGATATTACATCCATCTTGACGATGATGTCGAGTTCAACTATGTCCTTACTGATTTTCTGCTAGACCTATCCATTTCTGATAGAGGAGGTTTGAAGTCCCCAATGTTAATAGTGGCTTCATCTTATTGTCTTTGCAATTCCACTACTTTTTGGTTCACATTGGTGGTCTCTTGGTAGTGCTTTATCTTCTTGGAGGCGGGTTTCTTGTAGACAACATATTGTTGGGTCTTCTTTTTTGATGCTTTCTGACAATTTTGTCTCTTAATTGGTGCATTTATACCAATGATGTTTAAAGTGATTGCTGACACAGTTGGATTTGTATCTATGACATGTTATTTTTTCTTCTATTTTTGTCCTTACTCATGGTTTTAATTTTGTCTTCCACTCTTGTTCAGCCTTGTGTGATTTTAATTGAGCACTTTATATGGTCTAATTATTTTTTGGAATTGTTTGTAATTCCAAAAATTGAGGTATAAAAAACATTTCTACAAAGAATGTTACCAATTTATTTATGTCAGCTACCTGATAAATCTCAAGCAATGTTTAAATCAATATTAAAGCTTGAATTTTGCTGTATGCCCCAAATATTAAAATGTTTAATTCTGGGGGGGGGGGATTTTTAATTCTGCATTAGGGGCAATACATGTCTGCAATACTTACATGCTTCAAACTGGAACTTTAGGGATGCAGCTTATTCTGAGATGCACTCCTGCTAAATTTCCCACTTAAAAAACAAACTAACTTTGATTACTGTCTCTCTTATTTCACAATGTTAATAAAGAAATTAAAGGAGTGTCTGGGTGGCTCAGTAGATTAATCATCAGACTTTGGCTCAGATTATGATCTCATGGTTCCTGGGTTCCAGCTCCAAACATATTGGGCTCTCTGCTGACAGCTCAGAGTCTGGAGCCTGCTTTGGTTTCTGGGTCTACACCTCTCTCTCTGCTCCTACCCTGCTTCTTCTCTGTCTCTGTCTCTGTCTCTCTCTCAAAAATAATTAAAAATTTTAAAAAATTAAAAAAAAAATTAAAATTCCCTTAATCACTAAGCACTTTCAAGGAGAAAATGGGTTTGTGGCCCTTTAATTATAAGAGCTCCATATTTTCTTAAGTGTTGTCATTAACCACTGTTGTAACCACTAAAGAAAAATAAGGTATATAAAATTAAGAAGTGATCAAGGTAATCAAGTCAGAATAAAGAAAAATAAAATATACAAATATACAGAATAATAAAAGTAAAGGGAAATGGAAATACACTGATGAAGTTTTTTACAATATATGTGAAATAACATAAGGTTATTTAAAGATAGAATGAAATGTGTTAAAATAAGATACTTTACTAGAGAAAACACATAAAAAAAGAAAAAAAGAAAAAAAAGAGGTATATAATATAGCCAATAAACCAAAGGTAGAGATATTATAGTACACTTTCAAAACCTGTATTCAACTGAAAAGGGGGCAAAAAACCAAAAACAAACAAACAAAAAAAACCCAGATAAGAAAAAAAGAAGAAAATGTCAAGATGGATGATTAAATATTAAAAATTACATTAAATGTAAATTTTCTCAACACTTCAGTTAAAAGCAGAGATGATCATATATTTAGAAATTATGACATATTTTTAGAGGATACCTATAAAAATATACTTTATACATAAAGACACTAACAGCAAAAAAAAGAAAGACAAAATAAAATATCCGTGTTACTATCATACAAAATAGAATTCAGCATAAAGAATATCACCAGGGATAAAGGAGGACATTTTATAATGATCAATATGTCAATCAGTTAAGAAGGCAGAGCAACCCCCCAAAAAAAACAAAAAAAAAACAAACAAGAAAACAAGAAAACAAAAATAAAAATCTGTAAGGTTTTGATTGTTTCCTGTTCAGTACAAATACCTCAAACTTTCTTTAGGATGTTATATATGACATTTTGTTACATTCCATATTAGTATGCCTTTTGGGCATATTGCGTTACCTCTTTATATCTTAATTTCCTGTTCTGGCTCATATGCTTACATATCTTACCATACTCCATACTTATGTTTTTTAGTTCAAAAAACATAAACCAAAAATTAGCTGAAGTGAAAAACAAAAGCAAATTCCAGTTATAGTTGATATATATATATATATGTGTGTGTGTGTGTATATATACATATATATACATATATATATATATATATGTATTTCTTCTCTTTCAGTAATTGGTGTAACATGCAGACAAAATTAGTAAGAATAGAAAAAAACCTTATTTATTTATTTATTTAGTTAAGTCCAAGTTAGTTAATATATAGTGTAATAATGGTTTCAGGAGTAGAATTTAGTGACTCATCGCTTACATATAACACCCAGTGCTCATCCAAACAAGTGCCCTCCTTCATGCCCATCACCAGTTTAGCCCACCTCCCACCCAACCCCCAATATTGACTAAATTGGTCTGATAAGTTTGCAACTGATCCAGGTAATAGCTCATTTCTTATATTTCAGTGTCCTGAAGTTCCCTGGGCAGTATTGAAATCTTTATCCTATAGTCATGATATATAATATTTCTACCACAACCAAACTTTCTCCTGAGCTGCTTTGCATTTAATCCTTAAACCCCAAATTGTGGACCCTGGAAACTATTAATCTATTTTCTGTCTTTATAGTTTTGTTTTTCTTTTCTTTTCTTTCTTTCTTTCTTTCTTTTTTTTTTTTTTTTTGGAATTTCATATAAATAAATCATACTATATGTAAAAAAAAAAAAAGAAATCTTTATCCTATACATTTGGAAATCATGTTACCTAATCTCAGCTGATAGTTCATTGTTATTCAGCAACTTTTATTTATTCTATATCCCGTTCCTCAGAGTATCAGTCCTCAAGCCTCTATACATTTTGAACCTGGGCTGTCACTTTATCGTGTCTCAGTGGCTAGCTGAAAATACTGACTTACTCCATATATATTTTGTTAAAATCACTGAAACCTTACCTTTCTGGGCTTTTTGTTTTTATGACAGGAAGAAATATTTTCCCAACAATTTAGAGCTTTCATATCTTGACATATCAAGTATTATTTTACATATTCTACCCCTTATATTTTGATTCCTTTCATCAGGTTTTAAATTTGGTATGTCCTAATGAAAGTCTGAGGCATATATACTAAGACAAGAAATAGTCAAAGCACGATAGGTCTTCATTTTGCTAGTATCATGTGGAAATATACGGTTCTGTAACATTTTTGCTACACTCCAATTCAGTATAGTATGTATGAAAGCATTACCCTCTTATATCTTGACCTACTCATACAGCCCATCCTTTTACTTCTTTCCAGATGAATATATCTATTATTTTAACTTACTAAAATTCTACTCATTTCTTGAAGTTTGTATTAGAAAACTCTTCTGCTGAGAGCATTTTCTGATTCCTTCAACCTCAGCTTGATCTTTCCCTCATTTCAATTTGATTGCCTTCATGGCACTCATTGTCAGTATCAATATCTATACCATTATTTAATCTACCACTATTTTGCCATCTCCTTAAACGCACCAGTTGAATGTTACACAACAGTCATAATGTCTTGCACATTATAGGTGCTCAAAATATGTCAATTTGAATTTATTCGCATTTAAGGTCATTCCCTCCTTCTCTATAGGTTGGAGTTTGCCCATGCAACTTCTATGATTTGACCTCTTTTTAAAAAACTTTATTTTTGAGAAAGAGGTCATGAGTGAGGGAGGGGCAGACAGAGAGGGAGACAGAGGATGCAAAGCAGGCTCGGCAATCTCAGTTCAATGCAGGGCTCGAACTCAGGAACCATGACCTGACCCAAAGCTGGATACTTAACTGACTAAGCCACCCAGTCACTCCTATAATTTGAACTCTTAACTATATAGTCTAAAAAATCAAGAATTACCTTATGCTAATGTGGAAAATTATATTTATGACCACAGATAATTACTGAATGTATGGAATTTAAAGAAAAAAATTTCATTTACTGAATAATAGACCAGTTGTGTGTTTTAGAAAGAAATTATAATGACTGAAAATAATTAAAATATGCTTAGCACAATTATTGTATCCATCATTTAAATTAGCAGCAATGGGAAGTCAACATAGTTAAAAAGGTTTGTTATCCCCTGTGTATTACCTTGGATAAGTTATTTGACTTTTATGTGCTTTAGGTTTACTTCTCTGTTACATATATATACAACAGCACATGACTCATGAAATTGTGTGAATTAAACAAAGAGATATTTGTAAAGTTGGCAAAGAATTTAAGCATTTTAAAAATGTTAAAATACATAAGTATACACTACTTTTATTTTCCACGTATGTAACCTTAATTAATTTTCTACTGCTGGTACAAAAATTGGAGAGGTATAAAGGACATCTTTTTTATACTGTTTTATACTTGCTATGATCACAAGAGGAAAGTGATCCAATTGATTTTTGAAGTGCTTCCAAGGTAATTATCCAACCTAAAAATAAAATCACTTTAGTCAATTGAACATTAATATTTTCCTTTATTTTTATGACACTTCAAATCTTGAGATTCTTAGAAAATGTTTCCAAAGTTCTGTCAGATTTTTCTTTATTGTTGCCATAATTAACGGATCTCCTTACCTTTAATTTATTTTCCATTCAATCTCTTGGGCCTATTAACATTAGTCTTCTTAAACCGATGTTTTTATAATTTCATTCCTTTGACTATAGCTTGCTTTCAGTGCATAAGGCTATTTCAACCATTATAGCCTTATCTTCCATTTATCTTTTGGTTCCTTTTAGCCTTTTCCTCCCAAACTAACCATATGATCTAGCCAAATTATTTTGGATAAACCCTGGATGTTCTAATCCTGTTGATCTCTTCCTTTCCCTCAATTTTGCTTTCCTTGTATGCCTATCTTTAGATAATAATATACTTTCCAACACTGCATAATGGAAAGTATACAGATTTGGAGGTCAATATCTGGATCTGGATAAGGACTCTGCAGATAGGTAGCTGTGTGAAAGATGGCTATTTAGTTAAATTGTCTGGGCCTCAGTTGATTGGCTTGTGGTAGGATTAAGTTATATCAAGTGTGTAGGGTTTCAGGCACATATACATGCCTGTTAATGATGTTCTTTTCTTTCTCAGCCTATCAAAATCTCCAGATCCTGGCTCAAACTCCATCTTTGTCAAAGACATGTCAAAGTTTTATTTATTTATTTTGAGAGAGAGAAAGAGAGCATGTGCGTGTGCATTTGCATGAGCAGGGTTGGGGCAGAGAGAGGGAGAGAGAGAATCCCCAGCAGGATTCTTGGGATCACATGAACTGCGAGATAATGACCTGAGCAGAAATAGAATCAGGTGCTTAACTGACTGAGCAATGCAGGCGCCCCTCTTTCTCTTTGAAATTTATGTTATTTATTGCACTCGTTTTATATCTGCAGCATTTTTTACTTAGCTTTGTGAGGTCTTTTTTATGTATATTTGTCTAAGTGGTCCTGCTAGATTGCAAACCATTCAACTATTTTTATTCCCCCAGTCATCTGAAAGAAGACCTTCAACTATATGATACTTTTAACTGATTAAATTTTTGGTATTACATTATCCACGCCATTTTATATTTGTTTCCTTCACACACATGTTGTAAAAAATTGAAACATATTTTAGAAATGCAATTCAAAATATTTCTCTATGTGATGTTAAGTAAAGGAAGGCAAATTGAAAAATACAGTCGTTTATTTTGTTTATAAAAACTTCTACTGCAACAATATGTAATTGTGTTTACTGGTACCATATATTTCAGGAATAACAAAAAGTGGACCAAAAATACCACTAATATGCTGTGGGAGGAGGTTTGACAGAACTCACAAAAAGGTATTACAATGTTGTCATTATTCGACTTAAAATTTCCACTGAAATTAAAAGCAATGGAGTTAGCCAAAGCAGGCCTGAATGTATTTCTGTATGCATATTTATTTTAATTCTTTGTTTTCAAATACAAGTACGACTGAGAAAGAGAAGAGCAGCACTGACATTTAGGAAATAGCCTGGTATGGTCAGCTCGGTTGTATGTTCTAGGTTCTTCTTGCTGAGCAAGAGTCACGTGTTTTCATTTGTTCATTTCTTGAAGTACTTCTCAGTGGCATCCTTGGTCCAAGACTCTGCCATAGTCCTAGACCACCACACAACGGCAACTGCCCATTTTCAGCATTTTCCCTCTTTGTCAGTTTTACAGAAGTCTGTCTATCCCCCTAGTTTCTTGTTATCCACCTTGGTGAGGTTGATTTGGTGCTCAGCACAAAGGGCCTCCACTGATTTGGCATATACAGGCTCATCACTGATGGAAGCAAGCACACAGAGATGGGCTTGATGCTTGGGCAGCTTTGTAAATTACAAGTGCTAGGCCTTATCATGGATAAGAGCAATCTTTATCACCTTTTATAAAGTAGTATAAATGTCCATCACACCTCCAGAAGCTATGTCTTCCTCAGCATTAAAGATCTTTTTTCTGATGCCAACTGTGACAAGTTTTCAATCTTTGTTAAACTCCATGTGCTTAGAAAGTGTCCCCAAGTCAATGAATTATTCTCATGCAGCCTTGTATCCACGTGTCTTGATCAACCAATCCCAGAGCCACTTCTCTGTCACCTTATTTTTGCAACTCTTCAATATATAGTTTCTTTTCTCCTTTTCTAAGCCCAGTAAATGTCCATCTGCATTATGATAGTATTTAATCCTATTATAATCCACAGTAGGAGAGGCCATATACCATCTTTCAATAGGGCATTTCAGGGTCCTGGGGCCTTGAACTTAACATGACACATCAATATTAGCTGAACGTTCAAATGTCTGTAGCTCTGTGCCACTATTACCTTTTCAAATTGTTGCCCAAATGTGACTGGTCTTCCAATGAAGGAGATCAACGACTCTTTGTAACTTACCAAAGAAGTGCTCTGGCTCTCCTGCTTCACCTTGTATTGTTTGTCAGCATCCCTTAGCTTCTTTAAAGCCCTTAGCTTCTGATACAACTACACTGTAACCAGTCAACTCTGCTATCTTTATAGGGACCCTACAAATTCCCCTCCTCTGGTATCTTACAGAAGTCTGAGCATACTTCCTCCACATCTGTCCTTTCCCCATATCACTGTAAGTAAAAACTTTTGCAGATGGCTGACACTTTAGGTGAGTGGTTGTCTGTGCCCCACTACACAGAATGGTGTACTTTTTACCTTCCTGGCAATGAGTGAGCCAGTCAAAATTCTCTTTTTAATATATGTTTTTAGACAACTCTCGGTACCATTTGCATTTGTTCAGGTCAGCTGAGAAGCAGACACAAAGTTTGATTGTATGTACAAGATACTTTGGGGGAAGAGAGCAGGCAAGGGTTTTAGACAATGATGCATATTTTACACCATAGGAGGTGGGAGAAAAGGAAGGATTGAGTAGGAAATATCTTGGATTGCAGCACAATTCCAGGGAAGTTTCAGTTTGGTTAATGTTGAGTCCTTGAGCTAGAGGTGTCATTAGGAGAAGCGCTTCACCAAATGGATGGTATCTCATGAAAGAAACAGTCTGTTTCTGGTTTCTCATTTGTATTTTAGTTTATGTATGTTTAGAGCATAAACATGAAATCATACAGTATAGGTCTTTTTCTTTCTTATTTCATGTAGCATAATATCCTAAAGGTCAACCTGTGTTGTTGTAAATGGTAAGATTTTGTTCTTTTTTATGGCCGAGTAATATTCCATATATATGTATTTGTATATATTGTATACATATTGTATATATATACAAATATATATTTGTAAGGTCCCTACAAAGATAGCAGAGTTGACTGGTTACTGTGTAGTTGTATCAAAGTCCTTTAGAGAAGCTAAGAGCTGCTGACAAACAATACAAGGTGAAGTGGGAGAGCCAGAGAACTTCTTTGGTAAGTTACAAAGAGACATTTATCTCTTTCATTGGAAGACCCATCACAGTTTAGCAACAATTTGAAAAGTTATATATATATATATATATACCACACTTTCTTTAGTCATTCATCTATTCATGGACACTTATGTGGCTTCTGTATCTTTGTTATTATAAATAATTCTGCCATGAACAGAGGGTGCACATATGTTTTTGGATTGATATTTTCATTTTCTTTGGGTAAATACCCAGAAATAGTGTTCTTGATTCACATATTTCCAATATTAATTTTTTGAGATATCTCCACACTGTTTTACATAGTGGCTGTAGAGTTTACATTTACAGTCTACAGGGATTCCCTTTTCTCCACACCCCATCAACACTTATTTTTGTATTTGTGATAATACCAATCTGATGGGTGTGAAGTGATATATCACGGTGGTTTTGATTTATATTTATCTGATATTAGTGATGTTAAGCATCTTCTCATGGTTCTGTTGGACGTCTGTAAGTCTTCTTGAAAAAAATGTATATTCAATACACTGCCGGGGATTTTGAGGAAGATGACAGAGTAGGAGGACGTTGGGCTCACCTAATCCTGCTGATCACTTAGATTCCACCCACATCTGCCTAAACAACCCAGAAAACCACCAAAAGACTAGCAGAATGGACTTGCTGGAGCCAAGCGTAGACAAGAGGCCCATGGAAGAGGGTAGGAAGGGCGGAGAGGAGGTGCGCACTACACAGACTGGTGGGAGGGAGCTGGGGTGGTGGAAGGGCAGCCCACCCAGCAAGGCAGAGCCCCTGAGTCTGGCTTGTAAAAGTGGAGGGGCCAGACTGTGTGAGTTCTGACAGCCAGTGGGACTTAATATTTAGAAAGTTAGTAGCCAACAGCTCTGCTCTCGGGGAGTGGGAAGCGTGAGAGGACACCGGGAGGGAGAGTTGTTGAATCCTGGGAGACAGAGCTCACCTCAGCAGGAATAAAAGGCACTGGCCAGTGCCATCTCCATCTCCCATGCCCTAGCCAAAATCCCAAAGGTAACCAGTTCCCATCCCCGAACTTGCTTGCACCACAAAACACCCAATGCTGTGCTTCTGTGGATCCATCCCTCTGAAGGGTCTGCCTGCTTCCTTCCTGGTGCTCCAGGGCCCCTCCTGCAGGGGACCACCCTACAGCAAAGCAGCAAATTGAACTGAGTCTGCCCCTCCTGCCCCTGTGCACCTTGTGGATCCCCCCCCCCCCCCAGCTTATATGCCAGATCTCCTCAAAGCAACACCACAAGCCTGACAGTGTGCAAATAGCCCAGACAGGGACCACACCACACCACAGTGAGTTCTGCCACTGGGAGAGGGGAAGTAAGATACACACTAGTCTGACTGTGTCCCCAGCGGTGGGCTGGGGGTAGACATCAGATCTGACTGCAGCCACCCACCATCACAAGTTACTCCAGACAACACAGGGGAAATGCCTTGAGGGTTGACGCCATCCAAGGGACTACACAAAATGATGAAACTGAAGAACTCTCCTCAAAAGAAACTCCAGGAAGTAGTGAGAGCTAACGAATTGATCAAAAACGATTTAAGTAATATAACAGAACAAGAATTTAGAATAATAGTCATAAAATTAATCGCTGGGCTTGAAAAAGTATAGAGGACAACAGAGAGTCTATTGCTATAGAGATCAAGGGACTAAGAAATAGTCATGAGGAGCTAAAAAAAATGCTATAAATGAGGTACAAAATAAAATGAAGGTGACCACAGCTCTGATTGATGAGGCAGAGGAGAGAAGAGGTGAATTAGAAGATAAAATTATGGAAAGAGAGGAAGCTGAGAAAAAGAGAGATAAAAAAAAATCCAGGAGTACGAGGGGAGAATTAGAGAACTAAGTGATGTAATCAAATGGAACAATATCTGTACCATAGGAATTCCAGAAGAAGAAGACAGAGAGAAAGGGACTGAAGGTGTACTTGAACAAATCATAGCTGAGAACTTCCCTGATCTGGGGAAGGAAAAAGGCATTGAAACCCAAGAGGCGCAGAGAACTCCTTTCAGACCTAACTTGAATTGATCTTCTGCACGACATATCATAGTGAAATGGGCAAAATACATGGATAAAGAGAAAATTCTGAAAGCAGCTAGGGATAAACAGGCTTTAACTTACAAAGGTAGACCCATAAGAGTAGTCGCAGACCTATCTACTGAAACTTGGCAAGCCAGAAAGGAATGGCAGGAAATCTTCAATGTGATGAGCAGAAAAAAAAATATGCAGCCGAGAATCCTTTATCCAGCAAGTCTGCCACTCAGAATAGAAGGAGAGATAAAGGTTTTCCCAAACAAACAAAAACTGAAGGAATTCATCACCACTAAACCAGCCCTACAAGATATCCTAAGGGGGATTCTGTGAGTGAAATGTTGCAAGGACCACAAAGTACCAGAGACGTCACTACAAGCATGAAACCTACAGACATCACAATGACTCTAAACCCATATCTTTCTATAATAATACTGAATGTAAATGGACTAAATGTGCCAACCAAAAGACATAGGGTATCAGAATGGATAAAAAAACAAGATCAATCTATTTGTTGTCTACAAGAGACTCATTTTGGGCCTGAGGACATGTTGAGATTGAAAGTAAGGGGATGGAGAACTATCTATCATGCTACTGGAAGTCAAAAGAAAGCTGGAGTAGCCATACTTAGACACACTAGAGTTTAAATTAAAGGCTGTAACAAAAGATGCAGAAGGGCACTATATAATAATTACAGGGTCTATCCATCAGGAAGAGCTAACAATTATAAATGTTTATGTGCCAAATACGGAAGCCCCCAAACATAAAACAGTTAATCACAAACATAAGCAACCTTATGGATAAGAATGTGGTAATGCAGCAGACTTTAATACCCCACTTACAACAATGGATAGATCATGTAGACACAGGATAAATAAAGAAACAAGGGCCCTGAATGATACATTGGATCAGGTGGACTTGACAGGTATATTTAGAACTCTGCATCCCAAAGCAACAGAATATACTTTCTTCTCGAGTGCACATGGAACATCTTCCAAGATAGATCACATACTGGGTCACAAAACAGCCCGTCATACATATAAAAGAATTGAGATCATACCATGCACACTTTCAGACCACAATGTTATGAAACTTGAAATCAACCACAGGAAAAAGTCTGGAAAACCGCCAAAAGCATGGGGGTTAAAGAACACCGTACTACAGAATTAATGGGCCAACCAGGTAATTAGAGAGGAAATTTAAAAATATATGGAAACAAATGAAAATGAAAATACAACAATACAAACACTTTGGGATGCAGCAAAGGCAGTCCTGAGAGGAAAATACATTGCAATCCAGGTCTATCTCAGGAAACAAGAAAAATCCCAAATAGAAAATCTAACAGCACACCTAAAGTAAATAGAAGAAGAACAGCAAAGACGCCCCAAACCCAGCAGAAGAAGAGAAATAATAAAGATCAGAGAAGAAATAAATGATATAGAACCTAAAAACAACTGTAGGGCAGATCAATGAAACGAAGAGGTGGGTTTTTGGATAAATAAACAAAATTGATAAACCTCTAGCCAGGCTTCTCAAAAAGAAAAGGGAGATGACCCAAATAGATAAAATCATGAATGAAAATGGAATTATTACAACCAGTCCCTCAGAAATACAAGCAATTATCATGGAACACTGTGAAAAATTATATGCCAACAAACTGGACAACATGGAAGAAATGGACAAATTTCTAAGCACCCACACACTTCCAAAACTCGAACATGAAGAAATGGAAAACTTGAACAGACCCATAACCGGTGAAGAAATTGAATCAATTATCAAAAATCTCCCAACAAATAAGAGTCCAGGACCAGATGGCTTCCCTGGGGAATTCTACCAGACATTTAAAGCAGAGATAATACCTATCCTTCTGAAACTGTTCCAAAAAAATAGAAAGGGAAGAAAAACTTCCAGACTCATTATATGAAGCCAGCTTTACTTTGATTCCTAAACCAGAAAGAGACCCAGAAAAAAAGAGAACTACAGGCCAATATCCCTGATGAATATGGATGCAAAAATTCTCAATAAGATACTAGCAAATCGAATTCAACAGCATATAAAAATAATTATTCACCATGATCAAGTAGGATTCATTCCTGGGCTGCAGGGCTGGTTCAACATTCACAAATCAATCAATGTGAAACATCACATTAATAAAAGAAAAGATAAGGACCGTATGCTCCTGGCAATCGATGCAGAAAAATCATTTGACAAAATTCAGGATCCTTTGTTAATAAAAACCCTTGAGAAAGTCGGGATAGAAGGAACATACTTAAACATCATAAAAGCCATTTATGAAAAGCCCACAGCTAATATCATCCTCAATGGGGAAAAACTGAGAGCTTTCCCCCTGAGATCAGGAACACGACAGGGATGTGCACTCTCACCGCTGTTGTTTAACATAGTGTTGGAAGTACTAGCATCAGCAATCAGACAACAAAAGGAAATCAAAGACATCAAAATTGGCAAAGATGAAGTCAAGCTTTCACTTTTTGCAGATGACATGATATTATACATGGAAAATCCGATAGACTCCACCAAAAGTGCTAGAACTGATACATGAATTTAGCAAAGTTGCAGGATACAAAATCAATGTACACAAATCAGTTGCATTCTTACACACTAATAATGAAGCAACAGAAAGTCAAATAAAGAAACTTATCCCATTCACAGTTGCACCAAGAAGCATAAAATACCTAGGAATAAACCTAACCAAATATACAAAAGATCTATCTATATGCTGAAAACTATAGAAATCTTATGAAGGAAATTGAAGAAGATATAAAGAAATGGAAAAACATTCCCTGCTCATGGATTGGAAGAATAAGTATTGTTAAAATGTCAACTACCCAAAGCTGTCTACACATTCAATGCAATCCTAGTCAAAATTCCACCAGCATTCTTCTTGAATCTAGAACAAGCAATCCTAAAATTTGTATGGAAGCACAAAAGACCCAGAATAGTCAAATTAATTTTGATGAAGACCAAAGAAGGAGGCATCACAATCCCAGACTTTAGCCTCTACTACAAAGCTGTAATCATCAAGACAGCATGGTATTGGCACAAAAACAGACATATAGACCAAGGGAATAGAATAGAAACCCCAGAATTAGACCCACAAAAGTATGGCCAACTAATCTTTGACAAAGCAGTAAAGAACATCCAATGGGAAAAAGACAGTCTTTTTAATAAATGGTGCTGGGAGAACTGGACAGCAACATGAAGGATGAAACTAGACCACTTTCTTACACCATTCACAAAAATAAACTCAAAGTGGATAAAGGACCTGAATGTGAGACAGGAAACCATCAAAACCCTAGAGGAGAAAGCAGGAAAAGACCTCTCTGACCTCAGCCGCAGCAATTTCTTACTTGACACATCCCCAAAGGCAAGGGAATTAAATGCAAAAATGAACTATTGGGACTTCATGAAGATAAGAATCTTCTGCACTGCAAAGGAAACAATCAACAAAACTAAAAGGCAACCAACGGAATGGGAAAAGATATTTGTAAATGGCGTGTCAGACAAAGGGCTAGTATCCAAAATCTATAAAGAACTCACCAAATCCCACACCAGAGAAACAAATAATCCAGTGAAGAAATGGGCAGAAAACATGAATAGACACTTCTCTAAGGAAGACATCCAGATGGCCAACAGGCACATGAAAAATTGCTCACCATTGATCCTCATCAGGGAAACACAAGTCAAACCCACACTCAGATACCACCTCATGCCAGTCAGAGTGGCTAAAATGAACAAATCAGGAGACTATAGATGCTGGCAACGATGTGGAGAAACGGGAACCCTCTTGCAGTCTTGGTGGGAACGCAAACTGGTACGGCCACTCTGGAAAACAGTGTGGAGGTTCCTCAGAAAACTAAAAAATTGATCTACCCTAAGACCCAGCAATAGCACTGCTAGGAACTGACCCAAGGGATACAGGAGTGCTGATGTTAGGGGCACGTGTACCCCAATGCTTATAGCAGCACTTTCAACAATAGCCAAATTATGGAAAGAGCCTAAATGTCCATCAGCTGATGAATGGATAAAGAAATTGTGGTTTATATACACAATGGACTACTACTTGGCAATGAGAAGGAATGAAATATAGCCTTTTGTAGCAATGTGGATGGAACTGGAGAGTGTTATGCTAAGTGAAATGAGTCATACAGAGAAAGACAGATACCATATGTTTTCACTCTTATGTGGATCCTGAGAAACTTAACAGAAGACCATGGGGGAGGGGAAGGAAGAAAAAAAAAAGGTTAGAGAGGGAGGGAGCCAAAACTTGAGACTCTTAAAAACTGAGAACAAACTGAGGGTTGATGGGGGGTGGGAGGGAGGGGAGGGTGGGTGATGGGTATTGAGGAGGGCACCTTTTGGGATGAGCACTGGATGTTGTAAGGAAACCAATTTGACAATAAATTTCATATTAAAATAAATAAATAATAAATAAAAAAATAAAATAAAAAAATAAGAAAAATCAATTAAAAAAACAAATTCACTGCCTATCTTTAAATCAGGTTATTTAGTTTTTAAAAATTTTAAGTAACCTTTTAATCCAAGTATAATAACATACAGGGTTATATTTCAGGTGTACAATATAACGATTCAAAAATTCTATGTATTACTCAGTGTTCATACAATACTTGTATTCTTAATCCCCTTTGACCTGTTTCACCCATCCCCCCCATCCCCACTTTCTTTCTGGCAACCACCAGTTTATTCTTTATTTTTAAGAGTCTGGTTTTTTGTTTCTTTTTTTTTCTTTGTTTGTTCTTTGTTTCTTAAATTCCACATGAATGAGATCATATGGTATTTTCATTCTCTGACTGATTTCACTTGGATTATGCATGCTAAATCTATACATGTTGCAAATGGCAAGATACCACTTTTTATGAATGAAAAATATTCCAAAAATATATACATACGTACATACATATATGCTACACCTTCTTTATTCATTCATCTATAGAGTGACACATGGGTTTCTTCCATATTTTGGTACTGTTAATAATGAGGTAATAAATATTGGGATGACTATATCTTTTTGAATTAGTGTTTTGTATTCTTTGTGTAAATACCCAGTAGTGGAATTACAGGACAATGTGGTGTTTATATTTTTAATTTTGGGGGGGACCTTCACACTATTTCCACAGTGATTGCACAGCTTGAAATCTCACCAACAGTGTATGGGGATTCCTTTTTTTCTAAATCCTTACCAACATCTTTTCCTTCTGTTTTGATTTTATATAATCTGACAGGTATGAAGCTGTGGTTTTCATTTGCATTTCCATGATGACTAGGGATGATAAGCACCTTTTCAAGTGTCTGTTGCCCTCTGTGTATCTTTTTTGGAAAATATCTATTCTGGTTTTCTGCCATTTTTTAATTAGATTGTTTCTTTTTCTGATGTTGAGTTGTAGAAGTTCTTTATACATTTTGGATATATCATATATATATGTTTATAAATATGTACATAAATTATTTTATAAATAATAAATATATATATAATATATATATTTATTCCATTTATTTTATATATATATATGTGTATATATATACATATATATATATATAATATATTTATTCTATTTGGTATAATGCCAATAGCTAATTTTGCTTTTGATTCCCTTGCCTGAGGGAACATATCTGGAAAACTGTTTCTACAGCTGATGTCAAAATATTACTGCCTATGTTTTATTCTAGGAATTTTATGGTTTCTAGTCTCAAATTTATGTCTTTAATCCATTTTGAGTTTACTTCTGTGTATGGTGTAAGAAAGTGGTCTAGTTTCATTCTTTTGCATGTAGGCATCCAGTTTTGTTAACACCATTTTTTGAAGAGTCTACCTTTTCTCCGTATATTCTTCTCTCTTTTATCATAGATTAATTGACCATGTAAATGTGAGTTTATTTCTGGGCTCTATATTCTGTTCTATAGATTGGTGTGTCTTATTTTGTACCAGTACTTTACTTTTTGATTACTATAGCTTCATAGTATAGTTTGAAATCTGGAATTGTGCTATCTCCAGTTTTATTGTTTTTTAACATTGCTTTAACATTTGAGAACTTTTGTGGTTCCATCCGAATTTTGGTTTTATCTATTTTAGTTATGTAAAAAATGCTGTTGGTATTTTGATAAGGACTGCATTAAATCTATACATTTCATTGGGTATTATGAACATTTTAGCAATATTTGTTCTCTCAATCGATAAGCATGGAATACCTTCCCATTTCTCTTCATTTATTATAAATGAATATGGTATTTGAATATTGTCCAAAACTTTTTCTGCATCTATTTAAATGATCATATGGCTTTTATCCTCTCTATTTGATGTGATATGTCATGTTGATTTATTTGTGAATAGAACCATCCTTGTATTCCTGGAATAAATTCTATCTGATCATGGTAAATGATTTTTTTAATGTATCACTGGATTCAGTTTGCTAATATTTTGTTGAGAATTTTTGCATCTATGTTCATCAGAGCTATTGACTTGTGGTGTTTCTTTTTGTTTCTGTGTTGTTTGCTTTTCTTGTAATGTCTTTTTCTGGGTTTGGTATCAGGGTAATGGTGGCCTCATATAATGAATTTGGAAGCTTTCCTTTCTCTTTTAATTTTTGAAATACTTTGAGAAGACCATGTTTTAACTCTTCTTTAAATGTTTGGTAGATTTAATCTGTGAAGCTATCTGGTCCTGGACTTTTGTATCTTGGGAGTTTTTTATTACTTATTGAATTTCATTGATAGTAATTGGTTTGATAACACTTTCTCTTTCTATCTAATTCAATATTGAGATGTTTATGTTTCTATGAATTTATCCATTTCTTCTATGTGGTCCAATTTGTTGACATATAATTTTTAATAACATTCTCTTATAATCCTTTGTATTTCTGTGGTGTTGGTTGTTATTTCTCCTCTTTCATTTCTGATTTTATTTGAGCACTCTCTGTCTCTGTCTTTCTTTTTCTCTCTCTCTGTTGTTTTTGGATAAGGCTGACTAAAGTTTTATCATTTTTGTTGATTTTTTCGAAGAATCAGTTCCTGGTCTCATTGATCTGTTCTAGTGTTTGTTGTTTTTGTTTTTGCATTGATTTCATTTGATTCTGCTTTAATCTTTATTATTTCATTCCTTCTGCTGGTTTTAGATTTTGTTTGTTGTTCTTTTTCTAGTTCCTTTAGGTCTAAGGTTAAGTTGTTCTATTTGAGAGTTTTCTTGTTTCTTGACATATGCATTTATTGCCATAATCTTTCCTCTTAGAACAGTTTTCCTGCATCCAAAAGATATGAAGCCATTGAGATTTTATTTTCATTTGTCTCCAGTTATTTTTTGGTTTACTGATTTTTGTTTGACCCATTTACTATTTAGCAGCATGTCATTTAACCTCCATGTATTGGCATTCTCTCCAGACTTTTTCTTGTGATTGATTTCTTGTTTTGTAGCATAGTGGTTTGAAAAGTTGCATAATATAATCTCAACCTTTTGAATTTGTTGAGACTTGTTTTGTGTCCTAACATGTGATCTATTCTGGAGGATGTTTCATGTGAACTTGAAAAGAATGTGCATTGTGCATTTTTGTGGTGGAGTGTTCTGAATACATCTGTTAAGGCCATGTGATCTAATGTATCTTTCAAAGCCATAGTTTCCTTATTGATTTTCTGTCTGGGTGATCTATGTATTGATGTAAGTGGGGTGTTAAAGTACCCTCCTGTTATTGTATTACTACTGATTACTTCTTTTATGTTTGTTAATAATTATGAATTTGGGTGCTTTCATGTTAGGTACATAAGTATTTACAACAGTTATATGTTCTTGTTGGATTGTTCCTTTTCTGGTTGTGTAGTGTCCTTCTTTGTGTCTTGTTACAGTCTTTTTTAAAGTCTATTTTTTCCAATATAAGTATTGCTGCCTCAGCTTTCTTTCCATTTACTTTTGCATTATAGATGTTTTTCTATTCCTTCACTTTAAATCTGCATGTGTCTTTAGGTTTGAAATGAATTTCTTGTCAACATTATATAAACGGATTTTGTTTGTTATCCATTAATCACTCCTTGTCTTCTGAGTGGAGAATTTAGTCTATTTACATTCAAAGTAATTATTGAGAATTTTGTACTTATTTTCATTTTGTAACTTGATGGCCTTCTTTGATGATATGCTTCAATTTCTTTCTCTCTATTTTTTACATCTATTACAAGTTTTTGATTTGTGGTTATCATTAGACTTAAATATAATATCCTGTGCATACAGCAGTGTATATTAGATTGATGCTTGTATAAGTTTGAACCCATCCTGAAAGCACTTAAATTTTACTTCACCCTCCTCTGATATTTTATGTGCATAATGTCATATTTTGCATTCTTTTATTTTATGAATCATTTGACTTATTTTTATAAATATAAATCATTTCACTGTTTTTGTGCTTTAGCCTCAATACCGATTTTATAAGTGATTAATCTATTACTTTATTATGTTTATATGTATCTGTGATTTTTTTCTTTCTTAACCCCCATTAATGGCCTTTTCTTTATGCTCATAGAATTCCCTTTTACATTTCTTGTAAGTCTGGATTTAGTGGTGATGAATTCCTTTAACTTTTGTTTGTCTAGGAATCTCTTTATTTCTCCTTCTATTCTGAATGATAGCTTTACGCTTGGCTGCAGACTTTCCCATTCAGCACTTTGTATATATTATGCCATTTCCTTTCAGCTTGGGAAGTTTCTGGTGAAAAATTGCCTGATAGCTGTGTGGGGTTTACCTTATATGTTACTGTCTTCTTTTGTTTTATTACTTCTAATTTTTTTTCTTTGTCACTATATTTTGCCAATTTAATTACAATATGTCTTGGTGTGGCTCTGCTTTTGTTGATTTTATTAGGGGTTCTCTGTGCCTCCTGGATATGGATATCTGTTTCTTTCCCCAGATCTGGGAAATTCAGCTATTATGTCTTCAAATAAATTTTCTGCCCCCTTTTTTCTCTCTTCTGGAACTCCTATAATATGAATGTTACTACACTTGATGGAGTCTAGATCCTATGACCCTGGGATCCTGACCTAAGCTGAAATCAAGAGTCAGATACTCAACCAACTGAACCACCCAAGCACTCCTTTGTCTTCATTTCTGAAGGGAAATTTGCTTGGCAAAGTATTTTGTTTGGCTGTTGTTTTTTTTTTTTTTCGTTAAGTACTTTGAATATATCATCCCACTCACATGGCCTGTAAATTTCTGCTACAATATCTGCTAAAAGACTAACTGGAGTTTCCTCATATGTAATGAGTCTTTTTTGTCTCTTGCTAATTTTAAAATTATTATTAGTTTTTTAGTATTTGATTATAATATGTTTTGGTAATATCTTTGGATTGAATCTCTTTGGGGCATTTTGAGTTTCATGTACCTTTATTTAGGAAGTTTTCTGACATAATTTCTTTATGTTTCTATCCCTTTCTCTCTATTCTTTCCTGGATTCCCATAGTGTTAATATTGATTCATTTCATGATATTTTATAATTCATATAAGCTTTATTCACTTTTCAATTTTTTCCTCCCCCATCCCCACTGATTGCATAATATCTAGACATCTACCTTAAAGTTTGCAGATTAATTTGATTGATCGAATCTGTTGTTGAAGCTCTTTATTGCATTTTATTTATTGTATTTTCAGCTCCTAATCTTTTCATAATTTTTTAAGATGTCTATTTCTTTAACATTTTGTTTTGTTCATGCATTGTTTTCATGAGTTCATTGGGTTGTCACTTTGTATTCTCTTGAGTACTACTGTGTCTCCTTAAAATAATTATTTTGAATTCTATTTCAGTTAATTCCAAGATCCTCTTTTCTTTGGAGTCCATTATTGGAAAAATACCGTTTGTTTGGTGGAATCATGTTTCTTTGCTTTTTCATGTGTGTTTGTGATGCTTTTGAGTTGATGTCAACAAATTTGAGAGATCAGTCACATCTTCCAGTATTTCAGACGGACTCTTTGGAGAAATACTTTCACCTGAAGGTGGCTGTGAGGGCAGTAGCTGGATGGGGCGTGCCATCTCTAATTTCTAATTTACCACATCATCGTACATCTGTGCAGCTCTCAGCAAAGTTCAGTGATGGCAAAGACTATACTGGTCTTCCGTGCAAGAATGCAGGAGTCCTGTGTGTGGCAGTGCTGGCCAGGACTATTGAATTCCTCAAAGTCAAAAGGTGCTAGGGTCCTTTTGTTCTTGTTTGCACTTTGGAGGAAATTCTAGCCAAGGTGAATCTCTCTTGGTGCCAGGCCTAGCACACTGACACACTGGCAATGGCAGCCAGGTCCTAGATTCAGGCCTGTGTGGAGCTAACATAGGATCTAGGTCCTTCGTCACAGGTGCACTTGTTGCAGCAGTAGTGCTTGGATCAAGTATAAGCATTTGCAGATCTCCTATGAAACCAGGGCATAGGTCTCTGGGTTTTTTGCAAAGACTCATCTGGAGGAAGGTTGCAGCAGCAGTGTAAGCCCTGGCATAATGGGGTACAATGGTGGCTTGGTCCCAGAGATCAAGCTGCAGTAACAGCACATCTAGGGGATGATGAGTCCATGCTCTGACTCTGGCCTCAGGAGACAGTAGCAGAACAGCAGCAGTAATTGACCATTAAATCTATATGTTAGTATCTAAGGGGTAGGATTCAGAGCTTTGGTTCCATTGCCCCAATAATGATGGGTCAAAACCCTCATCAACAACCCAGGGAAGGGCAAATAGCCCTTTGGGGTAAAGCCCTATGGGGTAAAGTTTCCCTGAGGGGATCCCTACTGATGCTGAGCTGCTTAGGACGGACTGGGATATGAGGTGAGACAGATAAAATGCTTCTTTTACTTTCCTATGTGGCCACCTTAGTTTTTGAGCTTTACTGAGTTTCTGCTATTCCTTCCTGGCACTCCAGAGCTTTCCCAGAGCTATTTTTGTCAGTTCGTAGATGCTTTTCAGGGGGAGATGAGTGTTGGGACCTCCTAACTCTCCATCTGGTGACCAGTCAAATCTCACGGAGTCCTTTATTAGCATTTTTTGTGTTATTTCATATTGTTAGTATCCTCCTTAACATTTTGTGTATATTTTGGGGTGTTTTTAATTACGTTTTTCTTCTTTCCGTAAGTCTGCTTCAGATGGTATATGCTGTGAAGTGCGTTGTTTTTATTCTTAGAGATCTAGTTATTTTGACCTGTGTGTTCATGTTACCTTGTGGTTACCAACTATTCTGTCTGGTATTTTGTGTCAGAGAAGAGCTAAAAAGTCAGGCTCAGTGACAATACTTTGGCATTAAGGAGAAAATAGGATATAAATCTAAAAGAGGTGAGCCCAAAATATTACAGTACCACTATTGACCATTTTCATTTTTTGCTACTTTATCAGGAAATTCCTCTGGTAAAGATTTCGCTTTTAAATACTTAAATACAATCAATTTTTAGAGGAGCTAAACCTCATCAGCTCAAATAACTTAAAAGAAGAGATATCTGTATAAATGCTTGAGGCCAGTGAGTCAATCAAAACCTGCTTCATCAACCCCTTACTTTGCAGTTGCCCCATGGTTATAGGACCCTGGCCATCTTTTGTTAATTATCTACTTTGCACCTGATTACCTCTGTTCCAGGCGTATTTGCCAGTTTTTGTTCATTCAATACAACATACTAATCCTCATATCATGTTTTTCGTTCTTATTCTCTTTTCTGCTTAAAATTTGTTCTCCAAAGTCTCTGTATGATTGTGTTTTTCTCGATTCAGATGTCATCTTCTTAAGAAGACCTTCAATACTACACTGGCTAGAGGAACACTTCAACTCTCATGCCACCCACCTACCATCTCTTACCAAAATTCTATCATACATCCTATATTATCTTTTCATTAGTGCCAAAAAATGCTTTTATATACTACTTTGTGATTTTTGTCCAAGTCTTCTGAATATAAAGAAAGAAGATCATTACTTGAATTCAGAGACTTCGTGTCTTACACATTATTATACCCTTTCCATCTACAACACATGATATGGCATATAGCACACTTCAATAAATATACTTTGATTGACCTATTGACTTTAAAGATTGTAGTATGGATCACTGAAGACATTTTGATGCTATCTTCTGTGCTATATTTTATAGGATAAGGTTGTCAAACAGAAAAATGAGGTGTTTTTTTATAGACCCATAAAGTAGCACTGATTTAACTTGTGGATGCAGCATAAGTATTCATTATTAAAAAGAATATCTAAAAATACGATTTCCATGTGGTTATGGTGATGATGGAGGTGATATCATGGTTTGAATTAATAGCATGGTGATAGTAGAGAGTTTCTACAATGTATAGAGTTTAGGTGAATTTGCTCATGTTTTAAGTTCCAGAAGAGAGAGATAAACTAGCTTAAAGGTTTCACACCAAAGTATGATGAAGAATTGTTTTTGTGCAATCACAAGCTGTCTCCATAGAAAGAGTCAGAGACCTGATGATTTCAGGTCTGAGGTGTGCTCTAGGGTTGATGTAAAAGAGGTCTCAAGGGAAATCAAAGAGCATTGAGTAGTATAACTGAATACTTTCTTGAAAAAAAATAAAAACCCTTCAACTATAGTTACAGAGCTCATATTCCCTGCTTTCAATTTTATAAGGCACTTATCATTAATCCATAAAAAAACCCCACCTTGAAATGTTCCCACTTGATGTCTTATCTTGATTTGTTTTTTTGCTCACCATTTGTATTCATGATTTGTATGTATCTTTTGTGATTGCCAGGACCAACTTTGGCTGCCTTAAATTTCAAACTTTATAGGGCAAAGGCAATTTCTATGTAATGCTCTGTAACAGGTACACATACTCCCTCAAGCTATTAGGGATATAATTAGTATCAGTCAATAAAACTATTTCCTGCTCCAGCAATTCTTATTGTTCTGACAGTCCAGTACCTGGGAACTATAGATAGAAAGCAAATGTAATTTCCATCATTTTATAGACAGTCAAAAGCAAATAGGAAGAAGGGAGATATATTCTGGGTATAGTTCATGGATTCTGATTCATCACATTCCTAAAACCCCAGGACCTCAAAAAACATGCAGTCACTTGGCTGACAATCAGAACCAATTTTATTGCCAGTGGAAATGGACAAACTGCTGGAGAGCTATTTGTGAGAAATTCTGGATCTTCATTTTTGGTGTTCAATTAGGCAAGGTAAAAGAGAAGCTGACATGCGTTTTCTTTTTAGATTAAATGACTTTCTTAATAGAGAATTCTTGAAGCCAAAATTACTTGACAAGTTGGGGTACTAGACTTCTGCAAAAACTGAATTAGTTTTGCAATATTGAGTACATTAAGAAGACATTTTATGATAACAAAATGGACCTTATTAAAATTACTGTAAGATTATTAAATTCCTATAGACTATATTGTTCTCTTCTTGAGAATTCTTAAATGTAATCCAAGTGACAATAGTAACAAGACAATGAAGTCTTGATATTATTACTGCATTATAAATTGGGATTAAAGGCCAAAAATAAATACCTGTAACAAGTATAATATCCATTACATGCCTATTATTTTTCAGTATTTAACATTTATTTATATGACAATTGTTTAAGGTATTTTTTAAGTAGAATATGTTCAGTTATAACTATCAGTAATAAAGAATAGACATAAACCTGGTTAGAAAGTGGTAACTGTTTTGGAAATAATTTTCCTCTGCCTGACTGAAACCAATTGCGTGATTAGAAGTGATGTGAGTTTTTTTTTGCTACATGCTAAAGTTGAACTTCCCCAAATGAACGGATTAGTATTACTCCTCCAAAGCAATACTTGAAAGAAAAACAGTAGCTCCCCACATACCCTGTTGAGACCATTAACCTGTTGAACATCATCCCTTAGATCTAGACTATCTTCTGTTTAGGAATGGAATATAAACAAATCTCATCTTTTTTTAAAGGCCTAAACTAAGCTCTTTCATGACACATTAACTATGATAAGCAGAAGAGGCAGGGTGCTAATTACTATAGTGATGTGATCCATTTGCTAAATGATGAGAACATCAATAATTCATAAGAATTAGCTGCTAAAACATTTAACGTCAAACAATCCAAGCTTAGCAACTCAGATAGCAATCTTTTGTGTGTAGTAGATGACATTCAGACACTTCCTTTTCATTATGAAATATAAATGCATTTTCCTTCTCGCAGCAGTTTAGATTATAAAGGATGGCAGATGTATAATATGTCTACTCTGATTGTTTGCAATGCTGACAGTCTCAGCAGAGAGTCTGCAGATGTCTCATACTTGGTGAAAATCAGTCTTAAAATTTTTAAATGCAAATTGAGTGCCATCTTCTAATAAGCAATGATATTAAAGAAGTGACAATAGCATAAATAACCAAATATGAAATACTTGTTTTTTTACATTGAAATAGAGGAAAATTCTGTCCTTGTATTAAATCCTGTTATGAGTCTAAATCCAATACTTAGATTAGGAGGGTCCCAAAGTTTTACTTTACCACCAAACCACTCATTCTACCAGTGAATTTTTTCTTCTTTGTTTTCTTAGTATCTAATATACATTTATATACCCATACGAGAAAATAATTTAAACGTTTTCTTTAAAAATGTTAGTTTTTAAAATAAAATATTTAAGTTTCTCAAACATAATCAAGAGCAAATAATAAGGGTAAAAAGTGCTTATCAATTTTTAAAAAATCAGAATCCTAATAGATATCCACAATGTTATTAATATAAGTCACTGAGACAGGCAATGTTTAAGTGAACTGATTGTTGGTGCCATGAAAAAAAAATTGTCTATTAAAAATTAAGGCAATCATTTCTTTAGCAGCTTTAATATTTTTTTAAAAAGTGAGGTGAACTGAAAAGAAAATATTTTCAGTTATAGTGAAAGGAAGAAGAGACTTCTAATCTTCAAAATCAAAGGGAAAATCACTACAAAGCTGGACAATACTGGAAAATTGTTTTGGCAAATGATTCTTTAATGGTTCAGACAAAGTTTAATAAAGGTATTATAAAATAATCTTAACACACATAAAAAAGTGAACAGCTTAAATCCTAAAATCCTTAAGTCATCAGTGTTCCAGTCTAAAATGATTTTTCTCAGGCTAAATCCACACAGAGTGCTTTATTTTTTTATAAGTCCCGGTTGTAATCCTTCATTAAATTTTTGAATAAGTCCTGAAGATATAAACCTCCTTTTGACAAATCTTTCTACTTTGCTTTTTGCTTTGAGTACAATTAATTTCTATATCTTTTTGTACTTTGGCAGTACAACGAAAGGGAACATCTTTAAATTGGTTTTAATATATAATTATGACATTTTTTCCTGGCTTTCTAATGAGGAAAATGTTATTAATAATATCACCCTCCAGCATAATTTTGCCTTTCATCCCACTTAAAATTTTCTCCAATTAAATTTTCATGATATCAAGGAAAATTTTAGGCTGCAACAGTTTAATTTTTATATCTATTAAGCACTGCTTCCACTAATGAAAACTGTCATATATCACTAAAGTACAGCTCCAAGAAATTTAGAGTGATCATTTTATCTCTCAGTGAAGAAATTTTACCTTCGCCTGTGGGAACCAGACAAAGCAAAACTGAATTACACAACCACATAAATAAGACCTATATATAAACATTATTTTCAATTTTATTTTATTGGAAGGCACTAGATGGTTATTTAATCATATTCAAAAATACATCAAGGGAAGTAACATGATTGATTCTTAGTGTTTCCAAACTTGACCCTTAGTTAACATGGGAAAGGAATCACCGAAATTGGTGGTAGATAAGGTGGAGAGGTGGCAGTTACTATGGTAACCGTAGTTTTGGTCAATGCTACAAATATGACTTTTTCCTCTTCCTTGTGTGCAATATCAGCTCTTAAAAACTTCATTAAAATTTCTTTTCAAAACCATAAACAGGCAGTTTTTTATTTGCTATTTATTCTTGGGAAAAGGAACATGTTTCTCACTGTTTCCTATCAGGGTCTGCAGAAAACTGAATATGTGTTCCTTCCTTTCCCCCTACACACAAAATTTATATGTTGAAATCCTATCCCAAAGCGTGATGGTATTGGAACCGAATTGTGTTTGCTTCTTTGTGAGCCACAGAGAGAAACTACATCACGTGGAGTTGTTGCACAAAGTAAACTTTATTTATGGCACATAAAGAGATAACAAGGAATAGCTTCCAAAGCTGTGACTCCATGAGCAAAGGTGAATGGTTCCTTTAATTTGGGGTTAAGATGAACATTTAGAATGGGGAGTCTTGTCATATATAGAGGTAGGCATAACGTTGCAAGTGCACCCTAAGGAAACATGCCTATATGTGCATTGCATGTTATGTAAATAAGCCTGTGCTCCTCCATTGGCAGAGATTTTAGTATAATAATAAGGTAAAGGTAACTGTTGGTCACTCTACAGGTCACACTCCATGGTCCATCTGCATAGGCATGAGTTGAGAGTTAAATTCAAACTGGTCTGGGTGGTCTGGGCTGTCTGGGGCTCTTCATCCAGGCAGTCATTACTGTTGGAAGGGTAGTTTCAGTTTTCATCATGGATGCTGTGTTTTTCAGGTCTTTTGGCTTGAGTTAAAAGATAAGCTGGAAAGAAAAGCTTAAGGAAAAATGTAGGATAAAGGTTTGTATATACATACAAGCAGGTGGAGGGGTGGTAAAGGTCAACTCTTGGAGTCTGATTCGTGACAATATTTGGAGTTACGGACAATATTTGGGAGGTAATTATAAGGGTCATGGGTGTAAAGTTGAAATTAGTGCCCTTATTAAAGAGACTCCCAGAGGGCTCCCTCACTACTTCCTACCATGTGTAAACTCAGGGAGAAGATGACCAATCTTTATATATATATATATATATATACACACACACATATAATTTATATAATAATATATAAATGTAATATATAAAATATAATAAGTTATATAATAATGTAATTTATATAATTTATATAATAAATATATAATTATATATATAATTTATTGTCAAATTAGTTTCCATACAACACCCAGTGCTCATCCCAATAGGTGCCTTCCTCAATGCCCATCACCCACTTTCCCCTCTCCCCCACTCCCCACCAACCCTCAGTTTGTTCGCAGCATTTAAGAGTCTCTTATGGTTTCCTCCTTCCCTCTTTATAACTTCCCCCCTGCCCCTCCCTCATGGGTTTCTGTTAAGTTTCTCAGGATCCACATATGAGTGAATGCATGTTGTATCTGTCTTTCTCTGCCTGACTTATTTCACTTAGCATAACACTCTCCAGTTCCACCCACATTGCTGCAAATGGCCAGATTTCATTCTTTCTCATTGCCAAGTAGTAGTCCATTGTATATATAAACCACATCTTACTTTATCCATTTGTCAGTTGATGGACATTTAGGCTCTTTCCATAATTTGGCTATTGTTAAAAGTGCTGTTATAAACATTGGGGTACAAGTGCCCCTGTGCGTCACCACTCCTGTATCCCTTGGGTCAATTCCTAGCAGTGCTATTGCTGGGTCATAGGGCAGATATGTTTTTAATTTTTTTGAGGAACCTCCACACTGTTTTCCAGAGTGGCTGCACTAATTTACATTCCCACCAACAGTGCAAGAGGGTTCCCGTTTCTCCACATCCTCTCCAGCATCTATAGTCTCCTGATTTGTTCGTTTTAGCCACTCTGACTGGTGTGAGGTGATAGCTCAGTGTGGTTTTGATTTGTATTTCCCTGATGAGGAGTGACGTTGAGCATCTTTTTATATGCCTGTTGGCCATATGGATATCTTCTTTAGAAAAGTAAGATGACCAATTTTTGAACCAGGAAGTTGGACTCTCACCAGACACTGAATCTGTCAGCATCTTGATCTTGGACTCCTTAGCCTCCAGGATTGTGAGAAATAAATTTCTGTTGTTTATAAGGCACCCAGTCTGATATTTTTGCTATAGCAGGCAGAAGAGGCTGAGATAGAAATTGGTACCAGAAGTGGGGCATTGCAGTGATAATACATAAAACACATAAAAAAGGCTGTGGAATTAGGTAGTGGGTATAAAGGTTGGAAGAGTTTTTGAGGTGCATGCTAGAAAAAAGTCTGCATTGTTGTGAATGGACCATGAAAGGTGATTCTGGTAGAGTTCAGAAGAATAGAAGAGAGCTGGAAAGAAAGCCTCCATCTACTTAGAGAATAAAGGACCTTGGACAGAATGTTGACAGAAGTATGAACAGTAAAAGCTATTCTGATGATGTCTCATACAGAAATGAGGAACGTTGTTGGAAACTGGAAGAAATGTGATTCTTGTTATAAAGTGGCAAAGAACTTGTCGGAGTTATGTTTCTGTCTTAGTGTTTTGTGGGGTAGAACTTGAAATATTTGGCTAAGGAAATGTCTAAGCAAAGTGTTGAGGAGAAACCTCGTTCCTTCTGACTGGTTGTAGTAAAATTCAAGAAGACAAATGATTTAAAGATGGAACTATTAATCAAAAAGGAAGCAGAATTTAAAGATTTGGAAAATTCACAGGCTAGCCATATTGAAAAGAATGAGGAACTTTTGATAGATTAGTGTGAATCCATTACCTCAACAGAAGCCAAGAGCTATTCTTCAAGACAGGGCAAGGATGACCCTGAAGACAATTTAGAGATCCATCAGGGGTTTCGCTCCCATCACAGGTTCACAATGTGTGTGTTGTAGGGGTGGGGTATATGTGGGAGGGGGAGTGGGCAGATGGGGTTATTGGGGGATGTGGGCAAAGTGGTTGCAGAGAAAGGGTTGCTGGCATCTGTGGGACTGGTTCTGCCCAGTGCCACCTCATGTTTCAGGTACCATGTTCCTTGGCTTCATGTTTGGGCTCTAAAGGGCCCCTGTGCAATATGGGCCATTGTAAGGAGGGTGCATACAGGAAACTTTGGTGGCATCTTTATAATATAATCTTGGCTAGTGCTTTGAGGTCACAAGCTATGGAGGTATGCTGCCAGCACCTAGATTTCAAGGAATAGGGTTGCTTGGCACAATTGTGAGCACAAGCTCCCAACAAAGAGCTGTGGCAGGGCACAGAACCACTGGGAGGCCATCTGGCTGAACTGAAGGGGTGATATTGTCAATCCACTGGGCCTGGAAGGCAGAGCATTGAGCCTAGGAAGATGATACTTGGGCCTCACAATTTAATATTGTTTGCTGCATTCAGTTTTGTACTTGTGTGGGATCTCTCACTCCTTTCTTCTTTCCTATTTCTTCCCTTTTTAATGGGAATGTCTCTCCTATGCCTTTCCCACCATTTTGTTTTAGAGACACATAACTTGTTCAGTTTCACAAGTAAAGAGGAATTTTGCCTCAGGATGAAAAGCATCTTGACTCTCACCTCTATCTGATTTAAATGATATTTAAATGAGACTGGACTTCTGAATTTTGAGTTGATGCTGAAATAAGTCAAGAATTTGGGGGCTACTGGGATGGAGTGAATGTAGTTTGCATGGGAGGAGCACATTAATTTTGAGGATCCAAGGAAGAAATGCTATAACTTAAGTATCTGTGTCCGTCTCCCATTCATATGTTGAAATTCTAACACCCAGTGTAATGGCATTTGGGGGTGGATCCTTTGGGAAGTGAATGAGGTTAGTGCCTTAATAAAAGAGACTCCAGAGAGCTTCTCTGCACCTTCCATCATGTGAGGATACACCAGGAAGACAGTACTCTGTGAACTAGAAAGCAGGCCCTTACCAGACACTGAATCTTTCAGCAACTTTATCTTGGAATTTTTAGCCTTCAGAATTGTGAGAAATAAATTTCTGTTGTTTATGTGCCATCCAGTCTATGCTGTTTTTGATACAGCAGTCAGAACAAACTACAATATAGTTCTTGGGGGCACAGTGCTTTCTATTAAACTCTGCCCTTAGGAAAGCAGGCTAGAGGGAGATTGGAAGGGAGGAAGAAGAAAGTTATGATGTTCCTCATGTTTTCTAGTTTTCCATCAGCATTGTGGCAGTGGCAGTGGGATCCAAAATTCTACTGGCACTTTTTGCATCAGCTGCATGAAGCTTCCTGTCAGAAATCTGATCAAGACTCCAGTAGTACCCCTCTTCTGAGTCCCTAAAGTCTTGTAATACTTTTCCCTTTTATGTCCCCAATGCTAGATGTAGTAGCCTTTGCCTGTAGCTAAACTATTGATCATCACAATGTTTGCTCTTCTAGTTTGCAAGCTTTAATTTCTTTAATTAAATCATTTCTGTTTGAATACTTATTGCTTTTTCTGTTTCCCTGAATACAGCCTACTGGGAAGCCATCGAAGGGAGTTAAGCAAGGTACTAGCATTATTAGCCCTGAGTTCAGGAATAATCATGTTAGTTGCATTGTAGAGAGGAACTTGGAGGAAGGAACAGTGCATGGCTGCTAATAGCTTGAAGACTATTTTGAGAAATCAGAGGAGAGACTGGCTAGGATGATTGTGATTGAAATGGAATCAATGAAAAAGAATCAAGGTGTAGGATAGAATATCTCCTTGTTTGGTGATGCACCAAACATTGGGAATTAGAGGAGAGAAAGATTGAGTGATGGGATTGAGAGTGATACCACTTAGTAAGAAGAGTATCACGAGACATTGATGAGACTTGGAACTAATATCATAAATTCATTTTTGAAATAAAAAAATTTATATTGCCTATGAAAAGTTGTAATATAAGCCTGGTGCTAATAGAAAATTTCCGGGCTAGAATATACATTCACGAATAGTGTATATATAGGTAGATGTTGACTCCTGCATCTTGAAAATGGTAAATATAATGAAGAGGAATTCTAGGACCCAAACTTGAGGAATGTCAGCATTTAATGACCTGGTAAAAAAAGGCAAGACTTCAAAAGAGGAAGAGGAAAACTACAGCTTTAAGAGGAAAATCAGTATGGTGTGGTGTTAGAAATACTAGTGAAAAGAAATGCTTGGAAGAAGTAACCAACATTGTCAATTGCTGATAAAATAGTATTTAACCAAGAAGCTTAGTCTGAGTTAATGAGAGGTAGATAGTAAAGTGGAAGTGGGGGGAAGGAGAGTTAATAATTGGTAAGGAAAACCTGTTTCTCAAAAGATCAAAAGTTACTTAATTTTTGAATCTATTCACTATTTCCACATATCTCGTATTTCAAAGCAAGGAAAATAGTTAAAATTACATGGTATCTCTCTAACCACAGCTGACATTCTTTTAATGTTTGGCTTATCTGCGCCATTCCTCTAGAGATAATTTCAATCTAGAAACTATACATGTGTCCCAGTGACTGATAACACATACATACTGTATAATTTATGATGATGGAATTGTTAATTGCACTTCATAATTTTCATATTTTACAATAAGGATCAGAAATAAACACTTTCTCACTCAACTCATAAGATGCCAAGCGGATAATCAGTTTCTCTTGGCCAGTTGTATTTTGAATAAGAAATACCTGTTTGTTAAATAGAATGGGCAATTACTTATTGCTGGTTACTATCATAAAATCTTAATAGTTTATTAACTCCAATCAATAATCTCCAATTTTTCAGCCCTACATTTGAAAAAAAAAAGCAGATGGTAAGAATTCTCAGTGAGCACAGGTATTATGAAATACATCACTGCTGAGTAAATTGCCTTTACAGTTTTGTCCACAATTACCACCTTATTGAAAATCTATGATGTAGTTCTACATGGTCTTCAGCCTGATGATTACACAGGAGCAATAGTCATTGATTTTTAAAGGCTTTCAATACTTGGTACACTGGTTATTAATAGCAAAAAAAACGACCATTCAGGCAAATAAACCAGGAATTTGGCAATGGCTTTGCTAATTTCTATCTAAAACACATTAGAGGATTTAAAGACCTTTGTTTAGTTCCTAATTAGCTAATACACATAACTCTTTGATCTGGCATTAAGTGGGTCACGATTCCAAGCGCACTCTCTAATATTTTTGTCTTTGTATGTGAAAATGGTGCTATTGAGCCATCACGGAAGGATGTGATTTTTAATTGCTCTTCTTGGTGTAGGGTGGATTTGTAGCATTGTTCATCTGTGTATCTCTTTATCTCTGAAATAAAATTGGACACAAAATACTTATCTTGGCTCTTTCACTTGCTAACTGGGCAAGTTATTTAACTTCTCTAAGCTTCATTTTCTTGTGGCCAAATAGGAATCTAACCATTACCTGCATCATTGGGGCACCGTGAAGAAATATAATCACAATGCAAAATTTGTCCTATATTTGATAGTTAGTAAGTGTTAGCCATATTTAATTGCAAATACATATATATGATGTGTATATTGGCCAGAGCCTTGTCTTAAGTGTAACTCTTGCCTTTGACTAATATAGAACAGAAACTATAATATGCTTCTTTCAAATGATATACATTCATCCATCCACTAAAGAAATGTTTACGTGGTACTTACCTTGTGAAGATGATTTTCTGTATATTGGACATTAAACAATAAAGATACAATAAGACATTGAACAATAAAAAATAGTCCTGCTATAAAGGCTTATGTACTAGTGGGAAGAAATAAATCTAGATAGATAAATGATAGATAGATGATAGATATATAGATATATATCTATCATATCTAGATGATAGATATATAGATAGATAGATAGCCAAGATGGCCATAACTAATAGGTTTAAAATGGCCAACCAGCCATAACTAATAGCAGAAAAGAAGTATAAAGCAAGATAAGGGAAAAGAGAATAGTAGCAGAAGATAGGGTTATCCACAAAGGCATTTCTGAGATGGTGATATTTAAGGTGAGATCTTAATAAGAAAAGGGAACATATGGGAATATATAGTGAAAAAGCTTTCCAGGTAGAATGAACAGCATGTACCAAAGTTCTCTTTTTCCCATGCACTGCAATTTTCCATAAACTATGCATTTTTTGTTTACTCATCATAATTGCCTCTGTTGCTTTTTACTCATCCACAAAAGAGTTGAAGTCCTCTACTCCTGCTGTGTGTTCACAAAGGTGTAGGCATAGAGCCTTGAGCTCTATCTACTCTTGGTCTATTTGTATATGAGACAGAGATCCTCCAATCTACAGGTAAAAATAAGAACAGACAATGTTCATAATACTCACTACTTGCCAAGCCCTAAGTTGGACACTTTTACACTCATTATTTCATTTGAAATTTTAATTCAAGCAATATTCAAGAGGATGCATTTTAATTTAAGCAATCTGCAGGTATAATTTTAAATTCTCAACAAAACATACACACACATAGACACTATATACATATGTGCATTTTTTCCAACATCATAGCAATTGTAGGGAATATACAATACAAAACCAAAGACAATCCTAATAATTATTTTCTTGTAGTAAAAATCTCCATGAAGAGTGTAGAAGACTTTTATTTACTAGAATATACTCAGTTCTTGATTATTCATATCAGAATATTTGAATAGATAAACTAAATTAGAAGAAAATTTAAGTCACTTATATTGATTTTGTGTTTCATTTAACTATTTTCATGTGTTATCATTTTTTACTGATTTCAATAATATAAAATTAGGTTTGTAAAAATTTTAGAACATATTTGTTTGGTTTGTTGACTAAGACTGCACTACAAAAAGACAGTGTAGGACTCAAATGTTATTTAAAAAAAGTTTTAATGTTTATTTATTTTTGAGAGAGAGAGAGAGAGGGAGTAAGTGGGGGAGGGGCAGACAGTGAGGGAGACACAGAAATCTGAAGCAGCCTCCAGACTCTGAGCTGTCAGCACAGAGACCAAAGCAGGGCTCAAACTCATGAACTGCAAGATCATGACCTGAGCTGAAGTCGGATGCTTAACTGACTGAGCCACCCAGGCACCTCCTAAAATTTCTTTTATGGAAGCCAAGGTAACTTCATGGTACCCCTGGGAATCGAACGCAGAGTCTTCTGTGTGTAAGGCAGATGTGCTAACCACTACACCATGGAAACTAAAGACTAAAATGTTCTTTTATGTTGGCACATTTTATAGTGTTGAGGAGAAATTATAAATGCTACAACACTTAGAATTGGGAAGTAGGAAACCTATGTTAACCAAAATGATGTATGTGACTCTATTCTGTATATTTCTGTGATACTTATATTTACAGATGCTTCGGGACTTTCTTTGTGTGTCTTCCTATAAGTTTTAGATTGTACTTTTAGATCTGTTCAGTGTGGCAATTATTTCTTCCATTTAAGAATAATAAGTAATTCTTATTAGACACAAGTCATTTGAACAATCAAAATGTCTAACATTTAACATAAGAAATTACTATGGTAACTCATAAATAATTTTATTGCTTTTTTTGAGAATAATAAACTGATTCAGAAGGTGATTTCTTTTTTTTTTTTTTTTCAACGTTTATTTATTTTTGGGACAGAGAGAGACAGAGCATGAATGGGGGAGGGGCAGAGAGAGAGGGAGACACAGAGTCGGAAACAGGCTCCAGGCTCTGAGCCATCAGCCCAGAGCCTAACGCAGGGCTCAAACTCACGGACCGCGAGATCGTGACCTGGCTGAAGTTGGACGCTTAACCGACTGCGCCACCCAGGCGCCCCCAGAAGGTGATTTCTGATTGAAGTTTCAAACATACTATTTTTACTTGGTCTGGTAGTTTTCATTATTTGGTCAGTATATATTTGTGATTGCTTTTCTCTTAACAAAACATAGATGTTTTGTAAAGAAAAAATGAATTCTTCTGCAATTATGTCAGAATAAATTAATTTGCTAGAATATAGATATCCCCTTTCTGTTGACAAACAACTCATTATTTTTTATTGAGATGTATTTGGTATACAACATTATGTGTAATTTTAAAGTTATACAATGTATTGATTGATTTCAGTATGATTGTCGTTTCAGCATTAGCTAATACTGCTATTGTGTTGCATAATTATCATTTCTTCTCTTGTTCAGAACAATTCAGATCTAGTTACTTAGCAAGTTTAAGTTTTATAGTACAATCTTATTGTCTGTAATTACTGTGCTGTGTACGAGGTCTCTAGGACATATTTATATACCATTTGCAAGTATGTAATCTTAAACATCTCTCCTGTTCTTCCAAACTTCAGTCTCTGGAAACCACCATTTCACTAGATATCACATATGGGAGATACAATAATCTTTTTCTTCTTTTCCTGTGTTACTTGTCTCACTTAACGTAATGTAGTCAAGTTCCTTCCATGTTGCAAATGGCAGGTCTTTTTTTTTTCCTCTTGGGTGGTTAGTATTCTATTGTATATCTATTTACCCCCATTTCTTTACCCATTCATCTATTCATGGACACTTAGAAAACAACTTGTGTCTTCCATGCCTTAGCTATTGTGAATGATACTGCCTATGTCTCTTTGGTAACATGTTTTCATTTCCTTTGCATATATGCCCATATGTGGCATTGATGGATAGAATGGTTGTTCTATTTTTTAATTTTTTTAGAAACATCCATGCTATTCTCCATAGCGGCTAAACAAGTTTACAATCCCACCAACAGTGCATGATGGTTCCCTTTCCTCCACATCCTCACCAGCACTTGTTACCTCTTGTCTTCATGATGATAGCTATTCTTACAGGTGTGAGGAGATATACCATCATGGTTTTGATTTGCATTTCCCTGATGATGAGTGATGTCGAGCAGCTTTTCATATGCCTGTTGGCGATTTGAATGTCTTCTTTGGAAAATGCTTTTTAGTTCTTTTGCCTATTTTTAATTGTATTTCATTGTTGATGAGTCACAGGAGTTCCTTATAGATATTGGGTATTAACCCCTTATCACATTTATGGTTTGCAAGTATTCTCTCCCTTTATGTAAGTTGTCTTTACATTTTGTTGATGATTTCCCTTGATGTGCAGAAGCTTTGAAGTTAGATGTAGTGCCACTTGTTGATTTTGTTGTTGTTGTTGCTTGTTCTTTGATGATATCTAAAAATACCATCTCCTAAACCAATGTCAAGTAACTTCTTCCCTATGTTTTGTTCTAGGAGTTTTAGTTTTAGGCTTTATGTTTAAATCTTTGATCATTTTGAACTAATTATTTTGTGCGTGGTGTAAGAAAGGAGTCTAATTGCTTTGTTGTTGTTGTTGTTTGCATGCAGTTATCCATTTTTCCCAGCAACATTCATTGAAGAGACCATACTTTCTCACTAGATGTTCCTGGTTCCTTTTTAAATGTTAGTTGACTGTGTATGATGGAGTTCACATCTGTAAAATTTATGTTTCTGAGAGTTGCAATCACTGTACTCTTTTTATACCGTTGCACCATTTATATCAGTCACTTTTTTTGAATTCTAGAAACTGTATTAAGTTCATACGCTTCCCAATGAATCAGTATTTTTTTTTATTTTTTCTATTTGACAGTCTCCTGTTTATGAAAACTTTTTTTCCATATGGTGCAAACTCAGTCATAAGTAATGTGTCCTTATGTTGTAAAGATGTAAAGATGGCACCATGCTCTTCCTCAAGGAGTTTTGGAATAAATCATGTTATAAATGATTTAGGGTGAAGTTTTTCTTTCAGTAAAATTTTGAAGTTCCCATTTTTTCCTGCTTTGTCCCAGAAAATTTCACCTGGCAAATTTCAATGATGTAGTATATGATCCTTATCAATATTGTAAATAATTTCCATTCTGGGATGTTGTAAATATCTACCTGTATAGTTCAATGACAAATTGTCTTTTATTAGGTTGATATTGTAGAACTGTTACTGGACAAATCATGAACAGAATTTTTCATGTATAGTTTAAAGATACAGATTATACAGATGGACAGATATTACTGCCAATTATTAGGGAAAAAAACCCTTTCAATTCCATTGTCTCACTTGTTTTCAAGTTGTTTATGTTGTTTTCATATTTCCATATGTATTTTTAGATGATAACAATGTTTGACTTTGTAGGTGATTATAAGCATGTAAGTTATAATTAGTACATGAGCTTAGTATCTGTCTTATTTGCTTAACTTTTAAAGTAGTTCAGACTAATTGAGGTGCTTAAGATCTGTTATGTACAGTGTTATGTACTTTGTTGAGTTTTTAAATTTAGGTTATATTTTCTAAGCCATAAAAAATATGGGGGCGTTTGGGTGGCTCAGTCGGTTGAGCGTCCAATTTCGGCTCAGGTCATGATCTCATGGCTTCACATAAACTCTCTCTGCCCCTCCCCCATTCACACTCTGTCTCTGTCTCTCTCAAAAATAAATAAACATTAAAACAAAATTTAAAAAAAATATGAAAAGCCAGACTATTCCTCAACAACAACAACAAAAACAACAATAATAATATTCAGCAGGTTTATCATATAAACCTTAGAAAAATTTTAAAACTGCAATTCTTTTAGAATCAATAGCATTTTGAAACTTATTATTTTAAACATATAACTTAAAAATATATATTTACCCTACAAATACTATTTACTCCTGGGGGTGAGAGTGGGGAAGAGTATGGGCAGGAGGGAGCCATGATTTTCACTATTATTGCCAATAACTCTATTAAGTTGAGTGGAAATCAGTCTCTCATTATCTACTCCACACTGGATGTGATAAAGCAAAAACTAGGGGTGCCTGGGTGATTCAGTCAGTTAAGCATCTGACTTCAGCTCAGGTCATGATCTCACGGTTTCTGAGTTCGAGCCCCACGTTGGGCTCTGTGCTGACAGCTCAGAGCCTGGAGCCTACTTTGGATTCTGCATCTCCTTCTCTCTCTGCCCCTCCCGCACTTGTGCTCTGTCTCTCTCTCTCTCAAAAATAAATAAATATAAAAAAAAATTAAAGAAAAAAACCAAATAAAGCAAAAAATAATGAACTATTCCATTAACCCAACCGTATGTTACACTTTGAAATATTATATGAAATAGTACCAAGAAAAACAAGAACCACATGCATGAATCATAAGAATAAGTAAAAACAAACAAACTATGGTACACAGTAAAGAAAATCTAAGAATGAGAGTTACAAATAAAAAAAGGGGGTTTTACTATTTATTTATTTATTTATTTATTTATATTTTTTAAGTAGGCTCTATGCTGGGCATGGAGGGCTTGGATTCACAACCCTGAGATCAAGAACTGAGGTGAGATCGAGAGTTGGGAACATAGGGCACCTGGGTGGCTCAGTCAGTTAATCATCTGACTTTGGCTCAGGTCATGAACTCATCATTTGTGAGTTCGAGCCCTGTATCAGGCTCTCTGCTGATAGCTCAGAGCCTGGAGCCTGCTCTGAATTCTGTGTCTTCCTCTCGCTGGCCCTTCCCTGCTCATTCTCTGTCTTTTTTTCCCTCAAAAATAAACATTAAAAACAAATTTAAAAAAATAAAAAAAGAGTTGGGTGCTTAACTGACTGAGCCACCCAGACACCCCTACAATTTTAATTAAAATATATTTTTAGGGGCGCCTGGGTGGCGCAGTCAGTTAAGCGTCCGACTTCAGCCAGGTCACGATCTCCCGGTCCGGGCGTTCGAGCCCCATGTCAGGCTCTGGGTTGATGGCTCAGAGCCTGGAGCCTGTTTCCGATTCTGTGTCTCCCTCTCTCTCTGCCCCTCCCCCGTTCATGCTCTGTCTCTCTCTGTCCCAAAAATAAATAAACGTTGAAAAAAAAATTTTTTTAAATATATTTAAAAATTTTTCCCACACGATAGGGCCTTTGCTTGTTGATGAAATATACTAGTTCACTTAATAGAGTTAAAGTTGCCTACCTATATTAAAGACAGTCTCTTGCATGTGAAAATGTGAGATACTCAGAGGAGTTAGAAGAAAAATGAAACAAATTTAAACAATTTTTTAAAAAGTTGATTCTGAGACGTTGCTTGTCTTACCACCAATATTTCTTCTTCTTCTTGCTTTGTTTTCTTTTAATTTAGAGAGAGAGAGCAAGAGAGGAGGAGAGAAACAGAAGGAGAAAGAGAGATTCTGAAGCAGACTCCATGCTCAGTGTGGAGCCTGACATAGAGCTTGATCCCATGACCCTGATATTATGACCTCAGCTGAAATTAAGAGCCGGGAACTCAATCAACTGAACCACCCAGGTGCCCTGCCACAAATATTTCTAAGACTTGTTTCCACCTATTGAAACCGGATTTTAGAAATCTGACTTGACATATATATATACATATATATATATATACACACACACACATACACACACACACAAAGACACATGTATATATATATGTGTGTGTATATATATATATATATATATATATATATATACATATACACACTAGGACAAAAAAGTTAAACATTGCATATGCCTCAGCAGGGGCCTAAAGGATGAGTTAGATCTCTCAAAGCTAAGTAATAAGGGGACATTTATTAGCAACATTTCATGCAGAAGCAGAGCATAAGGTTTCATAATTCAGTAGCATCAAGCCTCATTGCATCAGCAGATTATGTAAGATGTACAATCACTCTCATTCAACAAAGGAATATCAATGCATTGATTTTACTCTCTTCTTTATAAAATGAATTTCTGACAAAAACATTTGAATGAACATTGGGGAAAATGAATTTGAATTCAGATGGGTGAAAAGTTTAGAAGAAAACCCCTTAGCAACTTTAAGTTAGTTCTGTTCTCCAGGCTCAGACAAGGACTGGCTAGGGCACTGAGACATTTCGCCAGGGAGATCATTGGCAAGGGCTCTGCATGAGCTGCGGCAAACAGGAGAGGGTCTGCGAGTTGGCTGCTCTGATTCTCCAAAAGGGAAAGCAGGTACCTTATGTAAACTGCATGTCTATGACCTTGACATCAATTCTCAAAATGATTTTAAATCCAATTATTAAGTGGATGATTTGTGAGCACCTAGGAGAGGAAGGCCTAATCATTAAGACCTAGCATGGTCAGACTAAGTGCAATTCATGTCAACTAACCTCATTTCTTTTTAGGGCAGGTTACCAGAATAGCAGATCAGAGAAAACAGATAGAGCATAGCAATAGAATGCAAATACCTGAGGGCAAAGACTTTGACAGATCTGTTGGCCTGGGGGGGCTCACAGTTTCAAGGTTCCCTTGTCCTTTTGAGAATTAGGCAGGGATTTGGCTCAGGAGCTTTGAGTTAACTCCTGGATAGAATTGTCTGATGACAGCCCTGAGCTCCAGAGGCTCCCCTTTCTAATAAAGCCACCTCCCTGGGCAGCTACAGTGTTGCCATTGTTACAAAGAGGGAGGTGTAAATTGTCTTCCAAGGTCCCTATAAATATGGGGGCAACAGGCGTTTTCTACTGGAATGTTGCTTACAGTGTAAACCCTCCAAGGTTTAGACTAATCTATACAATAATGAGTGCTCTGGAATTATGTACATACTGTGACTTGACTACTTGTTAGTTTTCTTTCAAAAAATCCTAATGTATACTCACCCCCATGGCCAGGGCTCTGTGACCATAATTCTTTTGTAGAGACTGCCATTTTTGAGCGTTTATATAAAATCCATTCGTTAAGTGCTGATGTGTAAGTCTCAGGTATGTTGTTTTTATTTCTTTTAGTACTGTTCCTTTCTCTCACCTACTAGATGCCTGGATCTTCAACACTTTTTTTTTCTTTTCTGATTCTGTAATCATCTTGTCACTTTGGTTGATTAGGAGACTATAATTTCAGTATTTAATTCTTAGACTTGTTATATCAAAATTTGGGCTTACATCAGTTGAAACTAATCTTACCTCTTTCCAAGAGATGGTTACTAATGTGTCTACTGCTGTTTAAAGTAGAGGAAAGTGGGTGTGGTCAGACTTCAAAGTCCTGGCTTCTTGTCTTTTCTAGGCATAAGTGCCTTTGTGTTCCAAGGTAGAGATACCAGATGAGAGGTGCCTCCTTACGCGATGACAAGTAGTGCAAAGTCTTCCTCTGGTTCAGTCAGTGTCTGTGTACTGTTGGTGGCCCTGATTATACTGTAGTCTCTGAGTTTGTGTGCTTGTGTTCCTTGGATATACGTGAAATTTTGTTTTTGTTCTTTCTAGCCCCAAACGTCCTCTTCCTAAAGAGTTATCCCATGTGTCCCTTTGTCCTCTTTAGCTATATATACCTCATCCCTTCTCCAAAATGGGCATAATAATCACTTGGCTTTGTAGTTGCCTGTATAGATATGTTACTTCAGCCCACCACCATTCACTGGGCTAGGAGAGAGACACAAAAATGAAAAACCCTCTTTGCATATCACCCGAGGCAAGGAAAAACAAGCATAAAGTGGATTTTTTTAAAAAGAGGATTAGTATGAACCACTAAAGATATCCCACCTGCCTTCAGAGATCTCTAGACTAGAAGGCTTTTTGAGACTGTTTTGATTTGTGCCCCAAAGTTCAGAGATCTATTGTTAAGTAAGCATCCCTCTCCTCTTCACTAACACAATCCATCATTCTCTTAGGCTCTCAGAATGCTCACCTATGAACTCATTACATTGAATTCTTATGGCGCCTTTTGGGTAGATCTCTAAGTTCCGCATATCAGCAACATCTAGCAGGAGAATGAGATATCACTTTCTTCCTCCAAAGGAATGATTTTTCTTAGACTCCCTCACTCAGTTGACTTGAAGGGAAAACTATTTATTGCATCCTCCTTGAAGAAGGAAGAGAATAACTTCTCACAATGTTGCACATTTCATCCACAAGGCTGACAACCATCCCACTTCTCTATCCTCTCTATTGCCTGGAACACGGTGGAACGTTGGTAGATTGGTGAGTTCTAGCATCTACAAGACATTGACTAGCTCCAGATGGTAGCAGTGAATCTCTGAAGTTTAAGTACCTTGTCTTTAGACCCAAGTCCTAGGAAAGATATAAAATTCCTATCATATCCTATTATATAAAGATATAGGCTATTGTCAAAAAATATCACTCTGGCTTCAGAATGAAAAATTGTATGTAAGGGAGCAAGACTTGAGTCTGCCTTGCAATAGTTTGTATTTTTATCAATTACTTGAGTGAAGGCAGAGATAACATTAAACCTTATAAATATTAGAAATAGCATATCAAATGAACAGATGAGTTTCTGCCAGCCTGGAAAAAATAAATGGATCACATTTAACTACGTGCACAATTATTAACTCAAAATATAGGCAGCTTTTGTGTTTGTCCCTCAAAATAATGAATAAATCAATTTGGTGAGATTATGTCTTAATGACATTAATGAAAAAGATAGACTTTTATGCCTCTAGTGATTTCCTTCATCAGACTTCTACCTCAGTTCCTACCACAGAGTTTCTAGGTGGTTAATACACCAGACTGGGTTCCTT
Organism: Prionailurus viverrinus; assembly: GCF_022837055.1. Classification (NCBI taxonomy): domain Eukaryota; kingdom Metazoa; phylum Chordata; class Mammalia; order Carnivora; family Felidae; genus Prionailurus; species Prionailurus viverrinus. Next base: position 61,169,377 of record NC_062564.1, on the reverse strand, counting down.
ACAGAAGGACATTGACTTGCAATCCTACTTCTTGGCATATTGTCCATCACATAGTTGTTGAAAAGTTGTCAAAGTGACAAAATTTATTGAAAGCAGAATGGAATAAATGGTGTGCTATAGCTCCCGAGTATAATTTATCTTAAGCTGCACAAATAAAGAAAAAAAAGGAAGCAGTATCTAGAACATTGAACTCAGTAGTTAGTTATTTTATATTTCATAGCAAAGCATTTTTGTCTTATTCTAGGCTCACCTTCTAAAGGGGTATTCACAGGTGGACTGAGGTTAAGAAGAAGGGACTGAGATAATGAAACTCAGAAGTATATGAAAAATGGATAAAACAAAAGGTGGAGGCAGAGATTAAATGATTGCTTGACAGGAATGTTGTGGGAAAGATTCAAGCATGGCTGGGTGGTTATGATAGATGACCTTAAAGTCCTTTGTTTTCTGACATGGACATTGATAGGTGGTAATTCAACATGACTTTACACACAAAACAATAATAATCTTTAATATTAATTGTGCACTTATGTGTCAGACACTATCGTAAATGGCTATAGCATTAACTCTAATTTTTAGAACAACCCTGTGAGGTCAGTGTTACTAATTTCATCACCACTTCATGGATGTCGTAACTAAGGCATAGAATGTTTAGGTAAATTGTCCCAAGTCACACAGCTAGGAATTGGCAAAGCCAGGATTCAAATCAACTGGCCAAACATTAGATCATTAATGTTATTTATTTAGAAGGAAGCCATAATATAGAAACTTCTCTCCCCACTTCTCTTTCTCTCTCCTCAACTGGTTGTGCCTCTCCTCAATTCTTACCAATAAAATAGATGTAGAACTTCTCCCAAAAAGCTCAAGGCACAGTTGATTAGCTCTTATTTCCCATTGTTGGTTTCTCTGGCATCCAGCATTGCAGATTAAATTTACCAAGTTGCTGGGAATTTGTGATGTTTGATAGAACATCCATATTTTATAAAGGGTTTGGAGAATGCCAATTCTGTATTTGAAGTGAAATTATGGGCAGAAGAGACAGAGGGAAAAAATGAATTCAACACTGGAAGAAAAGAATGAAAGTTCTTAGAGTCAAAGCCATCCTAATTAAGGTAACAGAATAATAAAGAACTATTTTATAAAAATCTATTTCCTTTCTGAAACACTGGAGGAGGTGTTAACATTAAAAATTCTTTAAAATTAATCTATTCCAGGGGCGCCTGGGTGGCTTAGTCGGTTAAGAGTACGATTTCAGTGCAGGTTATGATCTTGTGGTTTATGAGTTCCAGCCCCTCCCATGCTCATGCTCTGTCTCTCTCTGTCTCTCAATAATAAATAAACGTTAAAAAATAAAATTAATCAATTTCAAAGGAAGGATATTGTTAATTGAAACCAATTGCCAAACGTTGTTTTTATTAGTGCTTCAAGCAGAAAGTTGTGATTTTTAAAAATATCATGTACCATCTATTAGTATCAGTACAGGTATTCTGTGTATTCTATGGATATTATTACATAACTGAGCAGATGAATGATAGGCTGATTGAGTCAGGAAAAGAAGGTCATGGTATAAGAAATAATTGTGATTCGTATTCTACTGAAAATCTTTTCATGAAGTTTACAAATAATTTCCTGAAATGCCTTTATTAAGATAAATAATAGGATGAATCAAGTTAGCTCGGGTTTATTTTCCTATGTAGAGGTGGTTTTCTGACTGCATTTATGAAAAAAAAAGCTGACTATCGGAAGAATAACCTATAGATGTATTTCATGAGGGTAATTCTATATGGAAGAGTCAGAACTATATTAAAACCATGATAGAAAATTATGGTTCACATAGCAGCCAGTACAGGATACAGAGGTGCTTACACTAGACACAGCCCCTTGGGCACATTGGAAATTGACAAATGCCATCTTTTGATTTGGATGAGACCTGAGTCTTTCCTCAACATCAGAGTTTGGCAGGCAAGTTGAAAATATTTGATCAAGTGATGTATGAAAAACAACCCTTTGTATAAATGCGAAAATTTTAGACATCAAAGTTTAATATATGAAAGTACAGGTTATTTGAAAGTCAAGTGTTTGAAAGTCAGGAACATTTCCCTTAAGGTATCATTGTAATTTTAAATATAGTAAGAGGTTTTGCTTTTAAAATGTATTTCTTTTGAGTTTAATGTGCTAAAATGTCTTTGAGTCATATTTATTCCTAAAAGGTACCATTCAAACCCTTTATTTCACATTTTTATATCCAGTTATCTAATATTCTTGAGTTTATAATTTTAAGTCATTTCCATTAGCCTTTGACTGTTTATCATCCCTTGCTTTACTTTCTCCCACAAGTTGATCATTCTCCAGACCAGAACTATGCAACAAATAGATGGAAGAACGAGCATGTTGAAATGGTTAAAAGTAATCACTATTCTTAACCTTATGTAACCAGTCGTGGTAACCCTGGACTTTCCCCCCTTTTCCTGCTTATGTGAATAGAAGCATTTGCAATGTAAACACTACCCTCTATTTCTCAGTATGTAGCTAAAGATGTGCTTTTGTTGACATTTTAAAGGTCATATCTTCCATAGTATTAAAGAAAAATATACTTCACAGGTGTTTTGTCTCCACATCTGCCTAAAGAGACCCTCCAGCATGTTACTGTGTGTTTGCTACCTTTGGGAACTTTTATTATTTAGTTGCCATCATTAAAAATTCAAAGCACTAGATCAGAGAAGCGGGTGGGGATGATTTTTGTCCATTTATGGCTGGAAAAAATGTGGGTCTTCACCCTTAGGAGTAATCAACTTCAGTTTCTTCAACAGCTGTACATTTTGATCAAAGGCTTATCTGAGTTTTTTTCTCCCTATAGCCTTTATGCAAGGAAATGAGGTTAGTAGGAAAAATAGTTGAAAGGAAGCAACTTTGCAGACATATGGAAACACATAGAGAAACACAGTGACTAATGGATGAACTTTAAACTTTGATTAATCTCTTACTACAAACCTATTGTAGGCATAGAATGAACAAAGCTGAACTGGTATTAACCTTGTTTGCCTGGTTAATTAAAGCACTTAGGGGTTCTATACATTAAAAACGGTCCGATCTTTAGCGACAAAATATTTGTACTATAGAAATCTTATAGACTGTGTATTATATGAGAGATCAAACTATTTCTAAGGCTTATCATATACTAATTATTCATCTGTGGATTCATGCTTCATGACCTGCACAGTTGACCCTTGAGAAAGTTAGTTGTGAACTACATGGGTCCACTATTATGTAGATTTTTTTAGAGTGCTATAAAGGTATTTTCTCTTCTTTATGATTTTCTTGATAACACTTTCTTTTCTCTAGCTTACTTTACTATAAGAATACAGCATATATACACAAAATATGTGTTAATTGACAGTTTATATTATCAACAAGGCTTTGCTCCCAGTAAGCTATTAGTAAAGTTTTTGAGGAGTCACAAGTGATGCATGGATTTTCGACTCTATGGGGGGTCGGAGCCACTAACACCTGCACTGGTTAAGGGTCAACTGTAACCAGTTCAGGAGGTGAAAATGTTCAGAAAGAATAAGAGGTCAAAGACCAGATGCTAAATATTATTCTTACATTAAAACTGATTACCAGCTCATTGCCTTAACTTGTAAGAACTAGAAACTGCATAGAAATGTTACATACATACACGATTCAATAAAAATATGCACATTTATGTGTTCTTCCTATTGCTTCCCTAATTAGAGAAACCAATGTTGTGAATCATGGTTTCCTGAAAGCCCCAAATCTTGAATGAACAAGCAGAGTTGCTTTTAGTTTTTCATGAAAAATTAATGCTATTCTTGTATGAAGTTTCTAGAGGCATTGAATGGTAAGAGTTTCATGAAAACAACCTTTGTCTTGCTTATAGCTGACATTTCGAGTCATAGGCTAAAAAAAAAAAGACAAAAACCAAAAATGATTTCTCTACAGAAAAAGAGGTTAGCAATGACAGCAGAATTATAATGTGGAAATAACCTGTGGATTACAGGTTTCCACAGGAAATTTCCACAAATACTGCAAAAGCAGTATAAATTATAAGTTACCATGTCATAACATAGAAAGTGGATAATGTATACTAAATACAATCAATACCAAGTTATCCAATTAAAAATGAAATGGTATTTATAGCAACAGAGATATATTTTCATGTAAATATTTTTCTCAGTACACTTAAAAAAGGATCATAAAAAAGTCTTAATTTATTGTCTTTAAACTTTGAAGATTCCAATATAAGTTCTTTCTACAGATTTCATTTGTGATTGGAAATCTCCCACTGAACTTAGGGCAGGGAAAATTAAAATATAATTTTCTTTACTTATGTTAATGTTTGTCTAGAGAAATTGGTATACACTGAAAAAGTTTGACTTCATTCATTCTTAATTTGCTGGTGCATAAAATAGAAATGAATGCAGAAAGAAAATGCGTGGAAATTTGGGAGAAATGGTGAATTCAAAATTAGAAGACAGAAAGTGTTCATAATTGTCACACGCTAGCAAGTACTTCCTGGTCCCACCATTTTCCCCAAAGTGTCTCCCCCATTTCCCTATTGCATATACTCCTTATCCTGTGAGATTCCTTGAGTCATCATTAGCATTCTTCTACAATTACCCCGACTCCCTTGCCTGTTTCTCTTTCATTCATTCCACGCTAGCAAAACTCGAACCTTGGTGAAACCCTATTGCTTATCTTAAACCCTTATTTGAGCCACTGGTCTCACTTTGGCAATCTGGTCTTCAATCTCAAATGATCATTGAATGAAGCCTTTTAATCTTATAACTTCAGAGTGAGCCTGTTTTCCTGCTTTCCTGGGTGATGATTGTATAACTCTCCCTTTCCCCTTTATCCTTTGGTCCATTAGGAAAGTGAAGTGGAGCTTGTGATGCAACCCCATATTCTCACCTTCAAAACTGAGACAATCCTTCCCTCCACCGCAGGGACTCTTTATTGTCTGCCGATCACTCACAGCTGAGTGTCTCCCCAGGCATCTCCCCCAGTGGAAGGAAAGTCTTACCCAAGGAAGGTTATGTCCTTTCTTGGGGTAATCCAATTCCAGTGACTGTCAATGTGAAGATGCAAAGACTCAGCCCTTAACCTGAATTTAGGACAACTCTGAAAGGTCATCTTAGCTCCAGGGCTCCACACAGAACCAGAGGAAGCTCCTGTTGGAACTGAGTTATAGTTGCCTCATCTCTCCCATCTGCTAATCCTGCTTTCAGTCCCTCACAAGTGCTGCTCCTCTGCACACCCCCCAATACACTTCTGGCAAACAGATGCCTGCCTCAGAGTCTGTTCCAGTGAAGCCAACCTAACAGGGATGGTGCCAGTGGAAAGGTCCATGGAAGCAGACTCTATAATAGAATTTTGGAATTGGATCAGCTGGGGCCAACTGGTAACAAGGGCCCCATCATTGGAGGTAGGAAGAATTTGGATAGATGCCACAATCTTTACAATGTTCATTATGGGTGCATCAGGATGGAATATTGGTGGAAGGAAATACACTGCTATGTGTCATATCTCAAGGACTAAGGAAGTTACTGAGAACTATGAATTATAAAAACATGCAATTAGATGGCTTTTGCTGAGAATCCCTAGATGCATTTGAGAAAAAAATATATAATGAAATGCCAGAGTTGATTAACTACTAACTTAAGGCAAATATGAAAGAGAAGACTATTTGGCCAATATTTACAAAGACTTGTGGGTAGAAAAGCTGAGAATGAAACCCAAGACTTAATTGTAAGAGTATTAGAGCTCCGGAAATGATTTTTAAATCTTCAGTGTATATGATCAAGGAGATACTGGATTATAGGAGTAAGACATATGTTGGATAAGTAAATATTTTTTTCCAGTTTTAAAACTTTATATCTGCATGTTAGAAATTGTGTATTCCAATCATTGAAATCACCTGAACAAAACAAAATGGAATCCTGATTAAACTGCATTTTACAGCCTGCAGGACACCTTGGACCAGCTTGGTTTTTTAATTCTTCATTTCACTGAGGTCCCAGCCAGCTTCTTCCTTCACCAACATGCCAAACGGGCAGGTGGGAGAGGCAGGCACAGCCTTTGTTGTCAGTAGCTCTTGAGTCTTTGATGTAAAAAGGAGCAGCACAGTTGTTTAAACTTGATCCAACCTCTGCATCTTACAAAGTTAAACAGCTAAAAGAAGTAAAATGAGAGGGCAATGCTTGTGGAGTGCACAGTGCATACTGGCGGTGCACACCTCATTATGGTTTGTCTGATTGCTTCTCTTGTTCGATCGTTTATTTTGAAGGCAGTGGATTTTTCTCTTGCATTTCTGTCGTCTTCAATTTGACTTCTTGAATTTCTCAATCTCGGCCATACTGGGTTTATCAGACTTGGTTGGCAGAGAAAGCAGAGCAAAGCATACACCCAAGGGAGTGAACTCAGGTCTGCAAAGTGGCCTCTGCCCTGTAAATATATATTTTTTTAGTTGAGGTATAATTGTCATAAAGCATTGTGCATGTTTGAGGTATAAAATATGTTGATTTGATATTTACACTGTGAAATAGGATTACCACCATAGCATTAGCTAATACCTCTATCACATCCTTTATTATCATTTCCTTTTTGAGGGAGCACCATTAAAATCTGGTGTCTCAGCAACTTTGAAATTTCTAATACAGTATTGTTGATTATAGTTACTATCTCTGCTGTAGAACTCCAGGATTTATCTACTGGTTGCACGTTTGTACCTTTAAAGAACTTCTCCCTAATTCCTCTATCCCCAGTCACTAGTAACCACCATTTACTTTGTACAAGTTTGCTTTTCTAGACTCCATGTATAAGTCATAGCATATAGTATTTGTCTTTCTTTGACGTGTTTCACTTAGCATATTCCTTCAGTGTCCATCTATGTTGTTGTAAATAGCAGGATTTCTTTCTCTCTCATGGCTGAATGGTTTTCTTTGTGTATACATACCACATCTTCTTTTTCCAGTGATCCATTAATGGACACTTAGGTTGTTTCCATGTTTTGGCTATTGTAAGTAATGCTACAGGTAACATGGAAATGCAGATATCTCTTTGATATCCTGCTTTCATTTCCTTGGATATATACACAAAGTTGGGATTGCTAGATCCTATGGTAGTTGTATTTTCAATTTTTTGAATAACCTCCATACTTTATTCCATAGTGGCTATATCACTTTACATTCCATCAACAGTGTATAAGGGTTACTTTTTTCCACATCCTTGCCAATGCTTCTTTCTTATCTTCTTGATGATAAATATTCCAATGAATGTGAGGTGATACTGCATTGTGGTTTTGATTTGCATTGCTTGATGATTAATGATGTTAAACATCTTTTAATGTACATGTTTGCTATTTAGATATCTTCTTTGGGAAAATGTGTATTTAATTTCTCTGCCCATTTTAAATCATATTTTTTGTTGTATAAATTCTTTACATAATTTGGATATTAATCCTTATTTGATATGTGGTGTGCAAATATTTTATCCCATTCTGTAGGTTGCCTTTTAATTTTGTTGATTGTTGTTTTGCTGTCCAGAAGATTTTTAGTTCGATTTGGTCCTACTTGTTGATTTTTACTTTGTTGCTTGTGCTTTCAATGTTCTACCCAAAAAATGTTTCCAAGACCAATGTCAAGGAGCTTCTCTCTTATGTTTTCTTTTAGGAGTTTTATGTTTCAAGTCTTATTTTTATGTGTTTAATCTATTTTGAGTTAACTTTTATGAATGGTGTAAGATAGAGGTCCAATTTTATTTTTCTGCATGTGGTTACCAAGGATAGCCAATAGCATTTGTTGAAGAAACCATCTTTTCCCCATTGTGTGTTCCTGGCTCCTTTGTCAAATATTAGTTGATACGCAGGTGTTTAAATCTGACTCTGTGTTCTGTTTCATTGTTCTGTGTGTCTGCTTTTATGCCAGTACTGCACTGTTTTAATTACTGTAGCTTTGATATGTAGATTGAAACCAGGAAGTGTGATGCCTTTAGGTTTGTTCTTTCTCAAGTGCTTTTGCTGTTTGGGGTCTTTAAGATTTTATACAAATTTTAGTATTGATTTCGATTTCTGTTAAAAATAACATTGGTATTTTGATAGGAATTACATCGAATCTATAGATGGTTTGGAGTAATATGGAGATTTTAATGATCTTAATTCTTCCAGTCCATGAACATAGGATACCTTTCCATTTGTTAGTTATCTTTGATTTCTTTTATCAAAATCCTGTACTTTTCATTGTACAGATCTTTCAGCCTCTTGATTAAATTCATTCCTAAGTATTTTGTTTGTTTCTGAATCTATTGTGAGTGGGATGATTTTCTTTTTTTTTTTTTCAGGAATTTTGTTGTTAGTATATAGAAATTCCACTAACTTCTATATGTTGATTTTGTATACTGCTACTTTACTGAATTAATAATAGTTTTATTTCTTTCCAATTTGAATGCCTTTTATTTCTTTGTCTTACCTAGGGCTTCTGGTAGTACATTGAATAAAACTAGTGAAAGTGGGCACTCTTGTACTCTTCCTGATATTAGAGGAAAAGCTTTCAATCTCTGTTGAGAATGATGTTAGCTGTGTGTTTTCATATACAGCCTTTATTATGTTGAGGTAAATTCTTCCTATGCCTAAATTCTTGGGAGTCTTTATTATGGAAGGATGTTGTATTTTGTCCAATGCTTTTCCTGCATTTATTAAGATGATTGTATGGATAAGGAATCTATTTATTTATTCATTTTTTACTGAAACACTTTCTATAGCAAAGGGCTTAGTATCATGGCCCAGACTCTAAGAGACAATAATATATGATTCTAGGTTGTTTCTTAAAGATTTTGATAATGTTACTATCTTCACTAAGTGAAGCAGACACACAAAACTGCCATAGCAGTTTAGTAGATTTAAGCCCAAATACATCACCAATATATTAAATATTTTTGGTCCATACACACTAATTTAAAAAGATTACCAGACAGTATATCAAAGCATGACCCAAATATATACTGTATAAAAGAAACACATTTAAATATCAAGAAATTTATAGGTAGGTTGAAAGTAAAAGGACACAAAAGTCAAATCATATATACACTAATTCTAAGAAAGCTAAAAAGGTTATATTAATATCAGTCAGAATAACCTTAAAAATTGTCAAATATTAACAAAGTTAACTGAGGCATTTTCTAGTACTAAAGAAATCAGTCTGCAAAATGGCATAACAATTATAAATGAATATATAGTAACAAAGCTTAAAAATAAATTAAGCAAAAATTGATAGAAAAAAATAAGAAATTGATGAATCCATAATTATTTTTGAAAATTAAAAAAAATCTTTATTTATTTTGAGAGAGAGTGTGCTTGCTTGCAAGATAAGGGAAGAGAGAGAGAGAGAGAAAGTATAACAAGCAAGATCTGTGCTGTCAGCACAGAGTCTGACACAGGGCTGGATCCCATGAACCATGAGATTATGACCTTAGCTGAAATCAAGAGCTGGATGCTTAACTTACTGAACCACCTAAGCACCCCTATTTTTGAATATTTTAACAATATTTCTTATTTATTGATGGAATCAGTAAATGGAAAGCCAGTAAGGGAACAGAAGACTTGAATATCACTATGTAACAATTTGATGTTGAGTTTTCTCTTTTATGCAGTGAATTATAACAGAATACACAAAAGAACTGAAATTAGCATCTTGAAGAGATAACTGTACTCTTACACTCATTGCAGCGTTAATTCACAATAGCCAACATATGGAAACAACTCAAATGTCCACTGATGGATGAATGGAAAAAGAAGTGTGTCATATACTCACAATGGAATATCACTCAGCCTTGTAAAAGGAAATGCCACCATTTGCAACAATGTCTTCCAGGATGGATGTAGAAGACATACTAAATGAAATATATCAGTCACAGCAGGACAAATTTGCATGATTGCTCTTATATGAGTTATCTAAAATAGTCAAAGGTATAGAAGTAGACAATAAAATGGTGATTAGCATGGAATAAAAGAAGGGATATTGCGAAGGGGTAATGGGTAGGAAGTTTGTTACACAAGATGAGTAAGTGCCAAAGATCCACTGTACAACATAGAGTTGTTATCAACATATATAGTTTATAATAATGTATTGTGTACTTAAAATTTTGTTAAGAAGGTAAAGCTCATACTATGTTCTCACCACTAATACCTCTTCGCCCAATAAAGGGAGACAAGGAAACTATTGGATATGATATATATACTTATTACCTGGATTGTGGTAATAAACAATGGTAATATGTGTACATATATCTAAACTCACCAAATTGTATACATTATGTGCAGTTTTTGTGTACCAATTATACTTGAATAAAGCTGTCAAAATATAAAATAAACAGAGTAGCATAGTCACCTTGAAAATTAGTGTGGAAATTTCTTAAAAAAATAAGTAAACTTTCCACTTATCTTGTGATCCAGACAATCTATTAGGCCTACCTGAAAGAAATGAAAGCATATTTTTCACACAAATTTTCTTAGGGTTTTAACTATAATAGCTAAAAGTGGCAGCTGTGTCATCTATCAACTAATATCCATCAGAAGATGCATCAACAAATAAATTTTGATATAATCATACAACGGAGCATTATTCAGCAATGAGGTGGAATGAACTGTTGATGCATGTAACAAGATGGATAGCTCTCAAAATAATTGGGCCAAATGAAAGGAACCAGATCGAAAAGAAAAGAAAACAAAAAAGTATGGAGATGATTCCACTCATATAATGTCCTGGAAAATCAAAATTATATTAATAATTCAATGAAGAGTTGAGGATGGAGCAAAAAGGGAAAGTAGGGAGAGATTACAAAGGCTCAAGGAAAGTTTTGGTGTGATGTATTGTGGTGATGGTTTCATAGGTGTATGCATACATTATAACTTATAAAAGTGTATACTTTAGGTATGTTTGCTTTACCGTATTTTAGTTATATCTCTGTTTTAGTTATTTATCACCACATAAAACATAAAGGCTTAAAGCAACACACATTTATCATGTTAGTTTTTGTGGATTAGGATCTTAGGTACAGCTGCAGTGAAGGTGTTAGCCAGCCTGTATCCTCATCTTGAGGCTTGATTGGGTCAGAATCAACATCCAGGTTCATTTAAGTTGTTGGGTAGAATTCATATATCTGCAGTGTGACTGACGGTCCCTGCTTTTTGCAGGTTGCCATCTTCATGTCCTAGAAGGGGACACTTGCAGTTTCTAGAAGCTGCCCAAATTTCCTTGCTATATTGACTTCAGGGTGGATGCTTGCTTCATCAAACATGCAAAGAGAGTCTCTAACTCCCATCTGCTAAAATGGAGACTCACATCATGTAATGTAATCGCAGGAAAGACATACTGCCCTCACTCAAGAAGATAGGGTCTACAGATGTGTGAATACCAACAGAAAAGAATTATTGGTGACCTTAGAGTCTGTCCACCAGAATTTTAATAAAGCTGTTAAAAAAAAAGGCTACTGAGTCCTACCTGAAACATGGAGAAGATTTTGTTATTTTGGCAAACTGGTGCCTATTGGTAAACTCGTGCCTACCTTCCAGATAATATCAGGGATCCATCAGGCTTTATTTTAGACTACCAGCTTTCCTTCCTTAAATAACTTTTTTTTTTTCAAAAGAATAAAAACTAGACCTTGACTTAAGGTCTGAAAAATCAACTACCCATGGGAAATTATGGTCTGCTTTCATCTATCTTCATGCCAACTACATTTCACATTTCACAAAAGGGCCCACAAGTTGGGACATTCCCATACCAGTGATTACCAGGGATGCTAATAATGTCATAAAGACCATAGAACACTTCATATAGCACTTTCATGTGACTCATGAATGTTAGTGGTTCAAAGCCAAGCTATTAGAGATAAAGATGGCATGTACTATTTAGAAGGAAAAAAAAATTTGTACTTACAGCAATATAGTACTTTCCTGGGACTTTAATGTACTAAAATAATCTAAGAACCGAATGTAAAAATAATGAAATTTCAGGTAACTTTGCTAATGCGCCCAAATCTGGTTTTATAGACTCTTTGGATTAAAGATAGTATCTGTGCTCTGTGTTCAATTTGGGTATTCTGAGCTCCTGGCTTATAAATGGACTAAAAACTTTTATAATTTTTATCTCCATAGTCACTTATTTTTAGTATTTAAACATGTGATGTCCACAGTCCTAAATGTCCTTATGAAGCTGCTAGCCCCATTTAATGATCCAAAGTTTGTCACTAGACTAAGAGGATAAAAATCAGATCTGAATAAAGGTTGACTCAACTGACACCAATAACTTGATATGTGACAACATCACAAATAGTATATATGTGGGCTGATTAGGTCCCTAGAGGGAAATGGGCTGAAAAAGGACATCAAGTTGGTGACTGAAAAATGAGACCATTTTTTTCAAAAGTACTTTGCTATTTAGGTAATTCTTAGCTAGGAAAATAAAGATATTAAAACAACTTAGGAAATTTCTTAAACCAATCTATTTGAAATAATGTCACTTATCTGGACAACATCCTTTTTATCAGGTGAAATAACTTGTTAACTCATCAATTTTCATTTGAGGACCTTTCTGCCATCTCAACTTTGCCCAGTTCCAGTCACATCTCAGCCTTAAAGCACTTGCTTTAAGTCACTTGAACCCAAACACCCAAATCCTACATATCCTAAATCCTATAGGGCCTATAAATATATAAATTTCCCCCCAATTTTCTTCATCTGAGATACAGTTAAGGTTCAAAATAATATCTTCAATAAGGAGACTAAAACTAATTGACTTGGTTTTATTTGCTTGATAGATTATTCTGGTATAGTTTTGGGGGGAGTAAACATTTGACACTATGAATTATTTAACTCTTGTCATTAGAAATTTAGATGTTTTTCAGTCTCTTGCTATTACAAAAATAATGAAGTTAATATGTACATATTTCATTTCTCATAAATATGTATGATAGATTCTTAAAAGAATTATCACTGGGTTGTCATATATGTATTTTCTTTTTATTTAGTGTAGGGAAAAATTCTCAAGTTGTTCTCCATAGGTGTTACCAGTTTACACATTCACCAGCCTTTTTCGATAGTGTCTGTTTTCTAAAACCTGTAACCATTCCATGTTTCCAAAATTTTTCATGTTGTCATTGTAGAAAGTGGAAATTGTCTTACGTTAGTGCTTTTTTGCATTTCATTTCTATTATTATAAGTGACATAGTGAGATAGAGTGACTTTCCAGTTACTTAAAAGCTATTTAGTCAAATGTCTGTTCTTTTGCCCATTTTTGTTTGCTGCTTTTCATTCTTTTTTTTTGACTTTGTAGAGTTTTTTTACCTATAAAGAAATAAATTCTGTGATATATTGTTGTGTGATATATGGTGAAAATATTTCTCCATAATTGTTTTTGGTTTGTAAATGATTTCCCATCTATCTATTTTTTTTTAATTTTATGACGTGAAATTATTTATTCTTATTTGATGGCTTCTAAGGTTTAAGTTTTGTCTAGAAAACTCTTTCCTTCTCTGAGAATGACAAAATAAAGTTTTTTCTTTGTTCTTCAAGTACTTTATTATGTGAATATTTAATCCATCTAAATTTATTTTGGCAAATCCATAGAGTGCCATTGTTTATTGAATAATGTATAGTTGACTCACTTAATGAAAATTCAAGTTTTATCACTTAGAAATCCTTATCTGTATTGAGGCCTATTGCTTAAATTTCTATTTTTTTCAATTTAGTTTTTCTTCTTTTCTATAAAAGCTTTAGAACATGCTTGTTTCTTTAAAATATAACCAGAACTAGGGGCACCTGGGTGGCGCAGTCGGTTAAGCGTCCGACTTCAGCCAGGTCACGATCTCGCGGTCCGGGAGTTCGAGCCCCGCATCAGGCTCTGTGCTGACAGCTGATGGCTCAGAGCCTGGAGCCTGTTTCCGATTCTGTGTCTCCCTCTCTCTCTGCCCCTCCCCCGTTCATGCTCTGTCTCTCTCTGTCCCAAAAATAAATAAACGTTGAAAAAAAAAATTAAAATATAACCAGAACTTTTTGAGATTATATTGTTTATAAAAAATCCTAGGGAGAATGAACAACTTTATATTTGATCCTTCCTGTCTCTATTCTGAGGAAACATCACTAAGAGTTATTTGGTTAAATGTTTGTATTTTAAATATACTAACGGTCTATTATTGGACTACCTATTAAATTTCCGTATATTAAAGATGAGAAAATTATTATGTATACACTGTCTTGTAGCTTATTTCTAACTTTTATTTTTAACTATTAATATTCACATCATAAAAACTCTAAGTAGAGTTCACAGCATTTAGATGCTGTTGTTTAATCATAATACAATACTCAGTTTCAGTCTGTCTACTTATTTACTCTCATACATGCCTTGATTGGCTAAAGTTCATCCTCCAGAAAGCTCAGAGAGGTTTAATTGGAACTGAAGTTGGAAATGTTTCCTGACGCTCTTATGCACAAATGTCAGTCTGTCCAAATATAAAATTCTTGGTTATCACTTTCTTTGCTTAATAAGTTTATGGGCACTGTTACTATGACTTCTAAAATTTAATAATACGTGAGGGTAAGAGGGAGATGAAGTCAATAACGTTTTTCCACATAGGTAAATTGTTCTTTATACCTGACTAAACAACATTATTTATTTTTTAAGTCTGGAAATTTTAGTGAAATCCTATTTGAAGTTTCTTACGTTATAGATACGTTTTTCTTGAATATAGTTTACACTTTAGTTTTTAAATTCAAGGTGTGTGCTCTTTACAATTCCCATGGTATTATTATTTTTCACATTTTTGTTTCTGAACTCAAATCGATTATTAAGTGTTTATTTATTATTAGAGAGTGCAAGTGGTGGAGAAGCAGAGAAAGAGGGAGACACAGAATCCAAAGCAGTCACCAGGCTCTGAGCTGTTGCACAGAGTCCAACATGGGGCTCAAACTCGTGAATGGTGAGATCATGACATGAGACAAAGTCGGATGCTCAACTGACTGAGCCACCCAGGTGTCCCTGGAAAAGAATATTTGTAAGAAACTTTATAGAGAAATTTTGTACAGAAAAAAAAAAAAAAGACCCTAACATATGATCGTAACGGGTTTTCCTTTACTTCTCAAATTAGGTGGACCTCTAGAGTTAATTGTCCAAGATAATTGAAAGAGAATATTTTACAGCCCTTCTAGATAAAACCTGCATTTATTTATTTTTTAACTTTCATTTTCAAGCATCTATCTTAAGCTCTACCAGCATTGCTCTGCTGTTTCCGATGCCCTCACATCACTAAAACCAGGGAGATTTGGATGCCATTGTTTTTAGTACTTAAAATTGGCTCTGAGCCTTCTTTTCTCTTGCTTATTGTATAGTCTATTTTAACAAAAGCAAAATAAAATATATGAAATGGGAGAGTAACCATACCCCTTATTATAAGACTAGTGTTAATATACACAGAAATATTATTTTCATGGTAAGGACCAAAATGGCCTCATCATATTCAAGACAATATGATAGTAAATGCCATTTGAGTAATTTTTTCTTGAATGTGTTATAATTTCAAAGAACATGTAAATTCAAATATTCTATGGTGTACTATAGTACTGATATTTTAGTTCAGAACCATTTCAAAGTGGATTTTTTTCTGTTATTATAAAAACATTTATTCTAATGATATTTAGATATTTTTGGAATATGTTTTTGAAACTACACTCATCCTTTTTTTCCTCATAAATTGTATTTCACAGTCACTTTTTAGTATTAGTATCTAGCATTTTCTCCAAGAACATTTCTGTTTAAACACATTATTAAAAGTTTATGGATGTTTACCTAGAGATGTACTTGATAATAATGAAAAACTACCTATATTATTAGCATTATCATTTATAAAGCAATAAAAATGACAAAAGAAGAATGAAATAAAATTTACATCATTTTGAAGTAAAACCAACCATTGAGTACTTTCTAGCATCCATCAATATATATGATATCATTGGAAGAAAATGGATTCTGTGGTTTATATAGAACCATGGGCAAATTACTATTAAGTAACTATTGCATACATTAATTTACTTTAATACTAGGTTTGCCGATTTAAATGTTCCTTGGCGATACAGTATTTTCAACAAGAAGTGCCTGACACTGAAAGGTTTACAGCAACAAATTTTTAATGTTGCCATTTGGAAAAAAAAAGGGGGGGGGTAAAACATACAACAAATGAAAAATGGCTATATTTTTGTGGAAAATATCCTTGCTATTTAAGCTTAGTCAGAAAAACCTGGAAATTTAAAGCCTCAGAAGGAGTTCCAACTCTAAGGCATAGAAGTTTTAAAAGTATTTTGATTACTAATGTTGCAGTGATCACGTATTTCCACAAAATGCCTTAATGCTCAACAGACCATATGAAATGCCTTAAGAAAAAGCAAGAAAGCACTGACGTAGAATGTAGGTTGTTGGCTATAGAAAAGAACATGTAAGGGTTGGAGAAATAAATGGAAGAAAAAGCTGACAGAAGCAGAAATAGGATAAATGTTAGTGAGGTACTGTGGTCTACAGGAGGAAATCAATATTCATGTGAACTCTTGAGATGCTTTTATTCTGAAAATATTTTTAGACCTAATCATGCATAGTTCTGAAAATAATGGAACAATTCATTAAATGCAAATTTTGGAAATGTTTAGTATTTTATCTTAATCCATCACTGTAAAATTAAGGAATTATGCATGTCTTATTAAAAATGAGGAATTCTTTCAGTTATTAAAAATAATTATTTGACATAAAAAAGTTTCAATTTCAAACATAACAAAAAATCATTTGAAAAAAAGCTACATTTAAGTGGGTCAATATTTTAAATTATTTTTTGATATAATAATATGTAACATCTCTCTTTCCACATTAAAATATATTTTCAAAACTCTAACATTTATCACTTTCAGAACAAGAAGTAATAGCCATTATCATCTAGCTTAGTGACTGATGTTGTGTAAACATGATATTAGAAATATCATTCAAGTTAACACAATGTACTAAAAGCAGATGTAGAACTAAAATAAAGATTTATGTTTACCCTTTAAAGGTTGGTGGTTTTCTATTGTTCCATAAGATCTGGAAGTCCTAGAGATAGTTTTTCAGGCCTGGAAACACATTATGGCAAAGAAAACCAAAACTAAAAAGTACTTTAATTTGACTGTAGCTCAGCTCAGCCTTCTTTTGCTTGGGATTAGTGACATAGTTTGCTAACTGGTCCCTTTTCTTTCTTTCATGCTCGTATGCCATACTTCACCAAAAAAAAGTGATTTTTTTTTCAAAAATATAAATCGGTTCACATCTGTTACTTGCTTGAAATTCTCTAGTGTTCCATTCACATTTGGAATGAAACTCAAACTTTTTATATGGCCTGCAAGGTGAGATGTAATCTAGTCCTACCTGACTCTTTGACCTCATCTACCACAAGTGCAGCAGAGGGAGACCCTCCTACAACTCCTAGTCTCTCCTGAGAACTTTTGATGTATTAGTTATTCAATACTTACAGTGATTCTAGGAGACAGGTGTGCTATTAGTCCCAACTGACAGATTAAATAACTGAGCTTAGAGGGACTAAATAAATTGCTTCGTGTTATGAAATAGTGGAGCCAAAATTTAATTGAGACCTTCTGACTGCAGGCTGCGTGCTCCCTGTCATGCTTGGTTTAGCTATCTTCCTTCTACTTCTGCAGCCAAGACTTGCTCTCTTCTTCAATATTCAAGATTATTCTCTTATCTAAGACTTCTGAATAGCCTTTCCCTTTGTATAGCATGGTACTGTCCCAGGTCATTGCATGGCTTGGTTTCATACATTTTTCAAGTGTAAGTTCAAATATTATTATTATTCTTATTTTTTTAATTATTTTTTTAACATTCATTTTTGAGAAAGACAGAACATGAGTGGGGGAGGGACAGAGAGAGAGGGATGCATAGAACCTGAAGCAGGCTCCAGGATCTGAGCTGTCAACATAGAGCCTGTTGCGGGGCTCAAACTCACCAACCATGGGATTATGACCTGAGCCAAAGTTGGACGCTTAACTGACTGAGCCACCCAAGCACCCTATTATTATTCTTTTTACCATAGGTTTTATTTATCCTGTAAATAGTCTATTTCTCCCTCCACCAAGGTGTACAATTGCCAACCTAGTTCATGATTTTTCAATTCCTGACTTTTTTTTTTTTCTTAGCACTTAGAATTTCCTGAAATTATGTTATGTTTCCTCATCTGACGCATGCAATCTCTGAAGCTTTTGCTAGAATGCATTCTAAGGCTGGCAAGGGTTTTTTTCTAACCACTATCTCCTCTGCTTAAACTATTTTTTCTTAAATTAATTTTCTTATCTTCAGAATAACTTCTGGAAAATATTTTACATGTTTTAGAAACTGATAAAAATAATGTTGGATACTATCTGGGGATACTATATATGTTTTATTAGAATTATATCTTCCCATTCACTCATCTACTCAGCTAATTTATTAAATGATCAAAAAATTTAATTTACTATCTTGATTTTAACAATCAGTTCTAGGTTCCTTCAGCTATGTTGTGTTCTTGTCTCATTTATAGACGGTCTACAAAAATAACAGCAAGGAGATAAAAAGTACCTCATTTATTATTACAATAATGTTTTGCCTAAGTTTGATACTCTTTTAAAAGGGGCTGTTACAATGTGGATGGAACTGGAGAGCATTATGCTAAGTGAAATAAGCCATACAGAGAAAGACAGATACCATATGGTTTCACTCTTATGTGGATCCTGAGATACTTAACAGGAACCCATGGGGGAGGGGAAGGAAAAAAAAAAAAAAGAGGTTAGAATGGGAGAGAGCCAAAGCACAAGAGACTGTTAAAAACTGAGAACAAACTGAGGGTTGATGGGGGGTGGGAGGGAGGAGAGGGTGGGTGATGGGTATTGAGGAGGGCACCTTTTGGGATGAGCACTGGGTGTTGTATGGAAACCAATTTGTCAATAAATTTCAGAAAAAAAAAAAGGGGCTGTTATATGTATTTATAAAGAATTTGCATCGATACAAAACTACTAAAATGATATAATTTTGACATTTGACTACAGGTAGGGAGGCAAATAGGTACAGAAAGAAAAGCATAAAGTTAATAAATATTGGTGTTTTGTTTGTTTTTTAGTACTGTGTCTTAAATATCTAGATTTAAGACCCAATAAATCTAATGAAACCTATTATCAACTTCATAACACAATATTCTAGAGCCTTGGGACTACAGAAGAGAAAATAAAACCTATAAGGAGGTATCTTTGTTTGAAAATGTCATCTGTGAGTTGAAATTGGATTTCAGTAGCATGGCTTAAAATGTTATTATTTCAGTATATTTCTGTATCTGTAAACCAACACAGTGAGGATGAGTAATAAGTAACCTTAAATTGAGACTCTAAAACAGAACAGTAAATATAATTTTACTGTCATCACTGCAACTTTGTGAAATGGAAATCAAAATTGGAAAATGGCAATGTGCAATGGGTGTTCCATTTTCAAAAGAAATGTACTTCTTAAGAGCAGAGGCAGAAGAAAAAATTCAGTACCTGAAAGCATATACCTTCATGGAAATACATAAATGTGAAGGTAGAAACTTGCTGATAACCAAGGAAGAATAAGACTGAAATGATATGAATAAGGCAATATGGTGTGCACTTTTATATAGATGGAAAAAAATAGTTTGATAGACCACACATTTTCATGGAAATACTTCAAATAGCCAGCTGTATTGAGAATGTGTTTGCTTAAAATATAGTGTCTGAGAATTTCTTGAATTATTTTGGTCATAAATTCTTTTCTGATATATATATATATATATATATATGTATATTTTTTTCCAGTTCAATGGCAGTGATGGCTCCATGGAAGAATTCAATATTTTTGTCTTTTAATTATTGATAATCATTAAAGAAAAACCATATATATATCGATATATATATGTATATATATCGATATATACATATATATATATCGATATATATATGGTTTTTCTTTAATGATATATACATATATATCGATATATATACACATATATATACATATATACATATATATATCGATATATATATACATATATGTATATATATTGATATATATATACATATATATTGATGTATATATACATATATATGTATGTTAATGAAAGAAAAACCAGATATATTGATATATATATATATATATATATATACACACACACATATATATCTGTATGTATTTTCCTGAAAGAAAAACCATAGATATATGGTTAAAAAAAAGTGATTAATCCAAAAATTTCAGAGAAATGTAAAGACTAATGTTAAACATTGCCCAAACTGGGTCCTACATACACTACTGTGCAATGCTTATAGAGACAAGACCTGAGAAAATAATTTCAGAAGACAATATGTAGTGTATTTCTTTCATGAAGTCCATTGTATCATTAGCTAATGGAAGGACATTTTAGTGTCTATTGCTGAATGACCACTCTGAAAGTCAATGCTTAAAACTATGATGAATTACTTTTGTTTGTGAATCTGCAACTGAAGAAAGGCTTCATAGAGACAGCTCACTGGGTCTGGGCAGAGGTAAGAGCTGGAACCACCCCTACTCTCATTTGATCATATGTCTCATAGTTCATGTAGTTGTCAGCTGGATCCTCACTTGGAGAGGTTGCTGGTACACCAAAAAATAGATTTTCCATATGGCTCTTTGGCTTTTGCATAGCATGGTGGCTGTATTTCAAAGATGACCGTCCTAAGAATAGAGAGAGAGCCAGTGAAATCTACATGATCTAACAACTTTTATGACCTAGCAAACATCATACATTATCATTTCCACCTCATACTGTTGGTTGGAATTGAGTTGTTCATGCTAGCACATATTTAAGGAAGGAGAATTAGACTCCTTCTTTTGATGAGAAAGTATCAAAGAATATGCAGATGTGTGTTAAAGCCAATATAGATGCTTCGAATTTTTAAGACAGTGCAATCTGTTGAACTGGAATTGTCTCATTTTCTTGCTCATGGTTTTCTCTCAGATGACACTACTTAACATCTTGAGGATATTATTCTAAAAAAAAATGCTCTTGAGGAAGCTCTTCCTTCAAGTACATAGTATCACTCTGAGTTTACTTGAGCAGAGTGATCTTAATGAAAGGGATTAGAGTGAACTGCAGTGCATTCCTAAGAACAAGCTTAGTCATACAAAAGTCTAAAACTATGATCATGTTTTCCCCACTCCATAAAGAAAAAAATAATGTTACCTTTTCCTTTTTCCCTTCTTCAATTTAGGCTCATCCATCGTTTTGCCATTAGTAAACTTTGAATATGTTTGAGCAAAGTGGAAACAGACACACATACCACTAGCAATGTGATCTTTAAAAACAAAATAAGATTGATCGAGTAAAACTTAGAGCAGAGAAGATTTAAATCATTTCATGGGTCTTCCATTATCTTATTATTCCAGAAATAGATATGTTTAGACTGGATAAACTGACTTGGATAATGGCAGTGTGCTATGTAGAGACTACAGAAAAGAAACCCTGGTAATAATTTACAACTTTATATAAAGAAGGAAAGGCACATAGATGTGAGTATGCCACAAGTTACTATTTTAAAATGTGATAGGTAGCCTGAGACATTACCCATGAAGCATTTGGTTATTCTCCCAGAAAGAGGTGGCTTCCTCCTTGGTGTTCTCATGATATATTTTGAATAATTTCCCATCTCTCTAGAGACTTCTTCCCCATCCACTCTTAGTTCTGTCTTTATCTTCACATCTATACTGGTTCTTTTTTTCCCCCAATGCAAATATATTTCTACCATATTTAAATGAAAATGAAATATCTAGAAAATATGTTTCTGCTTACTATTACAGCCTTTTGCTTACAAAGTAATGTAGATTTTGCAAGTTGTTATGTTTGATTCACTACAATCATAAATTTTCTTTTACCCGTTCATTGAAACTCCTTCTCCCAGTCACCAAAAATGTCCTACTTAGGAAATGTACTGGCTACTTTCAATATTTTTATCACTTTTCTTTTTTGTTGCATTTGACATGGTAGACCACACTTTTTTTCTCTCCTGCCTTCTGTTAATGTTTAGCTATCTCTAAACTCCCAATGTGAATATATAGTCTATCCAAATTCTGTGCTGTTTTTGAAATTTCATCTCAGGAAATTATGCTTTTATGCTTCTAGTTTTTCCAAAAATTACTCTTAAAAACTTGGAGTCTTTGTTGATTCCTCCTTTCTCTCACCTACTATTCCCTACCAGTCAACAAGAATAACCAGCTCTTCATCTTACTATGTCTTAACTTTTTATTTATTTTTAGTTTCTTATTTCCTCTTTATTAAGTCAGGGCGTCACTACTTTTTTCTCTGGATTATTAATAAAAACTACTCCCAATATCTCACTTCTTCAGTCAAGCTCTCTCTAAATTATTCACTCAACAGCTACTATAGTGAAAATCTTTACCTGCTGAAAATCACTCTTGTGTACAGCCATTATTGACAAACCTGCCATTTCCAGAATTCCATAATCCCTTTTTCTTCTCTGTTATTTTGCATGATGCCCCATCTACTGGGATTGCTTTTCTTCCCCCTCATTTATATGATAAACTCCCTGCCGTTGATGACTGATCACATGCTTTGAGAATTCTATCACTCCCTTCTATATTATTAAGAAGCATTTATAATATAGTTCCATATTATCTTCTTAAGATATTTCAAGTAGTTATTTCATGGGTTCCTTGTAAATAGATTCCAGTTTTTTTTTAATTTTTCTAAACACAGAGTCTGCATCATAATCTACACCCCCCAAATGTATTTATGTAATGAAAGAATATGGTAAAACAGTGAAGTGTCAAATTCTAATATAATTATTTGTTCATGACTCCTCCACACTTAATCAAATTTAATGTACACGAACCATATTTTATCTGTTTATTTATTTATAATCTCAGTACACAGAACACAATGTGCACTTTTTAAACCTATGTTGAATGAATGACAAGTGGAGAGACAACATCTTGGGAAAAACACAACTCTGAAAATAATGCTATTAACATTTTCATTATATTTAAATTTGGATAAATATGATCAAAAGGAAGCTAGCATAGCATTGGACCTGTGAAAATGCAAAGTATGTTCTTTTAATTTTTAAAAATTTTAATTTCAGTATGTTTAACATATAGTGTATATTTAATTTCGGGTGTACATATAGTGATTCAACAATTCCATACATCACCCAGTGCTCATCACAAGTTCACTCCTTACTCCCTATCACGTGTTTTACCCATTCCCCCACACACCTCCCCTCTGGTAACTATCAGTTTGTCCTCTATAGTTATGAGTCTGTTTCTTGGTTTCTCTTTCTTTCTCTCTTTTTTTCCATTACTCATTTGTTTTGTTTCTTAAATTACACACATGAATGAGATCATATGGTATTTGTCTTTTTCTGACTGACTTATTTTGCTTAGGATTATACTCTCTAGCTCCATCCATATTGTTGCAAATGAGAAATTTTCATTCTTTTTTATGGATGAATAATATTCCATATATAAAACTTTAATTCCTTTTTATGGCTGAATAATATTACACACACACATATATGTGTGTGTGTATATATATATATATATATAGAATATATACACATATATATATATCACAACTTCCTTCTATTCATCTGTTGGTGGACACTTGGGCTGCTTCCATAATTTGACTTTTGTAAATAATGCCCCTACAAACATAGTGGCACGTATCACTACATGCTATTGCTACAGAAATGTATATGTATTCATTTGTTTATTTTAGTCTCTAACATTAGAATATAAGCTCCATGGTGACAGAAGCTATTTCAATTATTTTTGATGCTATATCCTAAATAGTTATTAGGATGCAGTAGGTGCTCTACCCACAGTTTTTAAGTAAAATGAAAAATAATAAACAAGAGGGTAATTTGGTTATGGGATAATTGGTAGGACATCTTTTATTTAAGGCAAACTGGGTAAGTATTCACCAAATTAGTAGGGACTTTTAAGAAATAGAGTCTTATAAGATGCTATCCTAGCAAGAAGTAGCCAAATGCTGATTCCTTGTATATATTTACAGAGACCATGTGGAGTATCAGGTCTTAGAAGGGACCTTTCTAGGTAAAGGAGGAGGAAGAAGAATTTATCCCAAAGCTCTCCGCCAAAAACTACATTCCATTAGTCAATGTCCCCATGGGTATAATGCACCTACATATTATATATCAAAACCTCTCCAGGCTGTCACTAGGGAAGCTAGGTCTTCCCTGGGTCCATTCTGGCTGGTGCACTGCTACAATGGACTTGCCTTGGCAATTAGTGCTGCCAATATGGGGTTCCTCAACCTGTAGCAATAATAGCAGCAGTGATGATCTGGCTTCTTGGTCATTTCGAGCTTGTGTAGGATAGTAACATAAAATATTTAGGTTCTTATTAGGTCCAGGCTAAAATACTTTAAACTTTCCTCATGCAGCTTCTCCTCATGCTCAGTTTCAAACCAAAGTAACTACTGAACAAGATATTCTGAAGATGTGAATTAGTGATCCGACCTCATCCAAATGATAGATTTTTTTTTTAAGTTTCTTACAAATGGTAAATAGATTTTTACGATATGCAATTCAAGAGTTCTTGACAGGCAAAGCATATTCACTAGTCTAAATCTCCAAGATAATTTGGTTCCGACAAGTGTTTAAGTTATATCAATTGATCAATTTCATAGCCTTAGCCACTAAATGTCCATTTTGTGGATTCACCTTAAGGAATCATTTGCCTACTGAGGGAATATTCTTTCTAACCTAAGGCTGGCTCTTCATAGAAGAAGCAATACAAGGCAAATTGCTAAATATTTTGGAAAGCATTAGGCAACTGTAATTACAATTGTTTGAAGCAGAGGGTTTGCTAATTACCTTTAATTACTGGCATGAGTTAAGTGATAAGCATTGGGGAGGCAGCCACCATGCACTCAACCCAACATACTTATTATAACTTGTTTAGTTGCTGAATTCAATGAAGTGTAAGCTCCATTAAGACAGAGAGTGTCTCTATTTTATTCACCTGTTATATAGTTGGTCTCTAAACCATGTTTATTATGGCCACAATCACTAGCTACTTGTAGGTGGCCTAAATAAACACCTCTTTCCTGCTCATTACACCAATCTAAATAATGTCTATCCTCAGTTTTGTGCTCTCATTTCTTGTGCAAATGTATTTTTTATATATGTAAATGAGTCTTCTTTCTCTGTCCTTCTCTTCTCCTTCTTTCTATGTATATATGTGTATATACACACATACATCTATACATGTACAATAAATATATATCTGCTGTATAATACACATCAATACATGTCATATACATGCATATGTATATTAAATTCCACCAATTGACATAAATATTAATTATCATTTAATACTTGCATCGTGGAGTCATTAATATTGAGATCTGATGTACCCATTTCAATATTGGATAAATTTTTTTTCAGTGCAAGCACATTATATTGTCCAGATGAAAATTGGTTACTGGCATGACAGTAGTTACATTAAAACTAAAAATTAACTCTAATAACTGAGATCTGTAAATAAATGTAAGCAGATTAAACAGGGCCTTTAACTTCTCTCTTTATTGACAGTCATACTAAATACTGACTAGAAAAATGTCCTTGGAAATGCTTGGTCTCTGGACTCTAACAGACTTGAATTTGAACCTTGATGCACCATTTTTCTTGCAAGAAAACCTTAACAAATCTTGGATCCTTAGTTTCCTCATCCAATAAATGGAGGTATTTATTGGACCACATTTTCAAGGATAATGTGGGATCGGATAGAACAAATCATGTGCTATGAAGTAGGCACAGTACATTTAGACATTTATACAAGAGATACAGAACCATGCACATACTTAAATGTAATCTATATTGGAATTTAATGACTTCTTTTGACATATTCCCTTTGTGAAATCCTAGGCCATTCTCTTATCTTGACTTGACTTTTCCTCTTCTGCTGAAGAACAATACTACGATTATGCTGACTCTCCATGGCTGGGAAAAGGTGGCCTGTATACACGTGTATTGTAAATGAGAATTTTCCTATTGTTAAAAGTCTTGGCAGAGATCCCAGATGTGTGGAAAGGTAAAATGAGTGCTGCACCACTAAGTCATACTGGATACAATATTTTGAAACATGTTTGTGACCCTTAGTTTATTATCCAGCTCAAAACATAAATGAGATTTGTTTGAAAGTTGTAGAGATTGGAGAGCATGAATTTATTTCAGAGAAATTGCCTGTCTGTTGTGCTTTTGGATAAACCTATATCACTTCAAGTTATGTGAAGGATAGTTCAAGATAGCTATTTGTGGACTTTGGCGTGTGTGCTTTGGAGATGGGATAGTTCAGGGAATGGTATCTGATTCACTTTTGAAATGTCTAGCTTGGCAAGATCAAGAAAGGGTGCTTAAGGATTCAGGGGGTCAGACGTAGAGCCTGCAAAATAGAGTCGACTATGAGCTATTTTGGAAAGGACCCCACACAAAAGGTCCTTGTTCCCAGAAGAAAGCTGATATCAACAGAACAATGTTGGCATGTATATTTAGATAAGAAACTGATGTCGAGGTTGTTATTGGAGTGGCATTTTCTGCAACAAATGGGAGTTTAGCCGTACCAGGTTTACTACAGGAAGTATAGAAAAGGAAGTGTTCGTGTGCCTTGATACCTACAGGCTTCCCAAGGTGAAGGAAGACCAAGTTAGAGAAGAAGGAAATCCTAAACAGTGTAGGTTTTTTTGCTTTACACAGATTGGATGTTTTACTGCTTAAAAATCATTTACCTCCCAAGAGTAAATGAAAAAGTAAAAGTTGACAAGGACATGGTCCACAAACCTGAGAAAAGATACTTCTTTTTTTGTACTCTAATACATACAATTCTTTTAATAAATATTTCCATGAACTTAAATGCCTCATCACGTTGAGTTGAGCAAATGGATTCGGTTGAGCTCGCTTCTCTGTGGAAATTAACTGCAGCACTCTTCAAGAGAATCCATGAATGTGCTATTCAGAAGGTATCATAGAACAGAAATTATCATCTGTGGTAGGCACAGACATGCACCACCCAGATTTCTCTTCAAGAAAGGACTTGTTGCCCAGTAGTAAGAACTACATTCAGTGGACACTTCCTTTGGAGTTTGACTTACCCTAAAGAGAAGCACTTTGTCCAATGTTACACCCTTCCCAAAAAAGTCCATATCTGTGTCTGATCAAGGTGGGGGAAAAAGGGAAAGTCACCTCTATCTACAATGGAACAATTTTCTTGGCAATAATTTTTCTACAGCTCTTTACTAAGTTGACCAAAGTTTTTTGTTTTTTTTTTTTTTCAGGTCTGTATCATACTTTAGCTGCTTTTTTTTTACTTCCCTTTCTTTTCACAGGTGCTGTTCCCTATCACCATACATTCAAAGCTATCTCAGCACCTGCTTCTAGACAATCCAATAGCAGTACCATGTTTAAGATGGGGGTTTTATAACTGAATTATTAATTGGCTGCAGTGACGGTGTATCAATGATAACAGGTGAAGCATGGATGGAGCCCAATACGAAGTGACAGTTCAGTTGTGAAAACCTTCACCAGTGTTACTTTTGATTACTATGAGCTCAGGAAAAAAGTAGCCCCAATTGTGGCTGTGATGCCAGTTGCAGTATTTTTTGCTATAGCAGTCTTATATGACCCTGAGGTAGGTGATAGGAGCCAATGATTTGGTGGATAAATTATTTTCTATCCCAGCTAGAAAAGATGATAAGAAACACTTTAGACTCACATGGAAAAGAAAAAAAATTAAAAAAAAATTGCAGTTGTTGTTCCAAGCTATATTAACTCTCCTACCCTCTAGCATAGGAAAGTCTAAGAAAATATGGGCTACCTAGACATCCTGCACAGTATTATACTAGCCCATTATATTAATGACATTATATTGACAGTACAGATTGAGCAAGAGGTAGCTAGTAACCTGAAGCCATTGGTAAGACACATGTGCTCCAGAGATGAAGAGTAAACTCTGTAGATTCGTGACCTGGACACATGCATAATTTTTGGAAGTCCAGGAGTCCAGTGGTCAGGGGAATGTCTATATATGCCCTCTAAAGTAAAAGATAATTATTACATTTTGAATCTCCCACCATGAAAAGGATGAACATTATCTGTCAAGCTTCTTTGGATTCTAAAGTTCAGTATATTCCACACTTAGAAACCCTCTCTGGTCCTCTGTTACTAAATGACTTGAAAGTTAGCTTTGAGTGGAGCACAGAGCAGGAAAGAACTATGCTATAGACACAGTCTGTGTTGTAAGAAATGGCTGCTACATGGACTATATGAATGAACAGATGCTTACAATGTAGAAAGGGGTAAAAGAGATGGAGTTGAGAAAGAGAAAACCTGAGTCTCTACTCACTATCTAAAACCTTAACCATTCAAAGAATATACTAGCTAGCTTTATTTTGGCATTTAGTATCTTCATATCAGGCTTTACAAGATTCATGGAAAGTGGGTAGAATCTTAAATGCTATGGCCCAACATTGACAGGGATCATATATAATCCCAGTGAGTCCATAAAACTACTCACTAAAGTCCTGAGATTGGACAGATGGCAATTCAAAACAGAGCAACCCAAGTTATGGCGTTAGCCTCCTGAAGCAGTACATGTGCCATTTTAGAAGACTATTGTAGTTATATTTCTATAGACTTTTCTAATTTTTAACATTAGAATGTGTGGGAACAAAATGAAGAAACTGTGAGAATAGGTAATTTGGCTAATACCCTCACCTCTTGTTCTGAGAGTTCTTCATAGTGGAGATGGAATCTGTTCTCCAGGTGTGGTCTTGAAACTCATGGCTCTTGACTTAGAATTGGGCCACAAACGGTAACCGGTATCCTTCTGTTAGTATTCTAATCTGTGGTGTTCAAATGTGTCATCTCCAGAGTTTTTGAATCCATCAGATGATGTGACAAATAATGACACCCCCCAAAAGGGATAGAAAACCTTGGCATATATGTAATTTTTAAATGTAAAAAAAAGATACAATAACATAGCTAAATTTCATAGACATAATGTTGAACAAAAAAAAGTCAGACAAAAATAGTATACTTTATAAGTTCACATGTATAAAATATTCCAAAATAGGCAAAACTAACAACATGAGTGATGGAAGTCCTTCAAGTTGAGGAAAAGTGGGGGATCAAGGTAAAGGGGAATGAAGGCACCCTCTGGAAATAGTCTACATTTTGATCTTGGTGATAAGTACACGGGTATATTCACAAGTAAAAATGTATAAAGAGGTACACTCAAGATTTGTGCACTTTAATGAGAAGAATGAAATATGGCCTTTTGTAGCAACGTGGATGGAACTGGAGAGTGTTATGCTAAGTGAGTTTAGTCATACAGAGAAAGACGGATACCATATGTTTTCACTCTTATGTGGATCCTGAGAAACTTAACAGAAGACCATGGGGGAGGGGAAGGGGAAAAACAAGAGAGGGAGGGAGGCAAACCATAAGAGACCCTTAAAAACTGAGAAGAAACTGAGGGTTGATGGGGGGTGGGAGATGGGCATTGAGGAGGGCACCTGTTGGGATGAACACTGGGTGTTGTATGGAAACCAATTTGACAATAAATTTCATACTAAAAAAAATTTGTGCACTTTATGTATATTTCAATAAAAAGTATTAAAGTAAGGGAAAAAGTAAAAAGAACAAGAACCTTGGAAGGAAATCAGTGGGTGGCAGACACAATAACATATTGGAAGATACTGGGAATTTGTATTTTATCAGGTCATATTTGAGACTGCTTCTGAGTACTCATCCCAGCCCCCATTCCTAGTGCCCTCCATTCCCAGGCAAACCATTTATAAGGTTTTTTGAGTTATTTTTTTAAACTAGTACTATATTTATGAAAAAACCATCATTTCAGCCCCAATGTTATCATACATAAATTCTTCAATATAAATATTTTTAATATTTCTCCTAATGATTACCTGACCATAAAATAAGACCGTTATAACTTCGCCTTTTTGAATTAACTGACTGTTAATTATAAATATTAGATGTTCATGTTAAAAATAATGGTTTTACACTCAAAGCAGGGATCTGCCTCACCTAATGATTTTTGTTAAGTTTAAGACTTGGGATGTTCATGCACATTGCTGAGTTTTAACCGGGAATGAAAAGTCGCTAATGAAATGTCTGGCTCACATCATTAGGAAGAGAAACAAATCTGGTAGTCATAGGTAGCAATATGTCCCTCCTGACAGTTCTGCTTCACATATTGATTTTTTGAGCTATATGATATAATTTTATGACTCCCAAAACTCCAAACTAAGACTTAAACTAACGCAGAAATAAACTTTGAGGTCTTAATTCAGAAATTAAAACTAAACTAAACTAAACTAAACTAAACTAAACGAATCACCTAAATTGGAGGTAAGGAACCGAAAAGTGAGTAATTTTTTTTTAAATTTTTTTTTCAAAGTTTATTCATTTTTGGGACAGAGAGAGAGACAGAACATGAACGGGGGAGGGACAGAGAGAGAGGGAGACACAGAATCGGAAACAGGCTCCAGGCTCTGAGCCATCAGCCCAGAGCCCGACGCGGGACTCGAACTCAGGGACCGCACCGCGAGATCGTGACCTGGCTGAAGTCGGACGCTTAACCGACTGCGCCACCCAGGCGCCCCAAAAGTGAGTAATTTTAAATAATAGGAAATGTTAATTGTGTAATTTTATTTTTTGATACATTTACAACTTGAGAATGAGTGCCTAATCATTCCATTTTTCAAATACATTGGCTATCACAGAAAATTAACGCAGCTTTGAGATTTGCTTGGGTTTAAAGGAATTTAACTAGGTATTGTACCATTGTATATCCCAAGACAGACGTTTAGGTCTTTAAATCTTACTAAAATGTACATTGCTTACAGGGATATCTGTGAATAATCGAGCAACTTTTTATCCATAGTGGAATATCAAGAAACCTTTTTAATCACCTTGCTATTTTAGCACTTAGGCAACAGTGTTCTAACCTGCACTTTTAATTTTCATTTTCTTAATTTGCATCTATTAAACTGTCTAATTTAAATTCATAGTTTTTCATTAAAAAGGCTTAAGCGATGATGCAGGAGAGGTACTCTTGGGGAATTTTTTCCCCAAGTTTTGTCACCTATGAATTTCATCCTTTGCTAAATATCAGGTAGAAGTTCAGTCTTAGCAATATATTTCTATAAGTGCAAACAAAATACATCCTATGTAAAAAGAACACCAAATGGTTTAAAGTTTATTTCTCTCCTAAATCAGAAGTATGCTAACTCTTAGTCTAAGTCACTGAGCCAAAACCACTAGAAATTACAAACATAAATATTCTGAAGAGGGGCCAGTTGTAAGCTTAAAGACATTTTATTGTTTATGTCCTACATCTACATTGAGCATCAAAAGTTGTATGCACTTCAATCTACTGATTTTTCATCTATGTCTTTATCTGCAAGCTATTTTGAGAAACTTATTTTTTATTTTATACACATTCCAACATGCTGATTTTTTTATATATATATACATAATTATATATAATTATGTATATATATATAATTATATATATATACATACACTCATTTTTTTAGTTAACCAACAGTATAATATTAGTTTCAAGTACAATACAGTGATTCAACACTTCCATACATAATGATTTTATGTAGTTATCCACAAATATACATAAATTTTTACAGGTGTGCAAAAGCTTGTTTTTAATTTATATGTTAGTAAAGGTAATGACATTGACCTTGACAAGGTGATAATAAAAGTAAATTTACAATTTTTAAAACTCCAGTATCTATTACTTATTTACATTTAGAATACTAAATTTACTATTGACTGAATGCATTCTACATGCAAATCACTGTGCTGATGTCTGGGTATAATACAAAATAGCGGCTTTGTCTACAAAGAAGTCTAATCACAAGCGAGTTATACTGAAGAAGGAAATTTGTAATTTCCTTTTTGTGTACATTTTGAATTCATGAACCCACTGCTCCACTTTTGTAGCTTCAAGCTTGAGATGCTGATAATAATGTTTACACTATGTTTTCCAGTCCTCTAGCAGGATTTCATGAAAACTGAATCTAGGTGTTCCAGCAAGATTCCTTACTGATCATTTGAAATTGGAATTACGAAGTTTTGTCTTTTCTAGTACCTTAACAGAACAAATACTAATTTAAGACCCATGATATAGCCATGCTTTCCATAGAGTGAATATTAAGAAGCAGAGAAATATGATTTGAAAAATCAGAGAAATTTGCACTGAAGTTTCACACTAGAAGAAGCAAAAGCTTTTGTCAAATAATGACAAAATTATTCATTATTAAAACTTGAGATGAGAGTTCTTATTAGAAAGAGAAAGAGAAGTATGTTAGAAATGTTAATATGCCCGTTACTTACAAGGTACTAGAAGCTCTCAGTTTGTTCATCTGTAAAATGGATGGGTTGGATCACATGACCTCTATACCTTTCTACTTTAAACATCCTTCATAGCATTTTGTAACCCAATCCTTAGGTTGTACGATAAAATGTAGTTTTATTACATGTAAATAATACTATGCACAAAAAATAAGTTGGATACTATCATCCCTTTTTTTTCTTTTTTTTTTTAATGTTTATTTATTTTTGAGACAGAGAGAGACAGAGCATGAATGGGGGAGGGGCAGAGAGAGAGGGAGACACAGAATGGGAAGCAGGCTCCAGGCTCTGAGCCATCAGCCCAGAGCCTGACGCGGGGCTCGAACTCACGGACCGCGAGATCGTGACCTGGCTGAAGTCGGACGCTTAACCGACTGAGCCACCCAGGCGCCCCTACTATTATCCCTTTTATTCTGTTTTTATTTCAATACAAATTTATCTATTTAGACTTAAGTAATATGTGCTATTTGGAAATGTAGGTACAAGCGGAGGGGAACATGTGGATAGAGATGCCATGATTTACTGAAAAAAAAATTATTTTTCATTGAGGTTTGGAGAAATAAAAAAAAATATTTCCTAAACAATATCTGGAATATCTAAAAAACAACAACAAAAAAGGAAAGCGCTTTAAAAACTTTCAACCCATTCTTTACTTATTTACTGGATTAGAATCCTACCAGCACCTACATCCAAGCACACTCCCCTGGCTGAAATCAGGTTTTGCTCCTGCCTTCTCAGTAGTCATAGTCCCTTGGGAGCATTTTCCTCTCGCAGAGCTACATCTCAATCAGCAGACAATTCGCCGCGGAGACTCCGTTTGAATTCTTGCTTCATCTAGTCACACTCAATTGAACATAGAGGCCTGTGATCATTAAAGGCTGCTGCTTTCTCCTGACAGCTTCATGGACGCGATCCAGAGCTACTCAGTATCTGAATTTCATATTCCCTTGAAATTGGAGCTGCACACCGTGCAGTGCTGTGACCTTTCTCTTTAGGTTCTCTCCCCCCACCCCCGGCGGTTTGAAAGGTATAGGCACATCAGAAAAAATTCACTAAGGACAATCACATAATAAAAAGTGATCGGAAAGGTCATAACATACACTAGAGATTAATTTAGTCCAGGTAGGCGGCTCTACTCTATCCATTATTAAATGTTTGGGATTTAGAGATTGTGGGCACTGCTTTTATTTGTCGTCATTTAAGCGAGAATATCATTTGAACGTAGAACTGTTTGTTTTTATTCAGGAAATGTAAGCTCCAGTTTTTGGTTGGTTTGTTTATTGTATTTTACTGTATTTTATTTTTATTGACACTTCAGAGAATCAGTGTAATCTATAAATATTTAACTGTTCTTAATTGATTTCACACTTTGACTTAACCTATTTCAAATTATACATTTCTTATCCATTCTTTTATGGATAATTCTTTGACTATATTTTGAACTATATAATTAGATTTTTTCTATTCCTAAATTATGACCCAGTGACCCAGATAGCTACTAGTGGTACACCTTTAATTAATTCTTGTGTGAGCAAAGCAGCAACTTACTAAATGCACAAAAGTCCCTTCTGAATGTTTATTTTATTTTCGTAGGATAGAGCAATGGAGCGTGATCAGGGGAGAAGAGAGAAAGGGAGACACAAAATTCAAAACAGGCTCCAGGCTCTGAGCTGTCAGCACAATGCCTGACGTGGAGCTTGAACCCACAAACCGTGAGATCATGACCTGAGCCAAAGCTGGACACTCAATCGACTGAGCCACCCTGGTGCCCCAAAAGTCCCTTCTCATACAGATTTGTATCCTTAAATACCACACAGTCTATGTATTTGTTGTACGGTAGTTTTTTTGGGGGGCACCACTGAGGAATAAAGTTGAAGAAAAGATGGAGACAGGTGTGTGTGTCCCTGGAAAAATATTTAAGACAAATTAAAAGGCTAAAGCCTTAGCCTTCCCTAACTCAGCTGAGAATTTCCCATGTATATGATCATTTCCCTTTCTAGATGGCAGAATGTGGCTACATGTATTTACAAATGAGCTTCCTGGGTTCATAAAAAGGGAAAGTAAAGCAAAGGGAGAAAAAGAGGCACAGGTCTATTAACCCCAAAGTCTGCATCCCCAAACATGTTGCTCGCTATAGGCAAAATCAATAAGAGAAGTGGTGGGTTAGGATTTTGTGTGAGCTTTTCAAGAGAATCACTTTTGAGCCAAGTTTCTCCCTCGTCAGATGAGACTGGCAATAATATCTGTCTCTGAGAAGATTGCAAGATCTAATATTGAAAATGCTTTGTAAATTACAAGTGGCTTATGCCTCCTCAAGTCAGTGTTATGTACACTGAATGGATTCTGTGCAAGAAACCAAGGGATTAAGTAAAAGATACATTTCTTGACCTTTTCCCCCAAATCATTAATGAGGTCATTCAAATACATCTCCTAACACTAAATGAAAGCCAATTCCTCGGGAACGTGACAGAATATGGTAAACACTGAGCACACTGTCCACGGCATAGCTGAGGACACTCTAGCAAAATAAAAACTATATGTTGAAAAAAACCCTATTTCTTGAAGAGAAGATACTTTCTCGAAATTCATTACTTTCATTTACCTTAACACGAAGGAAACATTTAGTAAATAAGAGCTTCACGCGGTGGGTCTAAGATAAAGAGGGTTTTTGAAGAGATAAAAGTTGGAAAAAAAAAAACCAGTTGTAATAATGCTATTTAAGACAGGTCCCTTAGGGAGAGAAAGTACTTCAGCAAATTCCACAAAGTAGTGTAGGAATTTCATGAAGATAACTAGGTCTCATAACTGACCTAAATCCATAAATTGAGTTGTAAATAAGTTTTAGGTCTATTTTTGTGCCTCTACCTAGCCCAGACTCTAAGGTGACTCTAATGGGTCTCTGTTTCCTGGTACATCTGCTGGCTGCATAGGAATCAGCTGGGGCACATCAATAATATAGATTCCTGGTCCCTACCCAGAACCCACTCCACCAGAATCTCCAGGAGTGGAAGGCAGGAATCTGTATATTTAACAATGTCAACACTTTCCTCAGGGTAAAAACAACATAAGGGCACTGTGAGAGGAGGGCACAAAGACATTAGAGTGTTGCTAAAGGTAATGATACGCAAAAAATTGCTTCTACCCTGCAGGCGGGCAAAAAGCAGGCCTAGACTCTCTATGATGGTCTTGATAATGACCTTCAAAACATTGTTCTCAACACAGATAAATTCAGACTTTATTTAATTCAGGTCTTGAACCATACTCTTTCTTCTGTATGACTTAATCATTTTTCTGGTGTTTTAAAAACATACCCTAACAGTATCCCTGAAGGTGCTATTTATACCTAG
Organism: Prionailurus viverrinus; assembly: GCF_022837055.1. Taxonomy (NCBI): domain Eukaryota; kingdom Metazoa; phylum Chordata; class Mammalia; order Carnivora; family Felidae; genus Prionailurus; species Prionailurus viverrinus. The sequence goes on along the minus strand of NC_062564.1, from coordinate 61,133,494 downwards.
AGATAAACGTGATGCTCTATTGATTTACAGGGAAAAATAGCTGCTCCGAAAGACAAGGAATGGGGGAATAGAAATAATATCTGGTGCTTGTGTAACATTTTTTTTCAGTTTATAAACCAGTGTCTCCAACATAATGTGCATTCATGCGGACAACCACCTGACGAGGTTAAAGAACTACCCTAAGAGTTCTCTCTGTGGGTTGTTGAACTGGGACTTAAATCTGTCACTTGTTCTTGCAGAAATATGATTGGTGTCCCCAAGCCACCTGTCATAAACATTGAAAATTATTTTGAATTAATAGAAACATAAATTAATAAAGGTGTCTCTTTTCTTAAGGAAGACAAATACATGCCTGCATGTTTACTCAGTAAACTAACTTAAAATAAATATAGGGTATTACTGAATTCTTCAGCTTTAGCAAATACTTTCATCCTTTAGGAATAAGTACAGATAAAGTGAAAAGATAATATCCAGTTCTAAGCACTGAGGCACTTAGGTTTAGTCAGAATGGAAAGTGAAATTATGTATATATGTTGTTAAAGACTGAAAGTAAATAACAAGTCCACGGAGGGGTGGCAAATAAGTAAAATGATGGAGGATTTAGCTTGGTTTAAAGGTGGAGCATAGGAATAGGTGATTAGTTTTAATTTTGGTACTATCGAAAAATAAGATGCAACCAAATACATTTGAAGACCTAATTGGCCCTATGCAATGATTCATGAATTGGGACAGCATCCTAACTACCAAGTAGAAGGGTACTCCAAGGAGTTACATGAAATGGAAGGTTCTTATAGAGAGGAGGGGGAAGCAAGAAGCTATTAGCAAATGGAAAGACAGGATTGCTTCAGGAAGATCAGCTTCCCTTAGGGGTAAGAGCAGGGGACCTTATGTAGATTACTTCATCCTCCTTTGGGGGCTGAAAGGGACCCAGGCGAACAGATTACTTCATTGGTACTTACCAGAAAATGCCTGTCTGACCAGTCAAGACCACATTTCTGGAGGAGGTTGGAAGTGCAATTTGGTTAGGTAGTAAGCCTCTATTTGGTGACTTGTCCTAGGTGACCCCATTTTGGGCCTGTGATTTTCTTTTTAGATGTACCATCATCATGAACATCCTTTTTATGGCAATTTCTCATCATGATGCAGTTAGCATAAGAAAGGCTTGAGTCTGAATGACTTTTTTTTAATTAAAAACATTTTTAAAGTAAAAAAGATAATTGAAATATCTTTAACATATAATGTTGTATAAATTTAAGGTGTACAACATAATGATGTGATACATTTAAATATTGTAATAAGATCGCCATTGCAGTGATGATTAACACCTCTATCATGTCACCAAATTATCATTTCTCTTTAGTGGTTAAAATAATTAAGATGTACTCTCTAAGCATGTTTGTTAGCAGATAGTCCTGTTCCCTGGTTTCAGTTCTTGTGTTTGCCCAAGAAAGAATTCAGAGCCAAACTCTTAAGCAAGCAAGCATTTAATAGTGGTCAAAGCAAAGGTACACTCAAAATGGGAGAACAGGCAGGCTCAGAGAGGGCCACTGCCCTGGGGTCAGGGTTGTCTGCTTTTTTTTTTTTTATACTTGCAAGGATTATGGGTCTCTGAGGTTGCCCCCAGTCATCTAAGGGACTCCTTTTACCCATTGGGAGGGGTGAGTTTTTAGCCTTATGTGGTCCTTGTTGGAACTGTCATGGCAGCCATTCCTCCCGAGGGGTGTCAAAGCCGCAATGTAAATGTATTATAATGAAGTTGGATGTTACTTTAGGGCAGCAGTTATAGGGGAGAGTGCATGTGTGTTTCTGGGAGTTTTCCCCAGCTGTTTGCATTCTGGAGGTAGTTGGTGATTTCTGCCCTCTGTAAGAGTGGTGGAACAGTCCATATTACGCTCTTATCTAACTGCCTACTCTATCATGTTTGAGGATGCTAATACAATATTGTTGTCTATATTAATGATACTGTGCCTTAGATCTCTGGGGTTTATTTACTACTAACTTTAAGTTTAAATCCTTAAAAATCATCTGTCCTAACCTCCCACCCCATCCCTTGATAACTACCATTTTACTTCCTGTTTTTTATAGTTTGCTTTTTTTTTTTAAATATTTCATATATAAACTAGTGTTTCTAGTGTTTGTCTTTCTCTGACTTATCTCACTCAGCATAATATCCTCAGGGTCTATCCATGTTATCACAAATGGCAGGATGTCTTTCTTTATTGTGGTTGAATGATATTCCATTGTATATGAATGTGCATATGCGTATTTATGTCATATATATTATATGCATGCATGTATGTATGAATATGGCATATCCTTTATTCATTCATTCTTTGGCAGACGCTTAGGTCTGCTTAGGTTGTTTCTATGCCTTGGCTATTGTGAATAATGGTGCAGATGTATCTTTGATATCCTGTTTTCATTTCCTTTGGCTATACACAAGTAGAATTGCTAGATCATATGGTAGATTTATTTTTACTTTTTGAAGGAACCACTATATTGTTTTCTATAGTGGCTATATGTATTTACTTTCCCACCAACAGTGTACAAGGGTTCCCTTTTCTCCATATCTTTGCTAACACTTTTTATCCTATATCTTCTTGATGATAGCCATTCTAACAGGTATGAGATAATGTCTCAATTTGACTTTCATTTGCCTTTCTTTGATGACTAGTGATGTTGAACATCATTTCATGTACATATTGGTCATTTAGATTTCTTCTCTGGAGAAATGTCTATTTAGTGTCTGTGTCCATTTTTTAATTTTTTTATTGTTTTTGTTGTTATTGAGTTGTAAGAGTTCCTTATGTATTTTGGATATTTATCCCTCATCCAATATGATTTGTAAAAATGTTCTCCTGTTATGTAAGTTGTGGTTTTTTTTTCCATCTTGTTGTTTGTTTTGCTATTCAGAAGCTTTTAAATATGATGTAGTGTCACTTACTGATTTTTGCTTTTGTTGTTTGAGCTTTTGGTGTCACACTTAAAAAAAGCATTGCCAATATCAATGCCAAAGACTTTCCTCTCTGTGTTTTATTCTAGGGGTTTTATGTTTTCAGGTCTTATGTTTAAGTTTTTGATCCATTTTTGGTTAATTTTTATGAGTTATGTAAGACAGAGATCCAATTTCATTTTGCTACGTTTAGCCAGTTTTCCCAGCACCATTTATTGAAAAGACTGTCTTTTTCCCATTGGGTATTCTTCGTCCCCTTGTTGAATATTAGTTGACCATATGTGCAGGAATGCATATTAATTCCTGGCTGTCTGTTTTGTTCTGTTGGTCTATGTGTCTATTTGTATGCCAATATCATACTGCTTTAGTTACTATAGCTTTGTAGTATAGTTTAAAATGAGGAGGTGTGATGCCTCTAGCTTTGTCTTTGTCAGGATTGATTTGGCTATTTGGGGTCTTTTGTGGTTCCATACAACCTTTCGGATTGCTTTTTATTTCCATTTTTGTGGAGAATGCCATTGGGATTTTGGTAGGGATTACCTTAAATCTATAGATTGCTTTGGGCAGTATAAACATTTTAACAGTATTAATTCTTCTGATCCATAAACACAGGAAGTCTTTATGTTTTTCCATATCTTCAATTTCTTTCATCAAAGTCTTACAGATTTCATTATACAGATCTCTCACTTCCTTAGTTAAATATATTCCTAGTTATTTTATTGTTTTTGATGCTGTTATGAATGGGATAGTTTTTATTTCTTTTTCAAATGTTTTGTTATTATAGAAATGCAACTGACTTCTGTATGTTTATTTTATATCCTTCAACTTTACTGAATTTATTAGTTCCAACAGCATTTTGGAGACCCTCTGGGATTTTCTATATAAGATTATATCACCTACAAATAAAAACAATTTTACTTCTTCCTTTCTGATTCGGATGCCTTTTATTTCTTTGTCTTGTCTAATTGCTCTAGCTAGGACTTTCGGTGCTATTGAATAAGAGTGGTCAGGGTAGGTTCTCTTCTCTTGTTTCTGATCTTAGAAGAATATTTTGCTTTAAATTTTTACTACTTTTACCAAATCTGTTAAAGGTTTTTATCATGAGAAGATGTATTTTATCTAGTGTTTTTCTGTGTCTATTGCAAAAATCATGCAATTTTTATCTTTCATTCATTTAAAATGATGTATTACATTTATTATTTTGCATATGTTGATCCTTACATCCCAGGGATAAATTCCACTTGGTTATGGTGCACAATTATTTCAATGAGTTCTTGAAATTAAGTTTGCTAATATTTTGTTGAGAACTTATGCACCTATCTTCATCAAGGATATTGGTCCAAAGTTTTCTTTTCTGATAGTATCCTTACCTGGCTTTGATAGCAGGGTAATGCTATTCTCCTAGGATATGTTTGGAAGTGTTTCCACCTTTTCAATTTTTTAGAAGAGCTTGAGAAGAATCAGTGTTAATTCTTTACATATTTGGTAAAATTCACCAGTAAAGCCATCGGGTTCTAGGGTTTCTGTGTGAGATGGGTTGTGATTACTTATTCATTCTTTACTCATTGTTAGTCTGTACAGGTTTTTCTATTTCTTCCTCATTTATTCTTTCTGAATACCTTTTCACTGTTTTTCTTGGCACTCAGTGTCACCAAGACTATGGCTTTCTATTAACTTGCAGGGCAAATAGTATAATTAAATAAGCTCTAGGCTAGGAGACAGGCAAATCAGGTATTAAGTTATGCTTCTTTCAATGTTGGCTAGAATATATTATGTAATCTCATGGAAATTTAGCTTTATAACTTATAAAATTATAGACCTGTGCAAAATTATCTTGACATACTCTTATAATTATTAATACGTTTTGAAACTATAGATCTTAGTAGACTGAGGTGCCCACCAGATCAATATCCACATATCTATCTGTTCTGTTTGCATTCAAACTGTTGTGTCAAGATATAGTAAACATTCCAACTCTCATCAAGAGATGTGAAAGGCCCAATGATGGGCCACAATTATATCCATTTTCTAATCCCTATTACTTTACATGGTAATGGGACTGTGCAGATGTGATTAAGCTACAGATCTTGAGATGGAAAGATTATCCTGGATTATCCAGTAGGCCTGATGTATTCACAGAGGTCCTTATAAAATGGAGGGAGGATGACTAGAGTCAGAAAAAGACATGGGATACATGGACACAGAGATCAGAGTGATATGGCCAGGAGCCAAGAAATGCAAGCAGCTTCTAGAAGCTAGGAAAAGCAAGAAACAAATTCTCCCTTAGAACTTCCAGAATGAAGGCATACTTTGATTAAGTCCACACAAAACCCTGTTGCAGACTTCTGACCTCTAGAACAGTAATATAATAAATGTGTGTTTTTGTTACCACTGTGTTTGTGGTAATTTGTTACAACAGTTAGAGGAAACTAATACAAGAAAGCTAAGAGGAAACTCATTAGCAAGGAAGCTTGGCAGTTTTAAAACATGTCTGAAAAAATCTTGACTTTCCTTCTATTGAGACAGGCCTCTCTGTCATCTTCTCTTTCATCTGTGGTGACATTTGTGACTTACTCTTACCTACAAAATGCAGTAGAAAGGAAGCTGCATTAAGTCTGAATCTAGGTTATTGAAATCCATTAGCCGGAACTCTGCTTTGTGCTGGTATAATCACACTTGAAATCTTTAGTTATTTTTCAGAATTCTAGCTATCCTGAGGCCATAAGCTGTGAAGAAGACATTACATGGACATATGTAGGCACTGTGGTCAACTTTACCATGTGAGTGAGTCATCTTCAACATCAGCAGTCAGACGTTCAGGTAGCTGGAGCTCCAGCCAACAACTGATCCAAACTGCATGAGAGATCCTAATCAAGAACTCCTCATAGAAGCTCCCCCCAAATCCTTGATCCACAAAATCTTTTTTTTAATTTAAAAAAAATGTTTAATGTTTATTTTTATTATTGAGAGACAGAGCATGAGCATGGGAGGGGCAGAGACAGGAGAAGACACAGAATCCGAAGCAGGCTCCAGGCTCTGAGCTGTCAGCACAGAGTCCGACGCTGGGATCGAACTCACAAACTGTGAGATCATGACCTGAGCTGAAGTCGGACGCTTAGCTGACTGAGCCATCCAGGCGCCCCGATCCACAAAATCTTTATACATATTAATGTTTACTCACTTTTTGAAAGACAGAGCACGAGCGGGGGAGGGGCAGAGAGAGAGGGAGACACAGAATCAAAGCAAGCTCCAGGCTCTGCACTGACAGCACAGAGCCTGATGCAGGGCTCGAACTCATGAACTGTGAGATCATGACCTGAGCCAGATGGACGCTTAACAGACTGAGCCACCCAGGTGCCACTGTTTATACTTATTAACTGTTTAAATTACTATTGTTTTAAGAAAATCAGGGAATTAATATGTTAATAGTAATAATGGAACGATTAGCCAAGAAACTGCCAAGAATAACTGTCACTAAATGGTAGCTGTGCATCTACAGCTCTATAATTCAGTTTTAAAGGATAAATTACCAACCTCAGTGGATTTAATTACCAGTAGCCAAATATTATGACTTCTGAATCACTTGCTCAAGTTTCTATTTTCTCCTTTAGCCTTTCTTATCTAACAGGCCTCACCTCAAAGTAAGCATGTTAAAAAATTTAATTCTTCTCATTTTCATTCCTTTTCCAGAGACTTTACTCCATACTCTATTTTTGTTAAGGAAACTTTTACTCAACCAATTGCTAAAACATGAAATCTGGACAACGTTTCAACTCCTTTCTCTTTCCTAACATAATTAGTCACTAACCCAAACTATTCTTCATGTTAACAATGGAGTCTCATTTTCTCAACTATTATTTTCATGGTCTTTATTATGAACCTTAGTCTATCCTACTTAGACTAACTAAATGACTTCCTAAATATTTTGCTTTCTTCTCTCTCAAATTCTGTCACTATAATTGTCTTTCTAATTTATCAACATTCATGTTTCCCGATAAACGCCTTTAATGATTTGAATAATCTATTACTAGTAAATATGTAACATTTTGGAATTCTGCCTTGACCTAGTTTACTTTTTGGCCCCAAATTTACCAGATTTTATGAAGATGCAAAGAAAAAAAATGGCTATGTAGCTGGTAACCGCACTGCACAATAAGTTGTTCTTCCACTCACCTATGTGCCCCAGTAATACTATGTGCTTGAGGTATCTGTGGTCACCTGGGATGCTGAACAATAATGATGGCAACCTGAATTAGAAGATCATAGAAAATGATACTAGCTTTTGAAGCACAGCCATCCCATCTTCAGAAAGTAATATCTTTGACAAATTAGCTCTTTGGATTTCCGGGATCTGATGGAGTGTAAATGTATGACTTTTAGGTGACATTTGATCATATGACCAGAGCTGCCCAAAATGAATCAAGTGGCTTCAGATACATCTAGCCACAGAGTCCTAAAACTAAAGAGTGCTCAATTAAGTAGAATTGACATATAAGATATCTAGCTCTAGTAGTTACTTAGGACACAAGTAAATTACACTATAGAAATTTCTTGATATGTGCTGTAGTTCAACTATGGAGCCAGTGCAGTACCTGTCTCAACGTGTTTGTAAGTTTATGCCATAAATTAAATAAGAAACAAAAAGCTTCTTTTACAGAATGTTCTGGATGGTAAGGTGGCGTATATTAAAAATGGTCTACTACCATGCTACAATTCCATTTGGAATGACTATAAGGGACCCTGAAGAAAGTAAATCTTCCAAGTGAAAAAATCAACTGGGGCATCTTGTTTTCCACTTTTCATAGAAATAGAGATGGTTGGATTCGAGGAGCCAATAGTTATTCAGATAACCGAGGACTTGGCAGGACAGACATGAAGACCGATAACAAAAAATACAGAAAACCACAGTGAATTGACTTTTCAGAACAGACCTAGTTAGTATGTGTATCCTTTAGGAATGCTTGCCAAGGAGGCCTTAGTACAGAGAAGGCTGTTTATTATCCATATCAACTTTTCTATATATTTTAGTCAATCTACTTTTCCTTGGCTCCTCATTGCATGACCATTTGGCTTCTCAACCTATATGACTACTATACAGGTAAGTATGAAAAACAAACACGGGCTCGAAAATAAGGTCTTTGCTTCACCAAGTCTGATCTGGGCACTGCCAGATGCCCAATTTGTCTTAGCTTCCAATATTGCCAGACTTTAGTGGAACTAGCCAGATACCTGATGTTAAGTAAAGTATCCTTACAGAAATCAAAAGGTAGTAATTTGTACTCAATTAAATTAATGCATTCAGAACTTGTATTTTATTCCTATGCTAATCATGTCTCTTTCAGACTTATATGTTTGACTTACTGTACATTATTATAGTATTCCACACAGCAATGCTTCTGAATGCTAAATATTAGGCAATGGAGTAGTAGGTATGCTATTCTCCAGCTTCAGTATGAACCTTAACATACAGAAACAGGTGACCTTATAGAATGAAGTAATGGCTTATTTAAATACAGGTCAGCATCATCTAGGAGAAAGTATTTTATGAATTCAAGGTGTTGTTCCAGTATGTTCCCTGGAAATCTAGACTCCACAGATCAGGAATCAAAGAACCAGGTTAATGGGATGTTAACCTTCAAATTAATCTTAATAAGAAGGAAACAGGGACGCCTGTTTGACACAGCTGATTGAGCATCTGACTCTTGATTTTGGCTCAGGTATGATCTCACAGTTCATGGGGTCAGGCTTCATGCTGACCAAGCAGAGCCTGCTTGGGATTCTCTCTCTCCTTCTCTCTCTTCCCCTATCCCCTGGCTCATGCTCGTGCACCCTCTCTTTCTCTCTCTCAAAATAAAGAAATAATTTTTTTAAGAAGGAAACAGAGCCTAAAATTCTATTTCATTTGATCAGAATTTGAATTACATTGTATAAAACTTCTTAGATGACATACAATCTCTACATCTTCTATTTATCTTTTGACCTTTCTAAACTTCAAATCTGTACTCTAGCATAGTTTCCAAAATTCACCATTTTTTGTTTGTTTGGGTTTGGGTTTTTGGTTTTCTATAGAAGGGTAATAAAGGATGGACATTTTTTGGATATCATTCATTGATAATACCATCCCTACCCTTCTAAGTCTTTCAAGGAGGTCAAGTCTAGAAACTATAATATCGAGACTCCCTTGACATTGAGCTTGAGTTACATGTGTTTGTGGAGGCAAATGAGCAAAATTTTGGTGACATAAAAGAAAGACGACACCACTATGCTGCTGTTAGAAGGTATGTGGGCTTTGAGAGAGAACAAATATGAACTTTCATATGTAGCTTGAAGCATCTTCTTGAGAATTGTCCATTTCAGAGCTGGAAGTGGCTGATATTATTAGTGATGGTTACCTTGTCATCATTGTAATTTGGAATTTCCTGAAAAAAATTTTAAACTTTGTTCTCCCACCCTACCAGTGGTTTTAAGGCTATTTAATTCCCAGTCTTAAATACCTTTCTATCCAGAATACCCAAAATGATTTCTATTTTCATAGTTAAATCCTACTAATAAAGTGCTAAAAAAAAGTTAAGTTAAAGGATACATAACTGAGTGAATAGAACACTTACTACTTAGAATTTCCTAACAGAATAACAACACAACCATCTTAAAATATATCAGGATTTTACTGGAAAATAGAATTTTTTTTGGCCAAGCTCACTTTCCCTTGGCATAAGGTCACTAACTTCATGACCAAATACACAGGTGTTTATTGTTCTGTTGCATGGAATTCTGCAGTGACTCTTGGGCTACGCTCCAGGATAAACAGGTGCTCCTCAGTTTGGACCGAGGTGTTTTGAAAATTAAATAATAGCATTTTTCTAAACTGAAAAATAGAAAATATATAATTGTTTCTCTTTAAGATACTTCTCCATAAATCTAAATTCTGTGATATTTTCTGGAAAGGGAACACAAGTGGAATAAAAGGTACTAATAATGTGAACAGAATACTTTCCTAATGGTCATTAATTCTTAGTTTCAGTTTCTCTTTGCATTCAATGACATGAATAGACAAAATTGAATGGAAGCAATTTCAATTATTTCTAGGCAGTTGAAATTTAAAATCACTAAATCAGATATCATTTTTCAAAGAATATTAGCTTAAAGACAAATAATGGATTAATAAATTACATCCATACAATGAAACATTACCCATAAATAATAAAGACCTTTTAAAAAATCTAATGCATCTTACAAACACCATTCTCAAAACAACTACAAGTCCTGAGATTTTACCATACTTGGAGGGCAACATGTTAGCCTGAATTAGTTTCATGGATTCTGGTTAAAAACTCAAGACTCCTGGGTCAGAGATGAAGGAGGATATATTATTCACAGCCATAGCAATAACCAGAATATCAGCATTTTTGTTCTCTGGGCACTAATTCCCACATTAAGAAAGCTAGAGAGAAGTTCCATGTACAGTGTTCTATTATAGAAAAGGAACATTGAGTTTAGGAAACCAAAAATTTAAATATTGGCTATAAATACATTTGCCTTTTGCTCTGGAGGGAGACATTCCAAAGCTATCTGTTATACAAAAAGAATTGAGAAGATAATATGGAACAAATTATGGTTACTATTTCACACATAAGATGTGCAAAACTGTGAAGAATCCATTAAAAATGCCTCTAATTAATCTCAAAATAACAATACTAACTCTAATAGAAATAGCAATAGAAGACTAACACTAATAGTTTTAGAAAACCTACTCTGGGCATTTTTACCATCTTTTAATCATAAAACCTTAATGTATAATTGTAAAATTGATTATATTTTGTACAGTACTATTATAAAAAATTGTCATATGTGGGTTGTATTTCCGCAATTACATCTTACCTCAGGGATCCAAAATGAACGCAACCAGAAATTTGTCATGTGGTGTGGAGGAAAAATTTCAGACAGGGACCTTGTGTTAGGGAGCCTCTAAATACATCCCAAAGATTCCCATCTCTTAGTGTTCATGCCCTGTGTACTCCTCACCCTATGAGGATAGACTGGATCCTCTCACAAACAGAATGTGGCATATGTGATGAGACATCACTTCTGAGATTAAATTACAAAAAGACTGAGGTGTCTCTCTTATAATGTAATGCTATCTATCTCTTCCTCAATTACTTGTTCTGAATGAAGCCAGCTGCCAAACTGTAGGTGGTTCTTTGGAGAGGCGTACAAGGCAAGAAACTGAGAAAGGCTTCTGGCCAACTATTGGTGAATAGTTGAGTTTCTCAGTTCAACAGTCCAAAAGGAACTAAATCCTGTCAACAACCAACTGAATGAGTCTGAAAACACATATTCCCTCAATAAAATCTTCTGATGAGACCACAGCCCTAATTTACATTTTCACTGCGGACTTTGAGAATATAGAGTATCTTTCCTTATCTGGGGGGAGGGGGGGATACATTCCAAGACCCTCAGTGGATGCTTTTGCAACTATAGATAGTACCAAACCCTGTATATACTATGTTCTTACTATAGTACATACATACCTATGATAAAGATTAATTTATAAGTTAGGCATAGTAAGAGTTTAATAACAGTGACTAATAAGATAGGGCAATTATAACAATATACTATAATAAAAGTTATATGAATGTGGGGTGTCTCTCTCAAAGTGTCTTATACTGTATTCAGCCTTCTTATGATGATGTGAAATGATATAATGCCTACAAGTGAATTATGTAGGTATCGTGATGTAGTGTTAGGCTCATACTGACCTTCAGACAATAGTCAGAAGGAAGACCACCCTCTTCTAGATCATGGGTGACTGCAACCATGGGAAGTAAAATGCAGATAAGGGGTGACCACTGTGCCTTGACACAGAGCTACCAGCTGAGCCACATCTAGATTCCCAACCCATAAAATCTATGAGGTAATAATTGTTCATTGTCGTTCTTTATTTTAATCTGCTAGGGTGTGGGGTATTTTTTACACATCAATAAATAAATACTGGAAGCAATCAAATACTGGCAGGTTGAGTGGTGCGATAACAAATACCTAAAATGTGGTAGTGGCTTTGGAATTGAGCAGTGGGTGGAGTTTGGAAGAATTTTGAGAAGTGCGTTAGAAAAAGTCTAAATTGCCTTCAATAAACTGTTCATACAATTACAGACATTGAGGACAGTGTCACTGAGGCCACAAAAGGAGGTAAGGAATATGTTGCTGGAAACTGCAGGGAGACAAATCCATCTGATGTAATTTCAAAGAGATTAGCGACACTATTGTGTGCACTAAAACATGAAGTAGAAAATGTGCCCAGTTACCTGCGTAATCTAGCAAAGGCGATTTCTAAGGTGAGTGTTAAATATGACACTTGATTTCTTTATGCTGTTTAGAGTAAAATGTGAAAATAGATAAATTGGGGGAAAGACTATTAAACATAAATAAGCCATGACTTGATGGTTTTGAAAATACTTAACTTTTCCTAAAGAAAACTGATGCCAAAATTAAGAATTGGAAAACATAGTCTAGAGAGTAAGCTTAAGATGTGACTGTACAAACTTTTGTTAAAATGTCAGAAAGGCCGAAGGTGGTGCTAAACAAAAGGTTCTTTAAGATCAAAGGGTGTGCGTCACAGAGCTTCTCAATTAAAAAAAATGCATCTAGAAAACTTAAAGTTCTACCACAGCAGCCTCAGCAGGAGCCCAATGTAGAGAAGAGCCCATCTTCTTGTGGTTGTGTCTTTTGACATCTACATGATTAATCTTCAAAAATCTATGGAAGAGCCACAATGATACTGGGCTAATTATATTCACGGAAATAATGATACCTTTAACAGAAAGGAATAGAAACAGTACAAAATGAAAAGAGGTCATCAGACCCATAAAATTCTACTAAAAGAAAGTGAGCTTATAAAATACTCATTTGAAAACCCATTCTAGTTTTGGGGCAGCAAGTAGCAAAGGGATGACTCAGAGAAGCCAAAGCCCAGTAGGCAGAGCCTGGGCCATGGAAAGCTATTTCTATTCCTGAAATCTAATCAAACAATTTCCAGCATGTGCCCACCAAACGAGGTTTCAGAATTATTATGAAATGACTTCTTTATGCCTCCCATCTCATTTCACCATTATTTAATATCATTTATGTTAATAGAATCTATCAGTTTGGTAATTCCTTATTGATACCCACTCTGTGTCAGGAATAATTTTTGGTTGTGAGGGATACAGCAATGAACAGAAAAGAAAAAAAATGTATCGGTGGAGAATTTCTTACATATATATATATATATATATATATGTATATATATATATATAATTTATTGTCAAGTTAGCTGACACACAGTGTATACAGTGTGCTCTTGGCTTTGGGAGTAGATTCCTGTGATTCATCACTTACATACAACACCCAGGGCTTATCCCAACAAGTGCCTTTCCTCCATGCCCATCACCCATTTTCCTCGTCCCCTCCCCCTGCCCCCATCAACCCTCAGTTTGTTTTCTGTATTTATTTATTTTTTTTTAAATTTTTTTAATGTTTATTTATTTTTGGGACAGAGAGAGACAGAGCATGAATGGGGGAGGGGCAGAGAGAGAGGGAGACACAGAATCGGAAGCAGGCTCCAGGCTCTGAGCCATCAGCCCAGAGCCCGACGCGGGGCTCGAACTCACAGACCGCAAGATCGTGACCTGAGCTGAAGTTGGATGCTTAACCGACTGAGCCACCCAGGCGCCCTGTTTTCTGTATTTAAAAGTCTCTTATGGATGTGGAGAAACGGGAACCCTCTTGCACTGTTGGTGGGAATGCAAACTGGTGCAGCCACTCTGGAAAGCAGTGTGGAGGTTCCTCAGAAAATTAAAAATAGACCTACCCTATGACCCAGCAATAGCACTGCTAGGAATATATCCAAGGGATACAGGAGTACTGATGCATAGGGGCACTTGTACCCCAATATTCATAGCAGCACTCTCAACAATAGCCAAATTATGGAAAGAGCCTAAATGTCCATCAACTGATGAATGGATAAAGAAATTGTGGTTTATATACACAATGGAGTACTACGTGGCAATGAGAAAAAATGAAATATGGCCTTTTGTAGCAACGTGGATGGAACTGGAGAGTGTGATGCTAAGTGAAATAAGCCATACAGAGAAAGACAGATACCATACGGTTTCACTCTTATGTGGATCCTGAGAAACTTAACAGGAACCCATGGGGGAGGGGAAGAAAAAAAAAAAAAGAGGTTAGAGTGGGAGACAGCCAAAGCATAAGAGACTGTTAAAAACTGAGAACAAACTGAGGGTTGATGGGGGGTGGGAGGGAGGGGAGGGTGGGTGATGGGTATTGAGGAGGGCACCTTTTGGGATGAGCACTGGGTGTTGTATGGAAACCAATTTGACAATAAATTTCATATAAAAAAATAAAAAAAATAAAAGTCTCTTATGGTTTGCCTCCCTTTCTGTTTGTAACTATTTTTTTTCCTTCCCTTGGGTGGGGGGGAGGGGAGAATTTTTTATTCATTTATTAAGCTTCATTGAAAAATTAAAATATAAAGAAATTGTGAATGAGGGTGGTTATAATTGAGCATAGGCATATAAAACATATACGTACAGACATGCACACACACATATATGTATATATATACACATACATGGATATTTTAATATTTTCAAATTTTAGTTTATGGAAGGAAGATAAATCTTGAATAATTTCCAATCACCTCAAGCTAAATGCTTGAGTTGCATTTTCACTTTCTTGTTCCTCAGTGACTGAGCACCTGGGAGTTCTCCTTGTTTGGCATTTTATCCTTTTCTGTGTGTAAGTGATGGAGAATTTTATTTTGACATTTTTATGATGTTTTCACATCAATCGACTTTTTTAAAAAGCTAATTCATCCTTGATTATGATGCATATTCACCTTGGAAGATGCCAAGGATTTTGTTAAATCTAATCACTGGCTAGATGAAATATGCAAAGTTCATTATTGTTTGTAGTAATTTCTGTATATTTGTGGAAAACCCATTTGCTTCTCCTTATCGTTTCTCTCTTCTCTCCATTGTGAAAGGCACAATGCTTTATCTCTGTCCTCCAGTTTGTGAGCCCACCCTGCAATGTGTATGTAATAAATGTTGTAGAAAGAACTTCATTAAATTAAGATAAAGTCTGTGTAAAATATTGTCTTAGTTAGGACCACATTGGTTAAAGGCGATAGAATCTGAATTCAAACCAGCTTAAGCAAAAAGTAGAATTCGTTTCCTCAGGGAATCTAAGTATCTGTGGAACAGACCACAGGAGATGCAGGACCTGGAACCAGAGACATGAGCCCTCACCAGGACTTGTCTTTTCTCTGCTTTTCACTGCCTGTCAGTTTCATTCTCTTTCTGAAGCAGAATACTTTTTTTCTTCTCTCTTTTTTGTTTTTTTAAAGTTAATCAGTTTTTTTTTAACGTGGGACTTTGAATATCTTTTCTCCTACATCTTTTTATGAATATATTCAAGCATATAGGTAAGTTGAAAGAAATACAGCCTGAACATGTGCATACCTACCACCTAGAGTCTATAATTAGCAATTTGCTAG
This sequence comes from Prionailurus viverrinus, assembly GCF_022837055.1. Lineage (NCBI taxonomy): Eukaryota > Metazoa > Chordata > Mammalia > Carnivora > Felidae > Prionailurus > Prionailurus viverrinus. Next base: position 61,117,988 of record NC_062564.1, on the reverse strand, counting down.
GTTTGCCTGTTACATTTCTATCTGTCCGTCACTTTATTCATCAAATAATTCATCTTAAATTTTTATACATTTCAAAATGTTGCAAGGATCAGGAAATAAGTATGGGCAGATATTATTAGTATGCTCATTATCATAAAGGGAAAATTCAATATTTTATCATTAAATATGTCATATATGGCATTCATCAGGTTGAGACATATTAATTTGCTCAGCTCATTTAAAAATTTTAAAATTTGTATTAATTTTATTTTCAGTTTTTATTTTAATTCTAGTTAGTTAACATACAGTGTTACATTAGTTTCAGGTATAAAATAGAGTGATTCAACAATTGCATACATCATCCTGTGGCTCATCAAGACAGGTGCCCTCTTCAAAAAAGAAAGAAAGAAAGAGAGAAAGAAAGAAAGAAAAAAAAAAGAGGTATACTCCTTAATCCCCATCAGCTATTTAACTTACCTGTTAACCATCAGTTCTCTATAATTAAGAATCTATTGATTGATTTCTCGCTCTCTTTTTTCCCTTTGCTCATTTGTTTTATTTCTTAAATTCTACGTATGAGTGAGCTCATGGTATTTGTCGTTCACTGACTTATTTTGCTTAGCATTTTATTCTCTAATTTCATCTGTGTCATTGCAAATAACAAGATTTCATTCTTTTTATGGGTGGATAATATTCCATTGTAGACATAAACCACCTCTTCTTCATCAGTTCATCTATGGATGGACACTCGGGCTGCTTCCCTATCTTGGCTATTCTAAATAATGCTGCTATAAACATTGGGGTACATAGATCCCTTTGAATTACTGTTCTTGTATTATTTGGGTAAATACCCAGGAGTGTGATTGCTGAATCATAAGACAGCTATATTTTTTTAACTTTTTGAGGAGGCTCCACATTGTTTTCCACAGTGGGTGCACCAGTTCATAGGCTTACCTACGTGCACAGGTGTTCCTTTTTGTCCACATCCTCTCCAACACCTGTTGTTTCTTGGGTTGTTGATTTTCACCATTTTGACAGTGTAATTTTGATTTGTATTTCCCTGTGATAGGTGACAGTGAGCATCTTTTTATGTGTCTGTTGGCCATCTGGAGGTCTTCTTTGTAGAAATGTCTGATCATGTTTTCCGCCCATTTTTTAACAGGATTATTTGGTTTTTGGTGTTGAGTTTTATAAGTTATTTACACATATTGAATAGGAACCCTTTATTAGATATATCATTTGCAAATGTATTCTCCCATTCCATAGGTTGTCTTTTAGTATTGTTCATCATTACTTTCACTGTACAAAAGCTTTTTTATCTTGATGTAGTCCTAATAGTTTATTTTTGCTTTGGTTTCCCTTGCTTCTAGATATGTCTAGAAAAATGTTGCTGCAGCCAATGTCAAATAAGTTACTTCCTGTGTTTTCTTATAGGATTTTTATAGTTTCAGGTCTCACATTAGGTTTTTAATCAATTTCAAGTTTATTTTTGTGCATGGTATAAGAAAATAGCCCAATTTCATTCTTTTGCATGTAGCTGTCTCGTTTTCCCAACATCATTTATTAAAGAGACTTTTTTTCCCATTGGATATTCTTTCTTGCTTTGCCAAAGATTAATTGGCCATGTAATTATGGGCTTATTTTTGAAACTTCTCTTCTATTGATCTATAGGTCTATTTCTGTGCCAATCGGTACCATACTGTTTTGATTACTACAGCTTCATAATATATGTAAGTCCGGAATTGTGATGCCTCCAGCTTTGCTTTGCTTTTTTCAAGATTTCTTTGGCTCTTTAGTGGTTCCATACAAAATTTTAGGATTTTTTGTTCTAGTTCTTTGAAAAATGCTATTGGTATTTTGGTAGGAATTGCATTACATGTGTAGATTGCTTTGGATGGTATAGACATTTTACCAATTTGTTCTTCCAATCCATGAGCATGGAATGTATTTCCATTTCTTTGTGTTGTCTTCAATTTCTTTCATCAGTATTTTACAGTTTTTAGAGTACAGGTCTTTCACCTCCTTGGTTAAGTTTGTTCCTAGATATCTATTTTCTTTTGGTGCAATTGTAAATGAGATTTTTTTTAAATTTCTCTTTCTGCTCCTTCATTATTAATGTGTAGAAGTGCAACAGATTTCTGTACATTGATTTTGTATCCTGAGACTTCACTGAATTCATTTATCAGTTCTAGCAGTTTTTTGGTGGAGTTACTGGGATTTTCTGTATGTAGTATCATGTCATCTGTAGACTGTGAAAATTCTACTTCTTTCTTACCAATTTAGATGACTTTTGTTTCTTTGTGTTATCTGATTGCTGGAGCTATGACTTCCAGTACTATGTAGAATAGAAGTGGTGAGAGTGGACATCCATGTCTTATTTCTGACCTTAGAGGAAACCCAGTTTTCTCCCATTGAGGATGATATTAGCTATGGGTTTTTCTTTATTATGTTGAGGAATGTTCCCTCTAAACTGACGTCGTTGAGAATTTTTATCATGAATGGACGTTGTACTTTGTCAAATGCTTTTTCTGCATCCATTGAAATCATGTTTCTTATTCTTTCTTTTATTGATGTGATGTATCACATTGATTCATTTGTGAATATTGAACCACATTTGCAACCCAGAAATAAATCCCTCTTGATAGTGGTGAATGTTTTTTTTAATGTATTTAATTGATTTTCAATTGCTAATATTGTTAATATTGAGAATTTTTGCATCCATTTGCATCAAAGATATTGGCCTACAGTTCTCCTTTTTAGTGGTGACTTTATTGGGTTTTGGTGTCAGAGTAATGCTGGTCTCATAGAATGAATTTGGAAGTTTCCTTTTCTATTTTTTGGAATAGTTTGAGAAGAATAGATATTACCTTTTATTTCAATGTTAGGTAGAATTCGCCTATAAAGCCAGCCTTAATTTTTTTTGTTGGGAGTTTATTGATTACTAATTCAATTTCTTTACTGGTTATTGTGTTCAAGTTTTCTATTTCTTCCTGCTTCAGTTTTGGTTGTTTATGTTTCTAGGAATTTATCTATTTCTTCTAGATTGTCTCCATTTGTTGGCATATAGTTTTTCATAATATTCTATTGTATTTCTGTGGTGTTGGTTGTCATTTCTTCTCTCTTATTTGTTACTTTATTTATTTGTGTCTCCCTCTTCCCTTTGTTTTGATAATTCTGGCTAGAGGTTTATCAATTTTCTTTTTGTTTTGTTTTGTTTTGTTTTGTTTTCAGTGAACCATCTCCTGGTTTCATTGATCTGTTCTATTATTTTTTTTCTTTTTTAAGTTTCTATATCATTTATTTCTGCTCTAATTTTTACTATTTCCTTCCTTCCTTCTGCTGGTTCTAGATTTCATTTGTTATGTTTTTTCTACTCTTTTAGGTGTAAGGTTAAATTGTTTGAATTTTTTCTTCTTCAGGTAGACATGTATTGCTAGAAACTTCCCTCTTAGAACTGCTTTTATTGTATCTCCAAGGTTTTGAACCATTGTGTTTTCATTTTCATTTTATTCCATGTACTGTTTTATTTCTTCTTCTATTTCCTGGTTGACTCATTCATTGTTTAGTAGCATGTTATTTAACCTCTATGTATCTTTGATCTTTCTAGATTTTTTTTTCTTGTGGCTGATTTCTAGTTTCACAACATTGTGTTCAGAAAACATTCCTGGTATGACTTTGATCTTTTTGAATTTGTTGAGACTTGTTTTGTGAGCTAATATGTGACATATTCTGGAGAATGTTTCATGTGTGCCTGTAAAAAATGTATATGCTGCTGTTTTATGATGTAATATTTTGTATATATCTGTTATATCCCTCTGGTCTAGTGTATCATTCAAAGGCACTCTTTCTTTATTGACTTTCTGTTTAGATGATCTGTCCATTGATATAAATGGATATTAAAATCTACTATTACTGTGCTTTTATCAAATTGTTTGTTTATATATCTTATTAACTGTTTCATGTATTCGGGTGCTTCTATATTGGGTGCATAAATATTTACAGTTGTTATATCTTCTTGTTGTATTGCCCCCCTTTTTTTTTGCTATATAGTGTCCTTCTTTGTTTCTTGTTAGTCTTTGTTTTAAAGTAAAGTTTGTCTGATATAACTATTGCTTCTCTTTTTTTGACATCTACTGGCATGATAGATATTTCTCCAGTCTCCTCACTTTCAATCTGCTGGTGTCTTCAGGTCTAAAATAAGTATCTTGTGGTCAGCATATAGATGAGCCTTGCTATTTTTTTTTAATCCATTCCATTACCCTATGTCTTTTGATTTGGGCATTTATCCATTTACATCCAAAGTAATCACTGGTAATTATGTATTTTTTTTTGCCATTTTATTACTTGTTTTGTGGTTGTTTCTGAATATCTCCTCTGATGTTTTCTTATATTTCTCTCTTTCAACTTTTGCTGACTTTCTTTAAGGACATATTTGGATTTCTTTTGTTTTATTCCTTGCATATTTATCAGTGGGTTTTAATATATGATACCATTGGGTTTGCATATATTATATACATTATATATTAATATCTATATATTAAGTTGAAAGTTGTTTCAGTTTGAACCCATTCTGTTCTCCTCTCCTCCCCACATTTTAGGTATATGTTATTATATTTAATTCCTCTTTTTGAGTGCCTTGTCTGATTTTTTACAGAAATATTTATCATTGCTGTTTTTATGTTTCCTAGGTCTATAGTGTCACTTTTGGTCCCTTCTTTCCACTCAAAACATCATTTTTTAAGTGGAAATATTAAAATTATAAAAATGATAATATAATTTTATATAAAATTATAAAATTTATAATTATAAAATTATAAAAACATCTCTTTTTTTTTTGCAGAGCTGGTTTAGTGGTCATGAACTCCTTAATTTTTCTTTGTTTATGAAACTCTTTCTCTCTCCTCCTATTCTGAATTTGCTGACTTTATGGATAGAGTATTCTTGGTTGCAGATTTTTCCCATTTAGCACCTTGAATATATCATGTCACTCCCTTCTAGCCTGCAAAGATTCTGTTGAAAAATCTCCTGCTAGGCTTATAGGTTTTCCATTGTAAGTTAAGGACTTCTTTTGTCTTGCTGCTTTGAAATTTTTTTTTCTTTATCAGTCTATTTTACCAATGTTATTACAATGGCTTGGTGTGGGTCCTTTTTTTTTTATTTTGTTGGTGGTTCTCTGTGTCTCCTGGATCTGGATATCTGTTTCCTTCTCTAGATCTGGAAAATTTTTGGTTATTATTTCTTCAAATATATTTTCTTCCCCCTCTTCTCTCTCTTCTTCTGGGACTCCTATAACACAAATGATTTTACATTTGATGGAGTCACTGAGTTCCCTAAATCTATTCTTGTTTTGCATGATTCTTTTCTCTCTCTATTGTTCAGCTTGATTATTCTGTCCCTCTGTCTTCTAGGTCATTAATTCATTCCTCTGCTTCTTTCATCCTGCCATTCATTCCATCAAGTGTGATTCTCATTTTGTTTACTGTGCCCTTTAACTCTGCTATGGTATTCCTTATCTCTGTGTTAAAGTTCTCACTCATATCTTCCATTCCTAGGTCCAGTCCACAATCATTTCTTTAGGGATGCCTGGGTGGCTCCGTTAGTTAAGCATCCGACTCTTGATTTTTGGCTCAAGTCATGATCTCATGGTTCATGAATTCGAGCTCCACTTTGGGCTCTGTGCTGATAGTTTGGAGCCTACCTGGGATCATCAATTTCCCTCTCTCTCTGCCCCTCCCCATCTCTGTCTCTCTCAAAATAAATAAATTAATATTTAAAATGATTAAATTGTCCATCAGTATGTTAGTTATATCTGTTTGATTTAGATTTTTGGCTATGGCCATGTCCTGTTCTTTCATTTGGGATAAACTTCTCTGTCTCCTCATTTTGTCTTCCTCTCTCTGTTTCTGTGTGTTAAAAAAGTCAGCTGTATATTCTCTTGAAATGAGTGACTTTATGAAGAAAAGGTCATGAAATGCTTTGCAGTGTAGTGTCCCCTGTTCACCAGAACCTGGTACTTCATGAGAGTATCCTATGTGTGTTGCTATGAACTTCTGTTATATCTGAGTCACTTTTCCTTTCAGTGCAGTTGCCTGTACTGACTCTCTGCCTATTCTGGGCTGTGCTTGCTCTCTGTTGTATTAATGGATCCAGGCAGACCAGCTCTGCGGAGGCATGCCAACTGGGGAACTGGGGAGCAAAGCGGTAGTGTTAGAAATTTTTGTGCTAGGCCACCAGTCCTAAGATCCCCTGAAACACTCTCGTGGCTAGTGGCTATTGGGCCCAGTGAGGTAACTAGGCATGGTGCACAGTAGCAGCTGAGCACCAGGCAACTGGATAGAGCATATACATGACTTTAAGATAATTTGTCCTGAACCCAGGGCAGTGGTTAGCAGGATTGGAATGTATGAGTTTTCAGGAGAACTCATGAGTGTGGTGCACTGCTAGCAGGTTCTGGAGCAAGTGTATGTGTAACCCCACCTACTGCAGGTGGCTCTGCATTTATGAAGGTGGCCAGGAGAAAATGGTGCCTGCCTGCTTTTCCAGTTTTGGAGAAGTCTCCCAGCATGCTCCAAAATTATCATGAACAGATCTGTCTCCTATTTGCCACCTGTGTTGGGTAAACGTCCCTTTTCATGCAGCAGATAGCTGCACATGCTGCTGTCTTTTTGAGGGAAGCAAACATACTCTCTCACTCACCATCCATTTCACCCAGTGCTGAGTCAACTGACTTTTAAAGCTCCAGATTCAAGTCCCACTGGTTTTACAAACTCATGGAAATCAGTTTCTCTGGTTTTTGAAGCCAGACTTTATAGGGATTAGTCTTTCCCCTGTGAGCTCCCTGGTGCAAGGGCCTATTTCTCTGCCCATTCCATGCACACATCTCCCTTCTTCCTATGGGCAACTCCCTTCGCCTTTTAAACCTTCCCAACCTTTTGAATGCAGCTTCTTTTTTATATTTAGTTGTATAATTTTTCTCCTGCTAGTCTTTGGATCACTCTCTAGTTTATTGACTTGGATGTGGATGGTAGCTAATTTAAAACAAGATTGAATAAGCTCAGGGTTCTACTACTCTTCCATCTTCCTAAACTCCTCACTCAGCTTTTATTTTCTTTTAACTGAGTCTGTCATTGAATGACTCATGACCACTTATAATACTCCCTGAGTTTTCCAAGTTATAACTTTAGCTCTAAAGTGAGATTGAATAACTTTGTCAAGTCTAGTTTCAATATATAAAATCCAGGGGTTATACTCTATTGTCACTTAGGCCTAGCATATCTTGGAACCAACAATCATGTAGAGCAAATGGGTAATATAATATTGTAATAACAGAGAGATGTCTGGTAACCATGCAATCATGGAAAAATAATTGGCCATGAGATAAAGTGTGTGCACGTGTGTGTGTGCACATATGCATATTTGCACACACACATTGGGGGTGGATGTCAGGTAACATTATTCTCTAAGCAATTCCATAGATATTACCACAATAACTAACTCCTGCTTTGTGCTTTAATGTCCAAATAATGGATATACAGCTTAGTCTGAGATAAATTCTGTATCTATGATAATTTTAACATTTGTTACTTTTCTTTTAATATGTAATATTTAAAATCCATGAATGTCAAATTACAATATTTTTTGGATTAAATGCCTACATAGTTCCCATAGAAGCTGAATATCTGTGTAGTGAGCAAACATCCTTAGGTTTGAGGGTAGCTTCCTATCCTATTGTGTGAGCTTGGGAAAATTACCTATGCTCACCTGAATAATGGGAAAAATAAAAATAATATCTACTTTGTTGTTATGAGGATTGAATGAGGAATAGCAGGTAATGTAAGGTTATTGTCAGGTTTAAACAAGTTTAGTTCATATGCTTTATGCATGTTGACTTTTTAAAAATATTTTTTAATGTTTATTTTTTCTTATGAGAAGAGAGAGGGAGAGAGAGAGAGAGACAGAGCACGAATGGGGGAAGGACAGAATGAGGAGACACAGAATCCAAAGCAGCCTCCTCCAGGCTCAGAGCTGTCAGCACAGAGCCTGACATGGGGCTCGATCTCTAGGTAGAGACTGCTAGAACATGACCTGACCCGAAGTCGAACACTTTATCAGACCGATCCACCCAGGTGCACCCATTTTGACTTTCTAAAAATAGGCAAAAAGGAAATAATTTAATTGCTGTTCAAGGAGCTGCATTCTGTCTTCTAATATTGAGCCAGTCATTCACATTATTTAGAAAAAGTTAAACAGATTCTATGAATAAGTTTAGTTAAATACTTGGTTATTACATTTATAGAGGAACAATCTATATTCCCAAAGACAAGTTCAAATTTTTAAGCCCTAAATTACATATTATTCTAACTAAATTTTAAACAAAAATGTTGCTTAATTTCTTCAATAATGTTAGCAGGAAACTGTTGTTATTATTCAGCCTAAATCTAAGAGTTGTTTTAGAAATAATTCTTGAAATATTTTTCCTATTGCAACTACCAGTGTGTTGATTAAAATATATGTATCCAAGCATCTTATTTTCCTTTCCACCGCAATTTTGCGCTGTGTTGAGAATGCCAGTGCTCATATCCATGGTCATTGTTTTTCTGGCTTCTATTGATTTTCTGCTTTCAATATAATCTCTGGAGAAAGATGACTGTATCTTTAACCATGCTTGCACATTTCTGAAATAAAACTTACTCTAACAACATTCTTTCACTCCCCTTCGTTTATATTTCAAATTATTAATTACCAAAATCTTTTGAATTTACACTGGGAAACACCTAGGCTTGGCCTCTAATGCAATGACTTAATATCACTTTTAGTTTATACATCTGTGGGTTGGCTGTGACTGCTGGGCTCTGCTTGCCTCTCTCCCATGTGTTTTTCCTTTCTAGGGCCCAGGTTAAAGAACCAACTATTCCTGGGAACGTGTTGTTCTCATTGCGGAAGGCAAGAAAACAATAGGACAAGGCAAAAGACAAAATTACATGCAAAGCTTCTACTTGAACATGACGTAACTCAAGTCTAATTATGTTTCACTGGTGGAGGTTGGTCATATGGCCAAGCATAAAGATGGATATAGGAGTATTATCTGTCTAAAGAGATATACTTTGCTTCTTACGGCAGAGAGTATGGATGTATAATTATTTTACAGGGGAGAGGGTGAATTTTAGGGAATAATATTAAAATCCCCTGTGTTGTTTGTTTATTTGTTTGTTTTTTAACATTCTTTTCAGAGTCAAACTTTCAAAACAAATTCCGACTGGTCACTCTTCTGCTTGAAATCCTGCTTTGGCTCCAGGTGGTTAACAGATAAATTCAAGCTTCTTAATGTAAAATGTAGGACCTTTCAAAATCTGTTACCTAACATTCCCACACTCTCATACTTGGCCCTGTATCCTTTTTTTTTTTTTTTTTCCAAGAAGCATGGTATCCTAGCAGTTGAGTGAAGAAAGAGTTTTAAAGGACAAATAAGTTGAGTTAAATGCTGCTGATAGGTCAAGTATGATGAGAGTGGATAAATGGTCTTCTATTTAAGGATATACATGTAACTGGAACTCTGAAGAAAATTATTTCATTAGAATAACAAGGGACAAATCTTGAGTGGAGTTTAGAGGTTTTAGAGATGAATAAAGAATTATATTGGAGCAGGACTGAGAGGAAATAAGAGGGATGGTGTGGTGATTTGAAGCATAGGTGGAGTCCAGAGACTTTTTTTAAAATATGAGAGAAATTAAGCCATGACTATACGCTGATGTGAATAATCCAGTGAAAAGGAAAACATTAGTGATGCATAAAATATACAATAGTTTCGCTGATGAAAAGTTCCTGAGTAAGCAAGAGGAGTGAACACTAGGGCACAATGGAAATTTTGGCCTTAGAGAGTAACTTAGATGTATAGCTTTAGGCAGACCTAAAATAATAGGATGAAGTGCATAGTATATGGACTCAGAGGCAGGCTGGTGAGTAGATGTGATTATAGGAAGTTATGAAACATTCCACCACTTTGCTCTAATATTGTTAATGGATAACAAAGAAGTTCATCATTTGAGCATAAGGATCATGGAAGAAGCATTTTGAGTTTAAGAACAGAGGACAGTATAAGAAATAGCTATATGGTAGAGACTCTATGGATAGAGATATATGACATACCCTATAGCTTGCTCACAGGCACATCCCTATTTAGAGCTGTTTACAATATGTAGACGATGTATCACATCAAATGTGTAATTATTATAAACAAAGAAAGAAGCATGCTAGCAAGTGGACTTAAAGTTTTGGCGAGTCATGTAAGGTTTAGAAATAAGCCTGCTATAAGCACAGACAATTTGTTTTTTAACTAGATGCTCTTGGGGAGCATCCATCCTTCCATCAGTCATGAAGTCTATCATATTAATATAATCCATTTACAGAATTTTTAAAGAATCTTTTTAGGTGGAGAATAGAGTTTGACCTGGTGATCAGACCCTTTATTATTAATCAGACCCTCCCTGCCATTTGGCCCATCTACTCAGAGGAGGAATAGAAGAGATGTCAGCAGATAATCTGTGTATAAATTGGAGTAGCTGGCATCCTACCTTAGGGAACATCTGCTTGCAACTATTAGGCTTCTAAAATAAAGCAATGCTGTATGTTACAGATAGGGAATAGCTTTTAGGAGAAAATCATTGGCTGAGGTTAAATATCTGGCCATTAAACAGTTTCAATCACAGTGTCTGTGATAGAAGATGTATTATCTCCCAACTTGGAAAGGGCAGAGGAGCAGTTTGTCATTAAATAAAAAAAAAGTCGTGTCACTCTGAAGAGCTGCCCAAACCCCTTGTTCTCATCTGATAGACACTTGGAGTAAATGATCCCAAGAGAAGGATCAGAAGAAATGAGCAGGACAGGCAATGAAATGTCACAGAAAAGTCTATGCTTACTATTTGACTGCTTCCTTTACAATTTAAAGCACAGGTGGACTGCTCTGAATATCTGACAATATCAATTCCATGATTTGCTTTTTGTTTTTAATTAGTGAATATTAGATCTGGATGCTAAAGTAAATATATAAAAGTTTTTGTTTTACAGTTAGTTTACACTAGGGGAGCCTGGGTGGCTCAGTGGGTTGGTCGTCCATCTTCAGCTCAGGTCATTATCTCACGGTCCGTGAGTCCAAGCCCCACGTCCGGCTCTGTGCTGACAGCTCAGAGCCTGGAGCCCGCCTCGGAGTCTGTGTCTCCCTCTCTCTCTGCCCCTCCCCCTCTCACACTCTGTCTCTCTCACTCTCAAAAATAAATAAACATTAAAAAAATGTATAGTTTACACTCATTCTATGTGTTTCAAGACTTGTAGATAAGTATAATCCAATCTTACATAAAATTGTCACAGCTGTCATTCTGTACCTGCCATAATGGAAATGTTATTAATAAATTGAATGAAGTGAAATAGGACTATTCGAAGTAAATTCAGGGCCTTAAACCAGTAGTGCTGCCACCTCCCCACCCTTATGCACAAAGGGACAAGAGCATCTTGGGATTTGACTATGTGGGATATGAATATAGAGTGTTGGGCAATATTATAGGTCAATCCCTTATTAAACATGATATAGTTAAGCTGGCTGAAGGGTGTTCTAGAGTACAATGAGAAGAGCTGATTGTTGGTAATACTAAAAATTTCAAACTTTTTCTCTGATGTCACCTGGCTGCCCCAGCAGTCAAGATTCACATCTGCTTTGCCCATATGCTGACTTTCTTCTGATTTCACTATAGTTTACTACAAGGAATCGGGTTTCCTTAACAGCAGAATTAAACCTTCTACTGGGAAAAGCAAGGTGTTCCTGGGGCATTTCATGGCTGATGCGAAGCGATGATGCTCTAAAAAATTTTTATGTTAAGATGAACAGCACTCAGTTCATAAAAGGGGACTCCCATTCTTATGAGTGGCAAAGTAGAAACACAGTAAGAATAAAGAGCAAAGATTTTATAACCTTAAGACCATAGGATAAGTCAACATGGTGTATAGCTGACATAATTAGCATGTATAAGTTCTCAATAACTTTTATTATACCACTGTACATTAGTGAAACAAGTGTATGAGAGTCTTGTACTAAAAGTTTGGTCAATACACAAAAGGCTAATGCAATTTTTGAGTGCCCTAACAGAGTTCAAACCTAAAATTAGTTTTTGAAGCTTTAGAACCTATACAGTATTTGTTCTATATCTTTTTATCTGTATGTTTGTGTAACAAAATCTGTGATAAATAAGAGTAGTATTTAACATATCTGCATTTTATGGTTAGCCTTATAGTCTATTGATGTCACAAATCACAGAATCTTAACACTATAAATACTGATGAAGGCAAATCCACTTTGCCTTGGGAATAGAAACCCATAAATTGTCCTTCATCATCTGTCCAAAAAGATAATGGGGAAATAAGTCAACATATAATAGCAATCAATGGCACATTAGTCTAAATCATTCTACTTTTGGTCAAATTAACTTCTTATTCAATTGTTTATTTGTATCATAAGCAGAAACAGACTTACTCTGCTGCCTGAATTCTAATTGGTAGTTGATGAAGTAACTATCTCCTTGTTTACTAGTAAGCATATGCATTGTAAATTTGGATTACCGCATAGCTAGTAATCATTTTAAATGACAGTCTTCTACTTTGAGAGAAACTATTAATCTGACCCCAGTAAAGAAATTGTTTTGTAATTAGCACCAAGGTCAATAAATCTGTTTGTTATTTATCTGTTTATCAGGCTCTAAACACTTTAACTTTTGGAGCGCCTAGGTGGCTCAGTCCATTAAGCATCTGACTCTTGATTTTGGCTCAGGTCACGAACCCAGGGTTGTGGGATTGGGTTCCCACATTGGGCTCCTCACTGAGCATGGAGCCTGTTTAAGATTCCCTCTCTCTGTGTCTTTGGCTCTCTCTTTCTCTCCCCCCTCTGCCCCTTTCCCCCATTCTTGGTCTCTCTCTCTCTCTCTAAAAAATAAAGATGAAAGAAAGAAAGAAAGAAAGAAAGAAAGAAAGAAAGAAAGAAAGAAAAGGGGAAGATAGAAAGAAATGCTTTCTTGGCTACATTCCAAGACTGATTGGGACTAAAATCAACATAGCAAATAACAAAAAGTTACCACAGGTCATTGATCCTGAAGCACCACAAATAGGTATGTCTTATTCTGAGAAAAATATTTTGATGGTAATTTTTTTTTATTTTGGTCAGTAGTAATAAGTCAGAACTTGTTTAAAAGAAATGTGTTGGTATTGTGTTTCTTTTCATCAACCTGTAAAAATAAATTCAAAGCTTCAGGGTCTGTAGAGAATGAGGATGAATAAAGGATTTTACCCTATATTTTAGGAGCTAAGCAATGAGGAACATCTAATTCTATCATGGAATTAAAAAAAACATATAATGTTATAGTAGCTTCAAGTGTACTGTATAGTGATTCAAAGTTCTACCCATTACTCAGTGCTATTCATGATAAATGTACTCTTAATCCTCATCACCTATTTCACCCATCCCCCCACCCACCTCCCTTCTGGTAACTGTCAATTTGTTCTCTATAGTTCAGAGTCTGTTTCTTGGTTTCCCTTTCTCTTTCTCTCTTTCACTCTCTTTTCACCTTTGCGCTTTTGTTCTGTTTATTTTTTTTTTATTTTTTTTTATGTTTATTTATTTTTGAGAGAGAGGGAGACAGAGTGTGAACAGGTGTGGGGCAGAGAGAGAGGGAGACACAGAATCGAAGCAGGCTCCAGACTCTGAGCTGTCAGCACAGAGCCTGACACGGGGCTCGAACCCATGAACTGTGAGATCATGACCTGAGCCGAAGTCGGACACTTAACCGACTGAGCCACCCAGGTGCCCCTGTTTTGTTTCTTAAATTCCACATATGAGTGAAATCATATGGTGTTTGTCTTTCTCTGACTTATTTCACTTAGCATTATACTCTCTAGCTCCATATTGTAGTAATTTTTAACTAGATTTAACACTAACATTTAACAAACACCTTTTCCCTTAACATTTTCTTATATGTCAAAAGCAATTAGTAGATCTAAATACTAACTGCCTACTATCTTGTTTGTTTGTTTAAACTATAGTGCCCCTGCGGTGCCTTGGTGGCTTCCTTGGTTAAGTGACCCACTCTTGATTGCGGCTCAAGTCTTGACCTCATGGTTCCTGAGATTGCGCCCTGCATCGGGCTCTGAGCTGACAACGCAGAGCCTGCTTAAGATTCTCTCTCTTCCTCTCTCTCTGCTCCTCACTCACTCTTAAGAACACGGGCTCTTTCTCTCTCTCTCTCTCTCAAAATAAATAAACTTAAAAAAAAAAACAGTGCCACTTACTAAGCAACCTTTAAATAGAGTTTGTGTTTCTTTTTTTTTTTAATTAATGTTTATTCATTTTTTGAGACAGAGAGAGAGAGAGAGAGAGAGAGCAGAGCGCAAGTGGAGGAGGGGCAGAGAGAAAAGGAGACACAGAATCCAAAGCAGGCTCTGAGCTGTCAGCACAGAGTCCAACGAAGAGGCTTTAACCCAGGAAATACAGAGATCATGACCTAAGCTGAAGTCCAATGCTTAACCAAATGAGCCACCCAGGTGCCCCTAGAGTATGTATATCTAATTACTCAGCTCCTATAACTATAGTTTATGGCATTAATTCCCTAATTCCCATGCCATTCCCATGCCTGATTTTCATGCCAAAGAACACCAATAAAATTATATATATATTTATTTTAACATTGACACTTCATATAGGTAGAGACTTTGGACTATTATCAACGGTACTTGTGGGCTCATCTTTACATGAAATTGAAAAATTTAGAAAAAAAATTTCTCTCTGTGATTATACACAAAGCATGCTTGCCTTAAGGTTATTTGTATATACTAGTATACAGGCAAACTGGGAAGTGATTGACGATGCTGCCACATTCTCCCTGAGCATACAGGATATAGATGATACCTTTAAAATTGGCAAAAACCTAATTAATCTTGCATGAGATGTAAACCTTTTGTCCTTAACCTGATAACAGTATGCAGCAGTAGGAAACCCACAATTTTCATGATAAGGGAGCCCAAGCGTGAAGGATGTGTGTAAAAATATTCAAACAACAATAAAATTACTTTTTTCTCTGCCATAAAAAAGAACAGAAATCATACCCTGTCATTCTCTAAGGTATTTTCAACGTACTACACAGCAGGCTTTTTAAATACCGTAGTTGATCATAAAAATCACAGATCAAGTTAAGAAGCATTGTATGTGTTTGTCTTTTTAAGTTGTTTCCTTTATCAACTTGACACATAAAGCCTATGGTGCTTAAATTGATGTTTACTTGAACTGCTGCTGAGCAATCCTTCTTCCATCCTCTAGGGAATCAGCAACATCTTTTAAAGCTTCTTGAAAAACCAATGTGCCTTATTCAGTTTAAATCATGACCCTTGGCTCCAGCCACACTATCAGTAAAGAGAAAAAAAAATGTAATGGTAAAATCATGACTCTCATACAAATAGGAAATAGACACAGTTAAAGATTTTGTTTAATCAATAATTAATGAGGAAAACATTAAGATGTTACGGTTGATTCCAAGGAGAATTCAAATAACCACACGTGTATAAGTAACTCAGTAATGCTGAACTAAATTTATAAATAGAAACAAAACTGGTTAATATCCACAGGGAATAATCGATTACTTTCCACTGGACAGAGTTTATTTTCATACCTACAGACAAAATTGTCTGTAATATTTTATCATTTTGTTTACAATCTACAGATGTGCAAAATGTCTCAGAGTAAATAAAAGACAAAGATAGCTACCCAGTGATCTTTTTTGCACCAAGTTTTGCCCATTACAAATTTCTCTGACTCTATGAAATTGCAGAAGAAATATTTGAAAAAAAACTTGTGGTGTTATGACTAATAAGATGGATGATTAGGTAAAACTTATGCTTCCAAACGAATGACTTAAATTGTTAAATACATTTCGCGGAACAAATATAAGAATTAGAGGGTGAATTTTAAAGATTGCTGATATAATTCGTATTTGCTACAACCTCTGTACATAAGTTTGGACAGAAGATATTCCCCAAAACTTGATGTCATTGTTTGAATTTGGCCACAGTTGCTATTGAAAATTTCTCCATTAAATAGTTTATAGATAGTGATTTGACAAAAACATGCTAAAGGGATCAATACACTTGATGTTTTCTGAAAGTATTCAATAACTTCTAAAACAACTAGAGAACCTGGAAGAAATCATGTTAGCAATTTGCATATTTAGGGGAAATAGTTAAATGCCTTCTATATCATTTCCCTTTATATCTGAAGTGTGCGTACCTGTGCACCTATACAGACATTGGGGTGAACTCCTCAGCCATTCTTGCCTCATCTTCTTCTTATACACACACGCTCACACACACACACACACGCTCACACACACACACACACATTTGCACAAATGTATACTCTGCTAGTCTGATTAAAGGTCACTGATTGGTGTATTCTTATTAATAGCTGGTCAGGTGCCCCAACTTACTTTAAAAAGTCATGCATATTATTCTAGCCATATTCTAGCCATATTTTCTGCCTTTTCATTTCTTCTCCTTGAACCATTTTTCACCCTTCTTCACTTTGCTCAATGCCCTAAGATGCTGACCTGGTTTACAACCAAAGACCTACTTTCTGGTCCCCAATAGAATATCACAGTAAGAGATTCAAGGAAGGGAGAAAGTGATGTCAAGGAGTTACTGCTCTGACTCTTTCCCTGAGAAGTACCTCAGGATTACTGAGTTCCTGGAGCAAAGGTTACTGCTTCTCTAAAGGCAATCTTCTTTACAAGTCTCTCTCCTTTGTGTCCTTCCCTTCATTATTTCTAGATCTTGGGTTGGTAACAGTCATCTCCAAAGTTATTGTATTTTCCTTATAGTTTCTTCATATACATCCACACTATTGTAAATAAATGTTTTATTGCTAAAATCTCTTGAAGTGATTTTAAGCGACCCATGTTTTCTGTTGAGATCTTGAGGGCTGTAATGCCTAAATGTACTTTTCTTTTTTTTAAATTGTTTTTAATGTTTATTTATTTTTGAGACAGACAGGCAGAGTGAGAGCGGGGGAGGGACAGAGAGAAAGGGAGACACAGAATCTGAAGCACGTTCCAGGTTCTGAGCTGTCAGCACAGAGCTGGACGTGGGGCTTGAACCTACAAACCGCAAGATCATGACCTGAGCCAAAGTCAGATGCTTAACAGATTGAGCCACCCAGGCACCCCAATGCCTAAATGTACTTTTATTTTCTGAATCACGTGGCTCACCAAAAGGGTGGGAATTCCAAGATTTTAATCTAGGTTCAGGAGAAAGCAGAGGCTCTTTTAAACCGTTAGTCTTCACTCGGAGTCAGCAAACATTATTTGTTAAGGACTAGCGAGTAAACATCTTAGGTTTTACGGACCATGCTAATAATTGCCACGTGTTCCAATAAAACTCTTATTTATAAAAAAGAGAGAGAGGGGCGCCTGGGTGGCTCAGTCGGTTAAGCGTCCCTCTTAGGCTCAGGTCATGATCTCAGGGTTCATGAGTTTGAGCCCCGCATCGGTCTCTGGGCTGACAGCTCAGAGAGTACCTGGAGCCTGCTTCGGACTCTGTGTCTCCTACTCTCTCTGCCCCTCCCCTGCTCACACTCTGTCTCTCTCAGAAGTAAAATAAAAAATCAAAAAAAAAAAAAAGAGAGGGTGATGATTTTGCTCTTGGTTTATATAATTTGCTCTACCACGGGGTTAGACCTTACAATCCAAGCTAGGTTTACAAACATTTCACATTTGTGGGTGTCTCTTACGAGTGTCATTAGTAGCAAAGCAACATTTTTAGTTTACGCTTTGTTAGTTTTCTGTTTTTAGACTGTGTTACTGCTTTAGCTTTTGGGCTTTGGACACTGAATTTTATATATTAGTCACACACTTCTAATATTTTGTGCATTTTTTTTTCATTTGTCCCTCATAATGCAGTTTAAGGCAAAGCCATTGCCGAGAAGACTAACATAAAGAGTCAAATTTGTGAGTGAGCAACTTCAGATTTTGTATTGAGGATTACAATAAATTGGTGCCCCACTAATGTAGCATCCTGTTCTGGAGTGTAATATTCACATTCTCAACCAGTTATACAAGAACCCATTATCCTAACAAATAAGTTCACTGCCTACTGAGATTCATTATTTTGCAATTTCTGGAGCATCAATTCTTTTTTTTTTATGTATAATTTCATTTATATGTAATGTCTAAAATAAGAAATTGCAATTCAGATTCTTCCTCTTCTCAATTCTTTTCCCTCAATTTACACAAGTGCCGTTTGCTTCTGTATGCAGTCTGAGTCTGTTTCCCAGGTTACTTGATTATCTCATTAATTTACTTTTTCAAGATAAATATAATCAATATTCATAATTTATACAGTAGGATAGTTCATCATATTTGTCTGTTACTTACTTCTGGAGGAAAGATAATGACATGAACTCCAAGCATTTCATGCTGCATGGTAGTAAGGCTATATTGAGATAACAAATATTGTTAGTGCATAAAAAAAAATGGTAGTAGTGTAGTTTATAGCTTGGGCAAAAATCGGTAAAGTTAGAAAAAAGAAAGGAAGAGAAAAAAGAAAGAAAGAAGTACTTAAGGGAACGGAAAGGAAGATGAAAGAGAGTCTATAAGAGGAAAAAAGGAAAAAAGGAAGGTAAGAAGGAGGGAAGGAAGGAGCACTTAAAAGAAAGGGAAGGTGGGAAACAAGTTGAGTAAATAAAAAATATACAAAGGGTTTGTTTTGTTTAGTGGTTTTGTTTTGTTCTGTTTTGGCTCAGATCAAATTTTTTCTCTATTGCACCAGAAGAAAGACAGTAGATCGTATTTATAGGTGTCTAAATAAGTCATTAAAGAAAATCTGCAAAAGTAAGAATGCCTAGTTACCTAAAAGATTGGTTAATTTTCCACAGAGTAGCAAAACCAGAAGCTACAGGATTGTTATTTCTATAGGTCACATATTATAGCTTATCATTTTTCAGTATTTTAATCTCTAAGTTTATGGGGCTGAAAACATCAAACACATATTTTATCCCTTGAGAGAATTAGATGACTATGAGGTGAGCTTATTAAAAATGGAAATTCACAATATAAAAGAATCTGTTGTTGCATATTTTCATGTTTGGGTAATTATTTCTTTGTAAATAAGAAAGTGAATGAAAAAAAGGAAAAGAGAAACAAAATAAGAGTTACTTACATTTTGATGCAAAGCTTGTTAGGGGCACATGGGCCTTCTGAACAGGACTTAACACTTTCCAGTGATTTAGTACTCAATGAAGTAAGCCTAAAATGAGTCCTGCCTCTCTCTAAATACTTTTTAGAAGAGAAATTTTGCCTCCTTTTGTCATAGCCCATTAAAAGACCTTCAGATTTTCTTCTTATGATTTCTTTGATTTCTATGATTGCTTATGATTACTTTGACGTAGACATACAGTAAATGTTTTACATGTATTATAAAGCTGAAGGCCAGGCATAGTTATGGAAGAGGTATTTCTACCCTACTTTATGGATATGAAAACTGAGGCTCTGGGAACTGAAACATGTTTCAGTTCATCTTTTCACTTGTTAGGATAGAGTTGTGACTTCTAAGTTCCTTATATACCAGTATCCATCTGTCCTTTTTTCTTATCATTACTGTACTTTCCACATAAATTGCTTAACATTATCAATTTCAAAAAAGAGACAAAACTGGAACCAGCAGCCGTATTTTAATGTCTACACACTATCATTAAAAATAATTAGTTTCTCAGATGTTTTTTATGTCGCATGCCTGTTTGTTATATTTCGAGAACTAGCAAAGTTTTGTTAACATTAGGGTTTGGGCATATAACCCTAAAGAAACACTGAATTGTAGAAACCTCAGACCCAAGGACAAACAATACTTCTCACTCAATAATCCCAGTCATTTATAGAGGCTATACTTTCCTCATGTGTTATTGACCTCTGCAAACTCCCTCTGCTCTCCTGGATTTACAGCTACAAGTCTATATTCAATTCTTCTATAATAGCACATATTTCTCAACTAAACATGTTCAGACTTTATATTAGCAGAAACATTTCTTCCTCATGAGCTTGAAATATTTCTGTCTCCACATATTATACTTAGTTGCACATATTACTATCTGCAATTTGTTTAGGTAGGAAACCACCATGCAGGCACACCCACATACCTCATACTCAGATATATGTGAGAACGGAAGTGCTATCGCCACAACAAAGCCATTAAGTTCAAAGGAGGATTTAGTCTAATTCATCTGCCAGGAAACCAGATCTCCTACTGAGTTCCTTAACTTAGATAATGGCACCATTATCTTCTCAGTCACCCAGGCTCAAGCACTTTGATTCACACATTCATTACTTCAAACCAGTAAGGTTGTTTTTGTTTTGCTTTTTGTTTCTGTTTTTTTTAAGTGTACAATGTGTCAGATTCTGGAAATAGGCAGATGAACAGATTGAAATTACAACTTCTCATTAAGCTTATAGTCTATTGGAGAAAGCAGAAACTTGATTAATATTAAGTGATAAGTGCTACTTTTTGAGGTCTTTAAGGAGCAGTACCAGGAAACACTTAGGAACAGTTTTCTTCTGCAGGTGGTGATGAGGAGGAGTTATAGCTACCCAGGTGAAAGGGAAGGCTGTTTTCAGAAAAAGAAAAGCATGGCCTGTTTGGAAGTGAATGCAGCTCCTGGTAGTTGGAACAGAATGTGTAAAAGCAGGAGTGAACAAGTAGGAGAGTCCAGATGACAAACGATCATGTAAACAGAGAACTTTTCCTAAATGAAATGGAAACTGATGAAAATTTTTAAGTAAAATAATATGGTAAGACTTGCAGTTTGGAATGGTTATTCTGATTAGAGAATTGAGAATAGACTGGAAATATAAAAATATTAGAAGTAAAGTACATCCATGAAAAATTTTCAGTTACCTGTACAAAAAGACAATTAACAATGAACAGTACTTAAACTAGGTCAATGGCATTGGTGATGAAGAGAACATAACTTCTGGAGGATTGTGGGACTTAGTCTCAAACTCAGTTCCTGGCTTGATCATGGCCAACTTAATGAATGATGTTGGTGTTCTCTATTTTCTTTGGGAATACAAGAAGAGCAGATGAGATTTCCAGTTCTGGACAAGTTGGAAAAAACACATTCCATCCTGTTTTCCCACTAATCACAACTAAAAACTCCAGACTATATACACAAATATTCTATAAGAAGTCTCTGAAAAGGGAAGAAAAATACCTGGAAAAAGAAGAGCAGCCCTACATGACAGATCTTTTTGACTCTATCTGCTTCGTTCTAGAATAACATTATGCAAAAAGCCATGTCCCTCTGTTTCCCCACTGAGTGCTCTGACCATGGAGACTATAAGTAGAAGCTTGACACCTACTTCCGTTCAACATTAATGAGTCTGTTTCCCTTCTCATCCCTATCAGTCACTGGAGAGACCTTGGGACGGAGACCTATTGACTTTGTTAAATGAAAAACAACAAAGATCTACCTCCTCACTGCTCCCAGCTAGAGAATTAATGGAGGAATACAGATAGGGAGGAGCTAGAAAAATCTAGAAAGGAGCTAGAAAAAAGAATTCTTTAACTTTGTGTATGAAGTCCTGGTGGAATTTGTGTGGCTCATGTGTGAAACTATTCAGGCATAACAGAGCAAATGTTTACAAAAAGAGCCACTTTATGAAATAACACGCAGATTTCTGATTGGCCTGTAGGTAGCACACCACTAGGGCAGAGTAGCATAGCATGCAAAGATTTTGAAAACTAAACTGACATTTAAACCATAGCCAACACAAGTGAGTCAAGATGTACATCCTGACTCTAACAGGTTAACTGCCTACTAAAGTACAGAATTTAAATAGGAACCAGAATCTCATAACATAACAGCCAAAATGTTCAGGATATAATCCACAGTACTTACCTGAACATGAACAAGGAGAATCTCAAATTGAATGGGAAAAGAATATCAGTAAATAAAACCAGTGAGATGACACAATGTTGGAACTATCTGACAAGTATTTTAAAGCAGCTATTATAAAAATCCTCCAGCAATTTTGAACACTCTTAAAACAGATGTAAAGTCCAAGCAAAGAAAAGGAAAAAATAATAAAGAACCAAATAAAATTTTTAGAAGTCAAACAATAACTGAATAGAAAAAATAACGGGATGAGCTCATTATTGTAATAAATAGGACAGAGAAAAATCACAGTGACCTTGAATATAGAGCAACAGAAATTATTCAATCTTAACAAAAAATAATTGACTGAACAATGTGAACTGAGATCAGGCACCAGTGGGATAAGTATGACTTGTTGTATAACTTGTTGTATAAGCTCTTTATATATTTTGGATACTAATCCTTTATTGGATATGTCATTTGCAAATGTCTTTTCTCATTCAGTAGATTGTCTTTTAGTTTTGTTGATTGTTTCCTTCACTGTGCAGCTTTTTACTTTGATGAACTCCTAATAGCTTATTTTTGCTTTTATTTCCCTGCCTTAGGAGACATACCTAGAAAAATGTTGCTAGCATCAAATGCAGATAAATTATAGTGTGTGCACGCATTTAGGATTTTTTTTAATTACAGGTCTCACAGTTAGGGCTTTAATTCATTTTGAGTTTATTTTTGTGTATGGTATAAGAAAGTGTCCAGTTTCATTCTTTTGCATGTAGCTCTCCAGTTCTCCCAACACCATTTGTTGAAGAGACTGTCGTTTTCCACTTGTGAAGTCTGGCCTCCTTTGTTGAAGGTTAAGTGACCGTATAATTATGGGTTTATTTCTGGGTTCCTTAATCTGTTTCATCAACCTATGTGTCTATTTTTGTGCCAGTACCATACTGTCTTGATTGCTACAGCTTTGTAGTATATCTTGAAATCTGGGGTTGTGATTTCTCCAGGTTTTTTCTTCTTTTTCAAGATTGCTTTGGCAATCTTTGGTGTTTGTGGTTCCATACAAATTTTAGGATTGTTTGTTCTAGTTCTGTGAAAAATGCTGTTGGTATTTTGATAAGGATTGCATTAAATGTGCATGTTGCTTTGGATAGTATAGACATTTTAACAATATTTGTTCTTCCAGTCCATGAGCATGGAATATTTTTTTCCATTTGTGTCATCTTCCATTTCTTTCCTCATTTCTAGTTTTCAGAGTACAGGTCTTTCACTTCTTTGGTTAAGTTTATTCCTAAGTATTTTATTATTTTTGGTGCAGTTGTAAAAGGAATTGTTTTCTTAATTTATTTCTTCTGCTTCCTTATTAGTATATAGAAATGCAACTGATTTCTTCACATTGATTTTATATCCTACAACCTCACTGAATCTAGTAGTTTTTTGGTGGTCTTTAGGGTGTTCTATATATGGCATCATGTCATCTGAAAATAGTGGAAGTTTTACTTCTTTGTTACCAATATGAATGTCTCTTATTTCTTTTTCTCATCTGATTGCTGTGGCTGGGACTTCCAAAACTGTGTTGAATAAAAGTGGTGAGAGCGGACATTCTTGTCTTGTCCCTGATTCTGTGGGAAAAACTCTCAGTTTTTCACCACTGAATATGATGTTAGTTGTGTTTTTTTTCATATATGGCCTTTCTAATCAACATCTTCTCTTGAGTAATTTGTGGAACAGGCAGAAAATAAAATGAATATAGAAGGGCTGGCCAAACACCATCAATCAATGTGATCTAATTTACATTTGAAGAACACTTTACCCAACAAGAAAAGAATGCATCTTCTTTTCAAGAATATATGAGAGTTGGAGAGGAAGTGATTAGTATAATGATGTGTTAGGAACTAGAAGTGCTAGTAAAATATCTAAATTATCCAGGAGACAGTTAAATACACATAAAGCTTATTTAAATGGTTGGGGGAGACGGGATGGATTGATGATAGATAGATAGATAGATAGATAATAGGTAGGTAGAAAGACAGACAGATATAGAGATAGAAATTTGAGCATCGCTTACTGAGAGTCATCACTGATTCTTCAATAGTAGTCCACCCTTATCTGTGGAGGCTATGTTCCAAGAACTTCTGAAACCACGGATAGTACCAAACCCTATATACACTATGTTTTCTCTTATGCACACCTACACCTGATAATTTTAATTTATAATCTAGGCACGGTAAGAGATTAACAGCACTAATAATAAAAACGATGATAGTAACAATCCACTGCAATGTAAGTTGTATGAATGTGGTTTCTCTCTCCCTTCTTTTTGTGATGATATGAAATGATAAATGTCTACATGATGAGATGAAGTGAAATGAATGACATGGACATTGTGACATGACATTAGGCTCCTAATGATCAGCCCATGAAATGTCAGGAGGATCATCTGCTTCAGAACCATAATTGGCCACTGGTAACTGAAACCACAGAAAATGAAACCATAGATAAAGGGGGACTACTATACTTCATTTCTTGCATACAGTCCCCATTTTGTGGACATTTTATCTCCATAATTTCCCCCACTACAGCACCCAGGGTGGTTTTTTTTTTAATCTTTATTTTTTGAGAGAGAGACAGAGTGTGAGCAGGGGAGGAGCAGAGAGAAAGGGAGACACAGAATCCAAAGCAGGCCCCAGGCTCTGAGCTGTCAGCACAGAGCCAGATGCGGGGTTTGAACTCACAAACCGCGAGATCATGACCTGAGCCGCAGTCACTCAACTGACTGACCCACCCAGGCACGCCCTCCCCCCCTTTTTTTAATCCTTAATATCACTATTTCACTAAGAAACCATCATTATTTTTAGTTGGCACTATATAATTGTCTACTGTAATAATCACCTAAATGCATCTCAGTCGCCTCTGGTTTCTCACTTATTCCATCCCATTTATTACAGTGCAGCCAGAGTTATCTTGTTCCTATTCAGGGTCACTCCCTAATTCAAAAACCACTGCAGAAAATTTAAGACTTACCAAATCATTAAAGTACTCCACGTTTTGTACCAAGTGTTCATTCTACATCTTCTCATGCACACCTCATTTATACCTCCCTTATAAAATCTTTGCCAGAGTACATTATATTTTTTGTTTGAGGATATTAAGAATATTGTATAATAGTAATATCCCTTGCCCATTTTCAGATAATAACTAAGTTCTTTTTATCACAAATGTAACTTGTTACAAATAATATAATTTGCAGTATGTTTTAGATATCAACATGTTAAACTTAAGTTCTCATATAAAATCTTTTTTTAAAATATGGTTTGGCATTTTATTTGTTTTTCTATTGAAGTATAGTCTATACACAATGTTACATTAGTTTCAAGTGCACAACATAGAAGGTCAACAACTCTGGGCCCAGATCCCAGTCATATGTGTGTCATTAAGCCCTCCACTGACCTAGAATCCTGTAGGCCCTGCTACCTCAGAAAGCCTTGAAGGCTTTGCGTTCTCCTGGGTGAAGACCCTGTTTTTCTTGATACCTTGAGCTACTTGATTTTTCCTGAACATGTTGTCTATTTGTATGCTTTTATGCTTTGTTTAGCAAATTCCTCAATTTCAAATATAATTTCATATGTAGAACATTTTATATTTATTTACAAATAACTATAATTTATTTATATACATATATATGTTTAATACTTACAGGCATTACCTGTGCATGTTGTTGTGTTTTGTTTTTGTTTCTTTGTTTTTTTGTTTTTTGCTAAGATCAGACACAGTACTATGCCCAATATATGCTTAGAGAATGAACAAATTTAGAAAGAGGAAGGTAGTAACCTGACAAAAAAATATTTTTGACTCAGCAGGTATATTTATGTGGGAGAGAGTGAATGCTAAGAGCAAAGTATTTGGAGACATACCTACATGAATTTGATCTTCAATTTCATATACTAAGTATGCTACACATTCTTACTTAAGACTCAGTGTCCAGGTAAAATTGGATAATGCCAACTATACACAAGATTATAACAAGAATAAATAAAGTCATGCAAAGCTCATTAAATCTGGAGCTCATGAAGTCTTTAAAAAATATCAGCTTTTTATTGCCACCATTGTCATTATTAAAATTTGTGTTCTGTGACATACTCTATGTAACTCTTAGAATTTGTATACTTATATTCTAGATACATGAAATATTATTTTTAAATGTTTATTTATTTTTTAGAGAGAAAGAGAGGGAATGAGAACATGTGTGAGCGGGGGAGGGGCAGAGAGAGGGAGACAGGATCTGAAGCAGGCTTTGTGCTGATAGCAGAAAGCCTGATACAGGGCTCAAAGTCATAAACCATGAGATCATGACCTGAACGGAAATCAAGAGTCAGATACTTGACCAGTTGAGCCACGCATGCGCCCTGATACATGAAATATTCTCATGTTTTATTGAAGTTTCTCTAATAATGAGATCATTTGTGAATAAAGAGGAATTAATTAATGTGGCACTAATAAGCTACTTCATTATGTTGAAAGAGAAAAGCAATAACAAAGATAGAGAAGATGAAGAGGATTGGGGGAAAGTTTAAGTAAAAACCAAATAAGTAAGAGAATAGAAAGTACAAGTAGTAGAGAAAAATAATAAAATAATGACATTCATATTTTTAGACCTTTTGCAACTTTTAAAATAGTTTCCCATCCGTTGTGCCATTGATTTTCTAACCAATTCCATGAATAGAAAACCAAATGAAGTTAAGTGACTTGTTCATAAAAGTAGAGCTAAGGCTTTGAAGGTAGGTATTTTGACTTTTTAAAATGGCAATTAGATATCAAGAAAAGAATATTTGTCTATTTTCTCCCTTGGAGAGAGATAAATCCTAGACAGTTTCAGAGCTGTCCCAAAGCAAATAGTTGTTGAGCCAACCTAGCCAACTCTTATCCTCTTATTCTCGATATGCAATCATGTGTTGGTATATGTATCTTCAATCCTCTTTTTGCCTCATCCCCTCCCTTACTATGTGCTTATTATTTCTAACTGGAATACTGCAAACATTTCCTAACTGGCTTTTGTACTCTGTTCTTTCCACCGACAGCATACCTTCCTCATTCTCATTATTATTATTAACATTTATTTATTTTTGAGAGACAGAGACAAAGCACAAGTGGGGAGAGGGGCAGAGAGCGAATGAGACACAGAATCCGAAGCAGGCTCCAGACTTTGAGCTGTCAGCGCAGAGCCCGATGTGGGGCTCAAACTCAAAAACCATGAGATCATGATCTGAGCCGAAGTCGGACGCTTAACCGACTGAGCCACGCAGGTGCCCCTCCTCATTCCCATTAGATTGATTTTGCTAAATGGCAATCTAACGAACTATTTCTTTAGTCAATTCTTCTCACACCTAGTATGAAATGCAAACTACTTAGCATGACTTGTAAGACTTTTTCATCACAAACCATTTTTTTTTTCATAGATCTCCCTTGCTTGAGTAGCAGAGAATGAATGAAAAGCCTTGGGATGATGTTCTCTCAACCATACGTATTCATAAAAATTGTTCTCTCTCTTACAAATGCTTTCCCTCACTTCTCTGAGTTTCTCTTCCAAGTGCCTAAAAATTCAACTTTGCCAGCATCTCCTCTGGGAACCTTCTTTAAAGAACTCTCCTGCATTACTTCCCTGGCAGAAAGTGTGTCCCACTTCCTTTACCACACATTGTGATTGCTGATTTTGTTGGCTCTATTCGTTTGTTTATTCCTGAGACAAATAATTATTGAAAGCTGACTGTTCTGAGGCAAAGATACAACAATAAAAAAAAAACCATACAAAATTTTCGCTTCTGAAACTTACAATAAGAGAGGGAGGAGGTTAGGAATAACTAAACAATATCAATGCAATATGATACTCATGTGAAAGGAAAGTACAGGGAATATCTGTTTTTTCTTTAATATCTTACATTTATCTAGCAAAGTTCCTACTGTAATTAATTTGTAAGCAGAAACTATGCCTCTATCACTATATTTTCAATGCCAATGTTACTATATTCATATTGGAGAAACCTGATACATGTTTGCGGAATGAATAAATGAATGAATATTTTTTAAAAATATGATCTCCTGAAAAGATGATACAACTGTTGTTAGTGATCTCTTCTTGTGATTAATAATATTTGTTACTGAAATATTATTTTGATGTTATGTTTAAATGTTAGATTTTAATTTGAAAGCATGTTCTCTTATGTGTTTAGAGAAAAATGCCAAATCACTCTATTTGAAGGCTGTTGTAGGATTGTGAAGTTGTTACTGACCTGAATTTAGTATTTTGATCCACTAGGATCTGAACTATCCCATCACCACCGCTTTGTTCTTTTCTGTTTTGTTTCTGCCACATTAGTCTGATTTTCACCTCAGGCCTCTGGCATTTGCTGATGCAGCAAGAGGAGAATATTTTCTCTAGATAGTAAAATGGACTAGCTCTCCCCACTTCCTAGTAAGACTTCCTTAAAAATAGTGCCCTAATGCCTTCACCACTCTCTTTTTATTCCTATAACTTGCCACATTTTTTCCATAGCATTTATCAAAAGTTGACATTATAAATTTACTTGTTCATTTTTTTCTTAACTCTGCCACTTGAATGTAAGCCGCATAAGCGCAGGGATGTTTCCTTCTTCAATATTGCATTGCCATTGACCAGAAAGTATGGATACTTAATTAGCATTTGCTAAATGTATGAAACCATGACTAGTCCATAAGGAAAACTAAAGAGGGATTTGGCAGATATTATGGGACAGAAGAGCTAAGGGAAAAAAATCAAGAAAGGTAGAAAGGAGTGTGTTCTGTTCCTTAGACAAAAAGAAGGCATCCAGGATCATTGATGTCTAATGGACTTTGATGCATATAGCATCCTCCATAAATGTTTAGAGATGATTTAGTGTGGGGGATAAGCTTCAGAATCCCCAGGGCTTACACCAGTGGGTTAGCAAGGCATAAAGAATTACAAAGTCATAAAATGCTCACACCCGAGTTTGGGTAAACCAGATTGGGTAAACCAAGAATAGGGGAGTTGAAAGCCACTCGGAGAATAGGGACGAGCAAAGATGCCAGGAATAGGAAGGTGCAAATGCACCCCAAAAAGGGGGTGCAGAGCCCCCAAAATAGGGAGAGGCAAAGGCCTGATATAGAAATGGTGCAATGGTGCCCAATACATAGGAATATGAAATAAACAAGATTAGATGTTCAGGGTGAACGCACCCCCAATTTACTACTGTAGCAGAAAAGCTGCTTTCACAGGAGGATAGGGCCAGGGTCGGTAAATTGGTGAATTGGACTATGGACTGCTGCTGGCAAAGCAGCCCGGAGTGGAGATGGTTAACAAAGAAAAGGTGCTTTGTCAACACTAAAGTTATTTCTGCTGTCTCATCCACTAGGCTAGCTGAGATAAAGAGATGCCACCTCATGTTTGCTGTAAACAACCCTCCTCCCGACTGCTCAGCGCCCGGATTTTGTTTTGTATTAACCCAAACCCCTAACCACGAATATCCTCAAGATCCCCTTTCCCTCAGGTCCACAAGTTAATGTTCACAGATTCTTTGTCCCTTTGTGCACGTCCACCGCCATGTTTGTAAGCCTTCTGATCCTAATAATAACGTGGCAAGGACCCTTATTTGGGGCTCTTGTCTTTTCCTGGGCATTAGCCATTTTTCACTTTAATCCTGTATCCTCTCTTTAGACTTAGAGTCTACTGAGAGGCCTGAGAAAGTTAAAACTTAAAGGCCTGAGAAAATTAAAACTTAAAAGCTTAAGTTACGGGAAAACTGAAACTTAACCAAGCTTAACCAGCTTGTTCCGCTTCTGTACAATTGCTTGGCGCGCCCATGTATTTCTGATCAATCATAGTTGCCTGGCACAACCGTATATTCTTGATCAACCATTGTAACTTGGCACATCCGTGTATTTCTGATCAATCATTGTTGCTTGGCACATCCGTGTATTCCTGATTTCCCCATGACTTGTTTGTACCTGTCTATAAAAGGGGTGTAAAAACTTCTCTCAGGACCTCTCGTCGTCACCGGCAACGAGTGCGCGGAGGTCCAGGTTCGAACCTGCAATAAATGACCCTTGCTGCTTAGCTTTGACTCTGGACTCTGGTGGTTCGTTTTTGGGGGTCCCTTAGACTCTGGGCGTTTCATTTGGTGCATTGGCCGGGAAGGCCCCCCCCCCCAAACCCACCAGACCCCAAGTCAACGGGTCATTTCTGAGACCGATCAGTAAGTGAGCCGGCTCTGTCTGTGTCTGTGTCTGAGTCTGTTGTCTGTTCGATTCTGGCTCTCCCGCGCGGGATCTGTATCAGTGACTGACCTAGCCCTGGCGGACGCGCTATAGGGAAGTCAGTCGGGACCAGTAGGAGACGTCCTCTGGCTCCCGTCTGGGGCACTATCTTGGCCCATCAGAACTCTTTGTTCGGGTTAAGGACACCCCTTCTGTATCTGGTCTCTTCTCTAAGGCACCTTTTGTTTGCCGCCGCACTTACGATTTAACTTGTCTCCTCTCCCCTGCAGGAATATCCAACTCGCTTCCGGAACCTAAACTAATTTAGCCCATTTATTCTTTACCTATACAGGCTATGGGACAAAACCAGAGTACACCTCTCTCCCTCTTTCTAGCTAATTTCAAGGATATTCAGGCTAGAGGCCATAACCTAAGCCTGGACATCCGCCGGCCGAGACTCATCACTTTCTGCCGGTCTGAGTGGCCCACTTTCGGGGTGGGCTGGCCTACTGAGGGCACTTTTTATTTGCCTATAGTTGCCAAGGTAAGGGCCAAAACCCTCCGGCCAGGAGAGGAGGGCCACCCAGACCAGGTTCCCTACATCCTCGTCTGGCAAGATCTTATTGAGAACCCTCCACCCTGGATGTCCCCCTTCCTTTCCTCAGGGTCCTGTAAGATTCTCGCAGCCCGCTCCACTGACCCAACCAAGCCGCGAACCCCCTCAGCACCCCTACATCCCATATTGCCTGATAGCCAGGACCTACTATCCCTGGACCCCCCACCCTATCTACCCCCTCCCCTTGCACCCCAGGCCCTACCCGCAGCAGCCGCCCCACCAGCTGCCCTGCTGGTTGCCCCTCAAGGGGAACCGGGGGGGGGGGGGGGGCGGGAAGCGGCAGCTGTGCCAGCACCAGGGAGGCTACAGGCAGCGGCAGCACCTAGCCCTATTGAAAATGTAATCAACCATGAAGGGCCAGCCGGCCGAACCCGAGGGCGCACCCAGCGTGAGCCAAGCCCTCATATCCCCGACTCCACTGTAGCCTTACCCCTGCGGGAAATAGGACCCCCCCGATGAAACGGGCAATCCCCGACTCCAGTATTGGCCCTTTTCCACCAGTGACCTTTATAATTGGAAAATTCAAAACGCTCGGTTTTCTGATAACCCTAAAGATCTTATAGCCCTCCTAGAGAGCATAATGTTCACCCACCAGCCTACCTGGGATGACTGCCAACAGCTTTTGCGAATCCTGTTTACCACAGAGGAGAGAGAGAGAATTCAACTTGAAGCATGGAAGCTGGTCCCCGGGGAAGATGGTCAACCCACTGTTAACCCTGACCTCATTAATGCAACATTTCCCCTAACTCGGCCTGATTGGAACCACAACGCGGCAGAAGGTAGGGGACGACTGCTCATTTATCGCCAGACTCTAATGGCGGGTCTCCGGGCTGCAGCACGCAAGCCCACCAATTTGGCCAAGGTATACTCGGTAGTACAAGGTAAGACAGAGAGCCCTGTCACCTTTTTAGAGAGATTAATGGAAGCCTTTAGGCAATACACTCCCATGGACCCTGAGGCTCCTGAAAATCAGGCTGCTGTTGTAATGTCGTTTGTAAACCAGGCTGCCCCTGATATCAAAAAGAAACTCCAAAAATTAGAGGATTTAGAGGGAAAACAGATCCAGGATTTACTCCGCATTGCTCAACGAGTATATAATAATCGGGACGCTCCAGAAGACAAGCAGCTCAAAGCTACCAGGGAAATGACTAAAGTTTTAGCCGCCATAGTTCAAAAAGATCAAGGGCCCACAGGAGAACAAAAAACTCGCCCCCTTAGGCTCCCCCTAGACAAAGACCAATGCGCCTACTGTAAAGAAAAAGGACATTGGATTCGTGACTGTCCCAAAAAGAAGCAACTGTGCTCAGGGTCAAAGCAATGGCAAACCAGAGCGGCCCCCATCCTATTTACCCAGAACTCAGAATAGGGGGGACGGGGTTCGGACCCCCTCCCCGAGCCCAGGGTAATCCTACAAGTGGAGGGGACTCCTGTGCAATTCCTTGTGGATACAGGAGCACAGCATTCAGTACTCACTGACCCTCACGGAAAAATCTCTGATAAGTCCTCCTGGGTCCAAGGAGCTACAGGGACAAAAAAAAATCCTTGGACCACCCAACGAACAGTGGATCTAGGGACAGGAAGGGTAACCCACTCCTTTTTGGTCATCCCAGATAGTCCCTGCCCCTTGCTGGGAAGAGATCTCCTCACAAAAATGGGAGTTCAAATTCACTTTCAGCCCGGAGGGCCTAAAGTAACTGACTCCCAGGACCAACCTATCTTGGTCCTCACCATACGACTGGAAGATGAATATCGACTTCACCAAACTCCACCCTTCCCGGAACAGGATATTAGCTACTGGCTCCACTGGTGTCCCGGAGCCTGGGCAGAAACCGGGGGAATAGGGCTGGCAAAACATCGTCCCACTCTATTCATAGAAGTTAAGCCAGGGGCTGACCCCGTGAGGTCAAGCAGTACCCCATGTCAGCAGAAGCCAGGCTGGGCATTACCCCACACATCCGCCGTCTCCTCGATGCCTGAATCCTTAAGCCATGCCATTGGGCATGGAATACCCCATTGTTGCCTGTGCGCAAGCCTAATGGTGGAGATTATCGGCCAGTACAAGACCTAAGAGAGGTCAACAAACGGGTTATGGACATACACCCTACCGTGCCCAACCCTTATACTCTTCTCAGTACCCTCAGCCCAGACAAACGATGGTATACTGTTCTTTTTTTTTTTTTTTTTCCGACGTTTATTTATTTTTGGGACAGAGAGAGACAGAGCATGAACGGGGGAGGGTCAGAGAGAGAGGGAGACACAGAATCGGAAACAGGCTCCAGGCTCTGAGCCATCAGCCCAGAGCCCGACGCGGGGCTCAAACTCACAGACCGTGAGATCGTGACCTGGCTGAAGTCGGACGCTCAACCGACTGCGCCACCCAGGCGCCCCGGTATACTGTTCTTGATTTAAAGGATGCCTTTTTCAGCCTGCTCTTGGCCCCCAAGAGCCAAGATATCTTTGCATTCGAATGGGCGGACCCAGAAAGAGGCATAAATGGACAACTCACCTGGACCCGACTTCCACAAGGATTTAAAAACTCCCCTACCCTATTTTATGAAGCCCTCCACGAAGATTTAAGTGAGTACCGGAAATTAAACCCAAATGTGTCTCTCCTACAATATGTAGACGACCTCCTTGTTGCAGCCGAGACCCGAGAAGCCTGCCTCGTGGGGACAAAAAACCTCCTACAGACGCTGGAGAGCCTAGGGTACCGTGCGTCCGCTAAGAAGGCCCAAATCTGCAAGTCTGAGGTAATATATCTGGGGTACTTACTAAAAGGAGGACAAATATGGCTCACTGATGCTCGGAAAGAGACTGTCCTCCGCATCCCGTGACCCAACACGCCTCGCCAGGTGAGAGAATTCCTGGGGTCTGCGGGATTCTGCCGATTGTGGATCCCAGGTTTTGCTGAAATGGCCAAACCCCTTTACGCAGTTTCTAAAAACCAACCATCGTTTGAATGGTCTGCGGAAGCTGAGCAGGCATTCCAACAGATAAAAAGAGCTCTCCTATCGGCCCCAGCTCTAGGACTGCCCGATATCTCTAAACCTTTCCACTTATATGTGGATGAGCACAAAGGCATATCTAAGGCAGTGCTGACCCAGCATTTAGGTCCATGGCCCAGACCAGTGGCCTATCTCTCAAAGAAACTGGACCCTGTAGCCGCAGGATGGCCCCCTTGTCTCCGGATAATAGCGGCTACAGCCCTAATGGTTAAAGATGCCGATAAGCTGTCCCTGGGTCAAGAGTTACATGTCACCACACCCCACGCCATTGAAGGAGTACTCAAGCAGCCCCCCGATAGGTGAATGAGCAATGCTCGGATGGTCCACTATCAGGGACTCCTGTTAAATCCTTTGCGGATCACATACACCCCTCCCCGAACTTTAAACCCAGCCTCGCTGCTACCCGACCCTGACATGGACTCCCCGCTCCATGACTGTGCAGACATCCTAGCACAGATTCATGGAACAAGGGAAGACCTACAGGACCAGCCATTACCTGATGCTGAGGTCACCTGGTTTACTGACGGAAGCAGCTTCGTCCATCAAGGGCAGAGGTATGCAGGGGCAGCAGTGGCATCTGAGACTGAAGTGATATGGGCAGAGGCTCTGCCCCCAGGGACTTCTGCCCAAAGGGCAGAACTAATTGCATTAACCCAAGCATTAAGAATGGGGCAGGACCGCAAAGTGACTATATATACGGACAGCCGGTATGCCTTTGCTACGGCCCACATACATGGGGCAATATACCGTGAGAGGGGACTACTCACTGCTGAAGGCAAAGACATCAAAAATAAAGATGAAATTCTAGCCCTATTGGCCGCTATTTGGGCCCCTAAAAAATTGGCCATAGTACATTGCCCGGGTCACCAAAAAATAACTGATCCAGTCTCTCGAGGAAATAACTTTGCTGACCAGACTTGCACGCCAGGTAGCACAAAACCCCATTCAAGTACTCCCTGCGCAGCTACCAGACCCAGGGCCCCAAGATTTACCCCCACAGCCTGAATACTCAGAAGATGATCTTATCTGGATGCGCAAGCTCCCCATGACCCAAGTTACAGATGGATGGTGGAGGGACTCTAGAGACCGCCTTATCCTTCCCGAAAAATTGGGCCATGCAATCCTGACAAAAATACACCACTCTACCCATTTGGGGCCCCGAAGACTTCAGGATCTCCTCAGACAATCCAAACTGGTATTAAGAAACATCTCTGGCCAGACGGAAAGGGTTGTGACAGCCTGTTCCACATGTCAACTCCAAAACGCGCACCCACACGTCACAGCTCATGGCCACCGAAAAAGAGGAACCATACCAGGAGCCCACTGGGAAGTGGACTTCACCGAGGTAAAGCCCGGCAAATATGGCTATAAATACTTACTAGTGTTCGTAGACACTTTTTCAGGATGGACTGAAGCCTTTCCAACCAAGAAGGAAATGGCACAGATAGTAGCCAAAAAGATCCTGGAGGAAATCCTGCCCAGGTATGGTTTTCCAGTCATGATAGGGTCAGACAATGGACCTGCATTCGTCTCTAAGGTAAGTCAGGGATTGGCTTCCATACTTGGGGCAGATTGGAAATTACATTGTGCCTACCGGCCCCAAAGCTCAGGACAAGTAGAAAGAATGAATAGAACATTAAAAGAGACCCTTACTAAATTGACTATGGAGACTGGCGCTAATTGGGTAGAGTTACTCCCCTACGCTCTGTACAGGGTTCGCAACTCCCCATACAAGTTGGGTCTTACACCCTATGAAATCATGTTTGGCAGACCCACACCTATTATACCTGATCCTAAGTCAAACCTCATTCAATTAGACCAAGATAACAGCCTCTTGTCTTCTCTCAGGGCTCTACAGCGGGTTCATGAGGCCGTGTGTCCTAAACTAAAAGAACTGTATGAGGCAGAACTCCCACCCACTCCTCATCAGTATCATCCTGGAGACTGGGTCCTCGTCAAGCGACACCGGCAGGAGAACCTTGAACCCAGGTGGAAAGGACCTCACCAAATCATCCTGACGACTCCCACCGCCATCAAGGTAGATAACCTCCCCACCTGGATTCACCACACCCACGTAAAACCTGTCGACCCTCTGTCTGACCTCGTGGGACACACTGATAAGAATACTACTTGGACTATAAACCGGAGTAAGAAAAACCCCTTCAAACTAACCTTGCGCCGTGCCTCCCCTAGACATGTTCAGGATAGTAACCCTTGTCCTACTAGCCCTCAACCTTAAACACCTAGAGGGAGGACTAAATGCCCCCGTTGACAAACGGAAATTGTATGAAGTTCTGTATGGAAGGCCCTGTGATTGCAGAGGTGGCATAGTTAAAACCCTTACCCTGCCACATGGTAAAAGACTAATAGCCGGCTCTATAGGAAGGGGTGGTCACTATCAGCGAATATACACTCAAACCCAAGACTGTGGGACCACAATTGCTCACTTAACCCAGACCTATGACATCACAGGACCCCAAAAACAGCAGTGGTTATGTGTTGACAAACCTAAACCCCTGCCCCCCACAGCAAAATGCCCTTGCTCTACTTTCCAGGAATCGATGCATAGCTCTTGTTATGACTCCTATCAACAATGTATGGGGCCAGACAATTCCACAACCTACTTTACAGCTATCTTACAGAGTACCAGGGCCGCAAAAGCTAATGATAATAATATGCAACTTCAAGCTGGCTGCCGTGGCTTAGTTGGAGAAGCCGTCTGCTGGAACCCTCGAGCCCCTATACATGTGTCTGACGGCGGAGGACCCCAAGACACTGTCAGACAGATAGAAACACAAGCGAAACTTAAAGAAATTGCAAAACACATGTATCCACAGCTTAATTACCACCCCCTAATTCTCCCTAGGCACGATCCTTATGAGTTAGACCCTCAGACAATGTCTATCCTAGAAGCCACTTTCTTACTCTTAAACATCTCTAACCCGAGTCTAGCCCAAGATTGTTGGCTTTGCCTACCCCGGCGGACTCTCCGACCCATCGCCATCCCCACTGAAATTAATATCAGCATAACCAATGACTGCTTACCTTCTTCCCTACTTGACCCCTTCCCCGTTCAATTCATTAACCCATTCAATGCCTCGTGCTTTATAAATAACCTAACCTCCCAAAATAATAACATAGATGTAGGAGTCGTATCCCTTGCCCAATGCCATCAGTATGTCATTATTAACTCCTCGCTATGCAGTACCAACACCACCGTTTTCATCTGTGGAAATAACCAAGCCTACACTTATCTACCTCATAATTGGACTGGAGTATGTATCCTGGCCACCTTACTGCCAGATATTGACTTGGTTGCAGGAAAAACCCCCATGCCCATTCCTAGTCTAGATTTTGTAGCTGGCAGGTCCAAACGAGCTGTGGCTGTTATCCCCCTTCTGGCGGGCCTAGGAATTACAAGCGCATTGACTACCGGGACAGCAGAATTAGGAGTCTGTATACACTCCTATCTGCGACTATCTCGGCAGCTAATTAACAATGTCGAAGCCTTGTCAGGGACAATCCAGGATCTGCAAGATCAGCTAGATTCCCTAGCAGAAGTGGTGTTACAAAATAGAAGAGGGTTAGATCTGCTAACCGCAGAACAAGGCGGCATCTGCTTAGCCCTATAAGAAAAATGTTGCTTTTATGCCAATAAATCAGGAATAGTTCAGACCAAAATTAAACAGCTCCAAGAGGACCTCGCACGCCGACGAAAAGAACTAGCCGAGAACCCACTGTGGTCAGCACTCCATGGGTTTCTCCCTTACCTTCTCCCCCTTTTGGGCCTCCTACTAGGCCTCCTCCTCCTCTTTACCGTCGGCCCTATTATATTCAACAAAATAATGAACTTTATCAGAGATAGATTAAACACCATTCAGGTTATGGTCCTTAGGCCACAATATCAGCTTCTCGACATGGAAAGTGAGCTTAATTAGGTAGCACTGTAGGACCCAAGATTGGGTCCTCAGGTACTTGAGAAAGGGGGGAATGAGAGGTCTGAGAAAGTTAAAAGTTAAAGGCCTGAGAAAATTAAAACTTAAAAGCTTAAGTTACGGGAAAACTGAAACTTAACCAAGCTTAACCAGCTTGTTCCGCTTCTGTACAATTGCTTGGCGCGCCCATGTATTTCTGATCAATCATAGTTGCCTGGCACAACCGTATATTCTTGATCAACCATTGTGACTTGGCACATCCGTGTATTTCTGATCAATCATTGTTGCTTGGCACATCCGTGTATTCCTGATTTCCCCATGACTTGTTTGTACCTGTCTATAAAAGGGGTGTAAAAACTTCTCTCAGGACCTCTCGTCGTCACCGGCAACGAGTGCGCGGAAGTCCAGGTTCGAACCTGCAATAAATGACCCTTGCTGCTTAGCTTTGACTCTGGACTCTGGTGGTTCGTTTTTGGGGGTCCCTTAGACTCTGGGCATTTCACTACGACAATTTAGCACATGATCCTACATGAAGAGGCTACCTTCACTCTTCTTACTGTCTTTTAGGTTTGTGGCATCTGGCCCACAGAAGTTGGCTAAATTCAGGTACGTAAATTTGGGCTTCTCTGAACTAAATTATCTCCATTCCATCATCTTTCATTATTACTTATATTTTCAATTGTTTTCAAATTCTAATTATTCTGTTAAAAGAATTCAAATTTTCCATAGTGATTTTAAGGCATTGACTACAGGATCTTTCGCAATTCTTTATTCAGGATTTGACAAAAAAAAATTACACAATGTGAATGAGTACATATCATGTATAAATGATTCCAGAACTTTCCACAACCTTGGATTTTTAGCCTTCGAAATTAGGACTTGTAGGTGATGCTGTGTTCTTTATGTTGCTAGGTCCAGTGAATCACACTCAATCATTAAACATAATGTTTTAAATATAGTAAAACAACAATAAAAAATTATGTAATCTATTTTTTCTGTTAACCTTGAATTTTTTCATTATGTGAGAAGCCATTTAGTGGCATGCTTGCAATATTTAATATGTTTGTATTTTTAAAAAATTAACCTACTTCTAGGGATGAAAGTCTTGTAATAAGTTAAACTATAGCAGAGTTGCTAGATTAATAAATAATATTTTAATTTTCACAAGTCTGAGAACATGAAAAGGAATATTTGAATTCAGCAAACTCAAAAGGATTTTCCATCTTTACTTCTGTTTTTAAAGAGTAGTTTCAATTTTCTACAGTCTGATAGATTTGATTGTGCAGCTCACTCATCACGTTGCCTGTGTGTTTATCAGTTTACTAAAACCAATATAGAAAATGTTATCCCTCTTCTTATCTTCCTGACAACTATCCATGAAGAGCATCAGTCAAATAATTCCTGTATGAAGGATTTATCACTGCTGCAGTGACTTGTAACTGAACGCATGTGGTTTCTGTGAATTCATATATTTTAAGTCATACTTGCTTAAATGTTCAGAATAGGATGTGAGCATATGAGACAATTTACTTCATAATCTAATTAGTCATTATCCAAATGAAGTGTTTGACATTAAGAAAGGGATTTTCTTGCAACCTCCATTCCTTAGGAAAAATAAAAACATAACTTTCTCATTCAGACAGGGTCAGTTCTTCGTCTTCCGTAAGCTTCGCAAATAAAAGAGTTAGGTAGGTAAAAACAGCAGTTATAGATTCTGGTGAGATCTAGATATATTAAAGGGTAGAGTTGGCATCTAATAATCAAAAGAAAGGCTAAATATTATTAGGAATCATCAAATTCTATGTTTCAGAATCTTCACTTTAAGATGAGATGAAAGTAAAGGAAGAAATGAGTATCACATAAAACACTGTTTGCTCTGATCACGGATATATCATAACAGATTTATGAATTTAAAGGTTTTTGCAGTAGAACGATATGAGTTCTTTAGCATGATCCTCTTCATGATATTCTGGATGAGTTAGCCCATTTTTATTTCTTATTCCCCCTCCAATAGCCCTCTATTATTTTCCATTGCTGATGTGAGAGAATGTAATGGATGAGAATGTAATGGATTCCTTACTCAATTCTTTAAGTACAAGGTATTTTCAGTCGCTTAAATCAAACTCTGTGGATAGTTTGTACTCTGTAGATATGGGCAGATTCAATATCTAGTTTCTCCTTGTTTCTTTTACCTATCTATCATCTAACAAATTTATCTATCTATCTTGATTTTACAAATACCAGGAAGCCTCCGAGATAAAGAGTTCTCCCTGCTGAAATAAATTCAGTTAACAATAACTAATATAGCATCTTAGACATTTCTGCATTCCACAAGTTTTCAACTTTAAGGAAAGTTGGATTGTTATATTCATGCTGGAGCTTTACTAGGTACTTGCTTTTTAGCTGCATTGGCAATGCCTGAGTTTCATGTAGTCTTGTATTAAGGAAGAAAACTTTTATGTGAAAAACCTCAAAGCATTTCCTAGTCTATCAAAGTTAATTGAATGTGGTCAATGAATACCAATACATTAGAGCCATTGCACATGTTCCAGTGTATAAAGAAAATATTTTTGACACTTCAATATCACTTGACATGTAATCTGTATAAATGAAAACATAGCAAATACAGAATGATGGAAGAAATATGTTGTTTTTCTTGATTAAGAACACCCACAGTCTTTCATAGAATACCCACAGGAAGCCCAGAAACATAATGGGAAAAGTGCAAAATCTATCAAGTGCTTTACTGGCTCAGTTATTCTCTGAATGGCAGTAGATATAAATACTGTGCTTGGCCTTAAGGCTGCCTTCAAAAATGCTTGTCCATACCAACTTAGATTGCAAGAAAAGTGTCAGTGACTGTTTTAAGCTACTGCAGGCCGAGACAGAAAGAGAGTGCAATAATATTCTAAGAAGTTGACCAAGATCAGAGCTGTTAAGAGAGAGTGACAGGTGGTATAAGCATCTGTGGGCCCTTACTCACTAGATTCTAAATGGCACTTTCTCTACCTAGGC
Source organism: Prionailurus viverrinus (assembly GCF_022837055.1). Lineage (NCBI taxonomy): Eukaryota > Metazoa > Chordata > Mammalia > Carnivora > Felidae > Prionailurus > Prionailurus viverrinus. Next base: position 61,077,254 of record NC_062564.1, on the reverse strand, counting down.
TAATAATCACAGCAGTCATGTTGTGCCAAACCCTTCTTGCATTTCTGGTCTAGAGTTTCTGTTAAGAATCAATCACTTTAAGAACCTTATAAAGGAATAAAAATGATAAA